>NC_064631.1:75693063-76318063 GCF_023864275.1 Schistocerca cancellata | reverse complement strand
AGCAGCTGTCCGAAGGTGATTGATAACCTCCACATTTAAACTTATCTTTCAAACTGACAGCGTAGCAGATGACTCGGTGTTCCATTTCGATTGATTCCACGTATTGAAGTCATGTACGAGATCACTGTTTTGGTGATGGCCATTCCCAGAAAATGTTGGTCCCACCAAGAATCTCTCTCCATCTCAGACAAGTGATGTTAGTTAATCATTATGCAGTAATCAACAGTCTACCAGTGGACAGATGGGATGGAAAAGACATTGTCGATGTACTGTAATAAGTACCACAGTTGACGGTACGGTCAATTTTAGCACTTTCGCGGGTGTTTTCAATACATTCTACACTGACTAATGACACAGCAGCAAGTTTACAATTTTATGTATATTTACGCCCCTCCACTACTCTGCGAGTACCATTGCGAATGTAGATAGATGACTGTGTAGTACATCCATTCATTGTTAATTCTCGAACATATACAGGGTGGTCCATTGATAGTACCCGGGCCAAATATCTCACGAAATAAGCATCAAACGAAAAACCTACAAAGAACGAAACCTGTCTAGCTTGAAGGGGGAAACCAGATGGCGCTATGGTTGGCCCGCTAGATGGCGCTGCCATAGGTCAAACGGATATCAACTGCGTTTTTTAAATAGGAACCCCCATTTTCTATTGCATACTCGTGTAGTACGTAAAGAAATATGAATGCTTTAGTTGGACCACTTTTTCGCTTTGTGATAGATGGCGCTGTAATAGTCAAAAACGTATAAGTACGTGGTATCACGTAACATTCCGCCAGTGCGGACGGTATTTGCTTCGTGATACATTACCCGTGTTAAAATGGACCGTTTACCAATTGCTGAAAAGGTCGATATCGTGTTGATGTATGGCTATTGTGATCAAAATGCTCAACGGGCGTGTGCTATGCATGCTGCTCGGTATCCTGGATGACATCATCCAAGTGTGCGGACCGTTCGCCAGATAGTTACGTTATTTAAGGAAACAGAAAGTGATCAGCGACATGTGAAACATCAACCATGACCTACAAATAATGATGATGCTGAAGTAGGTGTTTTAGCTGCTGTCGCGGCTAATCCGCACATCAGTAACAGACAAATTGCGAGAGTATCAGGAATCTCAAAAACGTCGATGTTGAGAATGCTACATCAACATCGATTGCACCCGTACCATATTTCTTTGCACCAGGAATTGCATGGCGACGACTTTGAACGTCGTGTACAATTCTGCCACTGGGGACAAGAGAAATTACGGGACGATAACAGATTTTATGCACGCGTTCTATGTAGCGACGAAGCGTCATTCACCAACAGCGGTAACGTAAGCCGGCATAATATGCACTATTGGACAACGGAAAATCCACGATGGCTGCGACAAGTAGAACATCAGCGACCTTGGCTGGTTAATGTGTGGTGCGGCATTATGGGAGGAAGGATAACTGGCCCCCATATTATCGATGGCAATCTAAATGGTGCGATGTATGCTGATTTCCTACGTAATGTTCTACCGATGTTACTACAAGATGTTTCACTGCATGACAGGATGGCGATGTACTTCCAACACGATGGATGTCCGGCACATAGCTCGCTTGCGGTTGAAGCGGTGTTGAATAGCATATTTCATGACAGGTGGATTGGTCGTCACGGCACCATACCATGGCCCGCGAGTTCACCGGATCTGACGTCCCCGGGTTTCTTTCTGTGAGGAAAGTTGAAAGATATCTGCTATCGCGATCCACGGACAACGCCTGACATGCGTCAGCGCATTGTCAATGCATGTGCGAACATTACGGAAGGCGAACTACTTCCTGTTCAGAGGAATGTCGTTACACATATTGCCAAATGCACTGAGGTTGACGGACATCATTTTGAGCATTTATTGCATTAATGTGGTATTTACAGGTAATCACGCTGTAACAGCACTCGTTCTGAGAAATGATACGTTCACAAAGGTACATGTATCACATTGGAACAACCGAAATAATACGTTCAAACGTACCTACGTTCTGTATTTTAATTTAAAAAAACCTACCTGTTACCAACTGCTCGTTTAAAATTGTGAGCTATATGTGACTTACAGCGCCATCTATCACAAAGCGAAAAAAGTGGTCCAACTAAAGCATTCATATTTCTTTACGTACTACACGAATATGTAATAAAAAATTGGGGTTCCTATTTAAAAAGACGCAGCTGATATCCGTTTGACCTATGGCAGTGCCATCTAGCGGGCCAACAAAGACGCCATCTGGTCTCCCCCTTCAAGCTAGACAAGTTTCGTTCTTTGTAGTTTTTTCGTGAGATATTTGACCCGGTCACGATCAGTGGACCACCCCGTATACCAAATTATACCAGACAGCGATCTATATAATTGTAACATTTCCGTTACAGTGCGTAATTTACGATTACGATTCTCGTCTTTCCCTATACGGATGGAAGTCACAGAACATTCTCTCATTCTTAGGATAAAGATAGGGACTGAAAGATCTCCTCACACTGTCTTCAACAAACCCTTCCTATAGCACTGTCACCTATTTCACCTGCAACTGACCAGAAGTAGACCACTACAATCTGCATCTTGTGAAAGAATGGATCGTGCAAAGTCCCTAACTGCTGTTCTGCACTAATCTTACTCATGGCACACATTCAAGTGGATAAGATTTTTCCAGAAATGCATGTCGAGGAGGTCAGCACCCTTACCCGTGTATAGCAGATATGAAAGTGTTGTGGTGATATAACAGACAATTAATAAGAGGAAGAAACGTGTGGTTTTTATGCATGATTGGAATCCAGATGGCCAGATTTTGAAGCATTTTACGTAAATCAACTGCATTATCAATTCTAAAGTATTGTTCCAGTGTCTGGGATCAGTATGAAGAAGGTATTGGTAAGAGAGTACATAAACACGTGCATTCCTAAGGCTACACAGTTCTGCACCTAAAACACGCTGTAAAGCTAAAGTGGTGTGACTTCTGACCAATGAGTCACGCGCAATGCAACGGTGTCAATATTTCAGTTTAAGACATATGGTATATGCTCAGTGCATGACATACATTCTCCATGCAAGTTTCTCTACGATAAACTATGATGATAAACTGTGAAGTGATAAAACTACTACCTTGCACACCAAAGAAAACATCGATTCTTTGTAGCAAACAGGCTTCCAGAGGTGTATGCCACCTGCTCTTTACGACGTACATGCCTCATTACGGTTCAAAAATTACGATATGTTCACAACAGCCCTATAAAATGATAATCAATAGCCGAAAATGCCTACGAAGAGACGGTGACATCTTAGGAGGAAATAAACACTACTATCAGTGGCCAGAGGAGATGTAGCAGTCTTACTGCAGTTTACCACCACCCGTGGTGACCTCCATCTTGCACGCAGAAGTCATGGTCCGATGTTTGGCTGTATTCCTCATGTGTGAGATAATATTACCGATTCGCCTTGACGTGACATGTCTAGAGTGCCTCCTCTCTCCACCATTGAGGTGTGTATGCAGCATCAGTCTACTCTCCTCCTCCAGAACACGCAGTTTTATTGATTTTGCTCAATACTCTTTTCCTGGTATTTGTCTTTAACTTTACGTATTCGCAGTCAGTTTCCGCAGTTTTACTAGATTTTCGCGATTTTACTTATTTCATGGTATTTCCCTCTATTTTTACGTATCTCACATCATTTTTTTCGTGATTATACCAAAGTTTTTCATATGTAAATGGTCATGTTACTAAGAAACCCATGAGCTGTTTGATATTCTTGGAGAATGTCTCCGCTTCTTATGCACAAACCTACTAAAAAACCTAAGACTTGTCCTCTCCCCGATTATCCTCTTGCATGCCATTGGGATAGGACGCACATGAAAAGCATAGTAACAGTCGTTTCGTGTCTGTATGAAACTGAAGATTCGATTTACGTCCAAGATGTGGAGGAGAAATGGCCTACTTTGCATACATCTTCATTCGTCCAGAGGTGGTGTCGAAACAGGTTTTCCATCGATGGACATGTTTCATCACACATGAGTTGGAAGTCCTCTGATGACTGTGGTTTGGAGAGGTTTGGTGTTAACGATCACATGTATATAGTGCTCTAAGTGGCACACAAAACACTCAGCTCTATATGAGTTGATCGCAGGTTATACCACACAACAGATGCACACCGACAGAATAACGGAAAAAATGGTTAAATGCGCGATAAATGACTTGCACCAACATCTACATCTACATCTACATTTATACTCCGCAAGCCACCTAACGGTGTGTGGCGGAGGGCACTTTACGTGCCACTGTCATTACCTCCCTTTCCTGTTCCAGTCGCGTATGGTTCGCGGGAAGAACGACTGTCTGAAAGCCTCCGTGCGCGCTCTAATCTCTCTAATTTTACATTCTTGATCTCCTCGGGAGGTATAAGTAGGGGGAAGCAATATATTCGATACCTCATCCAGAAACGCACCCTGTCGAAACCTGTACAGCAAGCTACACCGCGATGCAGAGCGCCTCTCTTGCACAGTCTGCCACTTGAGTTTGTTGAACATCTCCGTAACGCTGTCACGGTTACCAAATAACCCTGTGACGAAACGCGCCGCTCTCCTTTGGATCTTCTCTATCTCCTCCGTCAACCCGATCTGGTACGGATCCCACACTGATGAGCAACACTCAAGTATAGGTCGAACGAGTGTTTTGTAAGCCACCTACTTTGTTGATGGACTACATTTTCTAAGGACTCTCCCAATGAATCTCAACCTGGTACCCGCCTTACCAACAATTAATTTTATATGATCATTCCACTTCAAATCGTTCCGCACGCATACTCCCAGATATTTTACAGAAGTAACTGCTACCAGTGTTTGTTCCGCTATCATATAATCATACAATAAAGGATCCTTCTTTCTATGTATTCGCAATACATTACATTTGTCTATGTTAAGGGTCAGTTGCCACTCCCTGCACCAAGTGCCGATCCGCTGCAGATCTTCCTGCTTTTCGGTGCAAGTTTCTAATGCTGCAACTTCTCTGTATACTACAGCATCATCCGCGAAAAGCCGCATGGAACTTCCGACACTATCTACTAGATCATTTATATATATTGTGAAAAGCAATGGTCCCATAACACTCCCCTGTGGCACACCAGAGGTTACTTTAACGTCTGTAGACGTCTCTCCGTTGATAACAACATGCTGTGTTCTGTTTGCTAAAAACTCTTCAATCCAGCCACACAGCTGGTCTGATATTCCGTAGGCTCTTACTTTGTTTATCAGGCGATAGTGCGCAACTGTATGGAACGCCTTCCGGAAGTCAAGAAAAATAGCATCTACCTGGGAGCCTGTATCTAATATTTTCTGGGTCTCATGAACAAATAAAGCGAGTTGGGTCTCACACGATCGCTGTTTCCGGAATCCATGTTGATTCCTACATAGTAGATTCTGAGTTTCCAAAAACGACATGATACTCGAGCAAAAAACATGTTCTAAAATTCTACAACAGATCGACGTCAGAGATATAGGTCTATAGTTTTGCGCATCTGCTCGACGACCATTCTTGAAGACTGGGACTACCTGTGCTCTTTTCCAATCATTTGGAACCTTCCGTTCCTCTAGAGACTTGCGGTACACGGCTGTTAGAAGGGGGGCAAGTTCTTTCGCGTACTCTGTGTAGAATCGAATTGGTATCCCGTCAGGTCCAGTGGACGTTCCTCTGTTGAGTGATTCCAGTTGCTTTTCTATTCCTTGGACACTTATTTCGATGTCAGCCATTTTTTCGTTTGTGCGAGGATTTAGAAAAGGAACTGCAGTGCGGTCTTCCTCTGTGAAACAGCTTTGGAAAAAGGTGTTTAGTATTTCAGCTTTACGCGTGTCGTCCTCTGTTTCAGTGCCATCATCGTCCCAGAGTGTCTGGATATGCTGTTTCGATCCACTTACTGATTTAACGGAAGACCAGAACTTCCTAGGGTTTTCTGTCAAGTCGGTACATAGAATTTTACTTTCAAATTCACTGAACGCTTCACGCATAGCCCTCCTTACGCTAACTTTGACATCGTTTAGCTTCTGTTTGTCTGAGAGGTTTTGGCTGCGTTTAAACTTGGAGTTTAACTCCATCTACTTCCTATAGTCCTTTAACGAAGATCCATGTACATTAAGAGGCAGATGGCTCTCTTTTCCAGGAAAGCGTCAAAGGCAGCAGTTATCTTGAGTGTATCGCTATTACCTCACTAGACATACAGTAGAATGTTGCCATGCAGCAACTGTTCGTTAGCCGACACTGCGAGGTTGTGATTGACGGAGAGTACAGAGAAGCACATTGTAAATACTGTTTCTTAGGGTTTAAAACAGCTAAGCAGTCCTACACAGGGTCAAACACGCGATCCACTCTGTAGTTGTATACTGCAGCCACCCAAACAGGCAATACAAAGAAGAACGCTCTTTAGCTAAGGACACTTCATAAAAATTTATAAGGCGGTTGGCAATAACTTTGGGATCACACTCTAGCGTGTGATCTGACATATATAAATTCATTACTGTTCATTTGGAGGTCATCCACTTTAAACATTCTATTCCAACTGTCTTATCGCTGTCGACAAAAATGTTTCCCTGGTTCCCGGTGCTTTCACATCAACGATTTTTCATATTCCTCTTAGTGTCGCAAACTCGTTCCCATGTACAAGAACTTTTGTGTACCATAATAAATTCAACTGGGAGGAGCACACCACAGAACTGCTGAAGCGTCTTAACAAATCTCTGTTTGCAATGCGAATTTTGTCAGACATAGGGGATATAAAAATGAAAAAGCTGGCATACTATGCTTACTTTCATTCCATAATGTCATATGGGATTATTTTTTGGGGTAATTCATCAAGCCAAGCTAAAGTTTTCCGGGCACAAAAACGTGCAGTAAGAATTATATGTGGTGTGAACTCAAGAACATCCTGCAGAAGCCTGTTTAGGGAACTAGGGATACTAACTACAGCTTCCCAATATATTTATTCCTTAATGAAATTTGTCATTAAAAATATATCAACTTTTCAAACCAACAGCTCAATTCATGGAATCAATACTAGAAATAAGAATAATCTTCACAAGGATTTAAAGTCACTTAGTCTTGTACAAAAAGGTGTGCATTATTCAGGAACACACATTTTCAATAACTTGCCAGCAGCCATAAAAAGCTTAACAACCAATGAAATTCAGTTTAAGAGAAGCCTAAAGGATTTATTGGTGGCCAACTCCTTCTACTCCATTGATGAATTTCTTAGTAAAACCAACTGATTTGTATATAAGTAGAACATAACTTCTGCACAATTTCAGTGCAGTAATGTGTTCACTGAAAATTTGTGTGTGTGTGTGTGTGTGTGTGTGTGTGTGTGTGTGTGTAAGTGTGTAAGTATAATCTAACTTCTGCACCATTTAGTGCAGTAATGTGTTCATTGTAAATAAGTATTACAGTAGTTGTATTACATGTTTATTACCTTATAAATAAATAAAAAACTTTTCATTTTAAATTCAGTGCATTAGTATTTGTAAAATGACTCTTAGTGTTCATTAAAAAATGACGATCATTCCACTTGGGACCTGTGGAATGGTACATTAGCTTATTTGTTTTGGTTGTAAATATTTGTCATGTATTGTTGTTTTTCTGACATGTTCCACATCCTGGAGGACCTCCTCACTACGGATCAATTGGAATGAAAGTAAATCTAATCTAATCTAATCTAATCAAGCAGAAGACATGCAAGAACTCCCTCAATTTCCCCGTTTTTCAGCGTTTTTTCCTTCAATTTATACGTATTTTCAGTAATTTTCCGTAATTTGATCGATTTTATGTCACGGCCGGTTTGAACAGGGGCTACCCAGTAGACGGGGAAAGGCGCGCGGCTCGTGATCGCTAGTTTGTGTGATTGGTAGGATTTTTTTTTTTTCACTGGATGTGTTTAGTGCAAAGTTGTGGTTGAGGAGGATGTTTGTGCTTTCAAACATCGGTGCGTACAAGACCCCAGACATATTTACAGCTATTATCTGTTTGCGATGGAAATTTCATACTCGATTTGCATAATGTTTGTGTATAATACTGAGACGTTGGAAACATGTTTCATTATGAAGAAGGATCATCGTAAGATGGAAGTGAGTGTTTTAAGCGATCTGTTTGACTCCTGTAAATTGCTAAACAATTAATTTGATAGGGTAGTACAAACGGTTTATTTCACTCTATTTTTGATATCGAAATTGCATCAGCTCTCCCTTTGTCTCCAGCGTTACCCAATACGGACACTGTATTCTGAGGAGAGATGCAAACCTCTGTCAGTACGTTTCGGCACACTTTTTCACACAGACGAACAGGGAGTGGCCTCTTGGGAGAGACAGATACAGGAACCGGGTCTGGAATTTCCCCGTCAACAGAATGTGGGGCCGCGAGATCAAAGGAGGCCGATATGCGGTCCGTGGTCGGTGGTATTTAGTAAAGTGATGTGTAATTAGGACACTGGGCGGTTCTGACCTTCATCGCAGTGCTCTCACGATAGACACAGGCATGGGAGACTACTATAACGCACTTCATTCCATTCGCGATTTGTAGACCACGATTGCAGTGCTTAACTCTCAGTGCAATATACCTGCTGAATGTTTCTCGACCTGTACAAAAAATTTCTCTTTTTTTTTTTTTTCTTTATTGTTATTTGAACACCCCATACAGGGTCGGCTGGCAGCGGAAAAGTTTAGTCCGCTCTTCAGCCGTAAGCATGACAATAAAAAAGAATGTGAGACATATAAGTAACAGAGTGGCGGTTAAAAAAACAGTAGATACAATAATTAAAAAACATGAAGCCGTTCACAATCGACGAAACAAACAAGAAAACTGTCGGCACTGTGCACAAACACTGACGAGTTAGACGACACATGTGAACGAAGGAGCGTGGACGGCGAAAAACACAGATGCACAAACACGACGGCACAGACACTAAACTGAGGGCGATGATCTCCGGCGCGCGAATGTTCACTTTGCGTGTGCGAGTCTGGGGACCTGCCAAGGGAGGAGGAGGAGGAGGAGGAGGAGGAGGAGGAGGAGGAGTGGGAGAGCGAGAGGGGAGAGCAGAGACGCCACGGGCAGGGGAGAGAGGGAGGAGAGAGGAAGGGGGAGGGGAAGCCCGGGGGAAGAGGGGTGGAGGGAGGGGACGGGGGAAAGGAAAGAGAAGGGAAGGGAAGAGAAGGGAGGGAGGGTGCCTAAGGGAAAGGACATAGGAAATGGGGGGGGCAGGGTCAAAGTTGATAAGAGGGGTAGATGGAGGGGACGAGGACATCATCAGGGAGGGGGAGCTGGCGGAAGCCACCTTGGGAGAGGGTAAGGAGTGTGGAGAGATGGAGACCGGGTGGGACGTGGGAATACAGGCGCGGCAGCGGGCGGGGGTGGGAGAGGATCGGGGACACGAGCGGGTGAGGAGGATCAAGTTTACGGGAGGTTACAGGATCCGTATCCTAAAAATTTCTCTGTTGAGAAACTAGTAATTTGACTATCTGCAGAAAGTAACGGTGGGCTTCGAAATTGTGGGGTCTTGCCCACTCGTCGTTAATAAGGTGCCTAAAGCCGTCGGCACACGGACCGTGCTGTCGAACGTTAACGTTGAGCGTGCAAAGTTCAACGTGCTGCTGAACGCTCAGGAACGATGCGACTTGTGCGCACGGTACGTGGGCCCCAACGTGGTACACGCGATAGCAACGCACTCCAGCGGCAGTTGAGGGATGTTTCCAGTAGTTCGTAAATCACACTATTTACTCAACGGGCGCGCGTAAAATTCCCACGTTAGCTCTATTAAAACGCACATTTGCTCCATCGTCCACGTAAAGGAAAGTACCATGTCCAATCAATAAGGACACAGGCTTATAAAAGTTCCATTACAAACAGTGCGTTACAATTTTGCAATACTTTTCCGCATAAGATAAACATTATTTCATCATTCTGACATTTTACTAAAACCCCAGGGTCAGTCTTACTTGATCACTGTTCCTACCCAGTAGCAGAATCTTTGCAACATGTTAATTACGAAGCGTAAAAGAAAAAGGAGCAAAATATCGTAATTCAAGTAGCGCAAGCTGTCCTGTAGATTAATCCAATCGAACAGTCACCCCTCAAGAAAAGGTGAACTTATAATTACATAACATGAAATATTATAGTATATATTTATATTAAACTAATAATAAAGCATCAGAACCTAATAAAAACGCGAATGTTAGGAAAAAAATTTGGCAGTGCCAAGGCGCGAACCAGGACAGTGATGGTACTCTTTACGCTGAACCAACATCACACATCTGACATGTAATCTTAGTACGTTAACCCGTGCTGGAAACCTTACTCGTAGATATGTTACTAATTCAAATTTAATTGTAACAAATTCTACCAAGAACAATACGTGTTGGGTGGATCTTCACTGTGTCGCTGCCTTCAAATTACCTACTCTCATAATACGCAAGTTCGTTTGCCACGAATATGATGTTTCTCATTATTTTATTGGAACGAATCACACAGTTAACAACGGGTTTTCCAGCGATTCTCAATTTGCTGGTGCTCAGAAACGGCATATATACATATAGGCTTGAAATGAATGCCAATATGGCGCCTCACAACTCTGTACTGAAGGGAGATGGCGTGCGTGTGACGTAGGTGGCGTTGTGCCATCTCATTGGTCAACGCTCAGACGCACGCTCAGAATATCTGACACGCCAGATATCGCTCTGCACGTTCGGAAAGACTTCCGAGCGTGCTATTCCACGCTATGACGTCAGAAACTCGCCACGCTCAACGCTCAACGTTCGGGTGCACGGTCCGTGTGCCGACGGCTTAAGGGATGCAGCGTTCTCGGAATGTTATACGACAATGCAAACAAATAACATTAGCGGTTTTACTTCTATAAAGAAATTGACAAAACTTAACTTTGGAGATACATCCTTATCACAGGTAACATGCAAACAGTAATAGTCCTCGCTACAGGCAAAGTCCAGACAAGTAACTGATAAGGATCACAACTAGTTGTTCTGTAGCACACTCTGCAAATTCGTTCCACTGACGTCAGCACACTGAGGCGATCTGAGCCCCGAGGCTGGCAGGAGCGGCACAGATATTCCACTTCTTCCAGAAGTCGCCCCTGGCGCGACGCGGTCCAGTTTTGCGCACCATTGACCGACGTTTCCTCACTACCTTCTCTGGTTTTCTATTCATCTTAGTTCCGCCAGAACAGAAATACCTCAAGAACCTTTAGGTATGTAATTGTTCTGATTTTCCTACCTATGCGTACGTACAAGTGTGCTTCGAAAAGTGAGGAAAATAAAAAATAAAAGACTTAACATCCCTCACTCTGGCAGAAAATATAAAGTAAGCCCACTCAGTATTTCCATGCGCGATTAGAATAAAAACGTACGCCACAAATGTTGAAATATTCCATACCGCACTCGATTTCCGACCAATTCTGTGAATAAACTATATTCTATACACCACCTTGTATCCTGTAATTTGTTTAAAAAACTGCATTCCATACACTGCGATTAATTTCCTGACAAATTCTTTTACTACATAAATAAACTATATTCCAAACACCATATTATATTGCGTAAGTTGTTTAAATAAACAATATTCCACATATTGTCAGAATTGTTTAAACAATTTTTCATGCATTGCAATCGATTTCCTGACAAATTCTCCAACTAAATAAATGAACTCTACTCCAAACATCACCTTGTAGGCCATAAATTGTTTAAATGAACAATATTCCATACATTGTCTAAATTGTTTAAACAATATTCCGTATACTACAATCGATTTCCCCCAAATGGGCAATCAGATGGGTCTTTTTCCGGCCAATTTCCAGGTGAGAGTGGTGAGGGGGAGGGCTGGGGTATTTCTCAGATGGGGAGGGTCAATTCGGTGATGGGTTTGTTTAATTAGTCAATTAAACTGATATGACTACGAAGCCTTTCGCGACGGAGTCCTTGCATAAAAGTTCTCGGTTTACTTGCCGCGTCAAATTTGGATAAAATACCAAGCTTTCGATGACTACCTCCGTCATCTTCGTCAGGGGTAAAACTGAATTTTTTATGCAGTCAATTAAACTGTTTGTATCGGACGGGGAGGAGGGTGAGATCGGTGGGTGGGAGAACATTAGGTTAAGGACTTGTCAATCAATAGGAGGATTATTCCCAAGGAATCATAATTCTTTTAGCAGAGCAATAGGTTAAGTACCTGTCAATCAAAAGGAAGGATTCTCACCAGGGGATCATAATACTCTTAGCAGAACAACAGACTGTAATGCAGATATCTGGTAGTCCACGTCACTACTCTCCCTGTTCCTTGCCAATACCCAGCTCAAAGAATGATTGTCAATCTCAAGTTGGAACAGTTTATGCTCTAACCAGAATCATTCAGGCAACACATGTTCCGGCGCTCCCTTTTGTCTGTGCTAGGGTAGGACAGGAAACAGTGTGCGCATTATTGGATGCGGGTAGTTCCATATCCTTAGTTGATTTTGACTGGTATATAGAATATAGACATTTGTGGAGGTTATCGTCTCCGCAGTCTCCGTTTCAGAGATGTCGGGCCACCGACGGCCGAGCGTTACCTGTAGTAGGGGAGGTGCGGGGGTGGTTGCACGTCGATAAATTCTCGTGGCCTCATAGATTTTTCATAGCTAAGAATTTCAGGGTCCCTTTGTTGCTCGGGTGTGATTTCATACAGCATGCCAATTTGGTATTCGATTATGCCGGGAGTGTCTTTTGTTTTAAGTTGGCACCTCACCACCGTCTCTCTTTGTGTTCGTGCCTGCGGTCTCTTGCAGGGAATGTGAGCTACGTGTGCAATGTGGAGGATGACACGGGCTGTCTTACGGCGCATCAAGTGCCGGCTCTCGACCAGGTCTTGGAGCGCTATCCTCAGGTCTTATCGGATTAGTTGGGGGAGACAGAAATCCAGTATGATATCCAATTAACATAGTCTGACCGTCCGTCAAGCCCATTATAAGCTATCTCCACTGAATATGAAGATTTTTGAGAGCTAAAACCAATAAGATGCTACAAAAGGGGGTGATTAGACCATCAACTTCGCCCTATGCTCCGCTTCATTTCTTGTGCCAAAAGAGCAGGGTAGCGATTTTCATGTGCTAGTTAATTACCGAAGGCTTAACAAAAAAGTGGTGTTGGATCGGTTCCCTTGCCCGATTCGCACACTCGTTTTACATAGTTTGCGGGTGCTAATGTGTTCACCATCTTAGATCTCAATCAGGCGTATTACCAGATCTCCCTTGCCAAGCCAACCAAGCCTGTGACAGCGTTTTGTACACATTGGAATTTATTTGAGTTCAACCGGGTCCCTTTTGGGTTGGCCACTGGCGAGGCTGTATTGTCATCTTGTGTCAACAACAGATTTCTTTCTTAGGTCATGTGGAATCTGCAAAAGGCGTAAGTATCGACCAGGGTAGAACCAAGCCCTTACGGGATTTTCCCCCTCGCCAGTATAAGAAAGATGTCTCTCGCTTCATTGCCATGGCGCGTTTCTTCCGTAAATTCATTGTCAATTTCGTCCATATTGCAGTCCCCCTTAATGATCTTCGGAAGAAGAATAGCGATTTCGTATGTTGGGAAAATCAGCAGGAAGCGTTCGCACAGATTAAGACTGCAGTTACTAATCCCCCGTTGTTGGCCATGCCGGATTTTTAGACCGACGCCTGTCATACCAGGATAGCAGCAGTTTTACTTCAATAACATGAAGGGGAGAGGCGACCTCTAGCTTATGCCTCAATCCGACTGACTGCTCTTGAATCCAACTATTCTGTATATGGCCGTTGTTTTTGCCTTGTAAAACCTTTGTTTCTATTTGGAGCATAAAGAATTTGTACTAAAGACGGACAACGGAGCATTAATTTGGGTCTTAGCTAGGCCGAAGAAGACTGGCCGAGTTGCACATTAGGCAGTCAGTATATCTGCATTTCGTTTTCAAGTCAGACATATTAAAGGCTAGGATAATGCAACTGCCGATGCTCTGAGTTGTATGCTTACACCTGTTTCCCAGGAAGTTCAGGAGCAAGGCGAACAGGACATTAGTGATCGAGTGATTTTCTCCAACCTTCCTAACCTGTTTGGTGGGCTTAAGGAGAAGCAGACGCAGGACCCGTGTGGTGGTCCGATTCGAGAAAGGGTCATGGCTGGGGTTTCAGTGCCGGGTTATTGCCTCCCACAAGGGATTCTGTATAAGCAGGGTAGTGGCGATCAACAATGGAGGGTGTGTTTGCCAATTGAGTTGGTAGCGATGGTCTTCCGGTATTATCACAATTCTCTTCTTGACGGCCAGGATCCGCGACCATTTTCTGTGGCCCTCTCTTTATTGCAACATTAGGCGACTGGTTGGGCAGCGTGATCTCTGCAAAAGGGCGAAGCCTGATTCCGGTGTGTCTCATGGGCTTCTACACTCGCAGCGGGAAAGATTGGCGGCTCTGTCTAGCCAAGATACCAAGGGAAAATTAAAACCGAGATATTTTTTTTGTCCTCAGTCTACTAACTGGTTTGATGCGGCCCGCCACGAATTCCTTTCCTGTGCTAACCTCTTCATCTCAGAGTAGCACTTGCAACCTACGTCCTCAATTATTTGCTTGACGTATTCCAATCTCTGT
This sequence comes from Schistocerca cancellata, assembly GCF_023864275.1. Lineage (NCBI taxonomy): Eukaryota > Metazoa > Arthropoda > Insecta > Orthoptera > Acrididae > Schistocerca > Schistocerca cancellata. The sequence continues at coordinate 76,303,419 of NC_064631.1, read as the reverse complement.
CTTCCTCTACAGTTTTTGCCCTCTACAGCTCCCTCTAGTACCATGGAAGTCGTTCCCTCATGTCTTAGCAGATGTCCTATCATCCTGTCCCTTCTCCTTATCAGTGTTTTCCACATATTCCTTTCCTCTCCGATTCTGCGTAGAACCTCCTCATTCCTTACCTTATCAGTCCACCTAATTTTCAACATTCGTCTATAGCACCACATCTCAAATGCTTCGATTCTCTTCTGTTCCGGTTTTCCCACAGTCCATCTTTCACTACCATACAATGCTGTACTCCAGTCGTACATCCTCAGAAACTTCTTCCTCAAATTAAGACCGGTATTTGATATTAGTAGACTTCTCTTCGTCAGAAATGCCTTTTTTGTCATAGTGAGTCTGCTTTTGATGTCCTCCTTGCTCCGTCCGTCATTGGTTATTTTACTGCCTAGGTAGCAGAATTCCTTAACTTCATTGACTTCGTGACCATCAATAGTGATGTTAAGTTTCTCGTTGTTCTCATTTCTGCTTCTTCTCATTACCTTCGGCTTTCTCCGATTTACTCTCAAACCATACTGTGTACTCATTAGACTGTTCATTACGTTCAGCAGATCATTTAATACTTCTTCACTTTCACTCAGGATAACAATGTCATCAGCGAATCGTATCATTGATATCCTTTCACCTTGTATTTTTATTCCACTCCAGAATCTTTCTTTTATCATCATTGCTTCCTTGATGTACAGATTGAAGAGTAGGGGCGAAAGGCTACAGCCTTGTCTTACACCCTTCTTAATACGAGCACTTCGTTCTTGATCGTCCACTCTTATTATTCCCTCTTGGTTGTTGTAAATATTGTATATGACCCGTCTCTCCCTATAGCTTACCCCTACTTTTTACAGAATCTCGAACAGCTTGCACCATTTTATATTGTCGAACGCTTTTTCCAGGTCGACAAATCCTATGAAAGTGTCTTGATTTTTCTTTAGCCTTGCTTCCATCATTAGCCATAACGTCAGAATTTCCTCTCTCGTCCCTTTACTTTTCCTAAAGCCAAGCTGATGGTCACCTAGCGCATTCTCAATTTTCTTTTCCATTCTTCTGTATATTATTCTTGTAAGCAGCTTCGATGCATGAGATATTAAGCTGAATGTGCGATAATTCTCGCACTTGTCAGCTCTTGCCGTCTTCGGAATTGTGTGGATGATGCTTTTCCGAAAGTCAGATGGTATATCGCCAGACTCATATATTCTACACACCAACGTGAATAGTCGTTTTGTTGCCAGTTCCCCCAATGATTTTAGAAATTCTGATGGAATGTTATCAATCCCTTCTGCCTTATTTGACCGTAAGTCCTCCAAAGCTCTTTTAAATTCCGATTCTAATACTGGATCCCCTATCTCTTCTAAATCGACTCCTGTTTCTTCTTCTATCACAACAGACAAATCTTCAGCCTCATAGAGGCTTTCAATGTATTCTTTCCACCTATCTGCTCTCTCCTCTGCATTTAACAGTGGAATTCCCGTTGCACTCTTAAAGTTACCACCGTTGCTTTTAATGTCACCAAAGGTTGTTTTGACTTTCCTGTATGCTGAGTCTGTCCTTCCGACAATCATATCTTTTTCGATGTATTCACATTTTTCCTGCAGCCATTTCGTCTTAGCTTCCCTGCACTCCCTATTTATTTCATTCCTCAGTGACTTGTATTTCTGTATTCCTGATTTTCCCGGAACATGTTTGCACTTCCTCCTTTCATCAATCAACTGAAGTATTTCTTCTGTTACCCATGGTTTCTTCGCAGCTACCTTCTTTGTACCTACGTTTTCCTTCCCAACTTCTGTGATGGTCCTTTTTAGAGATGTCCATTCCTCTTCACCTGTACTGCCTACTGCGCTATTCCTTATTGCTGTATCTATAGCGTTAGAGAACTTCAAACGTATCTCGTCATTCCTTAGTGCTTCCGTATCCCACTTCTTTGCGTGTTGATTCTTCCTGACTAATGTCTTGAACTTCAGCCTACTCTTCATCACTACTATATTGTGATCTGAGTCTATATCTGCTGCACGTTGCAACTCCTCCCTATCTTGCTGCATCTGCCAAATATTGCGACACTCGAGCTGTTTACGAACTCCCATGGTGAATGTTTCGCTGATCACAAGCTCCCTCAACTGCTGCAATGAAAACCCTTCTGCCATAGCCCTGGATACCAGAGTCCTCAATTGGCCCTTGAAGTATCTGTAAAATCTTGAGCCCAGTTAACTTGCTGGCAAGGGAGATCGCGTCGGGAAAGCTGTTTAGTGTACATCTCAGCCAGGTTAACCTGGGAAGGGTAATGAGCCAGGGCGTTTGCTAAATTACCTAATCCCATGGTCCATTTGTTTCGAGACGTCACAGAATTAGCTATAGACTGACTCGAGCAAACTGAAAATCTGTTATGGCTGTTGGTTCCGCTTTGAGCAACACGTTGATGCATTTGGTGTTTCGCATCAGGTAATTTTGTATCTATTGTATCCTTAAACTAGAGGCCAATTGAGGACTCTGGTATCCAGGGCTATGGCAGAAGTGTTTTCATTGCAGCAGTTGAAGGAGCTTGTGATTAGCGAAACATTGACCATGGGAGTTCGTAAACAGCTCGAGTGTCGCTATATTTGGCAGATGCAGCAAGACAGGGAGGAGTTGTAACGTGCCGCTGTTGTAGCGATGTCCAGGTTGCCGCTCTAGGACGACAGACGCCGGTGGGCGTCACTGAGGGCAAATCCGGATTACCAACATCAGCTGAGTCTGCTAGAGGGGAATCGCGGCACTGTTTCAGGTGTGGTCGAACAGGGCATTTAGTTCGTACTTGCGTTCAGACGCGGACACCCACAGTCAGTTGAAAGGGTCCTGTAGCCACCTTTCATTAGTCCGGTAGCCCAATTTCACAAGTATTTCTCTTTCTTTTCCTTGTTTCTCTTTTCTCTTTGCTCTCATAGTGGCGTGATTGAATGAATGTGGTTGTGTGTGACGTTGCTAGACGGTGGCGTAGTCTGCTGCAGAAAGTCTGCGATAGTCTTAGAGATTCAGCAGCACTGGTACAGAATAGCCAACTCTCGTAGTGGTCAAGTAGGCAAAGAGGTTTGCACTACTTGTGAGAAATCCACCTGCGTTAGGTTGGTGGCGGAAATGGCATCTTTGGGCTTTGCGGTCCACGCGGAGCGTGGAGGAGGCTGGAGAGAAAAAAGGGGGCAGTCTGCCGCCGGTACGGGAAGCGTCCACAGCTGTGCTCCAGTCGAAGAAGGGTGAGTTAGACTGACCGCGTGGCGCGTTGTTACTTGGCGAGGGGAGAGCTGTTAGCTTTTGGTCTCGCTTTTTAAAATCTGGAAGATTGCTTTGCCTTGTCGCAGCAAGGAATGCAAAACTTTGGCAGATTTTTCTTTTAGCAAATCTCTGTAGCAGACTTGGATCCGCCGGAAGAGCGCCACACAAAGTTGTCGATAAGAAGTGAGCACTCGCTTCTGTATGAATGTTTGTTTGCCTTCAGCTATGCCTGCATAAGGTTTCACCTTTCTAAATATTTAGAGCTTTGCCTTATCGTAAATTTTTCTTACTTTATGTGTCTTTCGTCCGTGGGAAGCCAACCACGTGGTAGAACTTTATAGTTGTTGGGCTACCGGCATCACTAACTGTCCGATAGCATGTTTGTTTTAGATAATGTTAACATGATTGTGTGATGTGATATTGTTGGGATTTGGCACTATACCTAGAAATCGTGTCTCCACAAACCATGTGTTATCAGGAATCGTGTACATGCCTCACATCCTTATCTTAGGAATAAATGATTTTATCTACAATTTTCTCTTGTGTTCCGAGATTACGTTTTTGCACCTAAGCCACTCACCTCGTAGCTTTCCCGTTAGCACATCCAATGCGTTTCCTTATGCACAGGTCCAGTGATTAGTCTCCTCTTGTATTTTATAAGAAATGCTTTAGATTAAGTCATATTTTCAGGTGTGTTGCTGGGAGCTGATCTTATGCAGTGTTCATGCATTTTCTATTTTATTTTAAATGTTTGATTGTCGTGAACAGTGCACAGGCAATACTATTAATTACATCGTATCCGCTGTGAGCGACCTCACAACGTATGCATTTTTGTGAATTTTTGGTCTGTGATCAAATTAATTTATTTTCCGACTCGACCAAACCTTCGATTAGTTGTATGGTTAGAGTCGGTGGCGACCCTAATCTTCTCAAGTTAATTTCATAAGCAATAAGTATTTCCATTCCCAATAATAAGGAATAACCCGTAGTAACAGGTTAGTTACACAGTAAAAGACGCCCAGTTGGGCAGCGACCCCATGGTCGAGACTTTAATCCCTGGGGTGCCCGTGTCGCTGCTCGATCATCACTCCCACTGCCTTATAGTTGTTCTCGAGTAAATGGCGAGCCTATTTGTGCCCTTCTCGACGTGGTAGCTCCTTTTTCATTGTTGAGCTGGGATTGGTTTCTTGAATCTGGTCATCTTGCAAAACTTCATCTACATCTACATCTACATTTATACTCCGCAAGACACCCAATGGTGTGCGGCGGAGGGCACTTTACGCGCCACTATCATTACCTCGCTTTTCTGTTCCAGTCGCGTATGGTTCGCGGGAAGAACGACTGCCGGAAAGCCTCAGTGCGCGCTCGAATCTTTCTAATTTTACAATCGTGATCTCCTCGGGACGTATAAGTAGGGGGGAGTAATATATTCGATACCTCATCCAGAAACGCACCCTCTCGAAACTTGGACAGCAAGCTACACCGCGATGCAGAGCGCCTCTCTTGCACAGTCTGCCACTTGAGTTTGTTAAACATCTCCGTAACGCTATCACGCTTACCAAATAACCCTGTGACGAAACCCGCCGCTCTTCTTTGGATCTTCTCTATCTCCTCCGTCAACCCGATCTGGTACGGATCACACACTGACGAGCAATACTCAAGTATGGGCCGAACGAGTGTTTTGTAAGCCACTTAGCCCGGTCCCTTCTTCAGTGCACAGATGTCGGGTTGCCAAAAGGCAGGGTTCGGTCCAAGGGAGTATCTCGGTTGGGGATCTCTCGTGGCCCTTGTCTTTGGCCTTGGTTATGGAGCTGCCAGTCGATTTGATTTTGGCATGTGATTTTATCGGTAAAACTTGTCTTGTCTTGGGTTATTAGGGGTACACCTTTTTCTTTAACCTCGCTTCTGGTCAGAAATTTGGGTAACATAAGGTGCATCGAGATGCAGGGAGGCTGGCTGTTGATGCTAAGGTTAGTGAGTTTTATCTCACCCATCTTTCTTCCCAGCAGGTCTTTGAACTAGGGGGTTTGCTGTAGAGGTTCCCAGAGCTTCTTTGTGATAGGCTGCGGGGTTTCTAATGTTCTTGACTACCCTATTCGTCTGTCTCACCATACCCCCGTCAGGCAGTCTCCATATCGTCTCTCACCGCCTAAGATGATGATACTAAGGGAAAAGATCTCCAAAATGCTTGAGCAGGCAGTTATTAGGCCTTTTACATCCGCTTATGCCTCTCCTATATTCCTCGTCCCTAAGGATCAGGGGCGGGACTTTCGGCCTGTTGTTGACTACCGTCGCCTAAATAAGAAGGTTGTCCTCGAATAGGTTCCTTTACCTGATCATAACTCTTTTACTTGTTTTTTCAGGGCTAATTGGTTTACTGTGCACGACGTGAATCAACCCTATTATAAGATTCCCTTAGCCGAAGAATGTAAACATGTTACTGCATTTTGTACTGATTGGAATCTGTTTGAATTTAATAGGGTCCCCTTTGGTTTGGCTACTGACGCAGCCGTACTTACGCGTTTGCTGGATAATATTCTTGGAGACGTGAAATTTGTCTTTGTTTACAATTACCTGGACGATTTAGTATTTTATAGTCATTCGTTTCAGGAGCATTTGGAACATATCCAGCAAGTTTTTGCTAGGTTGCAGTGGGCCGGTTTGACTGTTAAACCCAATAAGGGACATTAGTCAGGCAGCAGGTATCCTTCTTAGGTCACCTAGTATCAGGCGGGAGTATTCGCATCGATCAGTAGGGGACTAGGTCTTGAGAGCCCTTCCGCCGCCCTCTGATAAGCGACGGTTTGCCAAGTTCATAGGGATGGCGAATTATTTTAGGCGTTTTGTCCCTAATTTCGCTCAGTTGGCGGGTCCTTTAAATGATCTGCGCCAAAAAGGGGTGCGTTTTGAGTGTGGACCTACTCAAGAGGCCGCGTTTAAACACATTAAGGAGGCTGCAGCCCATCCTCCGGTTTTCGGAGTGCCCGGTTTTAATAAGAAGTTTGTTGTCCAAACCGACGTATCTAATGCGGGTATTTCGGCAGTCCTCCTCCAGTACTTCGAGGGTCAGAAGCAGCCTTTAGCACGTGCGTCTCGTCAGTTAACCACCGCCGAGCTGAAATATTCTGTTTGCGAATGTGAGGCATTGACCGTCATGTTCGCGCTGGATAAGTACCGGTTTTATCTCGAACATAGAGTATTTCAGCTAGAGACTGACAATCAAGCGTAAAGCTAGGTGCTAGCCAGGCCTCGTAAAATTGTCTGAATCGTGACGTGGGCGGTACGCATTTCGTCGTTTTAGTTCGAAGTTAAGCACGTAAAGGCACTGAGAATGTGCTCGCGGACGTCCTCAGCCGTATGTTTACTGAACAACCATCTAGTGACGTCCTCAGCCGTATGTTTACTGAACAACCATCTAGTGACGGCGCCCAAGAAGCTACGGAAGGCAGTCTTAGTTGCGTCGTGTTAGGCGGTATTCCTCATTTGTTTAATGACATTGCCGACCATCAGCATCAGCACCCCACTTGGGGACCCGATAAGAAACGGCTTTTGCGTTTGGATGAATACATTATCAGCAAAAGCCTATACGTATAAAGGGATGGGACGTACGAAGGAGATTAAGATCTGTCTACCAGGCACCCTAGTACGCCCCGTTTTCCATTATTTTCACAACTCGTTGATTGTCGGGCATTTAGGAACCTATAAGACCTTGCAGAAGATTAAGGAGTATCTGAATTGGCCATCTATTGACCGAAACGTTAGAAAAATGGTTTGTCGGTGTCAGTTGTGTCATGTGGCCAAACCGAAAAATGCTCTTCAACGGGGGTTCCTTAGTTCTGAGAGTGAATCTTGGCACATGGACAAACTCTATATCGATTATGTGGGGCCCTTACCTCGCACCAAAAGAGGCCATCGGTATGTATTAGTTATTATTAACGCACTTTCGAGGTTTACCTGGCTTCTTCCAAGACGTAATGTGACTGCTGCCACTACCATTGCACATTTAACTAACCTATTTAGTGTTTTTGGACCTCCTAATCAAATCGTTTGTGACAATGCGCCGGCCTTTATTTCGGCTCCCTTCAAGGCCTTCTATTTTGAAGCGGTGTTAAACATGTAACTACCACTCCGTATTATCCGCAGGGGTCCTTTGCGGAAATGGTCAATCGGAACCTTAAACCCGCACTGATTATCTTTCATCAGAAGTCTCCCAGTAAGTGGGGTTCTAGTCTGCCTTGGCTTAGTTTTGCCTTCAATACCGCCAGCCATGAGGTTTTGAAGGCTACTCCGGTTTCCTTGATGTTTGCTTGTCCTGTCGGTTCTCCCCTTTCGAATTTATGAGGGATTCAAGATCTAATCCCTGGTCGTCAAAGAAAACTGGAATCGTGCGAGGCGCAATATTCTCACGGCCCACAACAGACAAGCTGGTCGTTATAACCACAATCGGCGAGACTTCAGGGGTAAGCCGGGAGACCAGGCGTAGGTCTGTAATTTTCCCGGGTGGGAGGTGCGTGTTGGCAACCTTCGTAAGTTTACTCCCCGTTTTCTGGGTCCGTGCACGATTATGCGGATTTTAGGCCCAGTCAATCCTTTGGTTAAGGACAACCGTACCGGTACGCAGTTCTGGGTCCACCTTAATCAAATTGAGTTTGGTTAGGCTGGTAGTTGGGTCTCCTAACACACTCCCCAGGTTTCTCTTTGAGAGGGGGAGGTTGAACTGTGCTGCGGCTCGCGTTGGTGCTGTTGATAGGTTTCCGCCCTCTATTGGAGGCCAGACCGTATTGTTCAGTTGGCACGGTTGTGGTTGTTTGTCCTTTTCTCGTGTTGACTGGCGCCACTCGTTTCGCAAGCGTTTCCAGTCGGCTAGTGGCAGCAGCTGCGGTTAACGATATGTTGTAACTGTTGCCCTATCTTTGGGGTGACGTGGTTGTTTGTACGTGTCATGTCAATGTGCCAGTTCGGTTGGGGACTTTGGAGGAGCAGCGTCCACGCAGCACGGGGAAACGCCGGGACACCTGGCGGCGCAAATGGGCTGCCGCATGGAAGGTTTGTGGTCACGATGGTGCACGACCTCGTGGTAAACCGGAACCAGCAAGCTTTAAGATGAGTTTATTTCAATCCAAGTATAAAAACCTCCACTACTGTGATATCTCGCGGTTCTCCAGTGACTTGGCATCGTGTTGCTGCTCATAGTACCGCCGAGGCGATGAGCAGTGGGTGGAGTGCTTTTGTCGAATTGTTCCATCCTTGCCTTTGGTTTATCAGACGTCAGGTAGCCCCAGTAAGATTATCATTAGTCATTCGTAGACTGCCACTAGTCTGCGTTTCCATCTTGTGAATGCAATTCTGGGCTGCTTATCTCATCGCTTGAGAAAAGGTTTGTTGCCAGATCCTCTCAGAGGTCGATTCCTGGAGCACCGTCTGTGGCCCCACGGTTCTTGTGTTTTATTATCATTATTATCTTATCCCCCCGTGGTGATCAGTTGCTTGTTTATTTAATTAACCTTTGCTATTGTATTTCCTGTTTTTCAGCAGATTTCTAATTTTTTTTTAATATTATAGCCGTTCCTGGCGTGTGGTGATCAGTTGCTTGTCTTTCGAATTAACCTTTGCTATTGTATTTGCTGTTTTACAGCAGGGTTATAATTTTTTAATATAATTACCATTCTTGGCGTTACAGCGGGTTTTTAAATGGTTGTGTTACCAAGTTTACCATCATTTTATCTCACCTGTTTGGTGATCAGTTGCTTGTCCTTTTAAATTAACTTTTGCTATTGTATTGGCTGTTAGACAGCGGGATTTTTTAAATTCTTTTTAATATAATTACCGTTTATGGCGTGTAGGGCCTTCAGCCGTGATTGTGGTCATTTCCTTTAGAAAAATTATTTGGTATTTGTATTTTAGCAGTAAGCCTTAAAAAATTATTTACTGCCGTTCCTGGCCCCTGATACCTTCTGCTGTGTTTGTGGCCACTTACATTTTAATATTTCAATACATGTAAGTTGTAAATAGCAGCGAATTCTGAAACATTCTTAGTTTATTGTCATTCTTGGCGTGTAAGTCCTTTAGCCTTGATCACAGTGGCATGTTTCTTTTTTTTTTAAACATTACTTATGTCTGTATTTTATGGTCATTCGCTAAAATGTAATGCACTGAGAACAATATTATTTACGTAGTTGTTTTAATGACGTGTGGTATTTTTTTATTTATTGTTGAGTCTGGAATTACTGTTATAAAAATAAATATGTGTAAGCGTAAAAGACAACCAATAGTAACTGATAACGGCCCCGTCCACAATCGTAACCGAATCCTGCCTTCCTTAACTATAAGGTTTCAAATAGGGAAGGTCTGCCCCACCCCTGGGCGGTGACCTCTCGCTTAGGAGGGCGAGGTTGAGCTGTGGCGAGCTGTCGCCAGGGTTATTTTGTTCGTGTGTCGTTGACTTTCAGCGGCAAAAACTATTATGTACACATCGCCATATTGCACCGGCAATTAACCTCCACAAAAGTTGTCTACAGATCATCAAATAGATACAAGACTCACAAGAATATTGGGAACCAGGAACATATTTACCAGTGTGACTACAATTAAATATTAGGACTGCTGCTGCAGTCTGAAACGGTTCGATGTACAGGTAATGTTTCCTCTCGATGGGAGTGGTTCTGGAATGAATCTCAGTATCTAGGGCGCACATAATTTTCAACATAAATATCTCTCTCATCCCCTCGTGGCTATCGATGCACTGAATCTATACGTCCCTCACGATACGACACACACATATTTTCTCTGGTCATACCACAGTAACATTACACTGCAATATATATGCATTTTACACAAACAGTGCAGTTATCTTTTATATCTATACAGCGCCCGAGAAACTTACGGTATACCTACACTCACACCGGCTATATGTCTCGATTCTCTGGGGTCAGTTCCCTCGACACAAAGACGTCACTGTTCCTGGTCCGCCGGCCGGGGTGGCCAAGCGGTTAAAGGCGCTACAGTCTGGAACCGCGCGACCGCTACGGTCGCAGGTTCGAATCCTGCCTCGGGCATGGATGTGTGTGATGTCCTTAGGTTAGTTAGGTTTAAGTAGTTCTAAGTTCTAGGGGACTGATGACCTTAGAAGTTAAGTCCCATAGTGCTCAGAGCCATTTGAACCATTTTTTTTTTTTTTTTTTGTTCCTGGTCCCGACGTGCCTGCTTGCTTTACTACACCCATCTCCAGTATCTATCAGTATCACAAGTACACATGTATTTGCATATGGTTTGACAGTATATTATACAGTTTACGCGATACTTCCCGACATCAAGCACATAACAGTATCCTAACCGATCGCTCGCGCAACATAATTCCGTAGATATAGAATAGGAATTATTTCTCTACAAACCCTAAACTTTAGCGAGGTGGTGAGTGCCATAAATCACTGAGTAACTAGAAACTTTTCCCATCTGTAAAAATCTTTACGCGAAAAATTTGAAAAAAAAAAATACAGGAACTGATATTTCCACTCGCGAATACCGATCTCGGTATTCATCTCTATCATCCCTATAATTTACAAAGTCAACTACGGGGTTTCTCATGTCTAGAGAAACAGCAAATACGTCTTCCACCTGCTAGATGCACACACCACAATCGATGTTCTCTCAAATAAATAAAGGCGCCAAATGTGCAGAAGCAGTCAATCAAACAATTTACATGGAAGGGAATAACGGTCCAGTGCAAACACACGTCCATATTGAATCTTCTCAAATTTCCACACGATCATGAAAGCTCTCCCACACATACTATTAGTTCGCTATTCGGCCGTCTAGAGGACAACACGGTTAAGTCAGCTACATTCCTACATCCCAGCAAGCCTATCCACTCGAGAAGCTCCTACCGTTAGCTGGAAACGTGAATCATTCATGCAACAGGTCACCGGCACTGCACGCCAAACACGCATACACAGAATCGTCCTTTGCAAAACTCTTCCAACTTCCTTTTGTTGCAACTGACTTTTATTTAAAATCATCCATTGTGTGTGGTGTGGTATGGTAGCAGCAGTAGCAACATGATTTACACAATGCGACATCTAGTTTTCTGCGAGTGGCCATGGATCAGAGCGCGTTAATGTCAGTTTAGAACCTGACACAGACCTCGAAGTCGAGGTGGAAAATCAAAATGTATGGCAATGTACAAAGCGTGTTGGAGCAGAAAAAAAACAATGTTTCAAACAAGGAGACAGGATTACAGGGAGCGTCTCTTGCGACATACAGTATAGTTCACAGGATACCATTATCCTCATACGGTACAGGTGATGAAACTTTAAACTGGTCTCGGAAGAATATTTAATAGGATGCCAGCATGCATGGGGTATTTCTTTTCATGTATGGGAGGAGAGAGATGAGGAAAAAATCTTATCCAGTTCTCTATTGGATGAAGATAGTGGGGCTTATATACACTCCTGGAAATTGAAATAAGAACACCGTGAATTCATTGTCCCGGGAAGGGGAAACTTTATTGACACATTCCTGGGGTCAGATACATCACATGATCACACTGACAGAACCACAGGCACATAGACACAGGCAACAGAGCATGCACAATGTCGGCACTAGTACAGTGTATATCCACCTTTCGCAGCAATGCAGGCTGCTATTCTCCCATGCAGACGATCGTAGAGATGCTGGATGTAGTCTTGTGGAACGGCTTGCCATGCCATTTCCACCTGGCGCCTCAGTTGGACCAGCGTTCGTGCTGGACGTGCAGACCGCGTGAGACGACGCTTCATCCAGTCCCAAACATGCTCAATGGGGGACAGATCCGGAGATCTTGCTGGCCAGGGTAGTTGACTTACACCTTCTAGAGCACGTTGGGTGGCACGGGATACATGCGGACGTGCGTTGTCCTGTTGGAACAGCAAGTTCCCTTGCCGGTCTAGGAATGGTAGAACGATGGGTTCGATGACGGTTTGGATGTACCGTGCACTATTCAGTGTCCCCTCGACGATCACCAGTGGTGTACGGTCAGTGTAGGAGATCGCTCCCCACACCATGATGCCGGGTGTTGGCCCTGTGTGCCTCGGTCGTATGCAGTCCTGATTGTGGCGCTCACCTGCACGGCGCCAAACACGCATACGACCATCATTGGCACCAAGGCAGAAGCGACTCTCATCGCTGAAGACGACATGTCTCCATTCGTCCCTCCATTCACGCCTGTCGCGACACCACTGGAGGCGGGCTGCACGATGTTGGGGCGTGAGCGGAAGACGCCCTAACGGTGTGCGGGACCGTAGCCCAGCTTCATGGAGACGGTTGCGAATGGTCCTCGCCGATACCCCAGGAGCAACAGTGTCCCTAATTTGCTGGGAAGTGGCGGTGCGGTCCCCTACGGCACTGCGTAGGATCCTACGGTCTTGGCGTGCATCCGTGCGTCGCTGCGGTCCGGTCCCAGGTCGACGGGCACGTGCACCTTCCGCCGACCACTGGCGACAACATCGATGTACTGTGGAGACCTCACGCCCCACGTGTTGAGCAATTCGGCGGTACGTCCACCCGGCCTCCCGCATGCCCACTATACGCCCTCGCTCAAAGTCCGTCAACTGCACATACGGTTCACGTCCACGCTGTCGCGGCATGCTACCAGTGTTAAAGACTGCGATGGAGCTCCGTATGCCACGGCAAACTGGCTGACACTGACGGCGGCGGTGCACAAATGCTGCGCAGCTAGCGCCATTCGACGGCCAACACCGCGGTTCCTGGTGTGTCCGCTGTGCCGTGCGTGTGATCATTGCTTGTACAGCCCTCTCGCAGTGTCCGGAGCAAGTATGGTGGGTGTGACACACCGGTGTCAATGTGTTCTTTTTTCCATTTCCAGGAGTGTAGTTCATAATTTTTCTCTGGTGAATGGAACAGAATAAAGATGATATAATGTTGGGGTGATAGACGTGAATGGGCCTTGAGGTTTGTAGTTTGGAAAAGCACCACAATGCAGTAGCAAAATCTACGTCCTGCATACACTTCTCGTACTGTCTTTTACACTACCTCGTGTTGCAGGAGCAGGCTTCCTTTGTGTCGAATGGTCAAAACACAGTTCTGTCACAGCAACTGAGCTTTGCCTGTTTCTACACGGGATCCAGAAGGTGGTAGATATAGCTTTCTCCGACTTCTACTCAGTTCTGAGTTACATTGGGACAACCACATGCACAAAGCTGCAGGGACAGTAGCGCAGAGTCTGAGGGGTAGTTCCAAGATGCACAGGAACTACCTAAAACCATGTTGGAATTTTACTGTAGCAGATAGGTTCGAGAAAGGTAGCCCGTTTCGAGATATGAGAGTGTCAGAAATATGATTCACTAGTGGCTGTAATCATGAAAGGATTATTCCATAGGATCAAACGCAGGTATGTGGTTGAATGGAAAGACTGGATTCCACATCATAATCGTTTCTACCGAAAGTGTAACACTAGAGATCTGAAAATCTAGTGTACATTTCTTACGACCTCAATCATCACACCATCTACTAATGTTTGTGATCCTTCTCAATCAATCGTCACTTATAACTCTGTGGATATATTGCAGAACCTCTGTCATGGCATCGAGACAGAATACATTACAAATACTGGAGAAGTATCTAGTGGCGGCAACGTACGGGAGTTACAAACACCGGTTTCATACCACGCTCCTTAGCCGAATCACATCCAAAATTCGCTACTTTTATTACGAGGGTGCACGGTCGGCGACGTGTAACTGCACTGCTGGTGTGATAATGTACACTACTGCGATCACCGTCTATATTCCGTGTCACAGCATTTGTCTGGAAAAACCACGTCATTCGTAGGTAATGCCATACATGGATTTATAAAGCCGGTATAGTTTCTAACATGGATACTTGTGTGCACCTGTAGAACCAGGACCACGTTTGATGGTAATATGGTTTTTTTTAACATATAGCAGTTTGTAGGACAATTACGCCTCTCTTTCTAAGACATGGTGGTAGGACTCGGAAGAAAAGCTTGTGAGACACGTCCACCTACGGCTGATTTTAGGTTAGTATTATTTCGCATCGCCAGCAATCAGTTAGTGATAAAGTATTATACTTAGAAGTAGGCGGTGAATAATAGGTTCGCCTTGAGCATCAGGCTTATAAAGTATGTGTTTGTGTTCTGACATGTGCAAAGGAAATGACTATGTCCAGTCGTAAGGAAGGTATGGATTTGACGTGGAGTACTGTGATAGCAAAGGGAAGACTATGTCAAGAATGGTACAGATATTTCTATTTCCAGAGCCACAGTTGTCAGCAGGGCGTATTTCTTATACTTCGCTCATTGTCGAATGTCGTTCAGCTGAGACCGCAATCGTAACATTTAGTTGTAAGTAAAGTGATAAAACATATATAAGGCCGCTTTTTTTCCTATTATGCCTATGCGTGCTTGGCGTGCAGTGCCGGTGACCTGTTGCATGAATGATTCACGTTTCCAGCTAACGGTAGGAGCTTGTCGAGTGGATAGGCCTTTTGGGATGTAGGATTGTAGTTGACTTAAGCGTGTTGTCCTCTAGACGTCCGAATAGCGAACTAATAGTATGTGTGGGAGAGCTTTCGTGATCGTGTGGAAATTTGCGAAGATTCAATATGGACGTGTGTTTGCACTAGACCGTTATTCCCTCCCATGTAAATTGTTTGGTTGACTGCTTCTGCACATTTGGTGCCTTTATTTAGTTGAGAGAACAATGATTGTGGTGTGTGCATCTAGCAGGTGGAAGACCCATTTGCTGGTTCTCTAGACATGAGAAACACCTTTGTTGACTTCGTAAATTACAGGGATGATTTGGAATCTGTTACATCACTGAGATCTGTATCCGCGATTGGAAATATCAGTTTCCTATATTTTTCTTTTTTCAAGTTTTTTTCGCGTAAAGATCTTCACAGATATGATAAGTTCCGAGTTTCTCAGTGGTATACGGCATGCTCCACCTCGCTAAAGTTTCGGGTATGTAGAGAAATAATTCTCAGTCTATATCTTCGGAATTATGTGGCGCGAGCGATCGGTTAGGATACTGCTATGTGCTTGATGTCGAGAAGTATCGCGTAAATGGTATAATATTCTGTCAAACCATGTGAAAATATATGTGTTCTTATAGTCCCTAGAGGCTGAAGATGGGAGTACAAGAGCAAGAAAGCAGGTCAGGACCAGAAATAGTAACGTCTTTGTGTCGAGGGGACAGACCGAGCCTTTGGACGACAGTTCTGAGAGTGACTTCAATCCACTGAGGGTGCTCTGGTCACGCAATAGGAGTGGAGATCCACCCAACGTCGCGGGAAATATCTAGTGCAGTGAGAAGTATAAGTACGGTGCAGGTGCTTACGGCGTCTGTTTTCTGTACAAGTGTCTGGCGGCCGATAGCTATACGAATAAGGTAAAACAGCTACACAATATAGCAGGATGAGCAATACATCTGTAACACTAAGTCCCCTCATCGGCACCCCTTAGCGTGCTCTCGCATTTCCTTGTTGTTCTATCGATAGTGATGTTGATTACAGCACGCCAACCAGCGTCGCTGATGTCTTTCCACGCATTACATTCACAGGTGCGGTATTCATTATCACACATAGTGCCGGACGCCTGTCCTTCATAACATTTGAAACTTCCTGGCAGATTAAAACTGTGTGCCCGACCGAGACTCGAACTCGGGACCTTTGCCTTTCGCGGGCAAGTGCTCTACCATCTGAGCTACCGAAGCACGACTCACGCCCGGTCCTCACAGCTTTACTTCTGACAGTATCTCGTCTCCTACCTTCCAAACTTTACAGAAGCTCTCCTGCGAACCGTTTGGAAGGTAGGAGACGAGGTACTGGCAGATGTAAAGCTGTGAGCACCGGGCGTGAGTCGTGCTTCGGTAGCTCAGATGGTAGAGCACTTGCCCGCGAAAGGCAAAGGTCCCGACTTCGAGTCTCGGTCGGCCACACAGTTTTAATCTGTCAGGAAGTTTCATAACAGCGCACACTCCGCTGCAGAGTGAAAATCTCATTCTTCTTCATAACATTTGTTTGATAGAATCTTGGCAGGATGCAGCACCTTCCAGAAGCGCTGAATCGAAGACTTTGTCAGATAATTTCCTATGACTTAGGGGAATCGAGGCATATAGTCAGTGTGTGTGTAGGTATATCACAATTTTTTCAGGTGCTGTACAGATATAAAAGATAACTGCACTGTTTGTGTAAAATGCATATATTTTGCAGTGTGGCTTATGTTGTGGCATGACCAGAGAAAATGAGTGTGTGTCCTATCGTGAGTGGCGTACAGATTCAGCACATCGATAACCACATGAAGAGGAGACAGATTTTTATGTGGAAAATTATGTGCGCTCTAAATACTGAGATTCGTTCCAGAACCACGGCTGTCGAGAGGAGACGTGACCTGTACACTGATCAGTGTCAGACTGCAGCAGCAATCCTAATATTTAATTATAGTTACACTGGTGAATATGTTCCTGGTTCCCAAATTTCTTGTGAGTCTTGTATGTATTTGATGATCTGTAGACAACTTTTGCGGGGTTTAACTACCGGTGCAATATGACGGTGTGTACAAAATAGTTTTGGCCGCTGAAAGTGTCGTCTGCAGGAAACAATGGCAGACAGTGCTGCCACAATGGCAGCAGCAGCAGTTTGATGGGAAAAATTCAGTAACGGATGGGCTTTTCCATTAGGATTGCTAGGAAGAATGCACCCTGCGCTATTCTGGGAAGCATTGGAGCTTCTCTCACAGCACTGGACCCACATTGCAGCTACGCGTCATCGTGCCAGCATTGTTCCTAGGTGAACACGTATTTCGACAGGAATTTCTCGGGTGTCATGTATGAAAGAGAAGCCACCGCCTCATGCTTGCAGGACCCAAACAGACACCTGTGCAGATTCAGCAGCGTTGGCGTCAGGCATCGAGTTGCGGAATGTCTTTTTTATTAGTGATCTTTTCTTTGAACTATATTCCATCGATTTCACTGACTAATAGGAAGCTGTGAATTTAAAAAAAAATTACCCCATACATGTGAAGAATATCGAATTAATTAAGTTGCATAATTTTTTTTATATCAACGTGGTGTTAGTGGTATAATAGTTAAGGGGAGGGTGTGCATGAGTGGGTGACATGGAGCAGAACACCATAAGTGCAGAACACTAGAATCGAGTTTTTTTTTAAAGGGGCGTAACTCATCATTTCACCGATGTTCAGTTTTTTGTTGTTTCAGAAACCCGATAGAAATGCCTATTGGTTAGTTCTAAAAGGGCGTTTCTAATGCCTCACATTGAGCGAGTATCCCAGATCATAGATCACAGTTTCTTTTTTTTTTTTTTAATGGGCCTATGCCACTGACTTCACCTCTTTAAAAAAAATCTGTTGTTAGCATTGTAAACAGCTGTTTCAGTTTGCCGCTTATTTTCTAACCTGTTATATACAGCCTTTGTTCCATTGCTGTTCAGTTGACAATTAGTTCACATCAAATGATAAAATGAGTGACATTCATAACGTATGTAGTGGTGGTTACGCTGACAAATCATGCAAAAGAAAATGTGGTGCAGATCCGTCATTATATAAGGTAAACAAAGTAAAAGCAGCCCGACTCAAGGGTGAAGGTTGTGTTAACCACAGAGGCAACATTGTTGAGGCTAAAAGACCTTAATTTTCCTGCACGTAAGCCACTTTGCTTCCATTATCCTGTTCCGTTTTTGTGTTAGCAATGTATTTAGCAATACATTATTGTTTCAAAGCTATACTTTATATTTATAATTTAAACAATTAATAACAATATTACTGATAGGTAACCAAATTTGTTTTAAATGGTAGCCTCCATCTTCTTCAGAACGACCATGCACTAGTAACGTTTACTGCAATTACTCATTTGTTTCTTTCCTTCTGTTTCTTCTGTTAGATGTACAAGAAAGTGTTTGGACATTCTGTGGGAAGACAACTGTTTGGACGTGTTTTCAAAATTTTACAATATTCTTAGTAAGAACGCCCAGGATTTGTATCTACAAAGCTTGACTGATGTAGGTGAAGTTAAAGAGAAGACCAGAGGGTAGAAGTAATCCCAAGGTAGTGAAAAGTGCTACTTTCTCTTACCACATTTTTGTAGAAAGTGATCGAACGAACGTGTGCATGAAAGCTTTTCTTTCAGTTTTTTCTGTGTTACCAGATGTCTTGCACCTGAAATGCATGAGGCGATTCACGATCATATTAGATCTTTCCCACTGTATGAATCGCATTATTCTCAGGACAAAATATGCTACCTGAGCCCTCAGCTATCAATAAAAACAATGTGGAAACTGTTCATAACGAAATATCTTGAATTCAGAACAGTCTCATGCTACACATACTGGAATTATTTTAACAAGAGTTCTGTGGCTCTGAGCAATACGGGACTCAACTTCTGAGGTCATTAGTCCCCTAGAACTTAGAACTAGTTAAACCTAACTAACCTAAGGACATCACACACATCCATGCCCGAGGCAGGATTCGAACCTGCGACCGTAGCGGTCTCGCGGTTCCAGACTGCAGCGCCTAGAACCGCTCGGCCACAACGGCCGGCTAATAGTTTTGTCTACAGATATGTTAGGCCTCAAGTAGATGTATGTTGTACCTGTGAAGAACTTAACCACAAAATTAAAGCCCCTCGTCTTAATGATGTTACTAAAAGGACAGCTACAGCCGAACTAATTATACATAAATGCTCGAGTAGGAAGTTTTATTCTACTCTAAAGCATGAATTATCTGCATAGTGGCAAAAAGAAAGCCATGTTTTGTCTGCCACAATTGACTACATGCAGAGTATAACCCAACCGAAGATTCCAGTTCAGGAGATTTTCTATTTAAGACAGCTTAGTGTTAGTATATTGTGCATCAGTAACATTAAAGAATTTTTTAAGATTTTTTAAAAGAGGTGCCTCAAAATAAAACAGAGCTCCGTTTATTTTCAGATAACTGCGCAGGCCAAAACAAAAATCAGACACTTTCTCGATATCTTCTCTCACTCCCAGACACAAGTCGATTTAAGAAAATACAATTTCTCCCTGTGAGAGGTCACCGTTTTCTACCTTATGACCGTGATTTTGGAATAATCGCAAAGCATCCCAAAAAAATTGATAGAATCTATTCATTGCACGAGGTTTCTCGTCATATTATAGAGAGCTCTGTAATAGGAAAGGTTGTGGTGAAAGAAGTGACAACCACAGAAATTATGGATTTCAAAATCTGGTGGCCATTGCACTGCAAAAAGTATGCTATCTCTGAAGAGACTAAAAGCAAACCCGAAAATGAAAGAATTAAGTTTTCAATTAGTACTCTTTATCACTTCGTCTATTCCCATGAAAGAAAGGGTTACATTAAGGGGTATTCGACAATAAACGGTCTGGTCTGCCACACTTTCTGCATGGAGCTCAGTGCAATGACACCTTTTCCGCCACCTTCAACATCGTACTCTTCTGGGAAAGTTCCCATCAAAAGAGCAAAGTTTGAAGACCTGAAGAAAATCGAACCCTACATTCCTCAAGAGCACAAGTATTTCTGCACAGAACTACTTTCTTGGCCGACTGAACCTGAAAATTCCACAGAACAAGAAGAATGAATTTTATGTAATCTAGTTGATGACAGTACTGGTGTTGTGTTTTTTTAGTAATTATTGTGATTTGTATCATAGACCATTGCTCTTAATAGTATTTTGTATACCTTTGAAAAATAAGTAAACGAAATAAAAAAAAGAAGCAAAGTTTTCTTAAATCTGACATGAGTTTTTAATTTAGGATGTATTTTTTTTTAATGGCGTAAATCAATTAAGTTCATAGTTCAATTACATATAGCATATCCCTCTCACATAAACTCAGATATTACTGTACTAATCACATAAAACCACAAAAAAGCTTCTATGATTCGTATTTTGGAGATGATGTAGTTTTTTGTGTGTCCTGAAAAATTTACTCGGCATGAGGTACACCCTTTTAAAAAACTCGATTCACTGGGTTAATTTGCATAATTTTTATGTAAAACACAGTACAATAGTTTAAGTGGGTGGATGACAAAGAAGAATGCGCCAGAAATGGCGTCCAAAAGCATGGAAATTCGAAAAGTATACCAGAAAATGGTGGGAGGACTTAACTAATTACTAAATTTGGTATAAAAGGCGGTACAATAGTTTAATGAGATGGGAGTGACATGGAAAACCACTTACTAGAACTATAGGTTAAGTGCCAACAAAGGGCCGAACATTAGGTAAAGATGCCCAGAGTACAGTGTTGAACATTAGGTTATGCAACATGTTTGTCCCATGCAATTACTTCTTACAAGACCTACATGTTTCTAAACAGCAGAAAATGATGAGTAAGAGAAATCCAACTCCTACAAACTGATTTTTTTTATAAGTAAACAATATAGCCTTGAATTTCCTGTTACGAGATCCTTCCTCACCACCACCAGACCGCCATCTTGGAATACATCACAGAAGGGATGCCAGTGCCCTCTGGTGGCAGTATTGTGTACTAGGTCAGTTGGACTCTGGACCTCAGGATGAACACACCTGATGGCGGTACTGCCTCTGATTGTTTAAATAAAGACTGAAAATAAAGACTTATGTCCATCGTATCCAGCACAGTCTGAGTCCTTTTCCAACCAGTTTCTGGGATGAGGTGGCAGTCGGTTGACTTAGGTTAGTGGAGGTAGTCCAAGTGCCCTTTCTTCCCACCATTTTCATAGGTTAGTGGAGGTAGCTGTGGTATGTTGCATTGCCCTGATAAAGCTTGAACTTTCCGCCATTTTATGGGGGAGGTGTGAGGGAATGACCAGTCTGAGAGAGGTTAATTAATTGATCAATTTAATTAAGTAGTCAATCAAATTGATAAGAGTGAGAGGAGCTATTCCAATAACTCAGACCTTACAGTGTACCTGCAACAGCGAGGGTGGGAGGTAGGGGGGGGAGGGGGAAGGTGCGTGGGAGCAATAGGTCAAGTGCCTGTCAATCAAAAGGAAGCATCCTTTTAGCGGGACAATAGGTTAGGTGCCTGTCAGTCAAAGGAGAACAACAGGATTAAAGGGCCGATGCCCGTCTTGTCCCCCTACGTACTTCGCTGACACACTTGCGTACCTCACATGAATGCACCCAGTCCTGCCACTGGTGGGTTTGTGGCGGAAAGTCGGCGTCTCTCACTCAGCGATACCGTGTGGCGCCCGTAGCTCAGCGTAATAGCGTTCAGGCCAGCCACGAGTACTGTGGAGTAGTTTAGGTAACTGCTCACGCAACTGCCTGAGGCTAAGTTAAAATGATAGAAGGAGAATACAACAAAATTTTTTACCATTTTCACCTGTTACCATGTACAGATGCAAGTCGTATTTTACTCCTCTGATTAAATTATGAAGAATCCCTAAAAGGCACTGATAAAATGTGTCCTTTCTTCCTGTACCTGGGACGATGGCTCTGTTTGATTCTCTGAAAGATTATTTGCCTTTGTGTGAGGAGGGAGTCTCCAGAAATGCTAGTCGATGTGACACGATTTATGTGGGACGTAGTGTGTGCTCCATAAGCAGCTGTACGCCGAACAGGTGTGGTGTACACAACTTCAGTAATCCAGCAAATCTTTGCGACAAAACACTGCGTCGTTCTCTCTTATTTCATGGCCTAACACAATGTTTGCTTCCACGCTATCTTTCTGGGACAAGTTTATCACATAAGCTTTGATAACATGGCTGGCCGATAATTCTAGTTGAGCGTGATTACGTTTCCCGTTGGGTAAGACCAGGTATGGAGAGCCGTTTTGAGTGTTTAGCGTAACACAGGAGGAAGCGTACGTTCAGGGCTCAGTTCTGGGGAGGGATCATGGTTTGTTGCGAAGTGTTCAACCGGATTTAACTTGCTGTCATACTCACTTTGAAGGTGGTATACACTCTCTTAAAAAATATTATCCATACATACATACATACATACATACTCATAGGCTAATGCCTTTTCGATGCAGCCACTCTCTTCCGTCATTGGCCGTTCGTTTCAGTTCCATCATGTATTTGTCACATCGCATCCCTCCTCGGTGTATTCTGAAAACGTTCTCTAGGCCGTCTTCTTAAGTCCTTCCCAATACTTTCCCTTCAGCAATGTTAATGTGGAGGTATTGTGACTGGAGACATGTCCAATAAACTTTATTTTTCTCTTTTCTGTCTCCTTTAATAGTTTTCTCTCTACCTTGTCTTTACTTAGGACTACAAGGTTTGTTTTACTTTCTGTACAGTTGTTAATGTCAATTTCCGCTATATCTGCATTTCAGAAGCTTCAAGTTGACTCCTTTTCAATTTACCGAGGGTCCAACTTTCACTTCCATATAGCCGTGTACTCCGTACAAATGATTTCGCAAACGGTTTATTAAATATTGCTTGCTGGTGAAAATGTTTGCCTTAGTCATAAATGCCTGCTTCGGCACTGCTATCATTCTCTTCACTACCATTAAACATTTATTGTCCTCTGTGATTACACTTCCGAGATAAGAAATTTATGTCAACTGCTCGTTTCTGATGTCATCATTTTTTATATTGGTTTTAATTTCTCCCATACTTTTCCGCACTACCATTCTTTTTGTTCTCCGTTTGTTCACGTTTCATTTCCATAGTTTAAGAGTGTCGGATAGGAACTGCAACTCCCTATTTATTTCTTTTTCACAGTCTGCAAAAATCACGATGTGATCAGCAGATCTAATACTATGTATCCTTTCACCGTTGCTGTTATTTCCTTTGTCTTCTCAGTCATGATCTAAAAAGCTGATCCAGTGGACACACTAAATACATATGGGGATGGGGGACATTCTCGTCTAACTCCTTTGTCTAATCTTCACCTTTCCCTTTACATTACTGATGTTTGTTTTTGTGCTTTGGTTTTGATGCAGTTCAGGAATTATTCTTTTGTCCTTTCACTCAAGTTCTATTTTTTCCATAGTTCTAAAGAGTAGCTCCCAATTGACATCGTCAAACATTTTTCTAATGTAAAATGTGTTCTTCTATTCACACTCATCCTTTCCTCCAATACCACGTGCAAGACCAAAATTAATTCTCTTGTTCCTCTGCGTTTTCTAAATCCAAATTAGTATCCTCCAAGATACTTATCTACTTTTTCTTTTATTCTACTTTCAACTGTATTAATGAGTGTTTTTGAGCTGTGTGACAGCATCGATAATGTTCTATAATTGGTGCTGTCGACTGTCTTTCCCATTTTAGGTATGGTAATGGCCCTGCATTATTTGAAGTCTTATGACATGATCCTTTTTTCCTTGCAGTCATGTATTGCTATAAATAATCGATCTTTCATTGTGTCACCTACATTTTTCAACAGTTCTACGGGAATGTCATCAACGCCAATTGCTTTTCCTGTTTTGAGACTACAAGGCAATGTTCATATTTATGTCACATAATTCCAACTCTCCTTCACATTCATTGATGTCTCTTCACATTCATTAATGTCTTCAATCACATTACTTTCATTCTTGAAATCCTTATCATCATATAGTTCTTCTATGTACTATCTCCAAGGTGTGCATATCTGATCATCCCCTCTTTTTTAAATACTGCTGACTCCGTTCTAGGATTTTTCTGAAGACCTCTGATTTTCTTATAAAGCTCGTCCTGTTTTGAACTTCTTCTGTGTTTTCAGCAATGCTTTTGGTCCATCTGGTTTTTTATTCTCTGCATTTCGTTGTGATGCGATGTTTCATTCTTTTATAGTCCTCTACAATGGTTTCCTTCCTGAACTTTTTCCTTTCCTGAATTACGTTAGAACTTTTATGGGATACAGTTTTCTTTTTCCTAAAATCTCATTTTCTTCCTCCAATGATCCCCAAATTAATATTATTGAACTGCAATGGCTCATCACTTCAATTAGCTATTTTATCGGTTCGTTCTTCCAAAGGCATCTTTATCTTTATATATTCTTCTTTCTATCCTCCTACTATCAGTTTCTTTTTCGCCAATCTCTTTGTTTTTTAAATCTATTGACGCACTTGGCTAACACAAGTAGATGGTCACTATATGTATCTCGACCACGACAACTGCAGTATAATTTTATCTGATTCCTATACCTTTCAAGATGCTTCTCCAGGCGGCTGTAAAATGAACGTCCGCAACGGAAAATACTAAACGCGAAAATGAAGATTTGGCCCTATCTGACTACCCCCCAGAAGCAGATCTTAGGATTTCTTAATGGTGATATTATTTCCTCTTTGTTGCTCTTTAATATAAAAATTACATAAATGAATGATTAAAGGAACTAGTAACTACAAAAGATAAATGTTGATTATGCTTATGCATTTATTGTAGTTAAAAACCCCTTTTATATATTACAAATGTTTATATATCAATGTCCAATGGACATAAAGAGACACAAATGAATTTCCTAATTAATATTATCGATCAATTGCCCAAATCTCCCCCTTTCTAATGGCTATGCGATCTAATATAAATAATGCGAGACGACTGACATCATCAACGTACCAAAAACTAGAAGACAATACGTTCAAAGATGATCTACAGTGGTGTGCAACCTCAGTGGAAACAAAACTTAGGTAATCACAGCTGTTTAGCTTTACAGCCATTACAAACCGAAGCAGATAGCAATATCACCGTATGTACTGCGTCTGGTGCGTCGGAGTGCTGGTTCTCATACACCTCTCATACACCTCTCATACACCTCTGCTGTTTAGCTTTACAGCCCTTACAAACCGAAGCAGATAGCAATATCACCGTATGTACTGCGTCTGGTGCGTCGGAGTGCTGGTTCTCATACACCTCTCATACACCTCTCATACACCTCTGCTGTTTAGGTTTACAGCCCTTACAAACCGAAGCAGATAGCAATATCACCGTATGTACTGCGTCTGGTGCGTCGGAGTGCTGGTTCTCATACACCTCTGCGACGATGGATGAAAGAACTCCAGCCACAAAATAAAAAAAATACTCTTTCAAACAGTAGGACGGCAGTAGGTGGTCTTCTGACTGGTACGATCCAATAGTGTCTTCTCTTCTCTGTGTTCTACAGACAAGAAACGAGAGCTCCCATCCACAAGGACGGCAGTCCGATAACGCCTCTCTGTCAGTATAGACAGAGGAACTGCTCTCAGTCACTGAACGCTGCGTACTCAACGACGACTCCCTACCCGGATGCGAAGTCCACAATCGTGTAAGTCCGCAACAGTACAGTACCTACCCGTCCTAACTATAAAATCTCCCAGTTCGCACGGCTCCCCACGTCGAAGGTTCGAGTCCTCCCTTGGGCACGGGTTTGTGTTCAAAAATGGTTCAAATGGCTCTGAGCACTATGGGACCTAACATCTGAGGTCATCAGTCCCCTAGAACTTAGAACTACTTAAACCTAACTAACCTAAGGACATCACACAACACCCAGCCATCACGAGGCAGAGAAAATCCCTGACACCGCCGGGAATCGAACCCGGGAACCCGGGCGTGGGAAGCGAGAACACTACCGCAAGACCACGAGATGCGGGCAAGGCGAATCATATTCTCGAAACCACGGAATATCTACAGATTCTTACGAACGCCGACCAACCATATTTTAGTCTTTTGTCGTCCAGTGCGGAAAGTTTGCGAAGAAATACCTATCCCCGTTAATTAGGAATTCATACAATGGCACGCTTCTCAGAGTAAAAATACTCGGAAATAATCCAGCCTGCGTGATTTCCGAAGTAACGCTTCCTTCTTTCTCTCTCCTGCGTCCAAGATTTTCAGAGTTTCCGGTTAACCTTCAGGCCATACTACATAACCGGCCAGCCACCACTCTATCGTGCTTCAGCGCTCAGGTGCCCCGACCGTCCGGCCAGGGCTACTTCCTGTGTTAAGTAGGACCAGCAGCCCTGTGCGGGCTTTTCCATCCAGGGCCTGAGTTACGCCTGCCCTTTCATTTCCACTGGCATTTCAACCGCTACTAGTAAAGTCAATCATTCATTACACCGTTTTGATAATAAAGACACTGCATCACCTTTCATGCAATGCATGCAATGCAATGAGCGTTAACAACTATTTACAAGGTGTTGGCAATGGCAAGGAAAGCGTTTCTGAAGAAGAGAAATTTGTTAACATCGAGTATTGATTTAAGTGTCAGGAAGTCGTTTCTGAAAGTATTTGTATGGAGTGTAGCCATGTATGGAAGTGAAACACGGACGATAGTTTAGACAGGAAGAGAATAGAAGCTTTTTAAATGTGGTGCTACAAAAGAATGCTGAAGAATAGATGGGTAGATCACATAACTAATGAGGAGGTATTGAATAGGATTGGGGAGAAGAGGAGTTTCTGGCACAACTTGACTAGAAGAAGGGACCGGTTGGTAGGACATGTTCTGAGGCATCAAGGGATCACAAATTTAGCATTGGAGGGCAGCGTGGAGGGTAAAAATCGTAGAGGGAGACCAAGAGATGAATACACTAAGCAGATTCAGAAGGATGTAGGCTGCAGTAGGTACTGGGAGATGAAGAAGCTTGCACAGGATAGAGTGGCATGTAGAGCTGCATCAAACCAGTCTCAGGACGAAGATCACAACAACAACAACGTGACAATGTCAGTCTTCTTTAAATATTCATATATAAGATGTACAACCTATCAAATGATACGTAATTCTGGTTGTAAATCACGGCAAAGTATGTAGATGAGTGCTTGTAAGGTGCGAAATCACAGCCACGTTACAACCTTTGCTTCATCAATACACGAGCTGACTGAAATAACCCTTCGTCTATTGCCTTTGTGTATATCTTATCCTAAGAAGAACTTGAAATAATATGTTTGTAATACCGATATCATGTTAACTGCAGAATTATACCAAATTTTCGCCTGTTTCATTTTTTTCCCCCAAGTAAAAAATTCTTACTGTCTTCTTGCCCGTATAGGACCCTACTACAGCATTAAAATCACTCATTATTGAAGCATTAGCTTTTTCTTTAATCAGTTTTAGTAGTTCTTCAGTAGCTTCACACGTACTCTCCATTTCTTCCAAATCATGAGCTGATGTCGGGAAAAATGTGTTTAGTATTACCACTACTACTACTTATTTTTACTATCAGTAACTGGTCGCCGACATGGTAAGTATTCTAAACTTTATTTGACCATTTTAGTCTTATTGTGACTGCTTCTGTCCTCTTTTCGGACCACCACAATAAATTACTCTAAATTGTATGATGTGAATGCTTGGTGTCTGTTCTTTCGGACACATCCGAGAGAACAGACACCATGCATTCGTATAACTAATATGCCTAGCTGGGCAATGGATCCGCCTTCTTCAATGCGGATGCACAAACACATGCGATCTCCTGTGGGAATCCCAGAGTAGCGAACATTCAATCAATGGAGAGGGACTGAGGGTAGGTGGCGCTCGTTGGGAACGTGGATCGGCCATGAGGCGTACGGAGATAGTAATACTGCGTCCCAGATGGCACAATGGTTAACGTGCCTGTCTAGCGAGCAGGAGATCCCAGGTTCGAGTCTGGGTTCGGTACACATTTTCGCTCATTGCCGCTCATTCCGCTTAATGTTCCACTGCAGCTGACGGCAGTGATCCGCTTCAATTTACTCTAAACTCATTAATGTAAACAGCTCGATTTCCCTGCCATCAAGTCGCACATAGATCAAATAAATGGTCCCGTCACATTAGTTTGACCACCACCTATGTTCGATGTCAACGTGAAACAGACGGGAGGTGACAACATTAGCATTGGACGGTGTATAAAATGTTTCAGGGGGACATGAGAGACACTGCTGTTATTGTCATAATGCAGAAATGGAGCGACTTACATGACGCCCAAAATTACGTGATCATTGGGTTTCGGGCTTAGGGTGCAAGAATTTCCGAAACGGATAAATCTGCATACTGTTCACATCCCTCTGTGGTTAAAGCCTACCATGCATTGCAAAACGTCACTATCAAAAACCGATGCTGAGGCAACTGTTGTGCATCGAGGGCCACAGATGACACGAGTGAGCGATGGCTGCAGAGAAGTGTATGGCGAATAGACATGCAACTGTTGAGCAACAAACCACTGAGAGGAACTAAGGGGCTATCGACAGTGTCTCCTCAATCACCATACAGCAAACATTGCTGTATATGGGCCTGTGTACCACGTGACTGGTTCATGCATCCATGCTGACTGCTATCCATCAGTGAGAAAGGCTGGAATTTACATGCCAATATTGCAACTGGACTCCCCACTCAGTGGCAACAGGTGGCTTTTTCATATGAATGGTGTTTTATACGCCTTCAGACAGATGTCGCCTTGTAAGACCCTCAACAATCATCGGAAGGGTACGAGTTGGAGTAGGGAGTGTTACAGTCTGGGTGACTTTTTCGTGGAGTTCCTGGGTGATCACTTCATTCTGGAAGCCACACTGTATCAGCGCAAGTCTACATCTGTCCTAGGGAACCATGTCCACCCCTAAGTGCAATTTGTTTCTCCTCAGCACTATGGCGCCTACCAGCAGGACAAAGCCGTATGTCACACAGTTGGTAGTGTACGTACGAGGGTTCAAGACCAGCAGGATGAGTTTGCCATACTTCTCTGGCCACAAACTCCCTCGTAAACCCAATCGAGAATACGTGCGACCACCTCGACCAGACTGTTTGCGCCATGGAAACCAAATCTATTGCAGGTGGCTCCACGTTCCTGTTGGTACCTTCGAGAACTTAGGTGACTCTCCTTCTGAGTGTCCGCACTGCAAAAGTTGGTTATCCAGGCTTCTGACAAGTGGTCACAGCATGGCTCCACGTTCCTGTTGGTACCTTCGAGAACTTAGGTGACTCTCCTTCTGAGTGTCCGCACTGCAAAAGTTGGTTATCCAGGCTTCTGAGAAGTGGTCACAGCATGGCTCCACGTTCCTGTTGGTACCATCGAGAACTTAGGTGACTCTCCTTCTGAGTGTCCGCACTGCAAAAGTTGGTTATCCAGGCTTCTGACAAGTGGTCACAGCATGGCTCCACGTTCCTGTTGGTACCTTCGAGAACTTAGGTGACTCTCCTTCTGAGTGTCCGCACTGCAAAAGTTGGTTATCCAGGCTTCTGACAAGTGGTCACAGCATGGCTCCACGTTCCTGTTGGTACCTTCGAGAACTTAGGTGACTCTCCTTCTGAGTGTCCGCACTGCAAAAGTTGGTTATCCAGGCTTCTGACAAGTGGTCACAGCATGGCTCCACGTTCCTGTTGGTACCTTCGAGAACTTAGGTGACTCTCCTTCTGAGTGTCCGCACTGCAAAAGTTGGTTATCCAGGCTTCTGACAAGTGGTCACAGCATGGCTCCACGTTCCTGTTGGTACCTTCGAGAACTTAGGTGACTCTCCTTCTGAGTGTCCGCACTGCAAAAGTTGGTTATCCAGGCTTCTGAGAAGTGGTCACAGCATGGCTCCACGTTCCTGTTGGTACCATCGAGAACTTAGGTGACTCTCCTTCTGAGTGTCCGCACTGCAAAAGTTGGTTATCCAGGCTTCTGACAAGTGGTCACAGCATGGCTCCACGTTCCTGTTGGTACCTTCGAGAACTTAGGTGACTCTCCTTCTGAGTGTCCGCACTGCAAAAGTTGGTTATCCAGGCTTCTGACAAGTGGTCACAGCATGGCTCCACGTTCCTGTTGGTACCTTCGAGAACTTAGGTGACTCTCCTTCTGAGTGTCCGCACTGCAAAAGTTGGTTATCCAGGCTTCTGACAAGTGGTCACAGCATGGCTCCACGTTCCTGTTGGTACCTTCGAGAACTTAGGTGACTCTCCTTCTGAGTGTCCGCACTGCAAAAGTTGGTTATCCAGGCTTCTGACAAGTGGTCACAGCATGGCTCCACGTTCCTGTTGGTACCTTCGAGAACTTAGGTGACTCTCCTTCTGAGTGTCCGCACTGCAAAAGTTGGTTATCCAGGCTTCTGACAAGTGGTCACAGCATGGCTCCACGTTCCTGTTGGTACCTTCGAGAACATAGGTGACTCTCCTTCTGAGTGTCCGCACTGCAAAAGTTGGTTATCCAGGCTTCTGACAAGTGGTCACAGCATGGCTCCACGTTCCTGTTGGTACCTTCGAGAACTTAGGTGACTCTCCTTCTGAGTGTCCGCACTGCAAAAGTTGGTTATCCAGGCTTCTGACAAGTGGTCACAGCATGGCTCCACGTTCCTGTTGGTACCTTCGAGAACTTAGGTGACTCTCCTTCTGAGTGTCCGCACTGCAAAAGTTGGTTATCCAGGCTTCTGACAAGTGGTCACAGCATGGCTCCACGTTCCTGTTGGTACCTTCGAGAACTTAGGTGACTCTCCTTCTGAGTGTCCGCACTGCAAAAGTTGGTTATCCAGGCTTCTGACAAGTGGTCACAGCATGGCTCCACGTTCCTGTTGGTACCTTTGAGAACTTAGGTGACTCTCCTTCTGAGTGTCCGCACTGCAAAAGTTGGTTATCCAGGCTTCTGACAAGTGGTCACAGCATGGCTCCACGTTCCTGTTGGTACCTACGAGAACTTAGGTGACTCTCCTTCTGAGTGTCCGCACTGCAAAAGTTGGTTATCCAGGCTTCTGACAAGTGGTCACAGCATGGCTCCACGTTCCTGTTGGTACCTTCGAGAACTTAGGTGACTCTCCTTCTGAGTGTCCGCACTGCAAAAGTTGGTTATCCAGGCTTCTGACAAGTGGTCACAGCATGGCTCCACGTTCCTGTTGGTATCTTCGAGAACTTAGGTGACTCTCCTTCTGAGTGTCCGCACTGCAAAAGTTGGTTATCCAGGCTTCTGACAAGTGGTCACAGCATGGCTCCACGTTCCTGTTGGTACCTTCGAGAACTTAGGTGACTCTCCTTCTGAGTGTCCGCACTGCAAAAGTTGGTTATCCAGGCTTCTGACAAGTGGTCACAGCATGGCTCCACGTTCCTGTTGGTACCTACGAGAACTTAGGTGACTCTCCTTCTGAGTGTCCGCACTGCAAAAGTTGTTTATCCAGGCTTCTGACAAGTGGTCACAGCATGGCTCCACGTTCCTGTTGGTACCTTCGAGAACTTAGGTGACTCTCCTTCTGAGTGTCCGCACTGCAAAAGTTGGTTATCCAGGCTTCTGACAAGTGGTCACAGCATGGCTCCACGTTCCTGTTGGTACCTTCGAGAACTTAGGTGACTCCTTCTGAGTGCCCGCACTGCAAAAGTTGGTTATCCAGGCTTCTGACAAGTGGTCACAGCATGGTTCCACGTTCCTGTTGGTACCTTCGAGAACTTAGGTGACTCTCCTTCTGAGTGTCTGCACTGCAAAAGTTGGTTATCCAGGCTTCTGACAAGTGGTCACAGCATGGCTCCACGTTCCTGTTGGTACCTTCGAGAACTTAGGTGACTCTCCTTCTGAGTGTCCGCACTGCAAAAGTTGGTTATCCAGGCTACTGACAAGTGGTCACAGCATGGCTCCACGTTCCTGTTGGTACCTACGAGAACTTAGGTGACTCTCCTTCTGAGTGTCCGCACTGCAAAAGTTGGTTATCCAGGCTTCTGACAAGTGGTCAGAGCATGGCTCCACGTTCCTGTTGGTACCTTCGAGAACTTAGGTGACTCTCCTTCTGAGTGTCCGCACTGCAAAAGTTGGTTATCCAGGCTTCTGACAAGTGGTCACAGCATGGTTCCACGATCCTGTTGGTACCTTCGAGAACTTAGGTGACTCTCCTTCTGAGTGTCCGCACTGCAAAAGTTGGTTATCCAGGCTTCTGACAAGTGGTCACAGCATGGCTCCACGTTCCTGTTGGTACCTTCGAGAACTTAGGTGACTCTCCTTCTGAGTGTCCGCACTGCAAAAGTTGGTTATCCAGGCTTCTGACAAGTGGTCACAGCATGGCTCCACGTTCCTGTTGGTACCTTCGAGAACTTAGGTGACTCTCCTTCTGAGTGTCCGCACTGCAAAAGTTGGTTATCCAGGCTTCTGACAAGTGGTCACAGCATGGCTCCACGTTCCTGTTGGTACCTTCGAGAACTTAGGTGACTCTCCTTCTGAGTGTCCGCACTGCAAAAGTTGGTTATCCAGGCTTCTGACAAGTGGTCACAGCATTGCTCCACGTTCCTGTTGGTACCTTCGAGAACTTAGGTGACTCTCCTTCTGAGTGTCCGCACTGCAAAAGTTGGTTATCCAGGCTTCTGACAAGTGGTCAGAGCATGGCTCCACGTTCCTGTTGGTACCTTCGAGAACTTAGGTGACTCTCCTTCTGAGTGTCCGCACTGCAAAAGTTGGTTATCCAGGCTTCTGACAAGTGGTCACAGTATGGCTCCACGTTCCTGTTGGTACCTTCGAGAACTTAGGTGACTCTCCTTCTGAGTGTCCGCACTGCAAAAGTTGGTTATCCAGGCTTCTGACAAGTGGTCACAGCATGGCTCCACGTTCCTGTTGGTACCTTCGAGAACTTAGGTGACTCTCCTTCTGAGTGTCCGCACTGCAAAAGTTGGTTATCCAGGCTTCTGACAAGTGGTCACAGCATGGCTCCACGTTCCTGTTGGTACCTTCGAGAACTTAGGTGACTCTCCTTCTGAGTGTCCGCACTGCAAAAGTTGGTTATCCAGGCTTCTGACAAGTGGTCACAGCATGGCTCCACGTTCCTGTTGGTACCTTCGAGAACTTAGGTGACTCTCCTTCTGAGTGTCCGCACTGCAAAAGTTGGTTATCCAGGCTTCTGACAAGTGGTCACAGTATGGCTCCACGTTCCTGTTGGTACCTTCGAGAACTTAGGTGACTCTCCTTCTGAGTGTCCGCACTGCAAAAGTTGGTTATCCAGGCTTCTGACAAGTGGTCACAGCATGGCTCCACGTTCCTGTTGGTACCTTCGAGAACTTAGGTGACTCTCCTTCTGAGTGTCCGCACTGCAAAAGTTGGTTATCCAGGCTTCTGACAAGTGGTCACAATATGGCTCCACGTTCCTGTTGGTACCTTCGAGAACTTAGGTGACTCTCCTTCTGAGTGTCCGCACTGCAAAAGTTGGTTATCCAGGCTTCTGACAAGTGGTCACAGCATGGCTCCACGTTCCTGTTGGTACCTTCGAGAACTTAGGTGACTCTCCTTCTGAGTGTCCGCACTGCAAAAGTTGGTTATCCAGGCTTCTGACAAGTGGTCACAGCATGGCTCCACGTTCCTGTTGGTACCTTCGAGAACTTAGGTGACTCCTTCTGAGTGTCCGCACTGCAAAAGTTGGTTATCCAGGCTTCTGACAAGTGGTCACAGCATGGCTCCACGTTCCTGTTGGTACCTTCGAGAACTTAGGTGACTCTCCTTCTGAGTGTCTGCACTGCAAAAGTTGGTTATCCAGGCTTCTGACAAGTGGTCACAGCATGGCTCCACGTTCCTGTTGGTACCTTCGAGAACTTAGGTGACTCTCCTTCTGAGTGTCCGCACTGCAAAAGTTGGTTATCCAGGCTTCTGACAAGTGGTCACAGCATGGCTCCACGTTCCTGTTGGTACCTTCGAGAACTTAGGTGACTCTCCTTCTGAGTGTCCGCACTGCAAAAGTTGGTTATCCAGGCTTCTGACAAGTGGTCAGAGCATGGCTCCACGTTCCTGTTGGTACCTTCGAGAACTTAGGTGACTCTCCTTCTGAGTGTCCGCACTGCAAAAGTTGGTTATCCAGGCTTCTGACAAGTGGTCACAGCATGGTTCCACGATCCTGTTGGTACCTTCGAGAACTTAGGTGACTCTCCTTCTGAGTGTCCGCACTGCAAAAGTTGGTTATCCAGGCTTCTGACAAGTGGTCACAGCATGGCTCCACGTTCCTGTTGGTACCTTCGAGAACTTAGGTGACTCTCCTTCTGAGTGTCCGCACTGCAAAAGTTGGTTATCCAGGCTTCTGACAAGTGGTCACAGCATGGCTCCACGTTCCTGTTGGTACCTTCGAGAACTTAGGTGACTCTCCTTCTGAGTGTCCGCACTGCAAAAGTTGGTTATCCAGGCTTCTGACAAGTGGTCACAGCATGGCTCCACGTTCCTGTTGGTACCTTCGAGAACTTAGGTGACTCTCCTTCTGAGTGTCCGCACTGCAAAAGTTGGTTATCCAGGCTTCTGACAAGTGGTCACAGCATTGCTCCACGTTCCTGTTGGTACCTTCGAGAACTTAGGTGACTCTCCTTCTGAGTGTCCGCACTGCAAAAGTTGGTTATCCAGGCTTCTGACAAGTGGTCAGAGCATGGCTCCACGTTCCTGTTGGTACCTTCGAGAACTTAGGTGACTCTCCTTCTGAGTGTCCGCACTGCAAAAGTTGGTTATCCAGGCTTCTGACAAGTGGTCACAGTATGGCTCCACGTTCCTGTTGGTACCTTCGAGAACTTAGGTGACTCTCCTTCTGAGTGTCCGCACTGCAAAAGTTGGTTATCCAGGCTTCTGACAAGTGGTCACAGCATGGCTCCACGTTCCTGTTGGTACCTTCGAGAACTTAGGTGACTCTCCTTCTGAGTGTCCGCACTGCAAAAGTTGGTTATCCAGTCTTCTGACAAGTGGTCACAGCATGGCTCCACGTTCCTGTTGGTACCTTCGAGAACTTAGGTGACTCTCCTTCTGAGTGTCCGCACTGCAAAAGTTGGTTATCCAGGCTTCTGACAAGTGGTCACAGCATGGCTCCACGTTCCTGTTGGTACCTTCGAGAACTTAGGTGACTCTCCTTCTGAGTGTCCGCACTGCAAAAGTTGGTTATCCAGGCTTCTGACAAGTGGTCACAGTATGGCTCCACGTTCCTGTTGGTACCTTCGAGAACTTAGGTGACTCTCCTTCTGAGTGTCCGCACTGCAAAAGTTGGTTATCCAGGCTTCTGACAAGTGGTCACAGCATGGCTCCACGTTCCTGTTGGTACCTTCGAGAACTTAGGTGACTCTCCTTCTGAGTGTCCGCACTGCAAAAGTTGGTTATCCAGGCTTCTGACAAGTGGTCACAGTATGGCTCCACGTTCCTGTTGGTACCTTCGAGAACTTAGGTGACTCTCCTTCTGAGTGTCCGCACTGCAAAAGTTGGTTATCCAGGCTTCTGACAAGTGGTCACAGCATGGCTCCACGTTCCTGTTGGTACCTTCGAGAACTTAGGTGACTCTCCTTCTGAGTGTCCGCACTGCAAAAGTTGGTTATCCAGGCTTCTGACAAGTGGTCACAGCATGGCTCCACGTTCCTGTTGGTACCTTCGAGAACTTAGGTGACTCTCCTTCTGAGTGTCCGCACTGCAAAAGTTGGTTATCCAGGCTTTCGACATGTGGTTACGTTAATGTAACTGGACTGTGTATATCTGTCTCATTTCTCCTCGTATGCACGTTCACTTCATCCAGTTTTCCCACTTCTTATAGCGTTATTATATGAGATGTCCCATATTCATGGCGATTTTAGAGGGATTTCGCTTGATGAAGACCTGAGAAGCGCTCTTTCCTCTGCTGCCAGATCTTGGCCTTTGAGATCCACAATCAGCAGTTAATTTCTCATTAATATCAATATCCAGGGATGCATTCTATTTGTTATATCCTTAAGGTGTATGATGAAGTGGTTTCACATTAGCTTCCCCATTCTATGTCATTGGAGAAAATGTGTTGGTTAATCTGCCATCTGCCCTCGGAGGAGTGTGTTGAGGATCACTCGTACCGATGGCCAATCTCTCCCATTTTAGTCACCTTTTACGACAGGCAGAGCTTACCATGGGTGATTTGTAACCTGCAACCCACACGGGGCAGTATATCAATAATAATAATGATTTGCTTAAATTTGTGGTTACAACCTAGCTACAGCAAAACTTCCAAGACACTACAGTTCAGAGAAACACATTTTTCGCAAATCATTCAGCCAAAAATTGGAAAAGTATGTGTCAAGCAACCAACTTAAGACGTACAGCACAATAGCAATAAACTCTCACAACTTTGAAAGTATGAAAATTTAGGCAATATGAAATTGAAGTGTGCTCTCACCATTGCCAGTGTCTCACTCAATACTATGACTGCGGATAAAAATGTTGCCGACTGCGGCTCCGATAATGTGGAAATGAGGGAAAAGCTCTTCGTTTCGGTCGGTTCTGGAAGTCAGTTCTTGACTTTTTTCTCTTGTTGTACTGGGACGGGCTCGCCTTACACCACTTCCGGCTGTGCAACCTGTGCAGTGCGGCAGCCCGGTGGGGTTCTGCTGACGGCAGCTGGCAGCAGTCTGCAGGTAGGTGTCGGTTGGGCACCTCCTGCTGGGAGGTGCGGCCGCCCTCCCCACATGAGGCCGGAGCCCACCCCACTGGCTGAGAAGTGACCTTCATGTGTCTGTCCCGTCTAGAATTATTTTCCATCTGACAGACTCTTACTGCTAGTTCTACTTTATTCTCAGAACATTGCTGAGTACTTTGCAAACCGACCCGTGTAAGCATATAGACGACTTTACTACCGTTTCTCTTTCTCATCCCCTGCCCCCTACTGCCACGCTTCCCGATCCTCTGCTGCAGAAGGCTAGTGACGCGGAGGCGCGGGGTGCGCGGCTGGTCCGCTGCGCTTGCGCGGTGCAGCACGCAGCTGCGTGCCACCCAGCCACACACGTGGAGTCGTGCGTACAGTCACGCGCCGCCGGCTGCTTCTGCCACAGTAGTAGTAGTAGTAGAAGGGTTTTGCGGGCGCACGACAGCAAGGTCTTCAGCGCCCGTTCAGGATCATAATGAGACGGGTGTCAAGAAAAAAACTCAGAACATTTACATCAAACGGAACATAAAACACAGGGAACAATCATGGAAAAAGATGTGCTCGCCCACACCGAAGCGTGGGATGAAGCAGGGCGTCAGCAGTAAAACATGGACAACACAGGAAGAAAAAGGTAGAGGGAGCTAAAACAATGGAGCAGATGGAAGTGGCTGGCTGACAGCAAGGAAAAAAGGGAGGAGTCAGCCACTCTGCAATACACTAAAACCGCCAGCCTAAAAGTTTAGGCCAGAGTCCAGACACATCACAAAACTTAAAAACCCTAGACACACACGTCTCATCGTTAGCTAAAACACAGGGCAGATCCCCATCAACTTGTGCTTCTGCCCTTGCATCACGGTATAAAACGCAGTCTGTTAAAATGTGCCGGACAGAGATGTGCACACCACAAGCATCACAAAACTTCCTGTGGAGTGCAGCGATGACTGGCTGCAGGGGGATAGGACACTGGACCACCTCCTGCTCTCTGCAGGCCTCCTTGGCAGCCCGATCAGCCTGTTCATTGCCCCATATGCCGACATGACCAGGCACCCAGCAGAAGGATACCTCTTTACCCCGCCGTTGGAGCAAGTACAGTCGGTCATGTATCAGCTGGACCATCTCTTCTGTCGGGTATAGGTTCTGCAGTGATTGTAAGGCACTAAGAGAATCGGAGCAGAGAAGAAATCGATCGCCCCGAACACGATGCATCTGCTCCAGTGCCGTCAGGATCGCGTGGAGCTCCGCTGCGAAAACGGTATATTCAGCAGGGAGGCGAATCCGAGTAACATGATCAGGAAACACCACAGAACAGCCAAGGAAAGTCTCCTGTTTGGAGCCATCAGTATAAACGACAGTGAAACCGTGATGCACATCTAAAATGTTAAAAAACAGAGATTGGAACGTAAAATCTGGTGTGCCAGCTTTCTTAAAATTAGTCAAATCTAAAATAAGTTTGGGTCTCCGGAGGAGCCAAGGTGGAGATCTGCTCCAACCGCGACGTAAAACACGAAGACCAGCCATAGACATCGCAACGAGGCAATCCTGTGCGCGAATCCCATAGGGCTGCGTCGCACGTTGCCGGTTATGAAACAACCTCGTGGCATTACGTGTCCTCAGGTGAGGCGTCTGCACGTACACGTTGACAAAATCATTACTGCTTCAAGATGGATACCCCCACAGGAGGACGTGGAGGCACAGAGCAGTGTCTTGCATTTCACTCAACTTACTTAAACTCGAATACTGTTGAACGTGCCATAGTGGAACTGACATCGACGTATACTTACAGTCCTGCACTGTGTTTTCGTTTTATTTTTGTTCACGGCAGTAAAGGAAACAAAAGAAAAATTCGGTGTAGGTATTAAAATCCATGGAGAAGAAATAAAACTTTGAGGTTCGCCGATGACATTGTAATTCTGTCAGAGACAGCAAAGGACTTGGAAGAGCAGTTGAACGGAATGGACAGTGTCTTGAAAGAAGGATATAAGATGAACATCAACAAAAGCAAAACGGGGATAATGGAATGTAGTCGAATTAAGTCAGGTGATGCTGAGGGAATTAGATTAGGAAACGAGACACTTAAAGTAGTAAAGGAGTGTTGCTATTTGGGGAGTAAAATAACTGATAATGGTCGAAGTAGAGAGGATATAAATTGTAGACTGGCAATGGCAAGGAAAACGTTTCTGAAGAAGAGAAATTTGTTAACATCGAGTATAGATTTAACTGTAAGGAAGTAGTTTCTGAAAGTAGGTGTATGGAGTGCAGCCATGTATGGAAGTGAAACATGGACGATAAATAGTTTGAACAATAAGAGAATAGAAGCTATCGAAATGTGGTGCTACAGAAGGATGCTGAAGATAAGATGGGTAGATCACATAACTAATGAGGAGGTATTGAACAGAATTGGGGAGAAGAGGAATTTGTGGCACAACTTGACAAGAAGAAGGGACCGGATGGTAGGACATGTTATGAGGCATCACGGGATCACAAATTTAGCATTGGAGGGCAGCGTGGAGGGTAAAAATCGTAGAGGGAGACCAAGAGATGAATACACTAAGCAGATTCAGGAGGATGTAGGTTGCAGTAGGTACTGGGAGATGAAGAAGCTTGTACAGGATAGAGTAGCATGGAGAGCTGCATCAAACCAGTCTCAGGACTGAAGACAACAACAACAAAAACAAAATGAAATTCTAAACACATGTTACGAAAAGTTTACGAAAAACGCCCTTGCTGGTGCTGTTGCAGAATTTTCGTCAAGAGAGGATTATTTTGTAATTGAAGTTAGATGCACATATTGTGCAGAGGAAACCTCAAGAATACACCTGTTTAGTCTACTACGAACCGTAACTCTGTCAGAATCTTGTAACGTGAGGTATTCTGAGTTGAATGGTGTTGCATTTGCTGCAACAGCTCAGACGTCGCCCGCAGGACTCATTACGAGAAGCAAATCGCTCTGTTTGCAACTAACCTGTCGGATAGTTCTTTCTGCACTACAATCGCAAACATAACAGTCTTGTATCACATTATCAGCAATGAATCTGTTTTTATAATTCCATTACTCATTGTGCGTTTTTCTCAAAAGTTGCCACCTTCGATTATTTTCTAGCTTCCTCTTCCATCTCGGACTTTTTCTAGCCATTTCTCACAATAGCCTAATTGTATATGTTGAAGCTTGAGTACACGAAGATGCTACACTCTGTTATGGACAGTCTTGGCCTTAGGATCCCTGGAACTTGTAACATCCCTTGTGAGTGTGCAAGCAGTTACATCGGACTGTCCATCTGCACTGCTCCCAGGCGCTGCGCAGAACACCAACGGCGTATTAAAAATTGAGAACTGGTATTCTGAGACTGCAGAAACAAGGATTTGTGAGAAGAACTTCAACCGTAACTGGAGACGTAATCTTAGTGGTGCATGGAAGCGAGCTCTCGGTGCAGAGAAGAGGCAGAGATATTCGTACTGCTGAGGTGTGTCCCCTAAACAAATACAAAATAGTCTGAAGAAACTAAAGTTCTGTCCCTGGCTCCTACTAGTATTCTGAGACTGCAGAAACAAGGATTTGTGAGAAGAACTTCAACCGTAACTGGAGACGTAATCTTAGTGGCGCATGGAAGCGAGCTCTCGGTGCAGAGAAGAGGCAGAGATATTCGTCGCAGTGATTATGCTACTACGGCAGCAGCGGCACCACCATCACAGCCGTTGAAACCATCCGTGGCAATATTACGTAATAATCGAACTATAAGAAGCCGTCTATGGGCTACATAAGGCAGCTCAGACATATCCGTAGATCTCATATCTACCTTCCTTAACCCTATGAAACGTATTCTCTCCGCCACAATATTTCTCACCTAGGGTACGTCCTTTAAATTTCAAGTGAAAGTGCAGTGCTTCAGTGTTTTTATCACAACTTCATCACTCTCTGATGTGTTTTTAAAATGTATGCATTTTCGTTTTTCAGCTGTCCAACTTTAAAATAGAAAAATCGCCCTAATGTTTGTTTTTCATTCTGTATTTTTGAGCCGGCCAGAGTGGCCGAACGGTTCTAGGCCCTACAGTCTGGAACCGCGCGACTGCTACGGTCGCAGGTTCGAATCCTGCCTCAGGCATGGATGTGTGTGATGTCCTTAGGTTAGTTAGGTTTAAGTAGTTCCAAGTTCTAGGGTACTGATGACCTCAGAAGTTAAGTCCCATAGTGCTCAAAGCATTTCAACCTTTTTTTTTTTTTGTATTTTGGATTTACTTGCCTAAAGAGCAGAGCATTGTATCGTACGCAGCGCACCCACCGCCCATGTGGGCGAGAAGGATGAAATAACAACAAAGAAAAAACGTCAGACGTTTCCCTCTGAAACTGACCAACAACTCTCAGAACTCAATGTACAGGAACTCTAAATAACAACTGCTGGAAAGATATAAAATACCAGTTATTTTATAATTTGTAGTGGATAAGGATATGTGATTCCCTTTTCCTTTGGTCCCTCTCGTCATTTCCTCCCTATCCATCTAAAACAGAACTACCGTGATTCGCATTCCAGGTGCTCACGCGGCATATTACACCACTGGGGCTAGCCATCGCAATCGAAATACCACAAGGCAAACATCACCGCACTGCTGCCGATAATCCATAAGCGCTAACTGCAGACGAAAATGTGGCGTGAAAAATATCGCACCGTAGGTGATCATCCATAGTATAAGCACACTAGAAAACCACCAACGGGAACACATCACTCCTCTGGCGATAACCCTAATCACGTCACAGTGTGAATAAAAACCATACCCGAACGTCAACACGCCTCTGGCGTGGACAACCAATGTCCATCTCGTAAGATAACACCATCGGTATCGGTGGCATGATCAAAATCACGCCAAGATTGACTATCGGATGGAAAATCAACCTCTGTGTCACCAATACCGCCTCCTCATTCCCTATTCATACGCCCCACCGGCAATACGCGAAATATCAACGAAAGAAACGGAACCATTACTACAGTCCAGCATGAATTCTGAGCAGAGTCGTTTCTTCATGACTCGTGCAAGTATTTCTGAACCAAAAATCCAATTTTTCCAACACAGATCTTTGCTGTGCCGTGGTACCGTACTAATACAGGAATGCTCTAGTGTTGAACCACCCAGTTTTATCATAATCCTAAGAGGTTTTCGCCGAGAAATCGTCACATTCCTATCCACTATATAAATTAGTATCTTATGAAACATTAGGGGATACGAGTGCGTCTTAAATTTGCAATAAATTATCAAAGTGCAAATGCTGAACAGGAAACTACAAACGCCAATCTCATTGATCAAATGTCACAGGAGAAGATTTTATCCGCTAATTATAATAATTAATCATCCAATAAGTGTAAGTGCAAGCAAATAAAGAACAATGCACTAAGTGACTGCAAAAATGAACTAGGAACAAATGACTCTTAACATTACCTTAATGATGTAACTGTGCAAGTTTTATTCTCCGTTTTGGGCAGAGGCCGCAGTGGCCGACTGTCAGTTTCTACGTGGTCTTCTGCTGCGGGGTCTGGTGGTCTGGTTTCTGTGACCTGGTAGTCAGGGAGAGGGAAGATAAGGCAACGATTGTGGATGGGGCCGTAATCAGTTGCCGTTGATTACATTAAACACATACTCTTTATTTGAGGAAATAATTTTCAACATACATTTTAAAGAAATTTACTACACTGACAACTAAAGGCCTTACTAACAAATAATTCCAAATTATTTGTTGGCTGAAAGCCACAAGCCACTTCAGAGTACTCAACAGCTGAAGGCCTGAATTACAAGTGAGGAAGCAGTTACACGTTAAGAAATACTAAGATATTTTCCTCTAAAAACAGTGAAAACTGTAACAAGCAATAGTAACAGCTGAAGGCCTTATTAATACAGAATTGAAAATTATTTGTCAGCTGAAAGCCTCAAGCAATTTCAGAATACTCAATGGCCGAAGGCCTGAATTACAAGTAGGGAAGGCAATTACTCGTTAAAAACACTAAAGGTATATTTTAAACAATTATGACAATTTGAGCAAGTAAGACGGAGTGATCCACAGACAATGGTCCCTGGATCGACCTGAGGAAGGTCACTACAGCTGTGCAAGTGATGAGATGAGACTAGCAGCCAAGAGTAATGTTCACCTAAGGAGGGCAACTCAAACTAGAGACGGTTTAAACGCCAATGAACTTTCTTACCAAATACACCTAACGCCAGATAGCCAGTACAACGATGGAATAATTCAGGCGAGGGAAAAGTGACAGACAGCACTGCATCTCCAGAGTCCGGTGGTAAAACACCAAAACGCAGAAGGAATCACTATACCCAAGGTAGACAAAGAAAACAAGTATCCATACCCAATCAAGGAAGCTGTCAAATTACACGCCACGATGGACAGCATCGGCAAGACGAGGAAAAGTACACTGTTGCAAATTACACTAACCTCCAGGGCAGGTAACTGGGGTGTTAGCGGCTACTAGGCAGTAAGATACCGCAGGTTGCACTACATCAATAATAACACCAAATTCAAACTAATAGGACTTGGAAGAGCAGTTGAACGGAATGCATAGTGTCTTGAAAGGAGGATATAAGATGAACATCAACAAAAGCAAAACGAGGATAATGGAATGTAGTCAAATTAAGTCGGGTGATGCTGAGGGAATTAGATTAGGAAATGAGACACTTAAAGTAGTAAAGGAGTTTTGCTATTTAGGGAGTAAAATAACCGATGATGGTCGAAGTAGACAGGATATAAAATGTAGACTGGCAATGGCAAGGAAAGCGTTTCTCAAGAAGAGAAATTTGTTAACATCGAATATAGATTTAAGTGTCAGGAAGTCATTTCTGAAAGAATTTGTATGGAGTGTAGCCATGTATGGAAGTGAAACATACACGATAAATAGTTTGGACAAGAAGAGAATAGAAGCTTTCGAAATGTGGTGGTACAGAAGAATGCTGAAGATTCGATGGGTAGATCACGTAACTAATGAGGAAGTGTTGAATAGGATTGGGGAGAAGAGAAGTTTGTGGCACAATTTGACCAGAAGAAGGGATCGGTTGGTAGGACATGTTCTGAGGCATCAAGGGATCACCAATTTAGTATTGGAGGGCAGCGTGGAGGGTAAAAATCGTAGAGGGAGACCAAGAGATGAATACACTAAGCAGATTCAGAAGGATGTAGGTTGCAGTAGGTACTGGGAGATGAAGAAACTTGCACAGGATAGAGTAGCATGGAGAGCTGCATCAAACCAGTCTCAGGACTGAAGACCACAACAACAACAACATCAAACAGTAGAAGGCAGGTAATAGCTTCCGTCAACCTGACAGACTCGACTATTTTCAGTCGGTCTCACCAACGCTGGGAGCAGAAACACGCAAACAACAGCAAGATCTCCAACAGTGGAGGTTTCACTATTGGATGAGGTTCACTCAACTTCAGACGTCCTGGGTTCCGCTGCCAGCGGTCCCGGCCTGCCCTCGTGCTGCGGACGTCCTCGCTGCTCGACTGCCCAACTGCCTGACACACATGACCACTCGGAAATGCAAGCAGTGGCACCACAGTACTGGCTGCTGCTACCACTCGAAGACAAACAATACTAGCAAACTCAGTGGCACCATTAACGCAAGAAGGAAACGAGACGCCACTACGACTTTTACAAGACGCCAAATTTAGAACAGCAAGAATGCGAGCCACACACGGCTCAGTTTCCACTGCGACATCCTGGTGGTCACATTGCAGACTTCACATACCAATCCCTCCATTATTCCTTGCTCTCCCCGAGTTCCAGACCGGCTGCAAGAAGTGGTTAGAATTTTGCGTTTCCCTCTTGTTGTTATTTCGGATTTCGCGAAAGATACCGCCATACGCCCACTGTCTGTTTCTGTCACTTCACTAAGGCTTATTTAGTCTTTGGTCTTGATAGTGTTTTTTGTTGCCCTCTTTCTATTTGTATTTTGCCTGTTATTATTTCCAGCTGATGCACCTTGCGACTCTCGTTCATTATGTTTCATTCGGTCCCCAGCA
Source organism: Schistocerca cancellata (assembly GCF_023864275.1). Lineage (NCBI taxonomy): Eukaryota > Metazoa > Arthropoda > Insecta > Orthoptera > Acrididae > Schistocerca > Schistocerca cancellata. The sequence continues at coordinate 76,258,987 of NC_064631.1, read as the reverse complement.
TTTTGTGCTTCTTTGACAAAATCTAGCTCTCGCAGAGCGCTTTTAAGTGACTATTGTGTCATTACATTTCCCACTGAGCGGTTCCTGGTACCTAAATGGCAGTTTCCTGAAGTAGTGTCTCATTATCTCCTTGTCACTATGTGGTTGGTCCAAGCCTCTGGAAAGGCTTCACCAGACTGCAGCGCCCCTATGCTTCGTAATCCTTCCATAACACAATCCCCTGTTTAACCATTTCTTGGATGCCCTGTGACCAGTAGGTATGTAGGAAAGCCTGTCTGATTTCGCTACAACTTCACCAGTTTGCTGCAACGCTAAGCATGTGCTATGCAACTCAGCCTTCTATGAGTCCACAGACAAATTCAAATTCGCATGCTAGTACCATATCATATTGAGAAATCCCTTACTTGGAGTGCAATGAATTGTGGTTCTCTTTCTAAATCTGAAAATTTTGAATCGAGGGAAAATGTTTTAAGTCGAAATATTCGTAATTTTGCACCCCTGGACTTTCTCTCTCTAAATTCTGGGGCGCCAACTGATCCCTGAAAGCTGTTGTACCCTCGTCTCGTGTTATCAGACTCGTGTAGTAATGTTTCCGTACGTCTGATTCGCGTGCAGTTGTGGCTCGTCTCGGTACTCGGTGCACTTCGCGCCACTGACTGCGCGTGCTGTATCCCGCCAAGCGAGCGCTCCTGCCGAAATACGAGGTGCGGCTAGAAAAAAACCGGACTGATGCTGGAAAAAACATTTATTTACAATTATTTACAATTTCATGTTATCTCCTTCAATGTACTCCCCTCCTCGGTCTCTACACCGCTCCATACGAATTTTCCAGTGTTCGTAGCAATGCTGCAGATCATTTTCGGTAAGTCCATACATTACTTCCGTCGCTTTTTCTTTTACTGCTTCAACAGTCTCAAACCTAGTTCCTTTCAAAGCTGACTTGACTTTAGGGAAAAGAAAAAAGTCACAGGGGGCCAAATCAGGTGAGTAGGTTGTATGATCTAAGATGGGAATGTTGTGTTTTGCCAAAAACGTCTTCACTGACAACGCACTGTGAGCTGGGGCATTGTCTTGGTGAAGGATCCATGACTTTTTTCTCCACAAATCGTTCCGTTTTCTCCGTACTCGCTCACGTAGGGTAGCCAGGACGCTAATGTAGTAATGCTGATTCACTGCTTGTCCCTCTGGTACCCAATCAATGTGCACAATCCCTTTAATGTAAAAAAAAATCATCATTGCCTTGAATTTCGATTTTGACATTCGTGCTTTTTTTTTGTCGTGGAGAACCAGGAGTTTTCCAATGCATCGATTGGCGTTTAGTTTCGGGATCGTAAGTAAAAAACCACGATTCATCGCAAGTAATAACATTTTGTAAGAAGGTGGGATCACTTTCAATGTTTTCCAGGATGTCAGAACGAATCATTCTTCGGCGTTCCTTCTGTTCAATTGTGAGACACTTTGGAACCATTTTTGTACACACTTTGTTCATGTTGAAACTCTCATGAAGAATCTGCCTAACACTTTCCTTGTCAACTCCTGTTAACTCAGACACTGCTCTGATTGTTAAACGGCGATCTTGTCGAACAAGTTTACCGATTTTTTCAATGTTTGCATCAGTTTTTTCTGACAATGGTCTGCCAGTGCGAGTGTCATCACTGGTGTCTTCGCGGCCATCTTTAAACCGTTTAAACCACTCAAACACTTGTGTTCGCGATAAACAATCATCGCCATACACTTGTTGTAACATTACAAACGTTTCACTTGCAGATTTTCCTAGTTTGAAACAAAATTTGATGTTAACACGCTGTTCTTTCTGTACACTCAACATTTCCGACGCACAGACAAAACTTCAACTACTTAAAACAGACGCCACGGGCAGACTGAGTGCAGGAGGCAGATGAAACTCGAGCAGTAGGCGGAGCGAGAGTCACGTGACAGGCCACGCGACTTTCAGCCTTATTGCATTCGTTTTATTGTTTCACCAGTACTAGTCCGGTTTTTTTCTAGCCACGCCTCGTAGGCCTGCACCGGGGATGTGGCTCCACGTTGCGTTACAAAATGTTGCCTTTGACGTTCCTGGTGACCAACGGACCAACGGCCGGTGACGTGCTGTTGCTTCTAGCTTAACTTCTATACGAGCCACCCGTTCACACACTTGTCTCATCTCATCCACCAGCTCATTCTGCTGAGTAGTGAGACGTGTTTGCCGGATCCACCAGCTCATTCTGCTGAGTAGTGAGACGTGTTCGCTGGTCTTTGATTTCAAACATTTCTTCCTGTGTCTTGTGAGCTACTCTCTGTCGCTGTTTTTTGAAAGCAGAGATAGCCTTCTTGCCTGCGCCCACTTCAACCTTTGCCAGCGCTGCCTGATCTCGCGCAATTTTGGTCGTCCTAGCCTCACGTTTGGACTCTACCGCTACTTTTCGCGTCTCATCTGACGTTTTCCTAATGTGTTCAACCTCTGCTTTTATACCGTTAACTTCTTTCGTGACCTGATTTACGTTTCCAACAAACCCATCAGCCCACCTTTGAATTTCCTTTAATTACTTCGTCTTGTCTCTATTCCTCTTTGTCTCGTCGCCTTTTAGTTTCCCTAATTTCATTAAAAAGGATCTCCTATCTTTCGTCTTCCTCCTGTGGTGGTCTCTTCTCTGACTCTCGCATAAACTGAATGATCGATTCTAACCGAGTACTACCAGTAATGTATCCTGGACTAGACGCACGCGGTTCGTGTGCTCTACGGCGCATTGCCCGCGAAATCGAACTGTTACTTTCCGTGACTGTACCTCCTTCCGTGTTTTCAGAACCTTCATCACCTGCCACGTAGACATCGTTTTCACTTTCATTTCCTGAATGAACTGAATCTTCATCACAGGTATATTCTGCACTTGACATTTGTGCCCTGTTTGCAGAGTGATTTAAATGAACTTTCACCGTTCTTCTTGTGCGTCAGTGGATGGCTCGTGTTCCATTTTGGATGACATTAGTGCACAGCCTTTCTCACTTTACAAACGAGCTTTCTTTCCCGTAGGCATTCAAATCAATTGCAGCCGCGCGGAGTGGCCGCGCGGTTTGAGGCGTCATGTCGCGGACTGCACGGCCCCTCCCGCCGGAGGTTTGAGTCCTCCCTTGGGAATGGGTGTGTGGGCGTTGAACTTAGCATAAGTTAGTTTAAGATAGTTTTAGTAGTGTGTAAGTCTAGGGACCGATGACCTAAGCAGTTTGGTCTCTTAAAAATTCACACACATTTGAACATTTCGAAATCAATTGCTGCTTCCCCAAGTTTCCCACTCTAATGCATCACACGCCACAACTCTACTCTGATTTTCTTTCAAATACAGTAATGCACACATTTATGCCTAAGTCCATGAGACAAAAAATACATTAAAATATCGTACACATCTTCAAAAACACATCTGTTCCACAAAAGCTTGTACAACGCTGTTAGCAACGACGAAAAATCAGACAAGAATTAACGCACAAGTCTCTGACAGGCCACAATGAGAAACAATTAAACAAAATCAAAGGCACGAGCAATACACACACTGAAATAAAATGACTGCAACATATTGCAAATATCCGGGATACAACGGAATTAGTGAATTTGCTCATGGAACTTTGCTGCCTATGCCTGCGGTCACTTTCAGAACTCAAATTAATAATCAAATTAATTAATTTAATGAGACTGAACCTTAAATTGCTGGGGTACCCACGTACCACCACAATAAAATAAAAAAATGAATAGTTGACGGAGTATGAATGAGAACAGTGGCGTATTTAAGTTTACAAAGTAATGGCACGTTTTATTGATCCTTTTATCTCTACAACGAGCTCATAAACCTTACACAAAAGTGACAAACACAAAGCAGTAAAGGGATGGTGTCCGATTGGCGAAGCGTACATTGGGTTGGAAGCCAATAGGAAAAGGATGAATCTGACAGTTCACATTCATATTCGGAAAACTTTGGTGACCATACAAACTTATGGTGTTTAGGTTATTTTCCACGTGAAATGTAGTACTCATCCAGATATGACAATGAATCGCCGTTGTGGTGCAACAGAGGACAATCTGGCTCATACAAAAATGGTATCTTCGTTTACAATAGCATTTTGACAGTACTTCAATTCAAAGTTTTCAGGAGTTGCAGTAACAAAATTCACCGCCAAACTTGGATAGGTTCCTATATTGTTTACCACCATGTTGGCCACTTGGACCAAAATGGAATTTCTTTGCATCTATTTAGAAAAAGAATCGACAGTGAGAACGCGCTCAATAGTGAGAGATTGCCAAAGTGTAAATGATTTCTACTTAGAAACTTTGTCAGCCTACTGGTCGCAGGCAACACAAGATCGGGTAAAACATTACGTTATAATGTTACGAAACTTTCAATACTCTGATTTATCTAGCACAGGATAATACTTTGAGGACATGGTACGCAAAAATCAGTACTTATCAAACCCATACAGTCCGTCAAAGCTAATTCGCATTTTTACTTACACATTTGAGACATGCAATTTCGCTGGCAGATGTAAAGATTATTTAGAAGCATTTCAATCAGTACTTCAGGAATTGGAATTGGACAGTAACAACGGTTTATAGAGAAAACATAATAACAATCACAACAAAAACTGTGATACGCACGATGCTTTAGCAATGTGTGAAAACAAAAACTATAGTAACTCGCATAATAAACACAACCACAGAAACAATTACAGGCGAGATAACCGACATCTTCCGTATGACGTACAATTCTCACTGTTGAATAATGAGTACTGAGACAAGTACTTTCCAGAGCTGTGAGTGTTAATCACAGTAACAGACATCACAGGAATTATGGTTATGAAAACAGGCGTGATCCTAATTATCACCACAAACAAAATAATCACAGACATTACTCTAACTCAGATGGTAATGATGCAAATTCTCATGCCTGCGATTCATGTAGATCAAATTCGCAAAATACAGGTCACAAAAACGATTATGCAATTACCAACCAACACAGTCAAAACCAACACAGTCACAGTAATCAACATCGTAATTCACAGTGACCAAATTTTTGAAGGGTAAGCCCAGTGCCACTGGCAGAAATAATTGAATTGAGATCATCAAATCCACAAGATAATCAACGCCGAGGAAGCAATACAAGACAATGACTCGCGACTCTGGTAGAAAAACAACACTGTGGATCACACAAAACACACCGCAGCCCAAACTTTTAATTTGAAGACATTAGAGACATTTTACTGGAAGTGACTGATGACAACCAAAACTCCGTATTACATTCAGTAACAAACATTTCAGTAGCAAACAGTGTTTCCGCTTTCCTTGATTCTGGCAGTCCCACTTCTGTGGTTACTGACACCGCATTCCACAAATTTATAACAACAGATTGTCGACTTTACGTAAGATTAAAATGAAAGAAGCGCTTTGTGGAAAAAGTGTTGATTGAAGCATCATACCTATTTAGACTTTTTGTGTCAAGGCTGCAAGTTTTCGATGAATTTCTTGATTGCTCCTCTCTTGCCCACTGAGATAATATTAGAAGTAGTTTTCATAAGCAAATACAAAGTCGTTTCGAATTTCAGTGACGCTGAAGTATGAACGGAAGTGGAAGGCACTCCTTTAGGTAAACCTGCTGCCAATACAGTACCCAAAACCTTTGCTAATGATTTTCTACGAGAAGTTGGTCACACTCATACCATCATTTCCAGCAATGGTCCACAATTTCGCTCTAATATTTGGCTACCCGCTTCACGACATCACAAAATTAGACCTGTTTTTATTTCACTCTATCGGCCTCAATACAATACTTCAGAACGCACTATGCGATAAATTAACGAACAGTCTAGAATATATTGCCGTCGTCAGCAACAGAGTTTGGACAAACACATTCACACATTTCAAGAGGTTCTCAATGAGTTATCACACGATTTTACGTCATTATTTCCGTTACCTGTACTCAAAAATCAACAACCACTGGATCGTATGAGGAAGTAATAGATATCGCGCTATACAGCATTACGCAGGCTGCAGAAACAAGACAGAAATCTCAACAAGAAAAGGTAAACACCAAAATGCTATAGGTTGGACAGAATATTCTGGTTAAATGTCATACTTTATCTTGTAAAAGGAAGCATCTTAGGCACAAAAATTTTTCTTATATGTAAGGGACCTTATAGGATTCTAGAACTGTACTCGCCAATGTTGTGGAAACTGAAATTATTCAGGCACTTAAGAGCAAGTGACTTGATCATATTTCGAATATGAAACCTTATATAGAATAATTCTATTTACTAAAGTTGTACTGAGATGATAGACCACATGTCACCTCTTTCTAAAATATTTGTTGCATTAGCGATAAACAATACTATGGCACGGCATGCCAGAGAGACTGCCGTCGTGTGGTGGGCAACTTTTGACAAGAATCAGGCGACTATCGTCGCGCAACAAACTTCATCTATCGCGCAACAAATCGAGCTATCTGCTACGAACTTCGAAATTTCATCTAGAATCCGAATAAGAACAAATGATCTGTAATAAGATGGACATCGTCAGTACTGCTTTTTAAACCAGTTGTGAGAGGATGCATAGGTTATCAGAAATGTGTTGTTCACTTGAGAAATGTTTTTGGCTACACACAGTGATGAAAATACAGAGACAGATAATATTTTCTACCACTTATGGTGTAATATGCAAGCTGTTAGGATGGTAACTGTGTTGTCCAGAGAAGAGAGTAGTAGGTATTTTGATGTAAGAAGTTCTTCAGGGTCTATTGTGAGGTAGAGAAGTTGTGTTTACTGAAGTTTTTATAGCTATGAGGTGTTGCTAATGTGGAAATAAGAGGACGAAAACAGAGCAGGGAATTGTTATTCGAAATGTATATTGAGACGAAGACAACGATTATGATTAATGTTGTAGTAAGGTAATGAGATTTATGTTGTTTAGGTACACAAGATGCTAATTATGAGATTTATGACGCATACTGTAACAGAACGAGGTAAAAATGTAAATGTCGTATGGTTAGGGCCTCCCGACAGCTAGACGGTTCGCCAGGTGCAAGTCTTTCGATTTGACGCCACGTCGGCGACTTACGTGTCGATGAGGATGAAATGATGATGATTACGACAACGCAACACCCAGTGCCTGAGCGGAGAAAATCTTCGACCCAGCAGGGAATCGAACCCAGGCCCTTAGGATTGACATTCCGTCGCGTGGACCACTCAGCTTCTGGGGGCGGACATACAACGAGGTAATGATTATGAAGACTAATGTAGAGACAGAGTAAGTGAGTAATGGTTAGGCCATAGGGACCCTATTTCTTACTATAGCCAGTTTTTATGCCAAGTGGATGCATTTCGTGTTTATAAGCGTTAATGGTACGTTTTTGAAAGGACTTAGCTAGATGACAATAGTGACTTGAGACAATACAGTTATTTCTTTGATGTGGAGGAAATGATTATCTGATGTAAATTATTCACCCTTTTTCTAAACATAGTCTCATTTTTTTCGTCGGAACAACACAAGATGTAACAGCTATGCAAATTTTACAGCAATTCGAGAAGGGTACATTTTTGTCTCCATTTGTGCATGGAAAATGTTTTGCCAAGATCTGATTGCTACTCTGTACTGTGACACACTCTTTTCACATATGGTACCTCAGTGAACTTTTAGTGATTTGTTTTTCTGGCAGTGTCTATTTTTATGTTTATACTGATGAATGACAGTTTTTTCTGATTTGTATATAGCTACACGCATACAAAATTTAACTTCCACTGAATTCTCTAGAATTAATCTGCCGTTTCTTTGTTGAACAGATGAACTTCATATATGTATAAAATTATGTCACAACAATATTGTACATCAGTGCAGATGTTTCGGAAATTTTGGAGGTAAAGATGGAATTCATGACTTGCGAGGTGAGACATGATAGACAATACTTAGAAAGAGGGAAAAAAGAGAAATGAGATGCACGATGGATGATGATATTTGATAATTTTATTTATTTATTTGTACTTTTCGGCTTTATTCTTTTTGCCATGGCATAAGATAAGGTTCTTTTATATATATATATATATATATATATATATATATATATAATTGTGACACTGCAAACTGTCTTCTTTTATTTACATGTGATGTAACATAATAACATACATTGCTTTAGCTTAAGATATTTTGAGATTGATATACCTCTTACATTTATCTCATTTATTGAGTTTCTTTATAGCGCATATTTTCTGTATAGAGTGTTGCTAGAGGACGCAGCACCATTTGTATAATAACTTTGTTAAGTGGAGTTCTGCAGGAGCTCTCATAAGTCAAGAAAGATGTGTAAGAAGTCATGAAAGATTTGTAAGGAGGAAACGAAGAGAAATAAGGTAAGAAAGGAAGTCGTACAACATACACATAAATGTGCAAATAAGGGGTTACAAAGCTGAATTAGAGATGAACTGTCGGTTAGGACGAAGATGAGAAATGGTTAGGCAGGGCAATTATTTGTTTATTTATTATTAATTGCTTTAACTCCTTATATGGAGCATAAGGCTGCAACAAAGGATCGTCATCTTTTCTGTCTTCTGCTAGAATTCTCACTTCTTTCCATCCTATCCCTTGCTGTTGACCTTCTGCTTCAGCTGATCGTCTCCGTCATTTTGGGCCTGCCTCGTCTCCATCGTCCCTGCGGGGTCCAATAAAGTGCTTCCTGCTCAATGTTTGGTCTCCTAAGTGTGTGTCATAACCAAGATGGCGTACGCCTTCGCCAGCTCACCGGTCGACACTAGGAAACATGTACAGCAGACGCTGATCTAAGTGCGCCTATGGCAAGAGAAGACCGAGACACGCCCCCAGGCTACGCGCCGATAACGCCCCTTGCGCAGCGTGCAAACAGACCGAAGCCGCAGACCGAACTGTCTCAATCTCAGTACCTCAGTACGTAGCACTGTGCTCTAGTCTTCCCCAGTGATAGTCGTCGCCTCGCACCTTAGCTATCTGTGAGAGAACGTTAGTCATTGTCTAAATTCAAGAATTAGTACATATTATTTCATTGCTGTTGACTTCAGACTGGACATAAGCGAAGTTAAGAACTCAAAAATGGTTCAAATGGCTCCACTATGAGACTTAACATCTGAGGTCATCAGTCCCCTAGACTTAGAACTACTTGAACCTAACTAACCTAAGGACATCACACACATCCATGCCCAAGGCAGGATTCGAACCTGCGACCGTAGCGGTCGCGCGGTTCCAGACTGAAGTGCCTAGAACCGCTCGGCCAATCAGGCCGGCAGTTAAGTACTCAATTGGTTCCTGTAATAACGCGTATTTTAACCATGTGTGCATTTTAATGAAGGAAACTGGCCACACACCTATCATACCACCCTCTCATCATCCAGCTAGGAACCACAAAACATTACAAGAGGCACACCCACAACAAGTGGGAACGAGTCTGATCAGCAAGTTTTATTTGCTTTTCATGTGTTCTAGGGTGCTGGAGGGGAGCTCTCGTTGCAGTGATCCTATGTGCTAATTTGTTCTTGTTATTGCATATATCACAGGAGGAGAGCTGCAGAAGCTTTGCACTTTGCTTTTCATATTTTGCAGTTACTCGTTAGAATGGCTGCCCTCCCCCTCCACCCCCTGCCCCTGCGTCTTAGCGGCAGACTGCTCCTGCTCTGGAAATAGATCAGACTTTTCAGTTTCAGAACCAGGCAATCACCACATTGCTGCCTACAGTACAGCAACTGCTTGCCTACCAAGCTGCGTCGTCTGCCCAACTGACAAACCAACCGGTCCAACAAGTGCTACCAAACAACATTTCACCGTTCAGCACTTCGATGAAAAAGAAGAGGAATGCCTCGAATATCTCACACAGTTCCACGCCCACCATCAAGTCTATCGAATTCAAGGTACTGTGAAATCTCATTACTTCCTGTCCGTCACGGGATCCACTTTGTTTCGCTTGATTCAAAAACTCTTCCCTACGTCGTCTCCCGACGCACTCTCCTATGATGATACAGTAGGCGCATTAAGTCAGTATTAGGAACAGCAGGATCAGGTCGGGCAGCCAGATTTCACTTCTTTCGCCTCAAGGAAAAGCCGCAACAGACGGACCGTCAGTGGTATACCGATGCGATTACATTCAGTGTCCCTGATAGCAGAATTAAAGACCAGATTCTCTGTTACTCAGATCCTTCGCCCCATCAAGTGTTACAAATACAGGGTGTTTCAAAAATGACCGGTATATTTGAAACGGCAATAAAAACTAAACGAGCAGCGATAGAAATACACCGTTTGTTGCAATATGCTTGGGACAACAGTACATTTTCAGGCAGACAAACTTTCGAAATTACAGTAGTTACAATTTTCAACAACAGATGACGCTGCGGTCTGGGAAACTCTATAGTACGATATTTTCCACATATCCACCATGCGTAGCAATAATATGGCGTAGTCTCTGAATGAAATTACCCGAAACCTTTGACAACGTGTCTGGCGGAATGGCTTCACATGCAGATGAGATGTACTGCTTCAGCTGTTCAATTGTTTCTGGATTCTGGCGGTACACCTGGTCTTTCAAGTGTCCCCGCAGAAAGAAGTCACAGGGGTTCATGTCTGGCGAATAGGGAGGCCAATCCACGCCGCCTCCTGTATGTTTCGCATAGCCCAAAGCAATCACACGATCATCGAAATATTCATTCAGGAAATTAAAGACGTCGGCCGTGCGATGTGGCCGGGCACCATCTTGCATAAACCACGAGATGTTCGCAGTGTCGTCTAAGGCAGTTTGTACCGCCACAAATTCACGAAGAATGTCCAGATAGCGTGATGCAGTAATCGTTTCGGATCTGAAAAATGGGCCAATGATTCCTTTGGAAGAAATGGCGGCCCAGACCAGTACTTTTTGAGGATGCAGGGACGATGGGACTGCAACATGGGGCTTTTCGGTTTCCCATATGCGCCAGTTCTGTTTATTGACGAAGCCGTCCAGGTAAAAATAAGCTTCGTCAGTAAACCAAATGCTGCCCACATGCATATCGCCGTCATCAATCCTGTGCACTATATCGTTAGCGAATGTCTCTCGTGCAGCAATGGTAGCGGCGCTGAGGGGTTGCCACGTTTGAATTTTGTATTCATAGAGGTGTAAACTCTGGCGCATGAGACGATACGTGGACGTTGGCGTCATTTGGACCGCAGCTGCAACACAGCGAACGGAAACCCGAGGCCGCTGTTGGATCACCTGCTGCACTAGCTGCGCGTTGCCCTCTGTGGTTGCCGTACGTGGTCGCCCTACCTTTCCAGCACGTTCATCTGTCACGTTCCCAGTCCGTTGAAATTTTTCAAACAGATCCTTTATTGTATCGCTTTTCGGTCCTTTGGTTACATTAAACCTCCGTTGAAAACTTCGTCTTGTTGTAACAACACTGTGTTCTAGGCGGTGGAATTCCAACACCAGAAAAATTCTCTGTTCTAAGGAATAAACCATGTTTTCTACAGCACACTTGCACGTTGTGAACAGCACACGCTTACAGCAGAAAGACGACGCACCCACAGACTGCGTTGTCTTCTATATCTTTCACATCACTTGCAGCGCCATCTGTTGTTGAAAATTGTAACTACTGTAATTTCGAAAGTTTGTCCGCCTGAAAATGTACTGTTGTCCCAAGCATATTGCAACAAACGGTGTAGTTCTATCGCTGCTCGTTTAGTTTTTATTGCCGTTTCAAATATACCGGTCATTTTTGAAACACCTTGTATAAAAACAGTTCGATTGGGGCGCCCTAACCGGCGACAAATTTCATCAGGTCCCGACATGTCGGGTTGAGTCTACTCTTGCCCGTGTCCACCCCACACAGCCGCCACAACGAGCTCGCACACAGACTCGCAAACAGCCTAGTAAACACGTAGCTAGGCCTGTAGATGTTGCGAAGTCTCGCCGTCGCTGTTTCGCTCGCCACAAACCGCAAGATTGCCCGTCGCGGAGCGCGACATGTTACTCATTTGGAAAGAAAGGCCACGTCCTGGCAGTTTGTTTGCTACGACAAAAGAACGTCAATTCTGGCCGCTCTCGCAACAACACGTCTCATATTCATTCTGTGACTGCCGTGTTTTCAAAACAGACCACTGGTTCTAGCAGTAAAGATTCAAGTGGCTCTGAGCACTATGGGACTTAACATCTATGGTCATCAGTCCCCTAGAACTTAGAACTACTTAAACCTAACTAACCTAAGGACATCACACAACACCCAGTCATCACGAGGCAGAGAAAATCCCTGACCCCGCCGGGAATCGAACCCGGGAACCCGGGCGTGGGGTTCTAGCAGTAATTCGAGTAAGGTTGTGACCTCATCTCGCCCCAGTACAGTGCGACGCCATTCCAACAAACTATTTGTAACACTGAAAATTGCTGGCCAACGTGTTGACTTTCAATTGGACACAGGTGTGTCTGTAACTTTGCTTGATTGTGTCATGTACGAACAGTTCGGCTGACAACGAATATCAAAATCTAGCACGTACCTCACTGCATACAACAGACAGGAAATCCCAGTAATTGGACAGTGTAGTTTACCATCCACTTACAAATCTCACACTAGGACAGTGAAATTTACCGTGTTGCAACAAGAGAGAGTGTAAAGATTTTTAGCTTAAATTCGTTTGACTTGTTTGGCCTTAGCGTCCAAGACATACATACATTCTGTGACTGCTTTTAATCCAAAAGACTGTGTAGCTAGTTAGGTTAAGAAATTTCCCGAACTCTTTTTTGATGGAAAAGCTAATAATTTTGTAAAGCACATTATCCTGAATCACAATGCACAGCCTAAGTTTTTCCGGGCTCGGCTCATTCAAATAGCTTTACGAGATAAAGTAGCCAGTGAGTGAAAATAATTGCAAGACAATGGTGTGATTGCACCAATACAAGCTAGTCAGTCGGCAAGTCCATTGGTTTTGATGCCCAAGCCTTCTGGTCGCATTCGCTTTTGTGTTGAATTCAAGACTACCGTCAATCTACAGATCACAATTGACACCTATCCATCGCCTCGCCCTGAGGAACCTACTGACAGGCTTGGCGCAGGCCGTTGCTTTTTTAAGACAGATTTGCGTGATGCTTATTTGCATCATGAAAAATCATAGAAAGTTTGTTGTTAATACACACTTAGGCCTGTCCAATTACGAGTATTCACGTTTGCCCTTCTTAGTGCCTCCGCACCCGCCATTTTTCAACGTTAGTTGCAACAGCTGACTGCTCAAGTGCCATTCTGTTCGAACAACCTTGACGATATTGTTGTCTCACGTCATCGCCAAACGAACACATTGTCAATTTTGTACTCTTTTTTTTTCGAATGTTGTCACTTGCAGGACTCAAGTGTCGTCTCGAAAAGTGTGTTTTTTTGTTTTTTGCTTGTTTTTTTTGTTTTTTGTTTTTTTTGTTTTTCAGACAGAATTACAGCACTAAAGACATGTGATAAACAATCAGGGTGTGCATCCCCTCCAATCTCATTTGCTTGCAGTCCGTTACTTGCCTATTCCTCGCAATGTATCTGAGCTGCAGCTAGTGCTAGGCAAGTTGACATGCTACATTCCTTTTATTCCGACGCTTCACAGATCATGGTTCCATTGCATTACTTGAGTCAGAAAAATGTGCCTTTCGTGTGGACCAAAGAGTGTCACGATGCAGTTCAGAAACTCAAAAATGACTTGCTCAGTGACTGATGTTTAGTACATTTTGATACTGCCAAATTGGTGATTTTTAAAGTACACGCTTCCTGTTATAGTAACGGGGCTGTGCTTCGGCACAGAAGTCGTGCACAGGACAGGGAGTTCGAAATTTGTGGTAAGTTCCTATGGAACCAAACTCCTTAGGTCATCCGTCACTAGGCCTGCACACTACTTACTCAAACTAAATTACGCTAAGGAACACACACACACACACACACACACACACACACACACACACACACATACACACACACGCACGCACACACACGCACACACACACACACACGCACACACACACGATGGAGAACTCGAACCTGCGACGGTGGGAGCCGCGCGGACCGTGGCAAGGCACCTTTGACCACGCGGGTACCCCGCTCGGCTGCACAAGGCGTATCTATTGCTTTTGCCTCACAGTTGTTAACTCAAACACATTGCAATTATTCACAGATCGAAAAAGCTCTCGATATTGTATATGGTGTGACAAAATACCATCACTAACTGTTTGGTCGAAAATTCTATTTAATGACAGATCACAAGCCTTTCCAGCCCTTGTTTCATCCGTCCAAGCCGGTTCCTACACGTACTGCGCAAAAACTGCAACGTCGTGCTTTGCTTCTATCCCAGTATCAGTGCGAAATACTGTGCTGACCTACGCCAAAGAACGGCAATGCTGACACCCTTTCTTGCCTTCCGATCGGCCCTGACACTGAGTTGGGCTCCTTGCCAAATCGATGCGCAGAACCCTGAATTGCTGCAATCTTTTCCAATGAATTACCGAAACAGTGCACAGGTCACGGAAGCGGACCCTCATCTGAAGATTCTGTTGCATTACGTACGTACGTCTTGGCCTCGCTCATTGAACAGTGTTCAGAACACAGTAGTAGGTACGCCGATGCTTTGCTCGTCGGCCTAACCATTCAGTAAAACAAGGTGTGATCTCAGTACACTCTGAAAGTGGACAATCGCGTATGCTGTGTTGCAAAAGGATGTATTACAGCTGCTTCACCAATGACCCTGGGGAACTGTTCGCACTAAACAGTTAGCGTGCCGGCGCTGTACTTGGCAGGGCATGGAAGCCCACAGTGAACAGATGACGTCACACTGTCGGGCATATGCGGAAAACCAATCCGCTCCGCCGCAGACTTTCTGAACTTTGCCTAAGACTCAATCGCCATGGCAACGAGTGCAAGTAGGCTTTGCAGTATCATTTTGGAGCACTCGTTGTTTCATAGTGGTAAACTATTTAGCAAGTTCCCATACATGGTGCCTATGAACTTGACCACACCACGTAGCACCATTCAAGTATTGTATTCAATTTTTTTGCATTGAAGGATTGCCTGAAGTCATTGTTATGGACAACGGACCTCAGTTCAAATCCTGTCAATTTGTGAACGAAATGGCATTCATCTTCTAACAAGTGGGCAAAGCCACCACCACCCCACGTCGCATTGTTGCCAGATTTATTCTAGATGGCGGATCCAAGATGGCGGCGATAGATACGGCAATGTCACAATGACATCATGGTGGGAGGTTCAAATTTTGGCGTGAAAATAGGTCAATTGGGCTACCTCCACTAACCTAACCCCACCCCTCCCCCCGCCCCCTCCCCTCCTCCAGAAAATGGCGGGAAGTTCAAATTCCAGCAGGACAATTCAACACACCACAGCTACCTCCGCTAACCTAAGAAAATGATCGGAAAATAGGTCACTTGAGTTACCTCCACTAACTGAAGCCATCCAACCATCACCTCTTGGTTGGGAAAGGATTCAGCCTTTGCTGGGCTGCTGCATAGGATGGACGGAAGTACTTATTTTGGATGCAGTGTTTATTTAAACAGTTTGAGGCAGTAGCTCCAGCCAACTGATTTAGTACACAGTACTGCCACCAGAGTGCATTTTCATCCCATAGCCATCTGGGGGGAAAATGGCGGGAAAATGACTCAGGCTATGCTAGGCTGCTGGAGGGAGGAACGAGTGTACTTTATTTATTTTGGAACAATTTATTTAGGGACGGATTTCATATAGTTTATTTATTACACTGATCAAATCAAACGCTCTGATGTGCTTTGGGTCACAATACACAGCCTACAGACCTGCAAACTACTCGTAAATCACCAAAATAATGCAGATCACTGATGTGCAGACATGCGAACTAATTATAAACTGTCGAAATAATGCATACAATTTATTTAGGGACTGATTTCATGTAGTTTATATACTACACTAATAAGGAACACTAACCCTGGCGAGTTTTAGGTCGCAGTAAATAGTCTACAGACCTGCAAACTACTCGTAAATCACCGAAATAATGCAGTACACTAATGTGCAGAGACACAAACAACTCTTAAATTGTGAAAAGATAATGCACGTATAACGCCATGCAAACATGCTCACAACGCTTACACAGCTGAAAATAATGCAGTGCACAATCAGTAATTGCATATAAACAAAAAGCTTTCAAACTATCATCAACCTCAACATATCAGTGAACTGGTCCCCTACAGAACTTCAAAGTGCACATGCCAGACAGTGCACTCGCACCAGTCCATACGCAAGATGCCTCTGGGCTGCACAAGCGTGTTTACCACCCCTGGTGCAGTACTTCTATACCTGTGGATACTGACGTCACTGGTCACGCCATAGAAATCTGTTCCAATTTTTCCCAGAATAGCACAGGGTGCATTGTTCCTAATGATCCTAATGGGACATGCAATCTGCGTCTAGCCATGCACGTGTTTACCTGCCCAGCATGGCTGACACATCGCTGCAAAATGTTTCTTGTAGTGTCTCACCATCACTGGCATATCTAAAAGGCTCTCAGTGTTATACTGGCATCACACGGCTATGTAAATAAGAGCCAAGTCGACCTCTCAGAAATTGTAAAGTGTCACAGAAATAGTTAACAGTCGCTTTTGTAGGGGCTTTCGCCATGTCTCAGCTTGTCCGCATGGAAATCCTTGTCTTAACATAACCTCTTTACGAAAATAGCCCAAAATAATGCTGAATGCACACTGTTAACCACAGAAATTCAGATTGGACATCATTGAAGTTAGGTCCTGAATTGATTCTTCTGATAAAGTGTATTTTAACCATGTGTGCATTTTACATTGTAGTGAGAGTAAACCAGCCACCCGTCTATCATACCATTCTCTCCTCATCCAGCCAGGAACCACAAACAGCACAAGAGCACACAGCCACAACACTAACCATCTCCACTTCCTGCTTCTTGTTTGCATCTCAATTGGCCTGACGGACTTGGTCTCTTCTGCAGGTTTTTCGTAGCCTGGCAAGAAATTTGTTTACGAAAGGGACAGCAGGGAAGCCACAGACAGCGAAAGTCAGGGTAATCTGGCGAAACACACTTTATGAAACGAACACAAAGTCACAAGTATTCATACATCGCTACTCACGGAACATAGTCGCTGGGCGAGCATATTGTAGTAACCAAAACCAACTGCGGGAACGCCTTGGGCTGCGGATCGGAGCCGCCAGGCGGGGAAGGCGCCGGCGGTGGAGCACGCACCACCGGGTAAACACAAGGACGAGTCGGACGACAGACCAACGACAACCGACAACAACCTACAGTGACTTACACAACAAGGAAGAGATAACAACGGAGGCTTGTAGAAACCGCACAACACCAAACACCAACAGTAAATCCACTCGGAACCAGAGCCAGGCAAATGTCACCAACGAGCAACGACCAGAACGCAGTACCGCCGAGATAGAATCGAAATCGAAAGCGAATACCAGACTGACTAGGCTAGGGTTGTTGTTGTTTTTTTTTATTGATTTTCAATTCTCCCCGAAGGGGGGGGTGGACTAGGTTTTTTTTTTTTCTTTATTGGGATTTCATTCCCCTGCCCCATATGGGCAGGGGAGTGCTGTCAGCAGCACAATCCGCCGCTCTTCAGCCGAGTGACACGACAACTAAAACAAGAATAAAATAATACATACATAAGGAGGTAAAAAAGGGGGACATAAAACAGAGTAAGGGGAGAAAATGGAGGTAAAAATACACTGACATGTAGACGTTCATTGGCGACAGTTAAAAAAGTCACCAGAAAGTTAAAAAACACAGTTGGCGATTCTTAAAACACAGAGAAGACACTGGATGCACACACACAGGTTAAAAGTTGGCCACAGTATTAAAAACACTCCGAAACAACACACTTAAAACCCACTTGGAGCACACATGACGAAAAATAAAACTACCAGGTGGACCTGCTGAGGGAAAGGTCAGAGAGGATGGAAAAGGAGGGGAGAGCATGGGGCAGCTGGGGAAGCGGCGGGATGAAGAGAGGAGGGGCAACCGTGGGTTCACGAAGAGGCAGGAGACACGTGGGGCGGGAGAGGAAAAGGGAAGGCAGGGCAGGAGGGAGCGCAGAGACACTGAAAGAAGGCACAAGAGATGGAGGGGAGTAGGAGGGGAAATCCGCTCAGAAGGAGGGAGGGGGAGGAGAGGGAGCCTGGAGGAGGAGGCAGGAAGAGGGGGTTAGAGTTGGTAGGAAGGGTAGATGTCAGGGCGAAGCTCATCATCCAGGAGGGGTAGACGGTGGAAGTTGTGTTGGGAAAGGAGATGGAGGGTGTGGAGATGGAGAGAGGGAGGGACACAACGGTAAAGGCGCGGCAACTGGTTGGGAGTGGAGAGGAAGGGAGACACCAGGGGGTGAGGGGGATCAAGGCGGCGGACAGTATATAGTGTGCGGATGTGTTCAAGGAAAAGGAGAAGGTGGGGGAAGGGGATGAGGTCATAGAGGATGCGCGTGGGGGACGGAAGGCGGATGCGGAAGGCGAGGCGGAGTGCATGGCGTTCGAGGATTTGAAGGGCTTCATAGAACCGGGGAGGGGCGGAAATCCAAGTGATGCTGGCATAACAAAGGAGGGGGCGGATCATGAATTTGTAGGTGTGAAGGATGGTAGAAGGATGCAGACCCCACTGGGGGGACTAGGTTTTTTTTTTTTTTTACTTTATTGTAATTTTGAAACGTGAACAAACAGGTAGGCTGGCAGCAGCACAATACGCCGCTCTTCAGCCGAAGAGAGTACATGGAGATAAACAAAGAAGAGACATTACATAGAAAAACGGCGGGAAAAAACAGGAGACACAAGAATATAAAAGCACAAGAAGCCGTTCACACTTGATGACAATCCACACTAGGAACTGGAGACCCGACGCACAAACACTGAAGAAGACGATGTCACTGGTGAACAATGGAGCGTGACGGCGAAACGGAACACTAAACATGACGGCACACACGATACACTGATGGCGGTGATCTCCGGCGCGCGAATGTCCACTTAGCGTGTGCGAGTCGGGGACTAGGGCAGTGCGGGTCCCTATATACGAAACCGGAGGGAGCGGCTATTGGCCGCTGTCTGCACGTGGCGTAGCGGTGGCGCCCTCGCTGCGCGAGAGCCGCTGCGCGGAATAGCCGCCGCGGAGGCGGAGCCCTCTATGGGCTGACCACGTCCATTTGTTCTGCCGCGTGTTCGACTTCCGCGACGGAAGGTACGAGACATATTCGCTGTAGGACAAGTTGAAAGCACACAAGATCACTTACAAACCCGTCTTCAGCATGAAGACTGATCCCCAGAGTGAACACAGAAATGAAATAGCAGGCACCACTATAACCACTGAAACTAAAGATGGACCACGCTAACAGCAGCACGGGGCGGTCAGAACAGCTCACTAGGCTGCATGCCGGGTGAGCAGCGCCAGTGTCTTGTAACGTAGCACTAACGCAGCCGCGACCATCGTAATTGCGGAGTATTTCAGAAATAGCACGAGTGGTTTCCGAACGACTAAACCTATGCAGTTCCCACACAAAAGGGAAGCACTAGCCATTAAATGCCGGTAACTGCCTTACACTGAATTTCGCAATGTTGGCTCCTCTAGAAACTGCACGGGATGGGGCTGGACAGCTGCTCTCCAGGTTCTTTAAAGTCTCGGTCGATGAGCTACAGTTTACCTCCGTGGTACGAGAAAAGGTCCTCGTAGCCAACCTAAGAGGAGAGAAGCCATTACTGCTGTTGTGGCCGCCTGGAATAGTAAAGTTCCGCTCCTGACCCCTGGCGTTGGGTGCCCTGAATTAGCGAGAATTGTCAGAAGGCCGCAAAACCGCGTATGCCTCCGCTGCCGAGTGGCTCCAGCAACGATTTGAAATAATGATCACAACAACAAGCTAGATTTCACCATCTTGGGCGTTGTCTATGTTAATTAAACGGATAATGTGAAAGGGTCCTATAGACCCCTTTCATTATCATTTTATTTGCTTTCCAGCGCACTTTGCATCATACAGAACAATTCGGGTGTTTTCGTCGCTAAACTTCGTACCAGAGAAGACTGAGCTATGATTCAATCTAGCCATAGCCTGTTTCTTTCTGCGATTTTCAAGCATCATATGGTTCTTTTCAGGCTTGAAAATGCGTATATAACGCCATTATAAGTCTTTCCAAGTCACGACTATGATTCTACAACATGTTTGTCCCTTGTTCTCCTATTGGAAATGTTGTGGCGTTGCAAGACAGCCACGCCACTCGGAAGTAGCCGAAATGCACGCGTTAACTCACGCCGGCTTGCGTGAGGTCTGAAACAGGATACGTTATAAATGCTATAAATAAAAGTACGTAGCTTCTTTAATACTTAACTTTAATTCATCCTTGTGGTACATCGCTCTTGCTAATACAAGTGAGACTCTCAGATATGGTTAATGGCGCCTTGCTAGGTCGTAGCCATGGACTTAGCTGAAGGCTATTCTAACTATCTATCGGCAAATGAGAGAACGGCTTCGTCAGTGTAGTCGTTAGCAAAGTCGTCGTACAACTGGGGCGAGTGCTAGTCCGTCTTTCTAGACCTGCCGTGTGGTGGCGCTTGGTCTGCAATTACTGACAGTGGCGACACGCGGGTCCGACATGTACTAATGGACCGCGGCCGATTTAAAGCTACCACCTAGCAAGTGTGGTGTCTGGCGGTGACACCACAGGAAACTCTCTGGCATGCGTGAGTGAATGAATGTGGGTGTGTTTCATTTTGGTGTACGGTCGTTTAGTCTGATGCAGAGAATCAGAGGTAGTCTTATAGAAAGACGAAGCCTACTAGTTTTCAGGTGGGCAAAAAGGTTTGTTCCCATTGTATGAAAGTTACCGGCGTTAGGTTTGTGGCGGAAGCCTCATCCCTGGCCTTTGCTGGCCACGGGGACGTGTGGGAGAAGTTGTAGTGTGACAGGGGAAGTGTGCTTCCAGCTCTCCGAGGGTCTGCAGCCGAGGTCTCTTCGAAGATGGGCGAGCTGATTTAACCGCGTGACGCGTTGTCTCATAGCGAGAGGGGAGCTTATAGTTTTTTTCCTTGCGTTTTTTTTTAAAGATCGTTTTGCTGGCTCGTAGCAAGGAATGCAAGGGTTTTGCAGACTTTCAGTTTGATTCCTAATGCAGACTTTGGTTCGTAAGAAGAACGTAGCACAAGGGTGTTGCATATGTTGAGCGGTCTCACGTAGGAAGTGCGCCATCGGTTGAGTGTGAATGTTTGTGTGCCTGCGAATGAGTGTGTATACATTCTAATCGTTTCCGAATCTTGGTAATTTGTGCCTCTTTGTGAATTTTCTTTGCTTCATTACCGTATGTCGGTTGCAAACCATCCACGTAGCTTAATATTAGTTTGTTGGCCCTCTGCCATTACACTTTGTCTATTCAAATGTGTCGTCTGTAAAATGTTAACTGTTCGCGGCTGCGTGGTTTAATGTTGCTAAAATTTGGCCACGGTACGCAGAAATTGTGTCTCCACGAACCAAGTGGCCACACGAGTTAACTGTGAGCCTAACTCTCCTGTGGTCCTAGAGTTTACTTATTCCTCTGATGTTGGAGTACTAAACATATCCTGTCCGGATTATTCAATTGTGTTTGTGGTTTGTGATTTCAAGTTTAGCGCGTAAGCACATATATGTGGCCCTCGTTGAGGCTGTTTCTCCAGACCGAGATTCAACTTTAAATACAACCGTGATATTCAGATTTACTCTTTTATTTAATCATTTCCCAACACAACGGAACAAACCTCCTAGCTTTGGTGCATGTTGGTGTTGGGGCCGTCCTTTCTGTTCTTTGAGTGAATGTGGGTCTCAATGCGAGTACTAAACCTTTCCTGTCCACCTCTAATTACGACCGCGATTCTAAATTACGAGATTCTCTTGTGAACAAACAATCGTACTCAGTTACGAGACAACAGCAGTTATATAGATCTCTTATATCAATGTGTTAAGAAATAAATAATTTTGATTCAAGTCTTACCCAATCTACCGATGTTCCGTCTCCCTTTCTAAGGCTTCCCATTGGGGTACTGGCCGGTGTTAAACATGAATAAAATATACACTCCTGGAAATTGAAATAAGAACACCGTGAATTCATTGTCCCAGGAAGGTGAAACTTTATTGACACATTCCTGGGGTCAGGTACATCACATGATCACACTGACAGAACCACAGGCACATAGACACAGGCAACAGAGCATGCACAATGTCGGAACTAGTACAGTGTATATCCACCTTTCGCAGCAATGCAGGCTGCTATTCTCCCATGGAGACGATCGTAGAGATGCTGGATGTAGTCCAGTGGAACGGCTTGCCATGCCATTTCCACCTGGCGCCTCAGTTGGACCAGCGTTCGTGCTGGACGTGCAGACCGCGGGAGACGACGCTTCATCCAGTCCCAAACATGCTCAATGGGGGACAGATCCGGAGATCTTGCTGGCCAGGGTAGTTGACTTACACCTTCTAGAGCACGTTGGGTGGCACGGGATACATGCGGACGTGCATTGTCCTGTTGGAACAGCAAGTTCCCTTGCCGGTCTAGGAATGGTAGAACGATGGGTTCGATGACGGTTTGGATGTACCGTGCACTATTCAGTGTCCCCTCGACGATCACCAGTGGTGTACGGCCAGTGTAGGAGATCGCTCCCCACACCATGATGCCGGGTGTTGGCCCTGTGTGCCTCGGTCGTATGCAGTCCTGATTGTGGCGCTCACCTGCACGGCGCCAAACACGCATACGACCATCATTGGCACCAAGGCAGAAGCGACTCTCATCGCTGAAGACGACACGTCTCCATTCGTCCCTCCATTCACGCCTGTCGCGACACCACTGGAGGCGGGCTGCACGATGTTGGGGCGTGAGCGGAAGACGGCCTAACGGTGTGCGGGACCGTAGCCCAGCTTCATGGAGACGGTTGCGAATGGTCCTCGCCGATACCCCAGGAGCAACAGTGTCCCTAATTTGCTGGGAAGTGGCGGTGCGGTCCCCTACGGCACTGCGTAGGATCCTACGGTCTTGGCGTGCATCCGTGCGTCGCTGCGGTCCGGTCCCAGGTCGACGGGCACGTGCACCTTCCGCCGACCACTGGCGACAACATCGATGTACTGTGGAGACCTCACGCCCCACGTGTTGAGCAATTCGGCGGTACGTCCACCCGGCCTCCCGCATGCCCACTATACGCCCTCGCTCAAAGTCCGTCAGCTGCACATACGGTTCACGTCCATGCTGTCGCGGCATGCTACCAGTGTTAAAGACTACGATGGAGCTCCGTATGCCACGGCAAACTGGCTGACACTGACGGCGGCGGTGCACGAATGCTGCGCAGCTAGCGCCATTCGACGGCCAACACCGCGGTTCCTGGTGTGTCCGCTGTGCCGTGCGTGTGATCATTGCTTGTACAGCCCTCTCGCAGTGTCCGGAGCAAGTATGGTGGGTCTGACACACCGGTGTCAATGTGTTCTTTTTTCCATTTCCAGGAGTGTATTAATGTGACAGTGACGGCCGCTACCACTGATTACTGAATCAAAAGCGATATTGTAAATAACTTGTATTTATTGTAAATTATCTCACGATAGAAATTCAATCATATTGAACAAATCATGAATGAAAACAAATTAAACCAACTGTACACTGTTCTTAGATATACTACACTGGTAAGATTGGCTCTCAGCTCTTAATGTTAAGTTGATGCGAAGTTAGATTTGATTATGCCCCTGGATAAGCAAATGGTAAATGCGATCTGACTGCGTTCCTATAATCTCTTTTGTTCCAGAAATAATACGCACTTCGGACACCACCAAGGAACAAACCAAACAACATGCAAAAAGACAAATAACCAATAACGAATTGTAAGCAAAACTGCACGGATGCTCAGTGGATGGCAAGAACACTATCCAACAACTATTTCTGAACTTTGCTGCCGCTGCTGCAAGTTTTACAATACCGTCTACCAGGGTGCTGGCTCCGTCGATACTGCTGGGGCGACGACTGCAGCTGCGAAGTCGCTGAATTAAGATAAGTCTCTCAAATATCTTGAGCAGAATAAACTACTCAGAAACTACTAATACCACAAGCCCTATATTTCCTCTAAATGGTATACAACGCTTTCAAGACTGGCTCAACAACCTTTAAGGTGCAGCCCAGGGTGTCTTGTACTAACGTGCAATACCAGTATGATAGCTGTGTGCACTGGTTGGCTACGTTCAATGGTGACTGCCAGCCTATAAGGCGGAATCAACTGCAATTATAGTAGTAGTCAATGCAATGCCTATCGTGGACGCTGATGTCCTACTGTAGCTGCAGACTCTAGATCATACACAGCACAGTCTTCAGAATCTAAGTCCCTATCTCAGAGCTACCGAACTTTGCGACCGTCCGCTTTCACGGCACAAGACGCTCTCCAACCTGCCTCGCTCTGCACGATGCTCTTGCGACAATCTTGCCGCCAAACTCTAATCAGCCAATCCCGACGCTGCAAAGGCCTCCCACATCTCCCTCGCGGAGTGATACAATTTCTCCACCTATCCAAAAACTTCTCTGTTCAAACAGCGGGCGTTGACCCTCAGCGTTTCCCGCACTTTCTTATGAACTGCCCAATCAGAGCTCAGCCCATTTGCCGCTAAAACAGCGCGCGACCGGCTGGCGCCAGCGCGTACGTTGGACGCTCTGTCTGCTCGACATTTCCCCCCTCTCTCTCACCTGGCAGCCGGCGGTGTTCGTCCCCTGGGACCCCCGGCCCATGCACAGTGCTCTTCCGGCGCTCGCCAATCTCTGCCTCCCCGGCTGCGCCCGACCACTCCTCGCCTCCACTGGCAAATTTACTTTGCTTACACCTACAGCATGCAGCTAAATATTATCATTACCAAAGCCCGTATTATCTCAGACATGTGTTTAATCATCACGTATCTCTCTCTCTAATCCACCTAGTAAGACTAATTAACCATTATAGGGATTTATTTACTTCAAACATGCAGAATAATCTGCGAAATGAACATCACGAATGAAAGCCACCTTTCACCTTACCTACGCCATTCACCTTGTAGTTTCCTTGTTAACTCATCCATAGCATATCCATGCACACAGGTCCAATAATTACTGTTCCTTTTTATTTAAAACTCTTTAGAATAGATCTTGTTTTCAGGAATGTTGCTGCTAGCTACTCTTATTCATTGTGTTCACGCACTATTACTTTATTTTAATATTTGATTCATGTGGACAATCCCTGGATCATATTAATAATTACGTCCCACTTTTTATGAGTGTCATTATAACGAATGTTCTTTCATAAGCTTTTTTCTTATGACTAAATTAATTAATTTTCCAACTTAGTCGAACCTCTTGTTTTTCGTGTGGCTAGAGTTGGTGACGACCCAATCTTTTACTTCGATTTTAATGTCAGATAGCATCTCCATTTGCGTATGGCTCTCTTAGCCATCAGGATATGGCTCAGGGCTCCACCCATTTCATAAACACCACTTACGTGCACGTCACTTACAAATTCTAAAATTATCCTGTCCCCTTTAATAGATTGTCCTTTACATATGGGACTTAACATCTGAGGTCATAAGTCCCCTCGACTTAGAACTACTTAAACCTAACTAACCTAAGGACATCACACACATCCATGCCCGAGGCAGGATTCGAACCTGCGACTGTACCAGCAGCGTGGTTCCGCACTGAAGTGGCTAGAACCGTCGGCCACAACGGCCGGCTCAATACCGCAATAGTTGGAAGGGTACAGTACCGCACAACATTGAAAATAGATACAACATTCTTCGTTATTCTTGTCAGAACAACATATTTTTTGTAATAATAACTCAATTTCACTTAATACACCGAAGCCGGATACCAGTGTAGGAAAGAAGGACAATTTATTTATTTAATTGATCACATGTGCACTCCCACAAAATAAATCCCTACATCCAGTTAAGTGAGATCTGTGAAATGAATGAATGTATGGTCGTCTGCTAACCACATATAGTGAACGTGCAATATATGATCATCTTTGAGACGGTCCTTTGGTCACCTTTGGTGGAACCAGAGATGAAATTTACCTGAGCTTTGAGCGCCTGAAATGTGGCTGACCAATACGGTAGCATGGTGCCCCCCCCCCCCCCCACACCTCGACGGAGGTGCGAGATGACCTGAAGAACAGCAATGTTTCAGCACTGGCGCTGGATCTTGTGTTGGTAAGACCTGTCTTAGGTGTGCTCCGTAAAGACAAAAGAGTGGAGAGAATGGTATGCATGTGGAATACTTAAGAGTAGTTTGGAATAATTATTTCTCTATTTCAGGAACTTTTGGGGAGAGAATTAAACGACAGGCAGGTAATATTAAGGGGATCATAGTAATCTTCGGAAGTGACCAACAGTCACAATGAAACCACGTGTACCAATAAGTTGAAATACTTGCGAGTGCTACTACTAAGTGCTAAAGTTAAGATGAATTACTGGTGTGTGTGCTATAAGTTGAAAATATTTAAGAAATGGTGTGTGCCGGACTTGAAATTAGAGACTAGTGCTTCCACGTGGTGAGTACTGCGTGAGCCTCAATCTGTATATGAGACAAAGGATAAAGAGGAGTACTCGTCCATGGTATCAGTTGAGGACTCGCGTGTGTGATGAATATGATCTTAATATTACTTTGCGTGTTATGTTTACGTGTGACGATAGATTCAAACTCTAATACTCTGAGAGAGAAGCAAGGTGAATCAGCCGTCTATCCAGCAACGCCACTTTGCTTGCATTGCACAGGAAGACGTGCATATATCCTCCAGAGTTCGTAGTAGGAAAGAAAAGTTACAAAGTGGGGCAGTGTCGTGTGAAACTGGGATGAATACTAATTGAAGTGGGAAAGCTGAAAGTGATGTGATTCTAACGTTGTGTCTATTCTTTGTGTTGTATTCTATGTTGCCAGTGTGATGTATTTCATGTAATTTAAGTATGTGTGGTTTGCATGGGAGAGTAGCAAGATAGGTTCAGAGGCAGAGGGTTATGCATGTTCCTTTTTGTACCGCTCGGTCTGGAGGAAATTTTCGTGATGATGGGTGTGGGAGTCGAAGTGTGAGATATAGCAAAAGATCCACCATCCTATCCAGAAAGTGTACTGTAGCGTTAGATCATTACAAGACCATAAGATAATCACCAATGTAAAGCCATGCCCACTGGGCGGAGTTTCTCATGTGTAATTGTAGTATAAAATGTAATGGTGTGTTTAGGTCATCTGTGAATCACAGTAGAAGCGAAGCTTCGGTTTCTCAGGCGAATGAGGTGAGCGCACCGGAAGTAACAAATGACAATGTGCTACTGCAGTTTTTACAGAGGATGGATAGAGATAATAAGGTAAGATTGGAAGCGATGGATAAAGACAATAAGGAAAGATGGGAAGTGAATAAGGAAAGATTGGAAGCGATGGACAAAGATAATAAAGAAAGATTGGAAGTGAATAAGGAAAGATTGGAAGCAATGGATAAAGATAATAAGGAAAGATTTGAAGCGATGGATAAAGATAGTTAGGAAAGATTGGAGGCAATGGATAAGGGAAATAAAGAGGCAATGAGGAAGCTACACTCTGTTATCAATGAGCGTCTGTCCGCAGTTAATACTCGGTTAGATGAGGGGGAGAAGAATCTGGGTGTGTTGAAGCAAGTATGTGACGCCGTGAAAGAAAAAGCCAATAATTTGGAGGTACGAATAATTGCAATAGAGAGTGATATTACAGAACGTAGGGATGTGTTGCCAGATGAGCGAATCAAAGAGGTAGTGGAGGACTTACTTGCAGATAAACAAGGGGCATTAGACAGCGTGGAAGCTCAAGTCACCCGGCAGGAAGTGGCACTAAATAAACACACTGATGAAGTTGCAGAGGTAGTGGTCAGAATGAATACGATTAGTGCAGATGTAGAAAAGATCAGTATAAGAGGCGAGAGAGGCTCTGACAGTATGCAGCGAGAGGTTTATGCCGACCAGGAGGAGATACAATCACTATTACAGTTTAAAGAGGTGCAATTAGAAATAAATAGGAAACATAGGGAAGAACTAGCACAGTTGCAATTAGCGTGCAGTAGCGAAGGTGGCACACCACCAGGTAGATTGCAGAGGGAGAGGGAGATAAATTCAAAAAAAGGCAGAAAGAGGAAGACGAACTCAGAGAGTTAGAAGAACGGTTGTGTCGGACAAAACAGGTGGCAAAGCCAACTGGGTATAGTCCAAGGTCGGAAAACATAAATGCGGAAGAAGAATGTAGGAGGCACTTCGTGTCGGTACAAACGTATACTTGTTTTCCAGATACTGATAACTACCAACATCCATGCCTGTGGCTGTCTCAATTTCAAGATTCATTACCTTCATTGTGGAGACCTCTTCTCAAAATGAAGTCTGTGTGTAACCATTTGAGAGACGAGGCTAGAGCAAAAATGCAGGAAGTTATTAAAGGCTGTAGTAGCTACAAGACATTTTGTGACAAGTTTTTAAAAGAATTCTGATCGAAAAGTGAGCAGGACCTGGTTAAGCAAAGCATATTGATGATGCCAGATTGTAACGAAGGTGGTATAAGAGATCCAGTGGCGTGCTATCAGGAAATGCTGAGACGAAATAGGTATGTGGATGTGACATACGAACCTGGGGAGCTCATTAGGATCTGTCTAACGAAGTTACCAGTGAAACTGAGCAGAGATATAGCGATAGCAGGCAGAGGCTTAGACGATTCTGGGTCATTTCAGCATTTGTTACAGGAACTGGGTAATGAGAGCAACATTGTGAACGGAGACACGCCTCATAGGTCAGACAGAGTTGAGGATAGGAACGGCAGAAACTATCAGAAAGGAGAGCATGGAATCCTTGCATTTCATCCTTGTCATAATGGATTGATGGATAGGAGAAACTAATCCAACATATCAGCCCTTAAAATGTTGCCTTAAAACACATGCCGTCGCAGTGAAAATTGTCTATGTAGCAGACATACTCTACTGATATGTAGGAATGCAAATACCATACTTCTGATCATAGAATAAAACACCAGTAATGGCATATGTTAGGCTGGTCTCTCAGAGCAAAAAGACATTAATGCTTACAAAAATTTGCAAATTTTGATTTGGAACACTAGAGTAAAAGGACTGTTTCCTCAAAAACCAGTCGCTAAAAATGTTATGTAATAAGGCCAATGAGTCCAGTTTAATTAGTGCGATTTGACTATTGCAGGTACTTAACACATAATGTAAAAAGTCAACATTGTGATCTGTATGGCATGGGGTACATTTACACTGCTGTTACAGGTAACATCAGCAAAGTGATCGAAGTTTTTAGATTAGCTGTCATCTGATCTATAGCATGTCATTCTCGTGGTGACAGTCATAATGAAGTGCTGCGTATGGTTGTTCGGAATCTGGTGTTAGGGAAAGAGGCCACTGGCACCAAAGTTTCTAACACTTGTGCTGTCCCTTTCTCCCAGCTTGTATATTCTCTGCACACATTTAATTTTCATGTAAGCACAGATTCCTAACTAGCAAATTCTTTACTGTGTATAGTGGACCGTTCAGAGTGTGGCGGATTGTCCATGAAAATGGTGTACTGATTGAGACGATCAAGGGAAAACAATCGCGTGGGCTTTGTAAGTAGGCTGTTTAGGTTTTCTTTATGTAAGTTTGCTGTTTATGTTTTTTATTGGCAACGCTACATAGCACTCTGTATGAAAATCACTGGCTGTGCTGTGTGCAGTATGTGGCTAGTTTGCATTGTTGCCTGCCATTGTTGTCAGGAACTGCTATAGCTGGATGTGAACAGCAGATAGCGTTGGGCAGTTGGAGGTGAGCCGCCAGCAGTGGTGGACGTGGGGAGAGAGATGGCGGAGTTTTGATAATCTGTAAGACTGAATGTCAATTATGAATATTAAGGTAAATACATTGTTTGTTCTCTATTAATATCTTTCATTTGCTAACTATCCCTATCAGTAGTTAGTACCTTCAGTGGTTTGAATCTTTTATTTAGCTGGCAGTAGTGGCGCTCGCTGTTTTGCAGTAGCTTGAGTAGCGAAGATTTTTGTGAGGTAAGTGATTTGTAAAAGGTATAGGTTAAAGTTAGTCAGGGCCATTGTTTTGTAGGGGTTATTGAAAGTCAGATTGCGTTGCGCTAAATAATATTGTGTGTCAGGTTAAGCACAGGCTTGTATAATTGTTCTAAGTGGACGTTTCACATGTAAAATTGTTCAAAGGGGACGTTTCATATGTCGACCCTTAGCCTAGGATACCTCACTGGAATCTTCTGATTTTTTTCTTGTAGTTTGTGTATTTAGTGTAGCTTTTGTTTATTGCTAGCGCGTAATTGTAGAGAGAATCTCCTTTGTAGTTGCAGTCTTTCATTGTTGTACAGTAAAACAGTTGTGGCATGCATGTAGCTTTGAGCTAAGTATTTCGCTGCTGCAATTAACTAGATATTATTTTCAGTGCTATGTTAATGTGTTCTCTTGTTTTTGCTATTCAAGTTGTGCTTTTCTGTGTTGTCGTGTGAAATATTGTGACAATAATGGCGTGTGAAAAACGTAACACTAGGCTCCAAACTAAATTGAGAAATAATAGTGACGACGAGCGTAGCTTATCAGCACCACTGGGTAGTGAATTAACTAATATTCAAAGTAGTAATTTGGTAACTGTGCATAGGGAAATGGAGCGGGCGTCAAACAATGGCGTAGACAGTCAAACAGGTAGTGAACAGGGAAGCATTATCGATCGATCGGTCGGCAACAGCTCGCCTCAGGAATCCGAAATGATAGGACACAATTTTGCAAATACTGTAGATTCAGGTTTTGCGTCCTCACCGTTTTCTCAAATGAGTCAAGACACATTTTCCGCTTGTCAAAATGTGAATGTTGCCGGTGCAAATTCACTGCCGAAAAGCACTGAGGAACATGTTTCAGACACCAGTGCATTGTTATTACAGTTAATGCAACAAATGGGACAAAGGCTACAAAAGTTAGACACAACGCTTGAACAAAATCAGAAACAAATGGGACAGAATCTTCAAAAGTTAGACACAATGGAACAAAATCAGAGACAAACACAGCAAAAGCTTCAAAAGTTAGACACAATGGAACAAAATCAGAGACAAACACAGCAAAAGCTTCAAAAGTTAGACACAATGGAACAAAAGCTTCAAAAGTTAGACTCAGTGGAACATATGCTTGAACAAACACGTGAAGATTTAACTACTGAGTTACATAAAATAGAATCGAAATGTCAGAAAGTCTGTAATGACGTAAAAACACAAATTTGTGAGCATTTCCAACCTATTTTTTCGCGTCATGAGAATGTATTACAGAATCACGAAGCAGCCATAAAAGAACTGCAAACCATTGTTCATGAAAATCATGAGACCTTGTGGGCTAAAATTGACTCAGTTGCATCTACCGATTCGGTTACGCAACTGGCAAAAACTCAGGAAAACTTAAAGAACACAGTAGATTCGATTTCAACACAAATGGACACTCTGAAACGTGGTTCAGAAAAACACACTGAGGAAATGTGTTCACTATCGGAGAAAGTAGCTGAACTTTCGGATCAGGTCACTAACTTATCTACAAAGGTAGATGATGATCTGAATGACACAAGACCCATAGCCTTCACTGACACAGAAGACTATGAACAAATAAGAAAATTCAAACAAAATCAAAATCAAATTAATACACAGTATAAAAGAGAAATCCGGGAAGTACAAGATCAGTTGACGCAGGTGATACAAGAATTACGTATTTCAGAGGACACTCGCACCCCAATACTGGAAGAGGGACATAGAAATACGGAAAAGCCACAATATAATAACACAGAGCATTTCGGTAATTATGAAAGAAATTGGCAAGGTGCACCGAATTTTGAGATGGAACCGCCGACACGACGTAACAATGACCGATATGTGACTCGCCGACATGATGATTTTGACTATAAGCTGTTCATTACTACACGTAAATTCAAAACATTTAAGAATTCTGGCAACGACATTCATCCACAAGCGTGGCTCCATCAATTCTCTCATTGTTTTCCTCCCAACTGGTCATTAGAACACAGATTAGAATTTATGTGTGGCTACTTGGAGAATGAACCAGCTGTAAGAATGCGATCGGTCATTCACGATTGCCACAGTGAAGGAGAATTTTACCATGCCTTCCTCTCAGCATATTGGTCTCAAGCTACACAAGACCGCGTAAAACATAGCATCATGATGATGAAACACTTTGAACAATCTGAATTTTCCAGTCTTGTCAAATATTTTGAAGACATGTTGCACAAGAATCAGTACCTATCAAACCCATACAGCCCCTCAGAACTCATCCGCATTTGCTTAATCAAACTGCCTGAACATTTACGACACATTATTTTGGCAGGACGTTGCAAAGACGACATTGAAGCTTTTCAGGGACTGTTACAAGAACTGGAAATTGACACAGACAGTCGTGGGATGCGAAAACAGGAAATCAATCACTACAGGTCACATCCGTCACAATTCCGTGACGACAGAAATAATAACTGGACACGACAAGTCTATTCTTACAACGCAAATCGTGACCAAAACAGACACCACCCGTATGACAACCGTTGGCAGAGTAGTAATAATTACAGGGAAAGATCACCTCTCCGCAGTAATGACTATCACAGAGACAATCAGAGAAACAGACAATATGGGAACCAAAATAACTATTATCAAGGGAGACAGAATAACTTTAGACGCAACGGTCCAGCGCGTAGTTACGATTCAAGGAGAAATTCTCCACCACGTGACCGACAAGAAAGAAACTATGGAATCTACCGACATGACGACAGACGATATGATCGTAACGACAGACCTGAATTGCATCAGAACTGGCGAGATTTAAACAGAGCAGAGCACTCTCGTCACGATGAATTTGTAGAAGTTAGGTCTCCAAATCCCAATAACGACGCGCGCCAACAAAGAGACAATAGGCGATGACTCACACCACTGGCAGCCACAAGACGTACTTATGAAACTGACGACGCAGCTGCCGTAGCTAGTAATTACGTAAAAATGGAAGACATTAGGGACATCTTACTCCAGGAACACGACGTAAAACATAACAACATTGCATATCCTGTGATTCATATTACTGTAAATGACGTAAAATTTACGGCAGTACTTGACTCTGGCAGTCCCATTTCAGTAATTAGCGAAACAGCTTTTAGCAAATGCAACAAAGCGAACGATTGCCCCACACTTCCGTTACGTAAGATTAAATTACAAGGTGCAATCTTTGGAAAAAGTGTAGATGTACGTCAACAAACCAACTTAGAATTCTTTTGTCAAAGCCACAGCTTCTCTATGAACTTCCTTATTGTTCCATTATTGTCGACGGAAATTATACTGGGAGTAGACTTTTTGAATGAATATAAAGCAATCTTAAGCTTTCACGATGCTGAAATAAGTTTAGAGAAAGAAGGTAAGTCAATAGCTTTGAAATTTGAAGACTGGCTCTCAAACCATGATGTGGAAATTAATCGGCTTTACCTTCTGTTAGATAACAGTTCGGAATTTTCTACGGAACTAGACACTAACAATCACTCTGCAAGTACTGACAGGGATGACATCGACGGCATATTTGAAATTAATGAGTTAATTCAGAATAAAATTCAAACAATTGAGAATTGTAATGACACTGATAGGCAGGACCTTTTTGAGATTTTACAAGCACATTCCACAGTTTTTACTCACAAAACAGGAACAATCAAGGGATTTCAATACCAATTTCGTGTTCGTGAGCATACTAAATTTTGTGTAAGACCATACGTAATTCCAGCACATTATAGGGACCGTGTTAGAACAGAAATACAATCTATGCTTGACGAGGGCATTATTGAGCCTGCAGTAAGCTCATACAACAATCCGTTACATGTTGTTGAGACGAAAAATGGATCGATCAGACTTGTCTTAGATTCGAGACAAATCAATACTATCATTATTCCTGAAACAGACAGGCCGCAGACGATGGAAGAACTTCTTCAAAATTTTAATGGTGTAAAAGTGTTGTCTTCCATTGATCTCAGATCCAGCTTTTATCAGATCGAACTACATCCAGAATGTAGAAAATACACAGCTTTCCTTTGTTTCGGCGTTTGTTATCAGTTTCGGAAACTTCCTTTTGGTTTGAACATTTCTTCAGCAGCATTCATTCGCGGGTTAAATTCCATATTACCTGAGTTCTTAAAACGTCACATCACCTTATATGTGGACGATATTCTAATAGCAGAAGCCTCATGGGAACAACATAACCGCATCCTCAACAGTTTGTTACGTATTTTTGCAGAATCTGGAATTACAGTTAACTTGGAAAAGTCTGAATTCGGTAGGTCAAAGGTGAAGTTTTTAGGACATATTATTTCTTCTGAAGGCATTCAGCCGGATCCTGAAAAGTTAGAAGCAATCAGAGCCATTCCAGTTCCATCCACAAAAAGACAAGTCCGCAGTTTTCTAGGTCTCGTAAATTTTTACCGTCGTTTTCTGAATATGCAAATTCTAGTTACACCAAAACTTTGTTCTCTCACTGGAAAAAATACTATTTGGAACTGGGACGAACAAGCACAGTTAGAATTCAATTCTTTGAAAGAAGCGTTACTTCACGCGCCAATACTAGCTCATCCAGATCTGTCACAAGATTTCTGCCTTAGCACTGATTCTTCCAAAGTTGGTCTTGGTGCCCATTTATTTCAAGAAGCCATAGAAGATGACATTACTGTTCAGAAAACCATTGCTTTTGCTAGCCGAGTGCTAACAAAATCTGAAAAAAATTATTCCGTTACTGAATTAGAAGCTTTAGCTATCGTTTGGGCATTTAACAAATTCCGTTTCTTTCTTTCTGGTAAGCACGTAAAAGTATACAGTGATCACCGTGCATTACAATTTCTTATGTCTTCAAAATTAAATCATGATAGGTTAAAACGTTGGGCATTGTTTCTGCAAGAATTCCGCTTCACAATAGTCTACATTCCCGGCAAGGAGAACATTGTTGCGGACGCACTGTCACGCGCACCGGCTGGGCTTGAGAAAAGTAACACAGAAGGCAACCTCGAGAAAAATTTCAGTATTCTTTACATTCAGAAAGTCGCCTTTGAAAACTTCATCACCACATCTTTAAAGGACATTGCTCATGAACAAGATAAAGATCCGATTTGGAAAGACATCAAAGGTAAATGGCATGAAAAGACACACACTCAGATTCGGCATTATTACCTGGTTAGAAACAACATACTCTTCAAACGCTGCACTGTTGATGACAAGCTATGGGTACTTTGCATTCCAGACGATTTTGTTAATAAGCTCATTTGGTACATTCATTTCAGCTATGCACATTTTGGTCCACGAAAATGTTTTCATATTCTTCGAACGACTTGTTATTTTAACAATATGGAAAAGCGAATTCGAAGAGTCTTGTCTATTTGTAAACTTTGTCAAAAGGCGAAACCGTCTACTATCTCACATCGTGCTCCGCTGTTTCCTATCATTCCTTCTAAATTAAAAGAATTTGCTGCTGTTGATCTCTTGGGACCGCTTGTCAGAACATCTAATGGATTTGCATACGTTCTAGTCGCTGTTGAACTTACTTCAAAATTTGTTTCTTTCACTCCGTTACGTAAAGCCACTGGACGGTCTGTATCCAACGCCTTTGTTAAAAATTTCTTACGTGAAGTTGGACACGTTAGTAAAGTCATTTCAGATAACGGACCGCAATTCAGATCTGCTGTTTGGTCACGCATGCTTCGGAATCATAAAATCAAACCTGTTTTTATTTCATTGTATTCACCACATTGTAACCCGTCTGAACGGATTATGAAAGACATCAATAAGCTTTGCAGACTTTATTGTCACAGAAAGCATCAGCATTGGGACAGATATTTACACTTATTTCAAAATGTGCTGAATGAAATGCCTCATGATTCCACTGCTTTACCACCTACTCTTGTACTGAAGAATGTAGAACCTCCGAACAGAATCAGAGAGCTTGTACCTTTCCCGAATACACGTAAACTTCGACACAAAGACATAATTGATTTGGCTCTTAAAAATATAAAATCTGCAGCAGAGAAAAGGAGAAAACTACACGGTAAAGCAAATGCAAAGAAATTATATATTGGTCAGAAAGTTCTCATTAAAGCTCATTCATTGTCACATAAGAAGAAACACTTGAGTCACAAATTCTTTCTAGTTTACAATGGACCTTACAGAATCCGACGTATACCACATGATAATTGCGTTGAAGTTGAAACTCTGCGTACTAGGAAGAGTAAAGGTTTACACCACATTTCTCATGTCAAACCATTTATTGACAGATAATTTGCTTTTTAACTTAGTCTTTGCAATTTTCACTTCACGCTACTTGTACAATTTGTCAGAGTTAAGAAACTGTTAACATGCAACATTTTTGTTTGCTTACGAGTGGATTCTGGATTTGAGGTGCTTTCTGTGAAATGCCAGATGACACAGTGGTTGGTTTGTGTGACAGCTACACGATTATATCACGACGTTACTAATGAGTTACAATTTACAATGTTGCTTTTGCGGTGTATCTGTTTGATATCTGCACAGTTTTTCTGAATTCTTCTGTAAAGTAAAACATGTTTTAGTGGTGACTTTTGTGCTATTGCTACAAGGAGACAGCCTTTTCCGTAGGACAACAATACGTTACAGCACAGTACTTTCCTCATCACGGCAATAAGCGTAATAAGTATGATATCTATACGCAAAGCATTTCACTTTTGTGTATCATGAGGTAAGTACATTGACTTCTGCAGAACTTAGCTTTCGGAGGACAATAACTACGACACTCCCCAGAGATTATCTTAGAGCAAGACGCACATTTAGCGCTACGGGACACGTATTTGAGTGATTAATTTTGTACTTAAGACATTTATTTTTAGAGATTTTTGAATTACAAAGAAAGTTTTTCGTGACACATTTCATTTCATTGCTGTAAGCTGTAATACCTGAGGATACAATTACAATAAACCTCAGGGGGGTACACGCCTACTTTGTGTACCATGTGTTTGGCAAGCACAAGGAGCCCTAGCTAATATGGTATTTGCTTATACAACTTTACACATCGGTACCATATTTCTCTAACACATAAATTACACACCTATCTGATCATTTAACAGAGAAACAAACATCCTTTTACTACGTCAGTGACACATGTTTACGCAATTACAGAGTTGGATTACTTCACACTTAAGAAATTGTATTTTGTCTGTACTTTTTGCACTGTTCATATTTTTTTTGGAACCATTGTGATACTATGAGAACTTTGAATGATGTATTTGGTAAGGGAGTATAATTTTTAAAGTACGTTTGAGGTAGATGACACTACTGAAATGAGCAGAGAATTTTCTTTAGGTTTTGAAATCATTGGAGGAAGCTACGACGTTTTTGACATTTGACTGAGGTGTTATGATGTTATTTTTACGACGACGATGTGTATTATGCTGTTGAGGTATGTTTATGTCAATAAAATTCTTGACCTATGAAATGTTTTTATATGAGACTGTCACTGTAGCGGAAACTGCTGTCGTAAATATTTCCGTAAGAAAGTTAAGTGACCACCTGCACATAATGCGACGTGGGCACCCAGGTGTGTCAGACACCTGGAGAACAAGCCTTTTCAGACGCTCAGGTAGAAAAGAAAGCCATTAGGATGTGCCTTTCATCGCTAATGCGACACGCTCGTTACTTGAAAACATATGATTTTTGTAATGCGTTGTGGGCACACAGCTGTGTCAAACACCTGGAGAATAAACCATTAGGATGTGCCTTTCATCGCTAATGCGACACCCTCGTTACTTAAAAACATATGATTACTCGCACTTTGTGCTAATTATTGAAATGCTTATGAATTGATGGGAAATATTCGTACATCTGCACACCTGATTATGACAAGTGTCTTTCTCCGAGAGTTGAGTGCTACTGACTTACGAAATGCCACATGACTATTGAATGATATTTTTATGCTTTGCTTTTCATAGTTGCTTATTTCATTTAATATCTGGTTTCCAGCTGTGTTGCAGCATTAGTTTTATAAAATAAACTTAGATGCATTTGCTAATGTGAACTCTTTCTGTCAACAGATCTATTAAATGATAATTTTGTAATCCACATTCTTTAAAAAAGGAGCACTTGGAAAGGAAAGAACAATAAGAAGTAACTCGTAACAGTAACACTTAATTTTCTTTTCAAGTACATGGTAATATTTTTTTTACAATAAGTTGTTATGGTGCACCACTTTAATTACATAGACATTAAGATGACCACTTTAATTACATAGACATTAAGATGTGAATATGCATTTCCCTTGTCTGCATTGTTGTTTTTACTGTAATATTTTTTCTGCTTGCGCTATGTCATGTTTAGGTATAAGTTGCTGCTGTTTGCAAGGCATAGTGTTATTGAATTTGACTTTTGCTAATTTATGCTGCTAGCTTTGCCAATTTGCATTTCTTTGTCATTTCTGTTTGTGTTGATTTGTTGTGATGCTGCATTGCCTCGTCCTTTGGCATATATATCTGAGCTCAGTAGATTTAAGTTAGCTTAAGAGGGGGTAGACTATATAAGAAACTGACTATGGAGAATAGGTAAAGAATGCATTGCGAAGAAAGGTTTGGGCCCCAATGAGTATTGTACAATCAGAAATAATTATTTTGAAAGAAATATGGATAGAATACAGGAACGAGGTATAGGTAGGATTTTCTTGGAAATAAATGATGAGGTAAGCAATGTGTGAACATATAAATACAGAAAGCATGCTTGGATAGGATTTTTTTGGTGGAAACAAATGTTGAAATAAGACGAAAGATCTATCGAATGAAGTTGTGGGGTGGACTGCAGTACCAAATGTTACACTGAAAACAAACCCTGTCCTTTCCTTTTGTGTTATCCCACTATGTGTTTGGGTACCCTTGTGTATTTGTGTTTTTCCTGTCTTTATGTGTTTAGCTGATGAGAGCTCTGTTGTAGACTTTTTCTAATAATATGTTATTTACTTTGTAAAGATGCTTAGACATTATTTATTCTGTGTTGTTTTAATGCTCATGTGTGAAGTTGAATTTTTAAAAGTGATTCTGATCTTTTATGTATGTACTCATGTCATCATTCCTGTAACACTGATGTATATGTTTATTTCTATTGTTTTGTAAAGCCTGCACTACAAATATTATCTGTATTGTTATGTTTTTAATGATGTATTTTGTATCTTTGTAATTGTATTCTTATGTTATATAATTGTAATTGACACCAGTTACTCAAATTCAGTAACTTGTAAGCATTCATTTCACTGCACACATTTCTGTTGGTCATAGTATATGGACAATATGTGAGAAGTAGGGACTGTTAGTGTTTGCACGTGTGTTAATAATTCAGCAAGGGACTGGATAACAGCATTGCTGGGTCTAAGGACAATTCCAAAAAACTTTGTGAGTGCACAAGTGGTGGTTCATGGACTTGCTATATTGTCCGCAAGACTCTTCACTGGTGATTGTGCACCCGCACAGTCGCAACAGATGGCTGCTGGCCGTCTCTACAAGGACTATAGTGGGTTTGCATCTTTGATGACCCACCAATACCATCATCTCTACAAGGACTACAGTGGGTCTGCACCTCTGGTGGCCCGCCAATACCAATACTCTCTACCAGGACTGCAGTGGGTCTGCTCTGTGATGACCTACCTACCAAT
The DNA here is from genome assembly GCF_023864275.1 of Schistocerca cancellata. NCBI lineage: Eukaryota > Metazoa > Arthropoda > Insecta > Orthoptera > Acrididae > Schistocerca > Schistocerca cancellata. The sequence continues at coordinate 76,219,264 of NC_064631.1, read as the reverse complement.
ATTCTTCGAAACGTCGACTGACTCTGCTGTGGGTTTGCTCTGTCGTGGCCCATTACCTGTCAGCATGTCAAGAGTCAGCACTGTCTTTCTGTTGGAAGGACAACACTACTTCTTCAAGACTGCATGGACATCCACTACTTCCGTGTGCATTACCTTTTATTGCTCAGACTTTGATAAAACAAAGTGCAGGTCTACTCTTATGATGAATGATCAGGACTGTCTTTATTGACTGTGAAAAAAATTTTAGCTGTTGACCAACATTGTATCAATAAGTGTGTGCATTGGATATCTTTGTTAGTGTAATTATGAAAAATTTTATCAAATCATTATTGGCCACTGGCCAAAAAACATTTGTAAAATTTTTTGTGGGGAGCATGGGGGCTATGTAAGTAGGCTGTTTAGGTTTTCTTTATGTAAGTTTGCTGTTTATGTTTTTTATTGGCAACGCTACATAGCACTCTGTATGAAAATCACTGGCTGTGCTGTGTGCAGTATGTGGCTAGTTTGCATTGTTGCCTGCCATTGTTGTCAGGAACTGCTATAGCTGGATGTGAACAGCAGATAGCGTTGGGCAGTTGGAGGTGAGCCGCCAGCAGTGGTGGACGTGGGGAGAGAGATGGCGGAGTTTTGATAATCTGTAAGACTGAATGTCAATTATGAATATTAAGGTAAATACATTGTTTGTTCTCTATTAATATCTTTCATTTGCTAACTATCCCTATCAGTAGTTAGTACCTTCAGTGGTTTGAATCTTTTATTTAGCTGGCAGTAGTGGCGCTCGCTGTTTTGCAGTAGCTTGAGTAGCGAAGATTTTTGTGAGGTAAGTGATTTGTAAAAGGTATAGGTTAAAGTTAGTCAGGGCCATTGTTTTGTAGGGGTTATTGAAAGTCAGATTGCGTTGCGCTAAATAATATTGTGTGTCAGGTTAAGCACAGGCTTGTATAATTGTTCTAAGTGGACGTTTCACATGTAAAATTGTTCAAAGGGGACGTTTCAGCTTCATCACATTTCTAACATCAAATTATGGAAAAGTTAAGGATAGATCGAAAGTAGGCAAGTTATGGTAGATAGTCAGTGTATTTATTTGTGGTGTGTAACGTTGTGCAGGGTCAAATCGAACATAAGAATTTTCAGGCGGGTTGTCAGGAAGTATGACGGAATAGACTGGTCGAATGAGTCATGAACAGGAGTCGACAGAGTGGTGTATGTACGTATTTTTTGTCGTGTGAATAAGGATCAAGCAGAAATGACGTGATGATTAATGAGTGGATAAAGATGGTAGATAGAGAGAAGCGACGTGATAAATAGTAGTGGATAAAGGTGATATTTAAGGAGAGAAGCGACGTGAAGCTGTGTGATTAATAAAGAGAGATTCGATGTGATGGTGGTTCAAATGGCTCTGAGCACTATGCGACTCAACTTCTGAGGTCATCAGTCGCCTAGAACTTAGAACTAATTAAACCTAACTAACCTAAGGACATCACACACATCCATGCCCGAGGCAGGATTCGAACCTGCGACCGTAGCGGTCACGCGGTTCCAGACTGAAGCGCCTTTAACCGCACGGCCACACCGGCCGGCTTCGACGTGATGAAACAGTGGTAAATAAAGGTGAGTAGATTTGAATAATGTGGAGATGTCTTAGATGTGTGTTACAGAGAGGCCTGTATGCTGCAATCGAGATTGATGCGAATGGCGAAGGAAAACCAGGAAATGATGGAGTAATGGACGGACAGAGAGCCGAAATACGAATGAAGAGATGAGGACAACTGCACAACGTGAAAGGACATAAAGGGAGTATGAGATCCAGATGGTGAACGTTGTGGAATACTGACGTAAGATGTAATATAAGTGTAAATCTAATTCTTACCATAACATTTGCAATATGGCAAAAATAATATTTTTTGTTGTTGTTGAAGGCTGGTACCAGTATAACTAATCAAAACTGTACCAAGAATGTGTACAGTTATTTTGCAGGATGAATAATTTGTGTATTTTTTGTTCTTAGATGAAACGTCGCAATTCTAAGTTGATATTTAGCAGGATGAATAATCGATAAAGTGAATGCAGAGGTAAGCCGATGGAGAGAGGTGCCGGAGTGAAAGGACGAAATTGGAGACTGGAATGCTATCTCCGAAACAACTCTATGTGTTATATGGTTGAGTATAGGGGAGCAAAGGCATGGTATGTTGACATGAGTGTGGTGGTGTTAAGGTTAGCTGACTTCTAGACCTATTGTGTTGGTGTTAATGGATTGAATGAGAAGGAAAATGTGGTGTCAGTTGAGTGAGAGTCGTAGAGTAATGTGATGAATGCACAACTCCTGTAAAGGGGATGCTACCGATCCATAAGTAAAACATTATTGTGCTTTATTGTTTGATTTGGATGAACCTCGATGGTAGGTCAGGATATGATGTCATGTGGATGGTACATACATGTCCTATAAATGTTGTCATATACAATGAAAGGTAAAATATGTAAAGATATGCTAATTTCTGTCCGTTACAAGCACAAAGGTGCATTGTATGTTGTAGATTTAGAATCATCAGTTTCTAAAATGTTTATTGTGTTAGGATGTTAAAGTAGTTTACTATTTAATATTATGTGGTAGGTAATTGTGAGCTGTATAGATTGTTTCTTATTTTTTTGTTAGAACACTTTCAAGGGGTATTAATTTCAGTCTGTCAGAAGCACAAAGGTGCATTGTATATTGTAGTTTTAGAATCAACAGTTTCTAATATGTTCACTGTGATAGGATGTTAAAGTAGTCTACTATTCGGTACTGTAATTATGAGCTGTATAGATTGTTTCTTATTCCTTTTTTTTTAACACTTTCATGTCTTGTATGAGGGATGACAGGTACTATCAATAGCACAAGTGGGGGCTGTATATAGAAAAGGGATAAATGTTGATGTTGTATATGTAGAAAACTCGGGTGTATGATTTTATGTTTTTTAGAACAAAGATTCTTTTATTACCAATGTATCTAATAGATCATACATGTAACCAATGAGTATTTAAATACTGTAAGAATATCCTTTTATCTGTAATGTAGCGAGATGCATGGAAGGGTCTGACTGATTGGGTGTCATAGCGCTGAGGTGCTACGCAGGAGAGGCGACAGAGCCGCAGCGCTTCCCACTCCACTGTCGGTCGAGGTACACTCCACTCGCCCGCTACAACAGGTCAACGGCCTGGGGCGACACGCACCTACCACTGGCCATTCGTAAGTTCCACCACCCTTACGACTGGATACAGTATCCCGAGGAGGCAACAGCGGGTGGTTTTTCTGCTCAACGGCTCGCGCGGGGCGGTGCGACGGCAGAATGAACAACGCGCGGCAGAGTCCGGCGGGGATTTTTTAGCAGCAATTATTAACTAGTACTGGAATGTGGAGCCGTGAAACAAGATGACTGATCGTATGTCTCAATAAGTTGGAAAGTGAAGGACTGGTGTTTCCACGTTGTGAGTGGTGGAAAAGATTTTGTCTTTAGCAGAGAGGACGATTGTTTTGTTTTGTCTTGACCACTGAACGGTGGATCCATAAACTTTCGGAAGTGACTTGTTAAGTGTGCTTTGTAAAATGCATGTGGGACTCTTGGTATACTTAAAGAGGACAGTTGTCGTTTGGTGACTAATTATTGTCTGAACGCAAGAAACTAAAGTGGGACATTGACATTTGCATTTGTAGTAGGAGACATTTCTTTAATTGGTGCGGGAATAAGTGCTGTTTGTTGGAACTTACGACTTTTAATTACACCATGAACTGAAAGGACAGGACCGTGGGTAATAGTAGTTGTAGGGCTATTTCTGGACGACCAGATTCGTGTGGATAGTAATCTGAGAGTGACTATGACATTTGTGTTTAATGTGAGATACAGTTTACTATTCAGTGCTTGTTCAAAATGCCGATTTGAGTGGCCTAAAAACTTTCGTCCGGGTAACCATCGGAGAGCTTTGACATCGAGACAGTGTTTCTAGGCAAACTGTCAGCAACTTTTTGACCCCAAGAAAATCACAGAATGAAATGGTTCCGTGTGACTCGCAAGATAGGGAATAATGTATTTGTATTTGTAATTGTGTAATTTTTTTATATATTTTATTCCTGAAGGGACAGCAAGTGTAATTGTATTTCATTAACATATGTGTTTAGAATAGTTAGTGTGTGCGTTTTTTTTTTTTTTTTTTTGGTTGTTCTGGGTTATCAAGTTCACATAGCATGTTTATTAGACTATTTGCTACAAGGATGCTTTAATTATTAGCCACTGTCGTAATACTAATGTAGCGGCTCTTGTTGCATTGGTCAGTAAGGTTGTCACAGGGGACAAGAGTTTGCATTACACAACAAATATCGGAATTAACTGATGCATTTTGATGTCATGGACAGTAATAATCTAGTTGGTGTGTTCACTGAAGCCACTTATTTGCATTATCACAGTGGTGATATTTCACATTGAAGTGTAACGGAGGCTAGTCGAAATGCAAGTTCTTCTCGTCTAAATATGTAACAATAGAGACATGAGCAGTAGAGTAAAATACGAGAGTTACTGGTGAATTCAAGAATTCAAGCACTTATTTCTAACTATTTACTGCATGTATTGATCAAAGTTGATGGACTGACTAGCTCAACAGTAGGTATTTGTATTGGTGGACAAGTGTAAGGTTAAACTCAGTCGAGTAGTGGTGGCAATTGCTTAAGTGATGACAGTTAATGAGGTATGACATGATGTCTTAGATGAACTATATTACGTAACCAGTATGTAACTCGTGGTATATTTCATTGGTTTTTTTTTTCTCAGTTTAATTTATCGGTAGGTTTGACGTACATTTTAGAGTAATGAAATGGAACCTGACATTCCACATGTAAGTAGTGTAGGCAATTTTTTTCTTTTGTCGATACTGTTTTGTATTTAGACATTGCTGTGTAAAGATTATTACCCTGCAATTTATGAATGTCACGTTACATGCTCAGTGTTTGGGCGGTGAGCTATTTAAAATTTCATGAGTACAATTAGTATTTCTTTTTTTATTTGTTATAGAGTTAGTGAAGTTTGGATTACTCCTAAAAATAATGGAGATCCCAATAACTAAGCAAATTTTTATCTCACCATTATTTTTTATTTGTATGATGTACTGTTTTATTTGTCATTTGGATTGTTGTCTGTTTGTACGTGTACGTTACTCCGGATTGTGCAGAGTACAACAATGCAACAACTGTGTCAATAATTTGGTAAAGTAACAGCATTTGGTCGTCTATTTGAGGTCATCAGGGGTTAGGGTCTCCTCCTGGTTATTATGATGACTTGCTACGTTTGTTCGAATACAGCTTTCTTAAAAAAAATCCAGAACTACCCTCGCATTTAAGTATGTGTGGTTTGCATGGGAGAGTAGCAAGATAGGTTCAGAGGCAGTGGGTTATGCATGTTCCTTTTTGTACCGCTCGGTCTGGAGGAAATTTTCGTGATGATGGGTGTGAGAGTCGAAGTGTGAGATAAAGCAAAAGATCCACCATCCTATCCAGATAGTGCACTGTAGCGTTAGATCATTACGAGACCATAAGATAATCACCAATTACACAAATGTGTAATTGTAGTATAAAATGTAATGGTGTGTTTAGGTTATCTGTGAATCATAGTAGAATTTATCTGAATAAAAAAGATTGTGAAAAGAAAAAAAATTGGTGGCCTTGTTCTTCGAATTGTGTGTATTTATGATATCAAGAATTTATAACGTGTGCGCCATTCATATTCAGTGAGATGGCCACGTGTTGATCAAAGCCGTTGGGTGAGAAAGAAAATGTGGTATTGCCAGTGCGTAGTGAACAATCAGAGTTGTGTAAATTTTTAATAGTCAGATGTGCGTTACCCGTTTCCGTTGGGTAATATTCAAACAGGAGAATAACTTGTAGCTTAATTGTGAGTACTAGAGTTCATGTTACTCGATAAATAAGAATGAGTCCACTCGCTTGGCAGACCACTCATCTTGCAGGCCTGACTGCTTGATGCCACAGTATGAGCAAGGCATGTGGGTGCCTCTCAAACATACGATCGGTTTCGGGCTCTTATACGCCCTTCATCTGGTGTCATATTGGAAATAGCAAGAGACGGGAGGTAATTTTTACACGCAGCAACACACTTAAAAAGATAAAAAATTTAAAAACATTTGAAAACCGCGGGTCGGGCTAGGTGCTGTGAATCCTAAGTCAATGCCAAAGTCACACCAGACAGCACTACCGACGACTACGTGGGTAAATAAATATGCGAAGAATACCGGGACACTCACACTTGGTGCTGAGTCGCGGTAAGCTACCAACGAGCGCAGAGCGTGGAGCAGCGGACGCCAAGGAGGAAACAAACTGGTAAACCAGAGTGGCAAAAGTACTGCTAGCTGTTGGCGGGAACAAGAACGCGGGGCCACTAGACCTGCCGTTCACAGTTTGAGTTAGTGATTTACATTTACAATGAAGAATGAAAAAAAAAGAAACATTACAGAGAAAATTACATGGAAAACATTGAAAGTGCATTATGAGTGGTAAAGGAACGTGTTGAACAGGACAGTAGAGAACTGAGTGGAAGCTGTGACATAACAGTTATGTATAAACCGTAAAATACAATGAAACTTTTCCCTTCGCGCGAGTGTGTGTGTGTGTGTGTGTGTGTGTGTGTGTGTGTGTGTGTGGTTTGAGGTCTTCGGGCGCTAAACAGCGTGGTCATCAGCGCCCAAAAACATAGAAACAGTAACACATGCGGTGAAGGAACGAAGACGGACAGTGAACAAGGAGAAGGGCTAAAAGACACAGACCTGACGCAGTTCCAAATCCTCACATACAGAGGCAAAACAAGAGGAGAAGAAACGCACTAAAAAAGGAAAGGAAACAGAAGGAAAAGAGAACAGAAATCGAAGTGAAACAAGTAGGTAATCGAGACTGGCGGACCTCTTACCTCAAAACCTGGGTGAGCCAGTCACCCAGCAGCACATTAAAATCCTCTCCCTAAAATCCGAGGCAACAAATTGGACAGGACACAAAACCGTAAGACCTTAACCACAGTCGTTGCGTCGTCTTGCAAAATAGAGGGCAAATCCGGTGGCAAGGAAACCACCGCCCTCTGGTCAGAGAATAAAGGACAGTCAAGTAAAATGTGGCGGACAGTAATCTGGACGCCACAAGCACTGCAGATTGGGGGGTCCTCCCGCCGGAGTAAAAAACCGTGCGTTAAGGGACTGTGGCCGATGCGGAGGCGAGTGAGGAGAACCTCATCCCGCTTGCACGACTGGTAGGACGTACGCCATGACCGCGTGGTGCCCTTGACCAAACGCAGCTTATTTTCACCGACTGCCAGCCACTCCTCTTCCCACTGACGCATAACACGAAAACGCAAAAGGGAGGTAATAGCATGGAGGGGGACGGCACATTCAACAACGTGAGGGAGGGAACATGCATCTCTGGCAGCCACATCCTCCAGTTCGTTTCCCCTAATATCCACGTGCCCCGGCACCCAGCAGAAAGAAACCTCCTTCCCCTGCCGTTGCAGGTGGAGTAGGGCATCATGGATGTTCTGGACGACCGTATCCGCTGGGTACAAGTGTCTGAAGGGCACTCAGGGAACCAGAACAGATGAGAAACTTAAGACTGGGAACACATCTCATCTGCTCCAATGCCCACAAGATCGCATACAATTTGGCATCAAAGATGGTAAACGCCGCAGGAAGCCGTAACTTGACGACTCGATCAGGGAAAACAACAGCACAACCAACAGAGTCCCCCTGTTTAGAGCCATCCGTAAATACTGGTACATGGTCGGGATGCTGGTTTAAAATATCGTAAAATAAGGAGGTAAAAACAAACGCAGGAGTGCATTTCCTCCGGTACTCTGACAAGTCTAAAATCTAAAAGGACGCTGGGCCTCCGGAGCAACCAGGGAGGCAGGCGGGTAAAACCTTGGCGTTGGGGGGCCACACGCTCCACACCAAGGGACTCAAGCAAATGCTTGGCACGAATCCCAAATGGTCTCGTTGCCCTGGGACGACTGGAAAAGAGACGTTCCATAGGCGGTCGGGCAACAGTAGGGTACACAGTGGAGGTAGGAAAGGCAAGGAATTTACACCCGTCGCACCATGAGTTTCTGCCGGATGGGGAGCGGCGATTCCCCTGCCTCAGCACACAGGCTGGGGATGGGACTGGTACAGAAGGCACCAGTGGCCAGCCTGATATCCTCATGGTGTATGTACTGCGTCAAGAATCTTCAGATACGATGGCCTCGCTGACCCATACACGGTGCATCCATAGTCAAGACGCGACCGGACGAAAGCCCTATAAAACTGCAGCAGACGCGCCCGATCTGCTCCCCAGGACCGATGGCTCAGACACTTATTCAGTGCCTTCAGGGCCCGCACCTTGAGCTCTTTAAGGTGAGGCAACCACGACAACTTGGAATCAAAAGTGAGTCCCAGGAACCTCACAGTGTCTCTAAAAGGAAGAATGGTGTCCCTCAGACGCAATTCAGGGGAGGTAAAAGCACGTCGAGAACGATTAAAATGAACACACACACATTTGTCTGCAGAAAAGGTAAAACCCGTCTTCGCAGTCCATGCCTCTAATCGCTTTATCGTAAGCTGCAGCTGCCGACTAGCAGTGACAAGACTGGAGGAAGAACAGAAAACAGCAAAATCGTCCACAAACAAGGAGCACTGGGCCGGACTCCGGATAGTTGACGTGATACTGTTAATGGCGACGGCAAAGAGGGTGAAACTTAAAACGCTTCCCTGAGGAACACCATTCTCCTGCACGTACAAATCAGACAGCACATTACCAACCCGATATCGAAAGAGGCGGCGGGAAAGAAAGGACCGAATGAAGATGGGGAGATGGCCACGAAAGCCCCACTGATGGATTTGATTGAGGGTAAGGCGGCGCCAAGTAGTATCATACGCCTTATTAATGTCAAACAATACACCTAGACAATGCTGGTTACGTAAGAAGGCCTGCTGGATGGCCGCCTCAAGCAGGGTCAAGTTGTCTATAGTTGAACGACATCTCTGAAAGCCACACTGAGAGTGGCTAAGGAGCTGCCTGGTCTCGAGCAGCCAAACCAGGCGACGGTTGACCACGCATTTCTATGTCTTCCCGACACAGCTCGTCAAAGCAATACTCCAATAACTACTCGGATGCATTCGGTCCTTTCCCGGTTTGAGGAGGGGAATCAAAATCGCCTCCCTCCACGAGTCAGGGAACGTGCCGGATGACCATATCATATTAAAACAATTCAGGAGAACTTCCTTGGATGGCAGCAACAAGTGCTGCAGCATGCTGTACAGGATTTTATCATCACCTGGCGCCGTATCATGAGCCACAGACAGCGCCGAATCCAGCTCCCACATTGTGAAGGGGCAGTTTTAGGGTTCAGAATTTGGAGACCGGAAGTCCAAGTGACCCCTCTCGACGGATCACAGTTAATAGTGGCAGTAGATTCCGCAAAATGCATGGCCAGTGTCTGGGCAATGTCTCTCGGCGCCTCGAGGAGACATCCCTGATGCAGCAGCAATGCCGTGACAGGATTTATTTATTTATTTATTTACATGTCAAGTTCCGTAGGACCAAATTGAGGAGAAAATCTCCAGGGTCATGGAACGGGTCAGTACATGAACTTACAACATAAAAGTAATAACAGATAAAAATAAATGTTCATGAACCTGAAAGGAAATCAGTCATAAGTTTAAACAAACGCTATCAGCATTACAATGAGAATCAGCTTAATTTTTCAAGGAACTCCTCGACAGAGTAGAAGGAGTGACCCATGAGGAAACTCTTCAGTTTCGATTTGAAGGCGCGTGGATTACTGCTAAGATTTTTGAATTCGAGTGGCAGCTTATTGAAAATGGATGCAGCAGTATACTGGACACCTTTTTCACAAGAGTTAAGGAAGTCCGATCCAAATGGAGGTTTCATTTCTGCCGAGTATTAACCGAGTGAAAGCTGTTTATTGTTGGAAATAAACTAATATTGGTAACAAGAACCGACAACAAGGAATATACATATTGAGGGGCCAATTTCAAAATACCCAGACTCGTGAACAGAGGTCGACAAGAGGTTCGTGAACTCACACCACTTATTGCCCGAACCGCCCGTTTCTGAGCCAAAAATATCCTTCTAGAATGGGAAGAGTTACCCCAAAACATAATACCATACGACATAAGTGAATGAAAATATGCAAAGTAGACTAATTTACGTTTCGAAGTATCACTCACTTTCGATACCGTTCGAATAGTGAAAATGTCATTATTAAGTCTTTGAACAAGATTCTGAACGTGGGCTTTCCACGACAGCTTACTATCTATCTGAACACCTAGGAATTTGAACTGTTCAGTTTCACTAATCATATGCCTGTTCTGTGAGATTAAAACGTCGGGTTTTGTTGAATTGTGTGTTAGAAACTGTAAAAACTGATTCGTACTGTGATTTAATGTTAGTTTACTTTCTACAAGCCATGAACTGAGCCAGGAACAGGAGCGGTTCCAACACTGATCCCTGGGCCACCCCCCACTTGACAGTACTCCACTCAGATCCCACATCACAGCCGTTATCAACATTGTGAATAATGACCTTTTGCTGCCTGTTGCTAAAGTAAGAGGTGAACCAATTGTGAGCTACTCCCCTTATTCCGTAATGATCCAACATCTGGAGCAATATTGTGGGATCAACACAGTCAAATGCCTTTGTTAAATCAAAAAACACGCCAAGGGTTCGAAACTTTTTGTTTAGCCCATCCAGTACCTCACAGAGAAAAGAGAATATAGCATTTTCAGTTGTCAAACGACTTCTAAAGCCGAACTGTACATTTGATAGCAAATCGTGTGATATAAAATGATCAATTAACCTTACATACACAGCCTTTTCGATAACTTTTGCAAACACTGATGGCATAGAAATAGGTCTAAAATTATCTATATTATCCCTTTCTCCCCTTTTATAAAGCGGCTTTACTACTGAGTACTCTAATCGCTTAGGAAACTGACCATTCCTAAAGGAAAAATTACAAATATGGCTAAATACAGGGCTAACATGTGCAGCACAGTACTTTAATATTCTACTAGACGCTCCACCATAACCATGAGAGCTGCGTTTCCCGGATATCCTCCTGATGGCTTCCCATACTTTCTTAGAACTAGTGGAGCGGGAGATGGAGTTCAAGAACGATTGCCATGACCGTCGTTTGCTCTCTTTAATCACTCGCCGCGTCTTGGCCCTTGCCGCCCGAAAGGCCGCAAGATTGTCAGCTGAGGGACGGCACTTGAAGCGGCGCAGAGCTGCACGGCGGGCTCGGATGGCTGAGCTGCACTCAGTGGTCCACCAAGGGACAGGACGCCTCTTGGGATGACTTGAGGACCGTGGGATCGACAATTCAGCAGCATGGGAGATCACGTCTGTAACATTATCGACCCATTCGTGGACGCTGGCACGGTGTTCCAAAACAGCCAAATGGCTGAAAAGTGTCCAGTCAGCTCTGCAGAGGTGCCAACTGGGCGGCACTGGTAATGCCACAGCCTCATCCAGGAGGCGAATCCAAAGGGGGAAGTGGTCACTAGAATGGAGGTCAGCGGCAACCTCCCACAGAGCAGAATCCGCGAGTGCTGGAGAGCAAAAGGAAAGGTCAATAGCTGACGTTGACCCAGAAGCAGTACAGAAATCAGTGGGAGCACCGGAGTTGAGGATGCACAGTTCTTCGGACGCCATGAGGCTTTCCAGAACGCGACCCCTGAGGCAAGTAGTCGTAGAGTCCCATAAGACATTATGAGCATTGAAGTCCCCCAGAAGGAGAAATGGGCGGGGGAGCTGGCTAATAAGGTCTGTGAGATCCTCAGAGTCTATTGCATCCTGAGGTGGTAAGTAAACGGAACAGATTGTGAGCCTCCGCTCCCACGAGAAGGTCAACTGCAACTGCTTGCAAGTCCGTAACGAGAGGGAGCTCAGGTGAGTGGTGCATGCCACGGACAAAAACCGCAACACCACCCTTTGCCCTTTCCCCCATCAGGTCATCTTTTCGTTACACGGTATAGCCCCGTAAAGAAGGAGCATCAGTGGCCCGAAAGTGTGTCTCTTGGAGACATAAGCACAAGGGGCGTCTCGTACAAGGAGTTGTAATTCGGCCACATGCGTCCTGAACCATCAGGGTGGCTGAATTTTCACCCAGCCTCTGTGCTTAGGGGGAGAGCCCGTACTGGCCGGAGATTTATTCCTGGGGCGAGAATATCGCCCCCGGTCGACATCAATGTCCATCAGCTCCGATGGCGACCCAAGGGAGATGTCAGACAGTACGATGGCATCGTCATCGGACTGACCCTGACTAGTCTCCTCAGGCGGCAAAACCTTCACCTTCGGCGTTTTTGTCTTGGGGGGCTTAGAATGCAGAACCTTGTCAACAGTTGGAGCTTTACTCGCCTGGGCAGAAGGCGCCATATGGGGAGGGGCAGGAAGTACCCCAATGTCAGCAACCACGGCCTTGTCCGACGTTGTGGGGAGAGCTGCAGGTTGCAAAACAACCGCAGCAGCACAAGTGCACTGGCAAACGCAGGTATTAGTGCTGACACTAGCAACCTCCGTTTGTGTAGCAACAGTGGCCAACTGTTCCGGTTTCTGCAGAGCGGTAGCGAAAGATGTTGTAAACACAGGAGGCTGCATGGTTTTAAAGAGCTTCTTGGCCTCGCCATAGGGGATGCGCTTAGATGTTTTGACCTCCTGTATCTTCCGTTCTTCGAGATAGATGGGGCAGACCCGGCTCCGGACAGGGTGACACCCAGAGCAATTCACGCACTTCACAGGCGATGAACAATCGGCTCCTTCATGGGCAGGCTGACCACATTTATCACAAGTGGCTATCCCATTGCACCCCAACGTAGTATGCCCAAAGCGCTGACATTTAAAACAGCGCATTGGGTTGAGGAAATATGGCTGACTGGCAAACGTAAGAAACCCGCTTTAACATGCTCTGGGAGTCTCGGGCAATTGAACGTGGGAATAAACGAGTCGGATTTGATTAGGTCTCCATCGACTCATTTCATAATATGCTGCACGTCGACAATACCTTCGTCAGCCCACCCAGATTTCAACTCGTCCTTGGGGATATCCACCAAGTCACTATATGTCACAACACCCTTACTATAGTTCAAAGTGGAGTGGAGCTAGCGTACTCCCTGCGACAGGTTGCTTTCCGAAAAGAAGCGACTTGACGGGAACTAGAAGTCTCAACTAACAGAGTCCCATTGCGCAGTCACTTCACAGATTTCAGTGTTCCTGCAATTCCCTCAAGACCCTTGTGGATGTAAAAGGGAGAAACCCTCTCAAAGCTACCCTCCTTCCGTTTGACAGTCAAAAGCACATTCTGGTTATGAACATGTGCTCTGTTACGACAGTCTGATAAATCTCTAGCAACACCAGGCACTGGAGGACTCGCAGCACGAAGTCGCTTATTCGATGGGGTGTGTTTTCCTACCAGTGGCCCACCCAATCCACTGGTAGGGGGAAACGTAGAGGTCGAAGGGTCCATTGTGGTCCCACGAGCAGCTAGGGAACTAAAGGTCCGCTCAGACAGAGCCCCGCGTGCCTGAGTAAGCCTTATACAACTGGGGTGCAGCAGGTGCCCCAGAGGTTGCCCGCTTGCGACTGTTCGACCCCAACAACCATGCATCTTATAGGAGCGCAGCACACCGTAATATTGAGGGGTTTTATATAGAGATTTACCCTCCTCGCAATCCAGGCGGTCAACCCAAGATTACCATTCCCAGCAGCACACAACATTCCACCGCCGCGCCATGCGGTGGTCGCTGAAGCATGTCCGGGGGTTACGGTGACAGGAGACTGGCGGCGCTGACCAGTCCCCAGCTCAGGACCCCGGGGTCGCCAAGCCCGTACCCAGCAAATGAATGCTGAGCCCCTGGGGGGCGCGAGTAGGATTCAAGTTTTTAATTTAATGGGATATATATTATGTTTGTAATGTAGTGGAATTAATTGAATGTTTAGATTTAGATTCAGAAGGATGTAGGTTGTAGTAGGTACTGGGAGATGGAGAAGGTTGCACAGGATAGCGTAGCATGGAGAGCTGCATCAAACCAGACTCTGGACTGAAGACTGCAACAACAACAACAACATTGAGTGATCAAGTATCACGAACTGTTAATTGGTTATTCCACTGGTGGGAGCTAGATATCAGTTTACTCGCAATTTTACATGGAGTTCTAATCTGTGAACAAGATTTAAAGAATAACTTTATTTCTCTCTCTTCTTTTGTGTCTGGTCCTGAGAGACTCCGTGGCCTTGCCGAGTGCTGGCAAAAGTCACTGCCTCACAAGATTCTCGTCCCCCACCGGATGTGGGCACATGGACGGACGCATGGCGACTCGCGGTGAGTTAACTGAGAAAGTGTTCTTCATCGTGAACGGGACCCGCGATCAGTACAAGCAATTTGGAAACGCTAGCAGACAGCTAGGAAGCCTCGAGGGAGGTGCTGTTGACGCACTGGCGATTGCACGGACTTGCAAACAGGAGATTCGCTTCCGTAAATTCACGACCAAACAACTAAAAAACGCATGGACTATAAAAAGACGACAGACCGATTGTCGCAGGATGTAGTTTTGGGAAGATAAGATCAAGAAAACTGACGCTATGCAGTGGTCCTAGAGCTCTTCAAACCAAATAATAAAAATAAAAATATGCACTCGAGATATGGGGAAGCACAACTGGTCAAAGTTATCAGTGATGCGCCATTTTCGCGGATGCATAATCTAGTACATTTGTTTATACGTATCTCTACAAGGCATTGTAGTGGATCAAGCACATTTTATGAAGAGGGCAAATACTTACTCAGCACGGCAGTGTGAATATTTTCAAATATATCAACTATGGTGACGTAATAAGTTTTATAGAAACATTAACAAACTGCGCAAGCTTCATATTGGCCATAGGTAAACGAGGTCATAAAATAAGTCTTCGTGTTCCAAGCGGCTGGAAGCGACGACAGGACGGGCAGGAAGTGAAGTAATCGGGAGTGTGTGAAGTGCTTTGTTTTTAATAAATTCTACATCTACATCTACATCCATACGCCGCAAGCCACCTGACGGTGTTTGGTGGAAGGTACCTTGAGTACCTCTATCGGTTCTCCCTTCCATTCCAGTCTCGCATTGTTCGTGGAAAGAAAGATTGTCGATATGCCTCTGTGTTGGCTCTGATCTCTCTGATTTTATTCTCGTGGTCTCTTCGCGAAATATACGTAGGAGGGAGCAATATACTGCTTGTCTCCTCGGTTAAGGTATCTTCTCGAAACTTAACAAAAGCCCGCACCGAGCTACTGAGCGTCTCTCTTGCAGAGTCTTCCACTGGAGTTTATCTATCATCTCCGTAACGCTTTCGCGATTACTAAATGATCGTGTAACGAAGCGCGCTGCTCTCCGTTGGATCTTCTCTATCTCGTACGGATCGCACACTGGTGAGCATTATTCAAGCAGTGGGCAGACAAGTGTACTATAACCTACTTCCTTTGTTTTGGGAGTGCATTTCCTTACGATTCTTCCAATGAATCTCAGTCTGGCATCTGCTTTACCGACAATTAATTTTATATAGTCATTCCATTTTAAATCACTCCTAATGCCTACTCCGAGATAATTTATGGAATTAACTGCTTCCAGTAGCTGACCTGCTATATTGCAGCTAAATGAGAAAGGACCTTACACTTGTCTACATTGAGATTCAATTACCATTCCCTGGAACATACGTCAATTCGTTGCAGGTCCTCCTGCATTTCAGCGCAATTTTCCATTGTTACAACCTCTCTATATACTACAGCATCATCCGCAAAAAGCCTCAGTGAACTTCCCATGTTATCCACAAGGTCATTTGTATATATTGTGAATAGCAACGGTCCTACGATACTCCCCTGCGGCACACCTGAAATCACTCTTACTTCGGAAGACTTCTCTCCATTGAGAATGACATGCTGCGTTCTGTTATCTAGGAACTCTTCAATCCAATCACACAATTTTTTTCTGATAGTCCATATGCTCTTACTTTATTCATTAAACGACTTTGGGGAACTGTATCGAACGCCTTGCGGAAGTCAAGAAACTCGGCATCTACCTGGGAACCCGAGTCTATGGCCCTCTGAGTCTCGTGGACGAATAGCGCTAGCTGGATTTCACACGATCGTCTTTTTCGAAATCCATGCTGATTCCTACGGAGTAGATTTCTAGTTGGTTGGTTGGTTGGTTGTTTGGGGAAGGAGACCAGACAGCGTGGTCATCGGTCTCATCGGATTAGGGAAGGATGGGGAAGGAAGTCGGCCGTGCCCTTTCAGAGGAACCATCCCGGCATTTGTTTGGAGTGGTTTAGGGAAATCACGGAACACCTAAATCAGGATGGCCGGACGCGGGATTGAAGCGTCGTCCTCCCGAATGTGAGTCCAGTGTCTAACCACTGCGCCACCTCGGTCGGTGTAGTAGATTTCTAGTCTCCAGAAAAGTCATCATACTCGAACATAATACGTGTTCCAAAACTCTACAACTGATCGACGTTAGAGATATAGGTCTATGGTTCTGCACATCTGTTCGACGTCACTTCTTGAAAATGGGGATGACTGTGCCCTTTTCCAATCTTTTGGAACGCTACGCTCTTCTAGAGACCTACGGTACACCGCTGCAAGAAGTTCCTTCGGGTACTCTGGGTAAAATGTAACTGGTGGCTGTAGAAACCGAAAGCGCCGTATGTGTCAGATGGGAAGCTCGCAGTCTACGCTAGCGACGCGTGGGGCCCAGTGCGGAAGCGACCGCGTGGCAGGCGGCAGGAGCGCCTCGCCTGCAGCCGCTCGCCGCCCCCCGCCGCCACCTGCGCCGCCCGCGGCTCCTCTGCCGAACGGCGACGCACTGCGCTCCTACCCACTTCTTCTTAACTTATCTGCAGTTGAGGGAAATAAGGAGAAGAGGGGAGGAACTCTGGCAGGAGACTTGGGCTGCAGAAGAGGCTGGACGACGAACCTTCCAGTTTCTACCTGATGTGAGGGAACGCCTGGGTATGAAATACTTCGAGCCTACACGAGGTCTGATTCACTTCCTCACTGGCCATGGACCCTACCCGACATACTTATGTCGATTTGGGAAAAGGGCAACACCAGCGTGCGACTGTGGCGATCCGGAGGGTACACCCGAACATGTTGTTTACGAATGTCCCCTCTTCAATGATGTCGCAAACATCTTACGAGACAGACTTCCTAACCATGACACATATCAACTACTTCGACGAGAGGAGACTTTTCAGACTCTAAATACCTTGGCAAACGAGGTATCACGAAAAGTTCTAATTGAATATTTAAGAGAGAGACAGTAATAACAAGGATAATAATTACCGATTGTGACCAAGAGCCCTAGTCCCATACCGCCTGTGCGTGGACTGGCTGACTTCACCCAAGTTAGGATCCGCCATGCGCAGGACTAGGGGGAGTAGGGACCAACCGCCGATTAAGACAAACCAGATATGACGTAGGATAAGTTAGTTTGTAGGACTTAGTTTTTAGAAACTTAGAATAGCAACTGCAGCGAATCATAAAGTCGTGGCCTGCCCAGTGCCAGGGGCATGTTCTTCGGGTTTAGCTCGAAGAACAAGGCATATTAAGTAGGTTTATATTCTTACTGGCACACATGTGACGCTGCAGAATATAAATAAGTTAAATTAGTTATAGGAATTAGGCATAAACAGCAGATATAGATATTAAGTGCCCATTGTTGTTAAAGTAACTGTAGCTCACTTTAAAACTAATAACCAGCTGCACAATAATATATAAATGTATAACTATTAGGACCCACTAATGAGCTTAAGGAAGTGGGTTAAATTGTATAATTACAATGATTATTAATAAAGAATTTAAAAAAAAAATGTAGGGTTTACCGGTAGGCATTTCCTACTTCATCTTTGTATATTTACGGGAGAGGAACATCAGGGTTGGATGTGTGTCATCTTATTTAGTGGCGTGTTACTGTCATCTAGTGTGGAATTAGTTTGTCATCATGTAGTTCTGCTGGGCCTTTCATCTTTGCAGCAGAGCTACGGGGCGTTTATATGTGGCGCTGTCATCATCAGGGGCTCCAAGGTTCCTGATCAGTGGATTTCCTGCTTCTTCCCTGCTGTCATAGAATCTTCTTGTTACTTCTTTGATACGCTGGAGGACGTCTGGTTCAGGCGTGAGTTCTCGTAGGAATCTCGTCGTGAACTGCGAGTTTACGTGCAGAATTCTTCTGAGTGCCTTGTTTTGCGAGGCTTGCAGTCTGGATAGATGTTTGGTGGCAGCATTTCCCCACACGGTGCAGGCATATTCCATGATGGGGCGAATAAACATTCGATATATGAGCAGCCCACGGTCGCTGGAGAGAGTTGAGTGCTCGTTGAGGAGGGGGTAGAGAGCCCCCAGGCGCTGGTCAACTTTCCTTCGGACGGCAGTGATGTGGTGTTGCCAAGTAAGTTTTGCGTCCATTATGACTCCTAGATATGTGGCCATAGGTTGCCATTCCATCTCCTCTCCAAACAGCTGGAGCGCAGGCAGGGCCGGCCTTAGCCATCCAGGTGCCCCGGGCGAGTCGTCCAGTTGGCGCCCTTTATTGTATAAATAGCGAACCTGGCAGTGCTTTGCAACACGGTATTTGACTGTTTTCTAGAAATCGTCTTAAGTGGTTAATGGCGTCATCTTATGATCATAACATGGTTTTTTCCATCGTAAATTTGAGTATTTTATTTTTTTAAATGGAAATGAAATCCAAATTATCTGAAAGCCCGCTAAGATGCTCCATGTGAGTCTTGTGTAGCCTGTGACGTCAGTCCAGCATGCTGCTGTCGCTGCCGTAACAGTCAGTATAGCAGTGATATATTGTTTGGGCATTCACGTTTTGGGAAATTGTCTAAAAATATTGCGTAGTACTGCACTTTACATCTACAAAAACTCCAGAAAATTGTTTTTGCGTGTTCCAAACAAAGAAAAGATGCGTAAAATGTGGTTGAAACTGGCTCGTATATCCCAAATTTTCCTTTTCTTTTCTGAAGCACCCCTGTACTAAAGCGAACAAAACAAAACAAAAATTATTCAAATTGGTCAAGCCATTTCTTTGTTTTGGTGAGACTAACACACAAAAATTGATTTTTATATATAGGAGGTAATATGTATAACGAAAAAACACTAATTTTGAATTGGGCACCATATTTTTATTGAATTTAATATAACTGTAAGCCATAAACCTATATTTTCTGTCAGTCATCTGTAATGTATATTTCACAGTCTGTATTTTCTTTTATTTGGAGCGACCGGTAGTTTCTGTTGTGAACGAGAGATGGTGCGGCTGCAGTTGCAGTTGCAGTTCTTGAAACAAATAAGAGAGGCGCTTTGGTAGAGCCCGTGCTAGCCCGCGTCAAACATGGATGGTTGCAGACAATACGAAGATTGCATTCAGCATGATTTCTCTTCTGCTACCCCGAATTCATCGCGCATTCGTGAGATTAGCGACGTATGTTGAATGAGACTGAATAATATTTTAGTTTCGCGAAATGGGTGATTGTAAATTGTAATTTTTTTTTTTTTTTTACATGCGTTTAGTATGTGGCGCCCCTTGGGCCCCGGCGCCCTGGGCGACCGCCCGGGTCGCCCCACCGGCGCTGAGCGCAGGTATCTGTGTGGGTCTCTTCCGGCGCGCGCGCTCCGAGGCGGAACGGCGTGCAGAGGGATGCATGCGCAGGCGAGGCGCGGCTCACGTGCGGCCGGCCGGCCTCTGACGTCACGGCCGCGGCCTTGGCTGGATGGCGCCCGCGACTCTGCGGGGACGCAGCTGCGTTTGCGCGGCACCAGCTGGCCGCACTTGCGCAAACACGGCGCCGCTCCACTACCTGCTGCGTTAGCACAGTCCCCGCCTTCGCTTCTGCCGATCCGTCTGCAGTCAGATATTTCACAACAAATGAATCTAACAGCTAGATGACAACTAAAAAATTATATTTCAGTTGTCATTGCAAAGGAGCTGTTAAAAATATACTCGTATCGAGCCAAGTTGCCGGGAGTCGGTGCCAGTACGAGTGATTTGAGGCAGAGGAAAAGTTTTACGGTACGGGATTGTAAATCAAATGACTGAGAAATAAGACAACTACCTGCAACTGGAACAAAGCCATAATCAGTCTCCTTTGTGAGGAAGAGGGCAGGCGAGACGGGAGAACGTATAGACACTGCAGCCTTCTAGATCGATTGTGCTTTCTCTTGCCAAATATTGCGCTCCTGTGGCGACTAGAAACAGTCGTCTCAGCAAGATTGCCATCCAGCTGAACGACACTATGAGAACTAACTGCCTATTGGCTTCTGTCTCGGGTTCTTCGGCCGACGTTCATCTAATGATTTTTCTGACGTTTCGCCAGCACGAGTGGCTGGCATTGTCAAAGCTTCACCCTCCATTGCCGGTGGTGAACTGGAGGCGAGCTCGCGGCCGCAGACTACATGTACCTGGCGCGCCAACGTCCGAGGGCTTCTCCGCGGTCATTTCCGGTGCGGTTCTCCTCTTGCTACCTGCGACGGTCGTTCGCTGCAGTACGGGAAGCCAGGATCCGTTTACCTTAAGGCTTTCCTCTTTCTTGTTGAAACTGTTCGCGTGTTTTTGGATTTCTACAGCTTCTCTGAACAAGCGCGTGTGATAGTGCTTCTCTATAGCCAGAACTTCCGTGTCTGCGAATTTTATTACGTGGTCGGTCTCATTCAGTGCGTGCTCTGCCACGGCCGATTTCTCCACCTGCCCCAATCTGCAATGTCGCTTATGCTCTTTGATCCTGGTGTTAATTGATCGTCCAGTCATTCCGACATAAACTTTTCCGCATGTGCATGGTATACGGTATATTCCCGACATTACAAGTGGGTCTCTTTTCTCCTTCGCCGATCTAAGACACTATTTGATCTTCCTTGTCGGTTTGAAAATCGTCTTTACGCCGTGTTTGCGCAATATACGGCCGATTCTGGGAATGTATGGCAGAAAGGCCGTACCCGACATTTCTTTTTCTGGTTCCTTACTTCGCCGAGTGTTTGGCTCTGTTACACTTCTAATGTAATTTGTGGAGTACCCATTGCTCCTCAAAGGTACGGCCTTTCTGCCATACATTCCCAGAATCGGCCGTATATTTCGCAAACACGGCGTAAAGACGATTTTCAAACCGACAAGGAAGATCAAATAGTGTCTTAGATCGGCGAAGAAGAAAAGAGACCCACTTGTAATGTCGGGAATATACCGTATACCATGCACATGCGGAAAAGTTTATGTCGGAATGACTGGACGATCAATTAACACCAGGATCAAAGAGCATAAGCGACATTGCAGGTTGGGGCAGGTGGAGAAATCGGCCGTGGCAGAGCACGCACTGAATGAGACCGACCACGTAATAAAATTCGCCGACACGGAAGTTCTGGCTGTAGAGATGCACTATCACACGCGCTTGTTCAGAGAAGCTGTAGAAATCCAAAACCACGCGAACAGTTTCAACAAGAAAGAGGAAAGCCTTAAGGTAAACGGATCCTGGCTTCCCGTACTGCAGCGAACGACCGTCGCAGGTAGCAAGAGGAGAACCGCACCGGAAATGACCGCGGAGAAGCCCTCGGACGTTGGCGCGCCAGGTACATGTAGTCTGCGGCCGCGAGCTCGCCTCCAGTTCACCACCGGCAATGGAGGGTGAAGCTTTGACAATGCCAGCCACTCGTGCTGGCGAAACGTCAGAAAAATCATTAGATGAACGTCGGCCGAAGAACCCGAGACAGAAGCCAATAGGCAGTTTGTCAACAAGTGGCCACGAAAGCCTTAACAATTTTGTACTATGGGAACTGTCAGTGCCACGCTAAAATTAACGACTTGTTCGTCCCTTACTTAATATAGCACACCAAGTGTCAGACATAGGTCGTGATCGGAGAGTGCAGTGAGGTATCCATCGCATCAGTTCCTAGAAACTCTCCAACTATTAAAATTCTTCCCAACCCTGCACAGACCGGGCTCGAATCTAGGAAGCCTCCGTGTGTTCTCAATAATCTCCGACAGCGTACTGCTTGCCTTTTAGAGCAGCACTGAGCAGCTGACTGGACACTGTTTGCTGGACGGTGGCTGACCAGTGAGGCTGTTCCAGCGGCTACGACCACACTCTGCAGGCACCTCGCAGCCGAGAAGAGCGTGGATCGCCTTCAGCTGCGTCGCTACAGTAGGCCTCACAACGTCAGTCCAAAATACGGAACACGATGAAGAATCACCCGAGGAGACTGGCACCGAAACTACCCCCGGACCTACAGCGAGGTTTTACATCTTTAATTTGGGAACATGAAGAAGGAACACATACAACTGGTTCATACCTCTCCTACCTTCGTTTTCGTAGTGGCATCGTGCTGTTTGTTTCTATTGCAGATAAACATCAGCATGTAATGGACGAACTTACTGGAGCCAACTCGAAAGAAGTCTTCAGAATGAATTATAACGACTGACTTACCTAAAAAAATCAGAACAATTCCTCTACTTATTCCTAGAATCAATGGTCGAGATTTTCATATTTACCGCAGTTGAACACTGAATGGCCACGAAAGCAGACATACAGAAAGTGAAAAATGGCCTGGACTGTACGACTGTACTGAGCACCACACGTTGAATAGTTTGGCTCGAGCCTCCACGTGCTGTGGCACGAAAATATATATTTGTTACACCCTGCGTAACTGAGCGACCCAGAGATGTGGCTGGTCTCAATGTTTGGCTACGTTTTTCGTCATAGGGTGCCAGCTCACACCTGTCTTAAACTCAATTTTTAAGCTGAAATAAAATATAAAAGAAACAATGTAGTCAGGTATTGCGGTTAAATTTAAAATATTGAGTCACGTTGATTTATAATCTGAACAAATAGTTTATTTCTATTTCTCAACGTATTCACTAAACACTTAAAATGCAGTCTGGGGGGCTTTTACGTAAGGGCGGCCGTTAATAACGGGTGCTACAACACTTCACAATATAATTCATATGTCGCGATCACGGCACTCGACAGTCTGTTCAAAGTTCACAATCTTCTCTGCTGTCCTAAAACACGTGATCGCTTTCGAACGTTGTTACATACATACCTGTCCCCGAACGTAGCTACCAACTCACTACTCCCAGATGTGCGGCACGCCCGGCTGTTAGCGTCGCTCAGAACCAACTGTCCCAAGGATCAAAGATGGTCGTCCTACGCACTCTCGAAACGACTGCCTAACTCAAAACAATGTTTGACAAAAAGAATTTCGAATATACAAGGTGTTACAAAAAGGTACGGCAAAACTTCCAGGAAACATTCCTCACACGCAAAAAAAGAAAATGTGTTATGTGGATATGTGTCCGGAAACGCTTACTTTCCATGTTAGAACTCATTTTATTACTTCTCTTCAAATCACATTAATCATGGAATGGAAACACACAGCGGCAGAACGTACCAGCGTGACTTCAAACACTTTGTTACAGGAAATGTTCAAAATGTCCTCCGTTAGCGAGGATACATTCATCCACCCTCCGTCTCATGGAATCCCTGATGCGCTGATGCAGCCCTGGAGAATGGTGTATTGTATCACAGCCGTCCACAATACGAGCACGAAGAGTCTCTACATTTGGTACCGGGGTTGAGTAGACAAGAGCTTTCAAATGCCCCCATAAATGAAAGTCAAGAGGGTTGAGGTCAGGAGAGCGTGGAGGCCATGGAATTGGTCCGCTTCTACCAATCCATCGGTCACCGGATATGTTGTTGAGAAGCGTACGAACACTTCGATTGAAATGTGCAGGAGCTCCATCGTGCATGAACCACATGTTGTGTCGTACTTGTAAAGGCACATGTTCTAGCAGCACAGGTAGAGTATCCCGTACGAAATCATGATAACGTGCTCCATTGAGCGTAGGTGGAAGAACATGGGGCCCAATCAAGACATCACCAACAATGCCTGCCCAAACGTTCACAGAAAATCTGAGTTGATGACGTGATTGTACAATTGCGTGCGGATTCTCGTCAGCCCACACATGTTGATTGTGAAAATTTACAATTTGATCACGTTGGAATGAAGCCTCATCCGTAAAGAGAACATTTGCACTGAAATGAGGATTGACACATTGTTGGATGAACCATTCGCAGAAGTGTACCCGTGGAGGCCAATCAGCTGCTGATAGTGCCTGCACACGCTGTACATGGTACGGAAACAACTGGTTCTCCCGTAGCACTCTCCATACAGTGACGTGGTCAACGTTACCTTGTACAGCAGCAACATCTCTGACGCTGACATTAGGGTTATCGTCAACTGCACGAAGAATTGCCTCGTCTATTGCAGGTGTCCTCGTCGTTCTAGGTCTTCCCCAGTCGCAAGTCATAGGCTGGAATGTTCCGTGCTCCCTAAGACGCCGATCAATTGCTTCGAACGTCTTCCTGTTGGGACAGCTTCGTTCTGGAAATCTGTCTCAATACAAATGTACCGCGCCACGGCTATTGCCCCGTGCTAATCCATACATCAAATGGGCATCTGCCAACTCCGCATTTGTAAACATTGCACTGACTGCAAAACCACGTTCGTGATGAACAATAACCTGTTGATGCTACGTACTGATGTGCTTGATGCTGCAGAGCAATGAGTCGCATGTCAACACAAGCACCGAAGTCAACATTACCTTCCTTCAATTGGGCCAACTGGCGGTGAATCGAGGAAGTACAATACATACTGTCGAAACTAAAATGAGCTCTAACATGGAAATTAAGCGTTTCCGGACAAATGTTCACATAACATATTTTCTTTATTTGTGTATGGGGAATGTTTCCTGAAAGTTTGACCGTACCTTTTTGTAACACCCTGTATACATATGATACCTTTAAAAATATGGAGAACTTCCGGACAATAACAATTTAAAGTCCAATTGTCTGTATCTGCCATTTTTTCACAAATAATGTTCTTGTGACGTGATATTGATTTTCCCGGATTTTTATACTAAACATAAATAAACAAATAAAAATACATACGTCTCTTTAAATTTATTGGGTACCAAAAACACAGTTTCTCTCAGTGGAATCCCATATCTCTCATTCATAAATGGTACATGTTTTGCTAAATCTGCTATGATTGCTCGATTCAGCTTTACTAGCCGGATCGATAGACACTTTGTTTACATTAATTGAGCAAAGCATTTCGGAGATATTAGCTTTTGAACTTTCATAAATTTACAATTTTTAAGATGACAGTAGCTTTTAAACTATTATATATTTTTGTGGCACGGCTAGATAATTTAGCTTTACATATTTTTCTGTCCATGTGTGCCAACTCGCACGTCCGTGTGACTCTTAGTTCTGTTTTTGTCAGTTTTTCTGTGGCATATAGATTCCTCCAAGAGCGCAGACACGGCCATACGCGCCCCTGCCAAGCGTCCACTCTGGTTTTTCCAACGCCGCGTACACGCCAGCCGGTCCCCACGGCCCCGTAGCCACGGCCAGCCACGTGCTCTGCGGCGGTAAACTGCCGCCCCTAACCTCCTGCCACAGCTTGTACGCTCACAACTGCTTTCTCTAAACTAAATATGGTTTTCAGAACTTAACTTTATGTGGTCCTGACAAGCAAAGTGTGTAACCAGTGTGCGTTGCCAGTATTGGTTTATATCACTGAGACGGATGTTTTGTGCTAGATTCGTCAAGAGGTAGAGGTTTCGTCAGCTAGATGTGGAAATATTCGGCACTGAAATTATTAGCGGTGGGAGGGAAATAATCAAATGCAGTGGAGAACACAGAAGAGTGCAGTGAAAATGAGATGAAGCCTGGCGGTAGGTAAGGCCAGCTCAACGGAGGCGCGTCGTGGACCGACCGAGCCGGCCGAAGTGGCCGTGCGGTTCTAGGCGCTGCAGTCTGGAACCGCGAGACCGCTACGGTCGCAGGTTCCAATCCTGCCTCGGGCATGGATGTGTGTGATGTCCTTAGGTTAGTTAGGTTTAACTAGTTCTAAGTTCTAGGGGACTAATGACCTCAGAAGTTGAGTCCCATAGTGCTCAGAACCATTTGAACCATTTTGAACCATTTGGACCGACCGAGTCCATTGCTGTATGTGAGACGACGAAACGACGACGTGGTGGCAGGGGAGGCTGCGACGGGTGCACGGTGGTACAAAACGTCACGGAAAGTTCTGGCGAAGAGCTTCCACGGAAATGCCCAGAGGAACGTCCGATGATGCGTAAGACCGACAGTCTGTTTGGGGATGAACTCAGTTTTAATATCTGTCTCGTGAGCTCATGGGAAAGCACCATCTTCGGTATTTAGTATTGCGCACTAAAATAAATTCACTAAAATTAACCGAGTGTAAGCTATGCGGATAAAATCAGTAACCCCCTCCCCAGTGCCGCTGCACCGGCAGTCAGCCCACTGCCTGCGAGGGCCTCCGACGACACAGCCTCAGGCGGCACAATCATTACCTCATTGATGACTCAATTCGCTACTCCAAAGGTAGAATCTTCAGGTCCCGAAAGTGTACAACTTAAGGTATAAACCGACAAAACTAAACCGTAGCAGCAACTGTAACGTAGGATCTTGTCTCGTTCTACAGAGTGATTCCGTGCTAACGCTATAAACTTTCAGGGATGACAGAGAATGGTAAACGTATCAGATTGAGGCAAGTGACCCTTGTCCGGAAACGACAGCGTGTAAAGCTATAAGCGAAAAATGATTGCAAGAAATGTTTGAGTGTAGCAAAGATGAACAA
This sequence comes from Schistocerca cancellata, assembly GCF_023864275.1. Lineage (NCBI taxonomy): Eukaryota > Metazoa > Arthropoda > Insecta > Orthoptera > Acrididae > Schistocerca > Schistocerca cancellata. Next base: position 76,192,508 of record NC_064631.1, on the reverse strand, counting down.
GTGCTCATAGCTCTTCAGGTATACACTTTGAAGCCCAAGTTTACTGGACTTCCTCCGTGTTTTGATCCATACTGTCTCCTCCCCAACTATGTAAAGCAAAGAGGTTGCAGCAGGGAGAAGATTCTCCACAGAATCGACGAGGGAAAAAAATATATGGAAAACACTGACAAGAACAAAGGACAGAATGGCAGGACATCTGTTAAGACATCAGGGAATAACTTCCATGGTACTAGAGGTTGCTGTAGGGGATAAAAACTGTATATGGGCTTTCGGATCCGAGGGCCCACTTGTGCACCCTTGATGACAGCACTACACAAAACTTAACATGTCGCCCCGGCCCGTCAAAATCGGCATTGGACTATTTATGACTGGAAACATGTTGCCTGGTCGGACGAGTCTCGTTTCAAATTGTATCGAGCGGATGGGCGTGCAGGGTTATGGACACAACCTCGTGAATCCATGGACCCTGCGTGTCAGCTGGTGGAGGCCCTGTAGTGGTGTGGGGCGTGTGCAGTTTGAGTGACGCGGGACCCCTGATATGTGCAGATACTACTCTGACAGGTCACGCGTACGTGAGCATCCTGTCTGATCATCTGCGTCTATTCATGTCGATTGTGCATTCCGACGGACTTGGACAATTCCAGCAGGACAATGCGACACCACACACGTCCAGAATTGCTACAGAATGGGTCCAGGAACACACTTCCGAGTTTAAACACTTCCGCTGGCCACCAGGCTCACCAGACTTGAACATTATCCAGCATATCTGGGGTGCCTTGCAACGTGCTGTTCAGAAGAGATCTCCACCCGCTCGTGGACAGCCCTGCAGGATTTATTGATGTCAGTTCCCTGCAGCACTACTTCAGACATTAGTCGAGTCCATGGCACGTCGTGTTGCGGCACTTCTGCGTGTTCGAGAGGGCCCTACACGATATTAGGCAGGTGTACCAGTTTCTTTTGCTCTTCAGTATAGAGGGTGATTCAAAAAGAATACCAAAACTTTAAAAATGTGTATTTAATGAAAGAAACATAATATAACCTTCTGTTATACATCATTACAAAGAGTATTTAAAAAGGTTTTTTTTTCACTCAAAAACTTCAGAGATGTTCAATATGGCCCCCTCCAGACACTCGAGCAATATCAACCCGATACTCCAACACGTTCCACACTCTCTGTAGCATATCAGGCGTAACAGTTTGGATAGCTGCTGTTATTTCTCGTTTCAAATCATCAATGGTGGCTGGGAGAGGTGGCCGAAACACCATATCCTTAACATACCCCCATAAGAAAAAATCGCAGGGGCTAAGATCAGGGCGTCTTGGAGGCCAGTGATGAAGTGCTCTGTCACGGGCTGCCTGGCGGCCGATCCATCGCCTCGGGTAGTTGACGTTCAGGTAGTTACGGACAGATAAGTGCCAATGTGGTGGCGCTCCATCCTGCTTCGTTCGAATGCACGCTGAACAACTGTCGTCGATTCACTTCTGCCGTACTCAATAACACAAAAAGTTTTCTGTTGAGCGGTCGCCATCTTAGCATCAACTGACGCTGACGCCTAGTCAACAGCGCCTCAAGCGAACAAATGTACAACTAAATGAAACTTTATAGCTCCCTTAATTCGCCGACAGATAGTGCTTAGCTCTGCCTTTTGTCGTTGCAGAGTTTTAAATTCCTAAAGTTGTGGTATTCTTTTTGAATCACCCTGTATATCGAAACTGTGACGTACTACCAATTTTTGGTATTTCACCAATTTTCACTGGCCATGAACAACACGCGTAATATACGTAAGATTTACAACGGTCCACCTCTATCGACCGCTAATATGGGTAGCGCTTGCTTACTCTAGTAAGAAAGTACTTATAATAAGACTGCAGACATGTGAAGGAAAAGACGGGTCAGCGACGGAACTTTGATTTTGTGTAGTATCGGGCAGGATTATGAGCGGTAGAATTATTTTCCTTAAATAAATCTGCAATGGTCGTGAAAATAATCATGTACTGTTTTTATTAAGGGTTTTGTCGTTATCGACTCTAACACTGCTTTGTAGGTGTATGTGTAGGAGTTCTCTTTAACTGTTGACATCATTACCTCAGAAAAAAATAGCCGTCTGTAATGACCTCGGCGTCGACGGGGCGTTAAACCCTAATCTTCCTACGAAAAATTAGAGTTCCTTAACTAGTTTTTCTTGTGTTTGCAGGTACACGTCTGGAGTCCCGATACAGTTTGAATTTTCCGCCCCACAGTAGCGTAGCACTCCGCCAGACGAGTTAAATGTCAACGTTTAGCAGGACTGTAGACGTGTAATTGCAAACAAACAGAGAATCAAATCAGAAACTTGATTTTTATTTGTGATCATCAAAAATTTATTACTATCCTCCATATTCGTATGTGAGCATGTAATCATCTCGTCTCTCCCCTTTCCCACCCTGCCCCCCCACCCCGATCACCAAGCAAGAGTAAACTTATTCCGAGCAAGGCACTGTTTTTAGGCGTTATCGGTCATGACAGGTCCTGCAGGCGTGTGCAGTGCTACCAACGTCGTGCCACTGCCCGCCGCTGGGTCAGAATAACAAGCCGAGGCAGCGGCGTGTCGCCTGCGTTCAGTCGTTACGGCGTAAGCTTCTGTTCACTCGCAACCGTTTACAGCTCTCGTAAAGCCGTCGGCACACGGACCGTGCTGTCGAACGTTAACGTTGAGCGTGCCAAGTTCAATGTGCTGCTGAACGCTCAGGAACGATGCGACTTGTGCATACGGTACGTGGACCCCAACGTGGTATACGCGATCGCAACGCACTCCAGCGACAGTTGAGGGATGTTTCTAGTTCGTTAATCACACTGTTTACTCAACAGGCGCGCGTAAAATTCCCACGTTAGCTCTATTAAAACGCACATTTCTTCCATCGTCCACGAAAAGGAAAGTACCATGTCCAGTCAATGAGGTCACAGGCTTATAAAAGTTCGATTACAAACAGTGCGGTACAAATTTGGAATACTTCTCCGCATAAGATAAACATTATTTCATCATTCCCATATTTTAGTAAAACCCCAAGGTCAGTCTTACTTGATCACTGTTCCTACCCAGTAGCATAATCTTTGCAACATGTGAATTACGAAGCGTAAAAGAGGAAGGAGCAAAATATCTTTATACAAGTAGCGTAAGCTGTCCTTTAGATTAAGCCAATCGAACAAAGTCACCCCTTAAAAAAAAGGTGAACTTGTATTTACATAACATCAAATATTATAGTATGTACTTATATTAAACTGATAATAAAGTATCAGAACCTAATAAAAACGCGAATGCTAGGGGAAAAAATTGGTTGCGTCAGGACGCGAACCACCGCCCCAACAAAGGACTCATTAAGCGACAGTGACGCTATTCATTGCGCTAAACCAACATTGCTACTTTCGTCCCTAATTATAGTATGTTGCCTATCTTACATCTCACTAAAAACCTTGATCGTAGATATATTAGTTACTAAAATTTAATTATAACACATTGTACCAACAACACTGCATTTTGGGTGGATCTTCAGTGTGTCGCTGCCTTCAAATAGCCTACTCTCATTATACGCAAGTTACAATAATTCTTTTGCCACGAATATGAGGTTTCTCACTATTTTATTGGAACGAATAACACAGTTAACAACGGGTTTTACAGTGATACTCAATTTGTTGGTGATCGGAACGGCATATATACAGGTGCATATAGGCTTGAAATGGATGCCAATATGGCGCCTCAGAACTCTGTACTGAAGGGATACGGTGTGCTTGTGACGTAGGTGGCGTTGTGCCATGTCATTGGTCAACGCTCAGACGCACGCTCAGAATATCTGACATGCCAGATATTGCTCTGCACGTTCCGAAAGACTCCCGAACGTGCTATTCCATGCTGTGACGTCAGAAACTCGGCACGCTCAACGCTCAACGTTCGGATGCACGGTCCGTGTGCCGACGGTTTAAGCCTGCTCTGACTGGGCCTCACCGCTCGCACTCGTGCTGACAAAGGGACGGGCTCAGACAGCGCCGCCCGATTCGTCTCGGATTTCGCAGGTCGCTTATGAACAATCTAAATTAAAGACTAAGATATTTTGGCTCAACAAGTCCACCCCTGAATTTCTGAGAAAACCACACCTGAAACTCACGACCCGCAACAGACTCAAATTTGACTGGATCGATACATAACTGACACGGGTCTATTTTTTATTAGATTAGATTCAGTTTTCGTTCCATAGACCCAAGAAATGAGATGATTCTCGTGAGTGTGGAACATGTCAGAAAGTATAACATGAAAAAATAAAACATTTGAATATAATACTTACTACCCTGAACATTTGTCAGTAGATTTTCGAAATAGGTGAATACAATGCGGTAACTGGAACAGCTAATATTTACAGAATTAACACGCTTCAGAATGAAACATTGTTATGCACTATTAATAAATTTGTCATACACAAAATACCTAATGTTGACTGTTGTGACCGAGTGCTGCCAAAACAGAAATCTAACAGATATTTTTACTTAAGCTGGCTTTACAGTCTCTGTAAAGATATTCATCTATAGTGTAGGAGGCGTCTATAGAGTAGGAGGAGCCCGCAAATGCGTATTTTCCTAGAAATCGACGAAAGATAATTTTTTTTCCTTCCACATAATTACGCATAAAGTAAATGCTGGGCAAAGAAAGCGCCTTTGGCTTAGCGAGCAACGCATCTGGCTGGGGAGCAAAGAACTTGTGTTTGATTCAAAGTATATTTCTATTTTTCCGTCAGGAAAGGTCAGGAATTCAGGAAGGCTGTGAGGGACACACGTGTATTCAGGGGATTCTTTGATGACACTGATCATTATTTAATCTGCAGTGAAATTGGGATTGTGAGGCCGAAAGTGCAGGAGGTCAGGTCCATATGTAGGAGGATAAGAGTGGAGAAACTTCAGGATAAGGAAATCAGGCACAAGTACATAGCAGCGATCTCAGAAAGGTACCAGTTAGTTGAATGTAGTCAATTACAGTCATTGGAAAAGGAATGGACAAGGTACAGGGACACAGTACTAGAAGTGGCTAAAGAATGTCTTGGAACAGTAGTGTGTAAAAGTAGGATGAAGCAAACACCTTGGTGGAATGACACAGTCAAGGCAGCCGGTAAAAGGAAAAAGAAGGCGTATCAAAAATGGCTACATAATAGAACTCAGGTAGACAGAGAAAGTTATGTTGAAGAAAGAAACAAAGCCAAACAGATAATTACAGCTTCCAAGAAGAAATCTTGGGAAGACTTTGTAAACAGGTTGGACACCTTGGGTCAAGCTGCTGGAAAACCATTCTGGAGTGTAATTAGCAGTCTTCGAAAGGGAGGTAAGAAGGAAATGACAAGTATTTTGGACAGGTCAGGAAACTGCTGGTGAATCCTGTGGATGCCTTGGGCAGATGGAGGGAATATTTTGAAGAGTTGCTCAATGTAGGTGAAAATGGGATCAATAATGTTTCAGATTTCGAGGTAGAATGGGATAGGAATGATGATGGAAATAGGATCACATTTGAGGAAGTGGAGAAAATGGTCAATAGATTGCAGTGCAATAAAGCAGCTGGGGTGGATGAGATTAAGTCGGAACTTATCAAATACAGTGGAATGTCAGGTCTTAAATGGCTACACAAGATAATTGAAATGGCCTGGGAGTCGGGACAGGTTCCATCAGACTGGACAAAAGCAGTAATCACACCAATCTTTAAACATGGAAACAGAAAAGACTGTAACAACTACAGAGGTATCTCTTTAATCAGCGTTGTAGGTAAAATCTTCTCAGGTATTGTTGAAACAAAAGTGCGAGTATTAGTTGAGGACCAGTTGGATGAAAATCAGTGTGGGTTTAGGCCTCTTAGAGGTTGTCAGGACCAGATCTTTAGCTTACAGCAAATAATGGAGAAGTGTTATGAGTGGAACAGGAATTGTATCTCTGCTTTATAGATGTAGAAAAGGCATATGACCGGGTTCCTAGGAGGAAGTTATTGTCTGTTCTACGAGATTATGGAATAGGAGGCAAACTTTTGCAAGCAATTAAAGGTCTTTACATGGATAGTCAGGCAGCAGTTAGAGTTGACGGTAAATTGAGCTCATGGTTCAGAGTAGTTTCTGGGGTAAGACAAGGCTGCAACCTGTCTCCACTGTTGTTCATGTTATTTATGGATCATATCTTGAAAACAATAGACTGGGTGAGATTAAGATATATGAACACAAAATAAGCAGTCTTGCATATGCGGATGACTTAGTTATGATGGCAGATTCGATTGAAAGTTTGCAAAGTAATATTTCAGAGCTATATCAGAAATGTAAGGACTATGGTACGAAGATTAGCATCTCCAAAACGAAAGTAATGTCAGTGGGAAAGAAATGTAAACGGATTGAGTGCCAAATAGGAGGAACAAAGTTAGAACAGGTAGACGGTTTCAAGTACTTAGGATGCATATTCTCACAGGATGGCAACATAGTGAAAGCAATGGAAGCGTGGTGTAGCAAAGCTGATGTAGTGAGCGCTCAGCTACGATCTACTCTCTTCTGCAAGAAGGAAGTCAGTACCAAGACTAAGTTATCTGTGCACCGTTCAATCTTTCGACCAACTTTGTTGTATGGGAGCGAAAGCTGGGTGGATTCAGGTTACCTTATCAACAAGGTTGAGGTTACAGATATGAAAGTAGTTAGGATGATAAGAGGTACTAGTAGATGGGAACAATGGCAGGATGATGTCCACAATGAGGAAATCAAAGAAAAACTGGGAATGAACTCTATAGATGTAGCAGTCAGGGCGAACAGGCTTAGATGGTGGGATCATGTTACACGCATGGGAGAAGCAAGGTTACCCAAGAGACTCATGGGTTCAGCAGTAGAGGGTAGGAGGAGTTGGGGCAGACCGAGGAGAAGGTACCTGGATTCGGTTAAGAATGATTTTGAAGTAATAGGTTTAGCATCAGAAGAGGCACCAATGTTAGCACTGAATAGGGGATCATGGAGGAATTTTATAAGGGGGCTATGCTCCAGACTGAACGCTGAAAGGCATAATCAGTCTTAAATGATGATGATGATGATGATGATGATACGAGGATTAATAAGGTAAGTAAATCAATAAAACGTACGGAAGATGAATTTCTCAAACTACTGGATTAGTAAATAATTAAAACTATAATCCTGGTCGCTTTAAAATGGCTCTTTCACTCGCTCCATATCATGTCATTCATTTTCTTTCGAACACCTAGATGCCTGGTACTTTTCGTACAAAAGTTCGAAGCAAATGTACGCACGGCACGAAGAACGTCTAATGATGCAACCTTCTCGCAGTTACGTCGTTCCTTTCGAAGATTAGGCGTAAAACAGACTCGGTTTACGTTTAAAAAATATTAATTCTTTTCCAGGAATTAATTTTGGAGCATACTATGAATACGACATTTCTTGAAAAACCGCTGCAGAATGCTGGTCATGAATTATGCTGTGAATCATTACTGCACCCACACGGTTGGGCAATTCCCGAGGATTTCAAGAGGCAGATTGCTAATCTGAGGCCTCGAAATAAACTTTTTAACTTTCCGATAAAAATAAACATCTCATGGCTGGCACACAGGTGAGCAGTTTGGCGGTATTACATGTAGCATGCAAGTCGGTTGAGCCCCGTCATCTATAAACATGCTATCATACATGGCGGCATGACTTTATCCACCCTAGGAATCCAACGTCAGACAACGCGTATTATCAGCAACGTATGGTTCTAAAATTTTCTCTGGATATGTTTTGTAAAACTGATTTGTCAATTTACCGGATTTCGAGCAAGTGACACAAGCATTTTTCAACAAGTCAGTTAAGTCAGAGATCTTTTCTCTAACGCGAGGACCAAATTAATCACTAGCTTCTTATATGATGATGATGATGATGAGGTCCCATACTCCGAGGAGCGTATGGGGCGATGCGGGAGACCCGCACCGCCGTACTAGGCAAGGTCCTAGCGGAGGTGGTTTGCCATTGCCTTCCTCCGACCATAATGGGGATGAATGATTATGATGAAGACGACACAACAACACCCAGCCATCTCGAGGCAGGAAAAACCCTGGCCCCGCCGGGAATCGAACCCGGGACCCCGTGCTCGGGAAGTGAGAACGCTACCGCGAGACCACGAGCTGTGGACTAGCTTCTTATAAGCGCAGTATATTCTACGCAACAACTATCCAGACGCTGTGATGGAATGCTGCATCGCATTAGACTACGTTATTTTGTGAATGCTACCACCACTCGCAGCTACAGTTTGCTTTTGTCCCTTAGGTGATAACGTACGGCGAATGGTGGTCTCTGCAGCACTCTACTGGCAATTTTTTTTTTCGTACAACGAGGATCAAAATTTTAATATTTCGATAATTCAAGTCATTTGAGAAATTTATTTGCCGCCCGGTGTGGCCCAGCGGTTCTAGGCACTTCAGTCTGGAACAGCGCAACCGCTACGGTCGCAGGTTGGAATCCTGCCTCGGGCATGGATGTATGTGATGTCCTTAGGTTAGTTAGATTCAAGTAGTTCTAAGTTCTAGGGGACTGATGACCTCAGATGTTGTTAACTCCCATAGTACTCAGTGCCATTTGAACATTTTTTTCTTGTTTTTGAGAAATTTATTTACCTATGTTGTTATTATTCCTTATTGATTTACTTACCTATTCCTGTCAAAAAAATGCAAATGAAAAGAAAAATATTTGGGAATGGAACACTGGTCTTCTGCTTCCTCGATCGCAGGGCAGTCGACGCTTTCGTCACCAACGTTTATCTTATGGATACACAAGCGCAGTCAAAAAAGCTTCTTTCCTCGATTTCTAGAAAAATGCGCGTTTACGGACCCCATACATGATGATGGAAAGTGTTTAATTTTCAGTTATGTATCGATCCCGTCAATTCTGCGTAGATTGTGCGTCATGAATTGCAGGGGTTGTGTTCTCAAAAATACAAGGGTGTTGATCCAAAATATGTTAGAATTGAAACTTCCTGGCAGATTAAAACTGTATGCCGGACCGAGAATCGAACTCGGGACCTTTGCCTTTCGCGAGCAAGTGCTCTACTATCTGAGCTGTTCTTCTTTTTTTTTGTCTCATTTTGTTCGTTTTCGTTCGTTGTATCTGCTCGGTGCGGACGTCGCAAGACACCCGTTTCAGTTCGTAGTTGATCCATTATCTCAGTTTTTTTTATTACAGAGGGCAACTAACCCTTCGACCGAACACGCTGAGTTGCCGTGCCGGCATTCAGGCACGACTGACGACCCCTCCTCACAATGGTGTTGAATCTGTCATGTCGGTAGTAAAGCCACGGATGAAGTCGAATAACTCTGTTGTCTAATATCAACGTTATATAGAAATAAGTCAAAGTCGTTTTGTTTATGTAGGCTTTCATAGTAGCTTACGAAAATTGAAGAATATAAGAATGCCATAAAGTAGAAATGCCTGATGAAAGCAGTAAGATATTTACTTATATGACATATCTCGTTAGTATTTGCATGCGTAATGGGTGAATTTAAAGTTGTAAATTCTTCAAATGCCATACCTGCGCATTATAAACGAGGTTATAAAAATTATGACTGTTTCTATGTGATTAGTGTCCTATATGTTGTTGCAAACGTCTCAGGAAAATTATCTGTCGTTATTCTTTGTCCTGTCCGTTTTCAACCAAAATATTTATTAATTTCGAAAATGTAATTCAAGCCATTTTTAAAAAATAATAATGATGATGTGTATGTTTGTCACAGAGCTAAATGGAGGAAATAAATTCTGCAGTGTTTCACGGCTGTAAAACGTCCTTCACGCTGTGCTAACTCTTCTTCCACCCCTAAAAATTTTCAGCAAAACTATTCAGTGAATAACGCGCAAAAAACAGCTTGGATCGATCTATCAAAAACAAAGTAATTGTGATGCCCTCTGGAATTATAGTGAACTTTGGTGCTTGTTTCACATATACTGTCTGAGTTCTGAAAACTTGAGTGTCAAGTATATGTACTGTGGTTCCTCTTTCTCCAAGCAAATTATTCTTTGAGGGTAGGTTTTGTCCTGTTTTAGCTGTGGGTGATTTTTCTCACATCAAAGTATGTTTCTTCATAGGCTATTCATACGAATACTGAGTTCTCTTATGTTTCCTGTGGAAGTATCTGGCACAGCTGAGGCCAATTGCGCACGTTTTTTGTAACGTGTCTTTTAATTATCTGGCAAAATTTAAGACCTAGCAAAATATTAATTTAACATTCACTCCAAGTGCAGCCGAACGCGGTAAACCACGTCGGCCAATGAAACGATGCCCAGGCGCCGAAGAAAGAGCGGGAAAACCTGGGGTGAGTGGGCGGGACTTGTTCCGGGTGAAATCCTGGCGCTAGCGACTCCTACGCGCCGTCCCGTCCATTAGGCCACACGGACGCCGAGGTAGGGCGAACTCCGCCACCGGGCACACTGAACCCACGACCGCGCGACACTCGACCGAGGCGAGCAGCTGTATAGCGAAACAATACGCCGCTTTGCCGCTAGGGCACGCACCCTCCGCTGTGGAATTGCGACGCGGTCTCGTACACGTTGTCCCCCGTACATCGGGCATAACACGATCGTGTCACAAAGAACTGACGTTCAAATCTGATTCCTGAATGAGATCCCTGCTGCTGCTGTTGCTGCTTAATCTTTCCTCAGACACGGAATGTTACCTGTTTAATGCGGTCGTGCTGAGACGCTAATCATTTTCGTATCTAACAAGGGAACCTCCCCATCGCACCCCCCTCAGATTTAGTTATAATTTGTCACAGTGGATAGGCCTTGAAAAACTGAACACAGATCAATCGAGAAAACAGGAAGAAGTTGTGTGGAACTATGAAAAAATAAGCAAAATATACAAACTGAGTAGTCCATGCTAAGATAGGCAACATCAAGGAGAGTCTGACACCAGTAGCTCCGTGGTCCCGTGGTTAGCGTGAGCAGCTGCGGAACAAAAGGTCCAAGGTTCTAGTCTACCCTCCAGTAAAAAGTCTTAAATTTTTATTTTCAGACAACTATCCGAGTTCAGGTACTCACACATAATCAATTTCGCTCTCCAAAATTCCAGGACATGTTTAGATTTGCTTGGACGTATGCAGGATTTGACGGTCTACACACGGAAAAATTTGAAAACGTTAAAAACATATGTTTTGACAGAGCACAGAGAAAACAGTGCGACTGTGAAACTGTTGCATTCATTTGTTGCAGTTTATGTGACACACTCTTATGTTTTCATCACTTTTTTGTGAGTGAGTGATTATCACATCCACAAGAAAACCTAAATCGTGCAAGGTAGAAGAATCATTTCACCCATTCGCCAAGTGTGCAAGTTAGGTGGGTCGACAACATATTCCTGTCAAGTGTCGCACATGCCGTCACCAGTGTCGTATAGAATATATCAGACGTGTTTTCCTGGACCGAATGTTTTCAGTTCCCATTGGAGAGGCACGTCCTTTCGTCTACTAATCGCACGGTTTTGCGGTGCGCTAGCAAAACACAGACACTATACTTATTACAGTGAACAGAGACGTCAATGAACGAACGGACAGATCATAACTTTGCCAAAATGAAGCAAGTAAACTTTTCACTCCAGGGTAGACTTGAACCAAGGACCTCCCGCTCCGCAGCTGCTCACGCTAACCACGGGACCACGGCACTCCTGTGCCCATATCGTCCTTGATGTTGCCTATGTTGCTCATGGACTACTCAGTTTGTATATTTTGCTTATTTTTTCATAGTTCCACACAACTTCTTCCTGTTTTCTCGACTGATCTGTTTTTCAAGGCCTGTCCACTGTGCCAAATTATAAGTAAATCTGAGGGGGGTGCGATGGGGAGGTTCCCTTGTAAGTAGGCCAGTTCCGTGTGTCTTGTATTCGGTCTCCGTGACGGCCTAATTTTAATTCCCAGCGACGTAGTTCGCTTCGTATTAAACCGTGACCCACATGTGTCACACTCAGAAACAACAAGTACGCAAGAACCGAGAGTATGCGTCAGCGAGTGTTGGTGCAGGACACCTGCGCACACAGCGGCCGCCACTTAAAACGGCAACAACTGCGCCGCGGCGGTGTGACTTTGTTTTTGTGTATGTAGTCTGTGTAGGTTATTAATCTTAAACACCGTAATTCATAGTTATACTAACACATCCGAAATTATGTTGCCGGCCGTTGTGGGTGTGCGGTTCTAGGCGCTTCAGTCCGGAACCGGGCGACTGCTACGGTCGCAGGTTCGAATCCTGCCTCGGGCATGGATGTGTCTGACGTCCTTAGGTTACTTAGGTTTACGTTGTTCTACGTTCTAGGGGGCTGATGATCTCAGACGTTAAATCCCATAGTGCTCAGAGCCATTACAACCATTTTTTGAAATTATGTTAAAACATCACGTGCCATATTCGTGCAAATTCATGTACAGCATTCGGTCTACATCCGGATCTACATCTACATCCATACTCCGCAAGCCACCTGGCGCTGTGTGGCGGAGGGTACTTTGAGTACCTCTATCGGTTCTCCCTTCTATTCCAGTCTCGTATTGATCGTGGAAAGAAAGATTGTCGGGTTGCCTCTGTGTGGGCTCTAATCTCTCTGATTTTATCCTCATGGTCTCTTCGCGAGATATACGTAGGAGGGAGCAATATACTGCTTGACTCCTCGGTCGAGGTATGTTCTCGAAACTTCAACAAAAGCCCGTACCGAACTACTGAGCGTCTCTCCTGCAAAGTCTTCCACTGGAGTTTATCTATCATCTCCGTAACGCTTTCGCGATTACCAAATGATCCTGTAACGAAGCGCGCTGCTCTCCGTTGGATCTTCTCTATCTCCTCTATCAACCCTACCTGGTACGGATCCCACACTAGTGAGCAATATTCAAGGAGTGGGCGAAAACTGTACTGTAACCTACTTCCTTTGTTTTCGGATTGCATGAATCTCAGTCTGGCATCTGCTTTACCGACGATCAATTTTATATGATCATTCCATTTTAAATCACTCCTAATGACTACTCCCAGATAATTTATGGAATTATCTGCTTCCAGTTGCTGACCTGCTATATTGTAGCTAAACGATAACGGATCTTTCTTTCTATGTATACGCAGCACGTTACACTTGTCTACATTGAGATTCAATTGCCATTCCCTCCACCATTCGTCAATTCGTTGCAGATCCTCCTGCATTTCAGTACAATTTTCCATTGACAAACTGCCTATTGGCTTCTGTCTCGGGTTCTTCAGCCGACGTTCTTCTAATGATTTTTCTGACGTTTCGCCAGCACGAGTGGCTGGCATTGTCAAAGCTTCACCCTCCATTGCCGGTGGTGAACTGGAGGCGAGCTCGCGGCCGCAGACTACATGTACCTGGCGCGCCAACGTCCGAGGGCTTCTCCGCGGTCATTTCCGGTGCGGTTCTCCTCTTGCTACCTGCGACGGTCGTTCGCTGCAGTACGGGAAGCCAGGATCCGTTTACCTTAAGGCTTTCCTCTTTCTTGTTGAAACTGTTCGCGTGTTTTTGTATTTCTACAGCTTCTCTGAACAAGCGCGTGTGATAGTGCTTCTCTACAGCCAGAACTATCACACGCGCTTGTTCAGAGAAGCTGTAGAAATACAAAAACACGCGAACAGTTTCAACAAGAAAGAGGAAAGCCTTAAGGTAAACGGACCCTGGCTTCCCGTACTGCAGCGAACGACCGTCGCAGGTAGCAAGAAGAGAACCGCACCGGAAATGACCGCGGAGAAGCCCTCGGACGTTGGCGCGCCAGGTACATATAGGCTGCGGCCGCGAGCTCGCCTCCAGTTCACCACCGGCAACGGAGGGTGAAGCTTTGACAATGCCAGCCACTCGTGCTGGCGAAACGTCAGAAAAATCATTAGAAGAACGTCGGCTGAAGAACCCGAGACAGAAGCCAATAGGCAGTTTGTCAACAAGTGGCCACGAAAGCCTTAACAATTTTGTACAATTTACCATTGTTACAACCTCTCGATATACCACAGCATCATCCGCAAAAAGCCTCAGTGAACTTCCGAACGTCATTTATATATAATGCGAATAGCACTCCCTTGCGGCACACCTGAAATCACTCTTACTTCGGAAGATTTCTCTCCATTGAGAATGACACGCTGCGTTCTGTTATCTAGGAACTCTTCAATCCAATCACACAATTGGTCTGATAATCCATATGCTCTTACTTTGTTCATTAGACGAATGTGGGGAACTGTATCGAACGACTTGCGGAAGTCAAGAAACACGGCATCTACAAGGGAACCCGTGTCTATGGCCTTCTGAGTCTCGTGGACGAATAGCGCGAGCTGGGTTTCACACGATCGTCTTTTTCGAAATCCACGCTGATTTCTACAGAGTAGATTGCTAGTCTAGTTCTAAAGTAAAGTAGCAAATAAACAAATAAGTGTGCGGTGTGCACAGCAGTGGCGCCGCGCTGTACTCAGCCGGCAGCTGCCCTGTGGTGCACAGTGGTAGGGAGGGTGGGAGGTAGGGAGGGGGGCGGGTGCTCACCAGCTCCAGCGAGGGTCACAGCCGCGTTGCACGACCCGCGTCCGTGACTGAACGCGGGAAGCAACTGCGCAAACACCGCTACTGCAGACCAATCACTCTACATGCACGTCCAATACGTTTCCGCGAGAAGGTCAAATACCTCGGTGTCTGGCTGGACCGGAAATTACTCTGGGGGGACCACATACAACATATGACCAACCGAGCTAGCGCGAGGCTCAAACAGCTCTATCCTATGCTCAACAGGCGTAGCACACTGAACAGAAGGGTGTCGAGGTCCATGTACATGACACTTATCCGACCCCTGATGACGTACGCAGCTCCCGTCTGGGGATACGCTGCGCCTACACGCCTGCGCCGTCTGCAGCTCATACAAAACAAGGTACTCAAAATCATAAGCAATGCTCCACGATACACACGCATCGCGGACCTACACCGGGAATACCGACTTGAGACTCTCACGGAGGTAATCCACAAACTCACCACAAGACTATACAGAAACTCCAGACATTCGCAGAACCCGTTTATTCTGAATCTGGGGAACTACGACCACAACCATAGATGGAAACATAAAAGACCAAAAGACATACTTGCAAGGACATAACATCTATGGCCAAGCATACGCAAACATAACGGCACAGGTGAGCCCCTGTTAATCAGACGCATTTACTGGATATCCAGCTGAAATACACTGCCGAATAAGTGGCACCACACAGGGAAGCCGTACCGTACACTGCATGCAAACAAGCTCCACACATTCCCCACACAGTGAGATGATCTATGGCCGACCTCCCACTACTGTATAACGATCTTGATTGTTCCAGGAAAGTAGAAGCCGCAGCAACTGGGACACATCGCCATCGCCTGTCACTGTAATGATGCATGATACCTATACTAACAAATCCAACCTTGCATGAGCTATCGCAGCTAGTAAGCCACTACTGCTCTTACTACCCATCCCACTGTCGCAGAGGTTTTTTTCCCACGGCACGAGCCATGGCACTTTTTTCCCTCTGCTCTTCAAATCGCTACCCTCACTCGCGTTTCGTCCAATATCTATCACCTGATGGACCGTGTTAATGCGTAGCCTTACCCAGACGCACGGACAACATCACAGCCCAGCATCCTGTGATCCACCTACTAGATAACTAACATGCTTACGGAGGTGACAGTAGAACTTTTGGTTTGGTCACCACGTTGGTGCGGGCGTGGAGGGGCCCCATCTCTCTATTAAAAGACTATGTTAGAAGACTGTGTGGAAGGAAACCATCTATCATTGGGCGTAAAGGATTCGGCGGTACCATTAATTATCTTTTGTGGTAGACACAAGCAACGGTCCACATTTCATACATTGCGAGAAATACTGTACAGTGGCGATCAAAAGTATCTTTCGTCGATAAGTGGCTGGAATCGCAGCTCTGGGCAGCCCTCTCACTCTTCTTGATCGAACCTGTCAAGAAACGTGCTCGTTGAACCGTAAAAATTTGCTTTCAAAATCTTTTCTTAAAGAATTTACTGTATTCACTAGCGATTCATCAAGAACATTAACACACTATGTGAGGGTGGAAGTAGTTGCCAAGGAGTAACTGATGAAAACAAATTAAACTTCAACCAATGGAAATTTTATTCATAAAAGGCTTTTCAAAACAGATTTGTAATTTATAAGCAGAAAAGCACCCTCGAGATATCAAGTTACAATTTTTCAGAGGCAGAATAAAAAATTATTTTTGTTACAGTAGGAGCCTTCCGGCTGAGAAGCTTCGCTCCCTTTCAACACGGCCGTGGTCACAATCGCTCACAACGGCCTCTGAAAAACTACACTGGTGCGAATCTGCAACACGTCAGATTACTTTAACCTAAAATTTTTAACAACTCACACAAAGACATTAACTATGCACCCCGTAAGAGGGATGGAAATGGTACAAACTCTCACACTAAGAACTTATTTTCCATCAAAAGTGCAATTTGTTTTTAAAAGGGCTCTTAAGGTGGAAGGGTGGCAAGTTTATACAAATTACTATTTAAATAAAACTCATGAAATTCAGACTTACATAAAGTGTACAACATGCTCTACACTACACGTATACCGCTTCGCAAGATGATAGGCAAGATAAAAAACATATTTCAAGAATTCGGCTCTTACCTTAATTCTATAAATTCGTTAACACCGAATCCGATAGATAGTGTCGGAAGTTCCATGCGGCTTTTCGTGGATGATGCTGTAGTATACAGAGAAGTTGCAGCATTAGAAAATTGTAGCGAAATGCAGGAAGATCTGCAGCGGATAGGCACTTGGTGCAGGGAGTGGCAACTGACCCTTAACATAGACAAATGTAATGTATTGCGAATACATAGAAAGAAGGATCCTTTATTGTATGATTATATGATAGCGGAACAAACACTGGTAGCAGTTATTTCTGTAAAATATCTGGGAGTATGCGTGCGGAACGATTTGAAGTGGAATGATCATATAAAATTAATTGTTGGTAAGGCGGGTACCAGGTTGAGATTCATTGTGAGTGTCCTTAGAAAATATAGTCCATCAACAAAGGAGGTGGCTTACAAAACACTCGTTCGACCTATACTTGAGTATTGCTCATCAGTGTGGGATCCGTACCAGATCGGGCTGACGGAGGAGATAGAGAAGATCCAAAGAAGAGCGGCCCGTTTCGTCACAGGGTTATTTGGTAACCGTGATAGCGTTACGGGGATGTTTAACAAACTCAAGTGGCAGACTGTGCAAGAGAGGCGCTCTGCATCGCGGTGTAGCTTGCTCGCCAGGTTTCGAGAGGGTGCGTTTCTGGATGAGGTATCGAATATATTGCTTCCCCCTACTTATACCTCCCGAGCAGATCAAGAATGTAAAATTAGAGAGATTAGAGCGCGCATGGAGGCTTTCAGACAGTCGTTCTTCCCGCGAACCATACGCGACTGGAACAGGAAAGGGAGGTAATGACAGTGGCACGTAAAGCATAAATGTAGATGTAGACAAACATGACAGAGGCAGCTAAATACTGGCGAAGTGGCAAGACTCTCATTTTCTGGCTTACAGTTTGATCCAAACGACAGACATACTAGCACTCCGACGACAGACAGACACTGACTGCCCCACACTGAGCCGGCGGATCAACTGACTAGCCTCAACTGACCGACTCACCTCTACAGAGCTCATAGCGCCCCTTATATGCGATTACCACAGCGGCGCCACCGCCAGAAACGGAGGACGACTGCTTCACACAACGCGCTACGGCGCGCTCTTCAAAACAGCAAATTTTTTACCACGGCTCACTCGTTACTTCCGACGCTGCCGCGATACACTTGCCTGGAAAGCTGTATCGACAGTATAAATGAAATGGGAAAGTGTCCTCTTAGCAACGTACTAGTTAGCACAGTTTTCTAGGTATGTCAGTATGGCGGAACCAAATCTCAAAAGCAGCTGGCTTCTCGGAGGCAGCTGCGAAATCAAGAGGAAAGCGTACACACGGAAAACCTACCACTGCCGACCAACACCGAGACATTTTAGATATCGGCGTGAAGAGTGCGTTTGCTTCAGCTTCAGAAGTGGGCAGAAAGTTGGACGTCTCAATCATTCTGGCAACTGTCCCGCGACGCTTTCCCGCTTCTGGTTTCCGACGCCGCCTCAGCTCGATGCGGCGTACCCGAAAAGACTTGCCGGCTCTGTTCCTCGCCGAGTTCAGGCCACTGCCGACTCCAGAGGTGGTGTTACCAGGCACTTGCGTGACGTCAGTCTCTCCGAGGCGTCTACTTCGTGGCCGGCGTGTTCAGTAGCAGCTCAGTTGGATGACAGGTGTAAACAAAGAAACGACGTGCTCGGCACCTAGGTAATGCAACCAAGCTGAAAGCTGCGAGGAACGATTGAAAGAGATCAAAGCAGAAGTCGGCGAGATAAATGAGAAGCTTCATAAAAAAAAAAAAAATTAAAATTTTACAGCACCTACCTTGAGACATACATAACAGGGCCAACAACTCTCAAACAAAGATCACTCTCCTCGAAAAGGAATTCGACGCGTCACTTCACGGCAACACCCGAGACTCCTGCCAACGTCGGGCATACAAACTGTCGGACGATGATTGCCAGACACACTGAGCAAGAGATGGCACATCAAGCAGGGTATAAAATTGAAATATTTTTGCATAATGGCAACGTAGTAACAGGACACGTACTAGAAATACGAAACGATGAACTATTCCAAAGCATTTGGAGTTTTAGGAAATTCAGTCCTACTGGGAAACCGTTTCCAGTCCACTCCCTCGATCAGTTTAACGCATTGCTCCTGAATGATGGGACAAGCAGCGACAAAACCGCTTCCTCCTGTAGAGAATAGAAGGCTGTGCAGGAACATGATGCTTCCGTATCAGCCAAATTGCAGAAAATTGGATCGGGCTCATAACTGAAACTTGAAGAAATTATTTAAAAGCTATTATGAATGAAATCTGTAGCTGGACGAAGCAGTCAAAATTAGTGGAGCAACAAAAATTATTAACACTAAACGACTGCGACACAGAGGCAATTAAATCGGCGTTAGGAAAACTGAGTGCACTGTACCAGCGGAGACCCTACCAACAAAACAAACTTCGTCAGAGGGATAGCGAATATGGAAGGTTACATTGACTAGTATCGCGGTCGGGATGATGAAGGATCGCTGGTGGGAAAACGACAACTGTGAGCTGCCCCGACGAGAAGTCAGTGAGGAAAACTACAGACTGCTCTTCATGGGGTCCGATCAGGGACCAACGTTGCTGTGTTGATGTCGATATGTGTAGCGGACAATAATACTACTTTTAGGATGGCTTATGACGAGAAAATTTACAAAATCATGGTGAGACGATACAACTGGTTCTAGAGGTTGATGTCTATTACATTAAGTCTGACATATTAGTTGACTCTGTTAGTTTTATACATAGCATTTCGCAGAAATTAGCCTATACAACAAATAGCTGGAATGGGCACAAAAATACAAACCGTTCTAGTAAGTGGCATTACGGGTCTGCACATACCAAGTACAAAATGATTAAGTAAGAAATCTTAGTCGCTGTGGGAACAAATGGCGAGGACCAAGACATTTCAGCACAAATAGTACCAGGACTGGGTGCACCTCTCATTTTGTGGGTTTAATGGCTGCCAGAGCAGAACGCCCGTCTAAATTTTGAGAAACGTTGTCTGGCGTTCAGGAAACCCCCTCAAAGTGGATCTAGACGTCGGATTGGTTGGCAGGAACGTTCCTTCCGCCAAGCGACACCATGAAGGCAGATGCAGCTGCTTTACAGAGAAAACCTAGAACTGGCTATATATAGGAAATTTGTAGTATTTAGACAGAAGAGGGAGGAAGCCATGGACACCGTCGTTGAAGTATTGATGAAGCAAAAAAAGATATTTTCTTACAAACCAGGACTCCTGAGTAACCCAGAGAGTACGTTATAGGTAAATGAGAACGAGTCATTCTTCGTAAAGTCATATCCGGGTTGGGTTGGGTTGTTTGAGGGAAGAGACCAAACAGCGAGGTCATCGTTCTCATCGGGTTAGGAAAGGACGGGGAAGGCAGTCGGCCGTCCCCTTTCAAAGTGCGGCGGCGCGGTTCCGTCCGTCCCTTTGCGACGAACCTGCACCTACCTGTGAACATTGTCTCAGCAGGTCATCAGTAGGGAAGCCGAGCGAAACCTACTGTATTTCGACGTGAACCAGGCTGCAATTAAAGTCACTAACCTACGTTTCGGGAGAAAGTTTTCACACGAAACGAAAGGTTGGAAATCTTGTCCTTAATTAATATATTCTGAAACTTAGGTGAACAAGTATCACTGCCAAGCCCGTGCTAGTCTTAATACAGTCACTCGTAATCCCTTTCACTCACGTTAGCAAGTTTATGGTGTTGCATTTCCCGAAAACGTAATAGCTACAAAAATACGGACTGTTTTTGATTGAGAATGCTCAACAAAGATTAAGCCTGTCGGTACCTACTGCAGTCACACTCTTTAGCCACCGACTTGCTCAATAAGCCACACGGAATATATGACTTTTCTCGTCACAAAATTCACTTAAAAATTCCGAAATTTCTACACATCCATCAGAATAATTATGCCGTCAGTTTATAACAGTTTTGATGTATGAAACACTGCTAGATCTGGCAACTTATCATTTCCATCGAAACTACTACTACACACGTCCGAACTGTTTCATGGCTAGGCTCCGACTCTAGAATAAGTCATCTCTCCCAGCAGAGAAAGGTGCGCGAAGAATATTGCTTTACAATTGGTCTATTTACTCAACAGCCAATAGCAAAGCAATATTCTCCCGCGTCAGTCCGCGTTTTTCATCAGTCACCAATCGCAAAATAGTAAACCTAACGACTGCACTTTTTACCGACGTAATTATCTAATATGATGAAGTTTTGTTTATGCATAAAGTTATTTACTATTGTTATTTATACCTGAATTAACTTTCCCTTTACCATAAACTTACTTTACAAATCTATTCTACAAAAATCCCCTTTGCCCACATCCATACTTCTTCGAAATGTACCCACACTAAATCCCACTACATAACTCGTTAAACAGTTATCTCCATATTAACCTTAAACCACACTCACACATCATTTATACTGCTAAAACACATATATAACATTTTACATACACGGAAAGACATAATAACACTTTATGAAAATACTAGAACAGTTTATGAAAAATATTTTATTACTTTAGTGCACTCTAGAGGGCACAATTGAAACTAAATCACAGTCCCCCTATCCAATACTGTCCTCTATCGGCTGATACAAAACTACGTGCGCGTCCAGTCTCGCGTCACCATCTGTCACTATCCAGCTCTGAGACACATCTCCCACTTAACCGCCTCCAAGGCAGGATCGGTATACGGCGCTACGCCTCAAAAGGAACCATCCCGGCATTTTCCTGGAGCGATTTAGGGAAATCACGGAAAACCTAAATCAGGATGGTCGGACGCGGGATTGAACCGTCGTCATATCCGGTCCCACTATCGAAGCGCGAGTCAGTTGACAGTGAAACGCTTAACATGTTGGAATGCACTCCTGGAAATGGAAAAAAAAATACACATTGACACCGGTGTGTCAGACCCACCATACTTGCTCCGGACACTGCGAGAGGGCTGTACAAGCAATGATCACACGCACGGCACAGCGGACACACCAGGAACCGCGGTGTTGGCCGTCGAATGGCGCTAGCTGCGCAGCATTTGTGCACCGCCGCCGTCAGTGTCAGCCAGTTTGCCGTGGCATACGGAGCTCCATCGCAGTCTTTAACACTGGTAGCATGCCGCGACAGCGTGGACGTGAACCGTATGTGCAGTTGACGGACTTTGAGCGAGGGCGTATAGTGGGCATGCGGGAGGCCGGGTGGACGTACCGCCGAATTGCTCAGCACGTGGGGCGTGAGGTCTCCACAGTACATCGATGTTGTCGCCAGTGGTCGGCGGAAGGTGCACGTGCCCGTCGACCTGGGACCGGACCGCAGCGACGCACGGATGCACGCCAAGACCGTAGGATCCTACGCAGTGCCGTAGGGGACCGCACCGCCACTTCCCAGCAAATTAGGGACACTGTTGCTCCTGGGGTATCGGCGAGGACCATTCGCAACCGTCTCCATGAACCTGGGCTACGGTCCCGCACACCGTTAGGCCGTCTTCCGCTCACGCCCCAACATCGTGCAGCCCGCCTCCAGTGGTGTCGCGACAGGCGTGAATGGAGGGACGTATGGAGATGTGTCGTCTTCAGCGATGAGAGTCGCTTCTGCCTTGGTGCCAATGATGGTCGTATGCGTGTTTGGCGCCGTGCAGGTGAGCGCCACAATCAGGACTGCATACGACCGAGGCACACAGGGCCAACACCCGGCATCATGGTGTGGGGAGCGATCTCCTACACTGGCCGTACACCACTGGTGATCGTCGAGGGGACACTGAATAGTGCACGGTACATCCAAACCGTCATCGAACCCATCGTTCTACCATTCCTAGATCGGCAAGGGAACTTGCTGTTCCAACAGGACAATGCACGTCCGCATGTATCCCGTGCCACCCAACGTGCTCTAGAAGGTGTAAGTCAACTACCCTGGCCAGCAAGATCTCCGGATCTGTCCCCCATTGAGCATGTTTGGGACTGGATGAAGCGTCGTCTCACGCGGTCTGCACGTCCAGCACGAACGCTGGTCCAACTGAGGCGCCAGGTGGAAATGGCATGGCAAGCCGTTCCACAGGACTACATCCAGCATCTCTACGATCGTCTCCATGGGAGAATAGCAGCCTGCATTGCTGCGAAAGGTGGATATACACTGTACTAGTGCCGACATTGTGCATGCTCTGTTGCCTGTGTCTATGTGCCTGTGGTTCTGTCAGTGTGATCATGTGATGTATCTGACCCCAGGAATGTGTCAATAAAGTTTCCCCTTCCTGGGACAATGAATTCACGGTGTTCTTATTTCAATTTCCAGGAGTGTAGAAATAATTGAGAGATCAACCAGTGAGTATACCTGTTTCTGAGAAGAAGTGCGGTATTGTAAAGTTAGTGAACATACTGACGCTGTCACAGAGGAATGGAGCAGACCAGGTACCTGCGGTGAACATTCCACCGCCCACCGGTCTGCACTCCACCTGAACGGTTCTTGAAGATGCCCGAGCTCGGAGCACTGTACTGTACTGTACTGTAATGCACAGTGTACTCAGCGCCTACCCGAGACCTCCCGTTTGTGAGACGTCGAAGGCGAGGGAAGAGGAGGCGCTTCTGCTCCACGTGTTTTGACACCTTGTCCAACAACACACGATGTTTTACGGAAAAAATAGTATGTTATGTGAGTGTGTAATATGTCATCCTCACGAACATAGAGTGCGCGTCGGCACGAGAAATGACACAATTCAAAAATACAATAATTTAGACAAATCTACATAAAGAACTCTATAAAAATCCCGTGTAAGTATTTTTGACAGTAAATTTTTGTATATTCTATAAAATAGGGACATGCTGTTCTGATCTCGTTGATCCTGAGGTCTTATCACGTAATTATTAATTTTTCTTTTAGATGTGTTATTTTCTTGCTTTTCTAAAAACTTTTGTTTTTGTTATGATCCCTCATGTAGTACTTTCGTCATTTTTTTCTTTTACTTACTGTAATATAATACAGCATTCGAACCCTCATCAGGAAAAATTAGTAATTAAGTTAGAATATAAATGATAAACAAGTTGAAATTGTTCTATTGTTGTTGTTGTTGTTGTTGTGGTCTTCAGTCCTGAGACTGGTTTGATGCAGCTCTCCATGCTACTCTATCCTGTGCAAGCTTCTTCATCTCCCAGTACCTACTGCAACCTATATCCATCTGAGTCTGCTTAGTGTATTCATCTCTTGGTCTCCCTCTACGATTTTTACCCTCCACGCTGCCCTCCAATACTAAATTGGTGATCCCTCGATGTCTCAGAACATGTCCTACCAACCGATCCCTTCTTCTAGTCAAGTTGTGCCACAAGCTCCTCTTCTCCCCAATTCTGTTGAATTGTTCTATTAGAAATGCAATATTATAAATTTTGGAAAAGGAACATACTTTACGAAAACATAGACTCATAAATAGGTTTATATGACGTAGGAATACTTTCCGCTATATTTTCTTTATACGAGGGTTGACTGAAAAATAAGGCCTCCACCTTCGTAACTCTTCAACTGTTGGCAGCGTTGGTATGCGGCAGGTACTGGCTTGTTCCGTAGCCTCTTCTCTACAGCTCCAGTTGGCGGGAAGCCTTAGCATTGAAAGGTTGTGTTGTTAGAGTGTAAAGTATGGAACCCTGCGCAGACGGCCGGTCAACGCGATTTAAGCAACGTGCGGTCATTGAATTCTTGACAGCAAAAGGTGTCACCCCAAAGGAGATTCATCAGAGAATGAAATCAGTTTATGATGATTATGTTGATGTTGAGGCGGGAACATCTGACCTGCGTGACAAACAAATAGTTGGACGTCCTGTGACGAAAGCTCCGAGTTTCACAAGCAAATTGTTGACAGATTAATTCAGGACGATCGTCGTATCACTCAGAGAGAAATTGCAAGCACAGTCGGCACTTCACAAGAACGTGTGGGTCACATTATTGCTTTACTTGGCTATCGGAAGATCTTTGAACGATGGGTACCCCGGATGCTGACTCCTGAAACGAAAGTGCACAGACTTGAAATTTGCCAGGAAATCCTTTCGCGTTACGAAAATGCCTCTGAGCACCATGGGACTTAACATCTATGGTCATCAGTCCCCTAGAACTTAGAACTACTTAAACCTAACTAACCTAAGGACAACACACAACACCCAGCCATCACGAGGCAGAGAAAATCCCTGACCCCGCCGGGAATCGAACCCGGGCGTGGGAAGCGAGAACGCTACCGCACGACCACGAGATGCGGGCTTTCGCGTTACGAGACTGGAATAGAAGGGAGAACCGATAGAGGTACTCAAGGTACCGTCCGCCACACACCGTCTGGTGGCTTGCGGAGTATGGATGTAGATGTAGATGTAGATTTAGCACCGCCTGACTTCCATCTGTTCCCGATAATTAAAGAAGATCTGCGGGGACAACTTTATGCTTCTGATGAAGACGTTGAGAGAACTGCGGTTGCGGAAACAGAGTGTCGACTTCTTCTCCCGTGACGGTTTCAGAAAACTTGTTCATCGTTGGCAGAAACGTATCCAATTAGTTGGTGATTATGTGGAAAAATTAATGTTCGTAATTAAAGATCACAATCTAAGGAGTATTTCTGGGTTTGTTTTATTAAAATATTGCCATCCAAAACCAATTAACGAAGGTGGAGGCATTACTTTTCATTCAATCCTCGTAGCAGAAATTTTCATTTTTTTGTCTTCTCCACTGCAACGCACGAAATTTCGTAATATTCACAACAGCTGTGACCGTCAAAACCGTGTCTGGTCGTTCACACATGCATGCAGGGAGTCTGAAGGACATTGTAATCTAAGATCCAGACACTACATAAACACAGACATAGCGATAATCAGTGAGTCTAAAAATTACATTCAACTTACCTCATACATGAAAAGTTGCACAATTCAGAATGTGCCGCTCTTCTTGACTGAGCCACGCACACTTACTAGTCGCAGAGCTGAAGAGACGTCACGAATCATGCAGTAGCCCACAACAAGACTGACGCAACTGCTCTGCAGCGGACAAATTGCGAGAGAGACGTGAGGTTTCTCGTGCACGTTGGGGCCTTAACACGTATTTGTCAGTGACAGAAACAAAAAATTGCCGTTTTTTGACTAGTGTCACTTCTCTTGCCGGGGTGCGGTATGGTCAGTATCATTTAAAGTCAGTATTCTGGTATTGGTATACACCTCAAAATCAAAGTGAATAAATCTAGGCAACAGAGGAATTATTGTGAAATGAAGTTAACAATTTTAGCTTTACTATTTAATCCTGCCAATCACGTCGAATAATAGCGCAACTCCTGAAAATGTACCTCCACTTTAAAATTGTCACCTTTAAAATCCAAATAAAATAACGCGCTATAGCGATGTAATAAATACATACAGCTACGCTACTTCTTCAGTCGCTTATTTACACTGCATTTGTGAATCGCAACATAAAAATCCTCAAAGCAGAAAGACCTCAGGCACCAGTTACAGATCAGGAACCGCGCCTTGACACAATTAATAAAACATGTTACCAATATCAGACAGTGTTTCACAAACCTCTAACTGGCTCCGCTGCACAGTAATTCGCGCTCGGGTTGTTGCAGGGGTCCCGAGCAGAGTGTCGAAAAAATTTAGAAAGTGTACTTTCATAAGGTCATTACTATGTACTATGAATATTATGGCCCAAATTTTCATGTGGGATCGAATGCTGAGACTGATATCTTCCAAGTGTGCCTTCTTCTCCTTAAAATAAGAGGGCAAGTTGGTGATGTTTCCTTGTAAGTGAAAACAATGCTTTTATGTATATAGACTGAAGCGGCGAGTGAAAATTCGTACCAAGCCCTGGAATCGAACCCAGGTCTTCTGCTTATCAGACAGGCGCGTTAGCCACTTTTTTTTTTTATTCACCAAAAACAGTATCAAAAATGCCACGTTGGCACAGCGCTTCACACAATTGCACGGATTATCCTGGCACACCTCCTTCCTCGATACAAATTTTCAATGCTGCTTCAGTCTAATTTAAATTCCTCCTTACACAAGAACATAATTACCGAAACTCTCCATGTGCTGGCGACCCGGGTTCGATTCAAATTGGTACAAATTTCCACCAGCCGCTTCAGTCTACCAACATAAAATCATATCCGTATGAGAGCAGTAAAGTCTCTCAAATAGTGGTCTCTAAAATAGTGTTATTTCATTTGGACAAGTACATGTACCTTATTCCTTATTCTGAAATTATAAAAAAAGTTTTTTTTCGATTTTTAAACTTTTTACTCGGGGATCCGTTGAACTAAAAACTTAAGTATTACGTAATAAAAATTATACTTCCTCTTTAGTGAAACTAAATTCAATCTTCCATATAAGTAATCAAATTTTTTCTTCATAAGTGTGGATTGTGGTTGCACCACAAGAACTTATAAAGATGAAAACAAATTTTTTGATACTTCTTGTCCCAATTACAAGGCACTTAACGTACTAAAGTATTTAATGCCTTACGTGCCTATATTCGTATTTATAAGTAGTATACGTGAGATAAGCCTTTTAAGTCCGCGTTTTATTTGGCGATGGTTTCTTTGTCATCATATCTCTGTCTATCGTTGCCCCGTTTAACTCTGTTATTTTTACGTAAGATGGATAATGATGTGTTGTTTACATTCATTGATTGACTCTCCTCCCTCTTTAAACACGTAGTGGATAAAAAAATGGTTCAAATGGCTCTGAGGACTATGGGACTTAACTTCTGAGGTCATCAGTCGACTAGAACTTAGAACTAATTAAACCCAACTAACCCAAGGACACCACACACATCCATGCCCGAGGCAGGATTCGAACCTGCGACCGTAGCGGTCGCTCGGCTACAGACTGTAGCGCCTAGAACCGCACGGCCACTCCGGCCGGCAGTGGATGAAATATGAGCGTTCTAGTCTTGGGCGCTGGAAACGCTTTAAAGTCCATGTGCGTTATTTTCTTGCTGTTTCTTTCATTAACACTCGTTGGTAACAATCCGCCGGTTTAAACTTCATCCGCTTCCATAGGCCTGCAATTTTGGTGCAGCTTACAGTACGGTGCATGGCAGTGCGAATAAGTCCACAGTACGATCAGCTCGGTTGACCGGTCAGTTTCATGCTGTGGCGTCGCGCAGTCGTTGGGATTATATCATTTATAAACGTGTAAGCTGCTGAGCGCAACTGTCAACTTAACGACTTTCCTGCAAAATTTGACGAGACGCTCTTCCAGTCTTTGTTTTGTCTGGTTTGCCGGTGGAGGAGATGGAGCATTGTTCCCAATGGTTCCTAATATTTTCTTTCTGTTATTAGATTTTTCACTACAAGAGCTGAACATTTTCTTCATAACCTGTGAAGGCAAGACCGCCTTCATTAAGTGGTTTTCTCAGTGAATCCCTGGCCACCCCAAACAAATTATGTTTCTAAATCAACCAGTCTACGTACTTTTTCCTATCGATTGGTATACTTTGTACAACATACCACATTTTCGATAGGGCCAGTATCTTTACTCGCTCGATCCTTTGAATGATTTTCAGTGCGATAGGGTCTGCAGCTGCGATGAATTTTTTGAAAGATTTCGTAATGCTTTCAGCTGCCAATCTCTTTATTTCATGTACCATTGTACGATTTCGGCCTTGGGTCATTTTCAAGTATTTCATGGATGATTTTTGGTGTTAAATTATGCCGTGTTTGTTGTTGCTCGTATGGGTCCATGTTATGCTCATAAAATAAATCCGAGATGTTTTCCGCTATTTTAGGAGTACGTTACCTTTAAATGATCTTTGTCTCGTAATTTCCGCTGTAATGGCACCTCTCGCTCTGTCTACTACTCCTTTACAACCGACGTCCATTAACTCGTTCATGTTTCTCCTGAATTTCACTCCGAGCACTCCCACTTCAATACATTCGGTGAAGGGATGAGGCATGGGATGAGCACCTTCATTTAGCCACAGGAGCTCTGTCTTTTCGTTGTTCGTCTTTTCCCCTGCTGCCTCGTTATAATCGTCCATCTTTGCTGACATTTCTGCGATTTCTTGCGGTTCGGTAATTACACTCCTGGAAATTGAAATAAGAACACCGTGAATTCATTGTCCCAGGAAGGGGAAACTTTATTGACACATTCCTGGGGTCAGATACATCACATGATCACACTGACAGAACCATAGGCACATAGACACAGGCAACAGAGCATGCACAATGTCGGTACTAGTACAGTGTATATCCACCTTTCGCAGCAATGCACGCTGCTATTCTCCCATGGAGACGATCGTAGAGATGCTGGATGTAGTCCTGTGGAACGGCTTGCCATGCCATTTCCACCTGGCACCTCAGTTGGACCAGCGTTCGTGCTGGACGTGCAGACCGCGTGAGACGACGCTTCATCCAGTCCCAAACATGCTCAATGGCCAGAGTAGTTGACTTACACCTTCTAGAGCACGTTGGGTGGCACGGGATACATGCGGACGTGCATTGTCCTGTTGGAACAGCAAGTTCCCTTGCCGGTCTAGGAATGGTAGAACGATGGGTTCGATGACGGTTTGGATGTAGCATGCACTATTCAGTGTCCCCTCGACGATCACCAGTGGTGTACGGCCAGTGTAGGAGATCGCTCCCCACACCATGATGCCGGGTGTTGGCCCTGTGTGCCTCGGTCGTATGCAGTCCTGATTGTGGCGCTCACCTGCACGGCGCCAAACACGCATACGACCATCATTGGCACCAAGACAGAAGCGACTCTCATCGCTGAAGACGACACGTCTCCATTCGTCCCTCCATTCACGCCTGTCGCGACACCACTGGAGGTGGGGTGCACGATGTTGGGGCGTGAGCGGAAGACGGCTTAACGGTGTGCGGGACCGTAGCCCAGCTTCATGGGCACGGTTGCGAATGGTCCTCGCCGATACCCCAGGAGCAACAGTGTGCCTAATTTGCTGGGAAGTGGCGGTGCGGTTCCCTACGGCACTGCGTAGGATCCTACGGTCTTGGCGTGCATCCGTGCGTCGCTGCGGTCTGGTCCCAGGTCGACGGGCACGTGCACCTTCCGCCGACCACTGGCGACAACATCGATGTACTGTGGAGACCTCACGCCCCACGTGTTGAGCAATTCGGCGGTACGTCCACCCGGCCTCCCGCATGCCCACTATACGCCCTCGCTCAAAGTCCATCAACTGCACATACGGTTCACGTCCACGCTGTCGCGGCATGCTGCCAGTGTTAAAGACTGCGATGGAGCTCCGTATGCCACGGCAAACTGGCTGACACTGACGGCGGCGGTGCACAAATGCTGCGCAGCTAGCGCCATTCGACGGCCAACACCGCGGTTCCTGGTGTGTCCGCTGTGCCGTGCGTGTGATCATTGCTTGTACAGCCCTCTCGCAGTGTCCGGAGCAAGTATGGTGGGTCTGACACACCGGTGTCAATGTGTTCTTTTTTCCATTTCCAGGAGTGTATAATGGTAACATCATCAGCGTAAGCGTTCACAGTGAATCGTTGTGCACCCACCTGTAATCCTGGTGCTGAGGCGCTTATCGTACGAAATAAAGATTCTAAAGAGACGACGAACAGAATCATTGGCAAGGGACTACCCTGGTGGACAGAACGTTGGATTTGAAATGCGTCCGTGAAGTGTCCGTTGATTTGCACCTTGGAAACCAGATGGTATTGATTCAGTAGCAGCAAATCTGCTGTTTCTAATGGATACCCTAAATGCCCTACCACACTTCTTAGATACTGATGGTTGACGTTACGAAAACTCTCTCTAAATCGATGTTCCAAAGCCCTAGTTCAGGATGCTTCCATGAGAAGAAAGTTGTATCCCTTAAGAAGCAAATTCCAACTACAATACTTCTGTTAGGTATGCCACGCGTCTTTTCCAGTCCGAGGATGTCTGGAGCGGTTTGCTATGATCTTGAAGCGAGAAATTATTTTCGAGTCAGCGCATAGCAACGTCATCGGCCTAAAATCCATTATTCTTCGTGGGCTCGGTTTAATGGAAACGAGCACTATAATTCCTTGCTCCTTTTCGGAGTGTAGGCGTCCGTATAGCTGTTTCTCTTTCGCTATTTCCATGAAGTCTTTATTTATAATCGATGGGAATGTTTTGTATATGACGACGTCTTCAGTTTCTTCCTCAGATTCTGGTTCGGAAAACAGAGTGATGCTTTCGTTTGTTAGACGTGGCGTAAAAATTTGTAGCAGCTGTGCTGTTTTTAGAGCGTGAGATGGTTGTGCACTCTACACTACAGTCTTTGGAAATGTTCACCGATCCCTTCGTTTCCATCTGGAGACAGCATGTTACTTTGATATCTCTGTTTGCATCTTTTCCTCTATCTTATGAGCTGATAAATGCCCTACTTCTCATCTGGTATACGCCCGTAGCCCTTGCAGGTGAGAGTTTTCTATTCTAGGTCCTTTTTCTGCAGTTCTAATATTTCCTTTATGAATTTTTTTTAATCCCTTCCTCGATCTACGACGTTGTCTACTTTTGTATTCAATTCGCGAGTGATAAGGTAGCAGTACTGTATGTTATTTGTCCTGATTTGATTAATCCTGTATGCATTTATAAATAGTTTCCGGATACCAGGTGTTAGAAATCTTACCTACTACTCGGTAGAGTTACGAAAGAAACGTTTCTGGCTAATCCACGATCTGTAACGGGCACTGAACTTTGTTTTTACCCATGGTATGTGGAGCAGGGTACAATTTCATCTCCAGTATCCTCTAACAATTGTTTTGGAACGAGGGAGATCTTTTAGTTTAACTATTAGTGCGTAATTGTCGGAGGAGCTGACAGGGATTACGTCGTGATCTAGAACAATTATTCCCGTTGTGATGTAGATTTCGTCAAGGGCTGACAGTGCTACTGCGGAGACACACGTGTTGTGAGTACGCGTGAAGCCAAGGCGCCCAACTAGATCTTTTAAGTTCAGGCCTGTGATCATGTTATCCAAGGGACCTCAGAAGGGTGTTGCGCCTTTCGATTCTATAGCCCTTAGAACGGAATTAAAATCGCCTGCAACGATGATCTCGCCTTTTGCCTGTCTCAGATCATACGGGTCATCTTCGGTAGAAAACTTCTCCCTTGCATTTCTGTTATTTGAATTGGAGGGAGCATAGAGATTTAAAAGGGGTATCCCATTCAGAAAGCCTTTGCATATGCATCCTCCCAACTCTTTTTCTATTTCCAGTAACTGTAACCTATCCCTGGTTAAAATGCAGCAATGACTGAAGCAAACCTATCTTTTCGCCAATGACTTAATACAAAAAGGCAGTATCGATATCATTAGTTTTCAGAAATTTGCCCAAAATATTTATCTTTCCTTCATTCTCTATCTCACAAATTTTTAACGTTATGAACGTAAGCACTCTTCCATTTTGTGTATAACCAACAGTGAACGTGTCACCACTTATTCACGTCTTTAGTGTTTTGATCCACGATCATTTTCTGTTTGTGCTGTTGACGTATCTACCTTCCGCTTGTCTTTTCGGGCGTCTTTCACTTCTTCACTATTCGTTTCGTTACGTGGCACGTGGGTTTCACCCGTGACGATTTTGCGGTATGCTGGGCTATGAGCGACGCTAGAGATGGGGGATCCACTCTTGAACTAATTCATAGAGTTGAATCTTTCAAAGGAGTGAACAATCAGTGATTCAGAAAAAAAGAACGGTAGCTCCAAACGTTTCCCACGGCGGAGAGAGAGAGAGAGAGAGAGAGAGAGAGACGGAGCATATCAGCAGCGCCTCTGCTGGTCAGAGCACAGTGCACGCCACACAACACAGCCAGCGCCGGCCTCTGCCCTGCTTCTACCTTGGCTGCCTGCATTGTGCAGTGCCCCATTGGATTTTGTGTTTCACATATGCCGTGCCGTCTCTGTGCGTCGTCTGCCGCAGGCAGTGTCTGGCGCAGCTTAACTTCGCATCGCACTCTGTCGGCGATCGTTTCAGTCACACGTCCTGCCCTCTGGGCAGTTGATGTGAGCAACAGGACAGAGAGCCACCTAGCGGATAACATAGGAACTACTTGCAACAACTTGCTCACAAGGGAACGGACGATTTGTCTCGGAGCGGGTGAGTTCACCGCTCCCCCCACCCTCAGAACTCGCCCGCTCAACGCTCACCCCACCATCTCGACTCTAGCCAGAGTGTTGAACAAAGTGACTCAGGTGTCACTCTGGTCTCTGCGGTCTAAGCTCACGCAGTAATACAGCTCACTGCTCGACCTGCTCGACTCAGCGCCTCTGCATCGGAGTTCGTCCCTACTGGATATTGTTCTTCGTAGTAATACCGCTATGTATATTACATTATTATGTTATGTATACATCAATTGTTTTTATTTTATTTTTATTTGTTTAAACTGATTAGATTAGGTTCCTGATGACTCCTCTTACTATAGGATTTTTATTATGGACACTCGAATTTACGCTTTAATTACGAGCGAACTGATAAACGTATTGCAAAATGTGATACACCAATATTTTCCTTGTTTTATTCTGCGTAAGGCTATATGCAGCACTTTCGTTTTACAGTCAAATTTATATTTTTTTCTTATTCTGGTACGGATTTTGCGATTTTAGGCGTCTTCGGAAGGAAACGTTCACTTTAAAAATATATGGCTTGCGATGTATTTGTATGAGGTTAATGAAATTTTAATACATTATAGCCAAATATATTGTTAATGTAAATCTCAAGTTACAACATTTTCCGATCACCCAAAAAACCACAATAGTGCAAAATGAATCAATAATCAAAAACTTTGTCATATCGTGGAAATTTCAATAAACAATACAAAATTCTTACTCATTATCTGTGTTACTTCAAAATAGGATCAAATAAGATCAAAATACAGGTATAGTACTGGAATAAACCAAGTTTAAAGGGCAATGTGCCTTCCATTTATTTTCTATTGTAAATGAGTGGTGAGTCATGAAAAAGAGCTAATTCATTTCAGGGAGTGAACAGTTCTGATCCAATCTCTGAAAAGAACAGTTTTGCCGATCTCTAAGCGACGCCTGACTGCAAGTGGTTCGGCCAGAGTCTCCAGCGGTGTTGCCAGCTGAACCGTCAACGACAGTGGAAAGTTGTTTTGGACGCGTGTCCTGCTTTGGTTCCATTTTTACCAGGTACCTTGTTAGCTTTTGATGCCTCACTCAACTGTTGTTGCGTTGTAGCCTGTTGTGTTCTTCTGTCCGTTGGATGTTGTTTACTTTCCTATTCTGGAGCAGCACGGCTCTGGAGGTCTGTTACATCTGGTACAGATGACTGATTTACCACAGGTACTGCCACATGTGCGTCCATCTCAATTCCGACGGAAAAAATATTTTAACGGATTTCTCCTTCCTCGGTGTTTGGGAAGAACTGCCACCATCGTCTTCTGCTTGAGTTCAAGTTTTCTTTTTCCAAAGGCCGTTTTAAAATCTTGTCCAGCAAAACAGAACCGTACAAACTGACAAACACACAATGCTTTTCACTATCTATCTGGGTGAATTCCGTATTAGCTCCTGAAATACCGGGGTTATCGTATAACGAATTACGGATTTCCAAAGCAGTGGGCTGAACATGACGAGCATTCTTGTCGAAAGAAAATCTTAACGTGCTTTTCCTGAGAGAGTGCAACATGTTAAACGAGCTATTTCACCAAACAAAAACGGGGGCCGGCCGTTGTGGCGGAGCGGTTCTAGGCGCTTCAGTCTGGAACCGCGCGACCGCTACGGTCGCAGGTTCGAATCCTGCCTCGGGCCTGGATGTGTGTGATGCCCTTAGGTTATTTAGGTTTAAGTATTTCTAAGTTCCTAGGGGACTGATGAGCTCAGATGTCAAGTCGCATAGAGCTCAGAGCCATTTGAACCATTTGAAAAACGGGGCATATATGGTAATGTTCAGTATTTACGAGTCTGGAAAAGGTACAGCCAAACCCCAACCACACTTGATAGCAGTCCTACCAAGTGCTGGACGCCACACAGCGATGCACCGCTAAGCTGCGTTCGCACACGACGAGTGACCAGCCGCGACTTCACCTGGAGCCGAGGTGCTATTCCAGAACATGGAGGGCCTCGGCATTTGTGTTCGCGCGTACGGTTAAAGTAGCCTGGGACGACAGTGAGAATCCGGATCGAGAAGAGAGAGGCGTGCCGTACCGGGGCAGTCATCGCAGTTGTGCGAACCGCTATGTCGAGGTGGATTAATGGCTGACGCACGAGCATAGTAAACAGGACTGCCGGTTTCGATTCCCGGTCGCGGTACAAATTCTCACTCACCGCTTCAGTCTACATACATAAAATCATATTTGTATTGGGCCACTAAAGTCTCTGAAATTGTGTCATTTCATAGGAAAAGAATGTTTGGATGATTTCGAGAATGTCATAAACAACATTCTATGTAAATGGATTGGATTCCGTCCTTGTGAGCTACTTCACAAGCAAGTACCAAACGGTATTCTCTCATAAATCCGGAACGACATTTTGAACAATTTCTCCAAACACATTGTTTATGAAATGTTATGGCGTCTAGTATTTTTGTACGTTAACTGGCTTCTCCTTCTTATGCTGCATGCAGCATTTCTCCGTGTAATGTACCATACAGCGTGCGACCTATTTGATCTCTAATTGTGGGTAAGTACATCACTTTTACTTGCATGTAACACTTTTTTCCCCATTCTCTTACGTATGTAATGTTGGTTTGTAAATGGATGTGGAGCTTGGGCAGCCAGAGTTAGTGATTACGCCCAAGGACTATGCAACCGCAACCTGTTACCAAGGGAACACTTTTTCCTCATTCCATACTTGTCACGGACGAGTTTCATCGAGGCGGAGGAGCCAGCCGAGACGATGCGGGTAACCGGTGTATTGGTGCTTACAAGGTGGCGTTGCCATTACAATTCCAAATCCGCTCCGTTCCTGTCTGGCTGTGCTCGTGTGTTCAGCGAGCCAACTGCTGGCTTATTTGTGTTGTGTAGATTGTTTCAGCCGCCGTGACCGAGAGGTTCTAGGCGCTTCAGTCCGAACCGCACTGCTGCTACTGTTGCAGGTTCGAAACCTGCCTCTGGCATCGATGTGTGTGATGCCCTTAGGTTAGTTAGGTTTACGTACTTCTAAGTCTAGGGTACTGATGACCTCAGATGTGGTCCCATAGTGCTTAGAGCCATTTGAACCATTTTTAGTTTGTTTCAGCAAACGTTCGCTAAATCAGTAGCATTGATCAGTACGTCTTATACACTCCTGGAAATGGAAAAAAGAACACATTGACACCGGTGTGTCAGACCCACCATACTTGCTCCGGACACTGCGAGAGGGCTGTACAAGCAATGATCACACGCACGGCACAGCGGACACACCAGGAACCGCGGTGTTGGCCGTCGAATGGCGCTAGCTGCGCAGCATTTGTGCACCGCCGCCGTCAGTGTCAGCCAGTTTGCCGTGGCATACGGAGCTCCATCGCAGTCTTTAACACTGGTAGCATGCCGCGACAGCGTGGACGTGAACCGTATGTGCAGTTGACGGACTTTGAGCGAGGGCGTATAGTGGGCATGCGGGAGGCCGGGTGGACGTACCGCCGAATTGCTCAACACGTTGGGCGTGAGGTCTCCACAGTACATCGATGTTGTCGCCAGTGGTCGGCGGAAGGTGCACGTGCCCGTCGACCTGGGACCGGACCGCAGCGACGCACGGATGCACGCCAAGACCGTAGGATCCTACGCAGTGCCGTAGGGGACCGCACCGCCACTTCCCAGCAAATTAGGGACACTGTTGCTCCTGGGGTATCGGCGAGGACCATTCGCAACCGTCTCCATGAAGCTGGGCTACGGTCCCGCACACCGTTAGGCCGTCTTCCGCTCACGCCCCAACATCGTGCAGCCCGCCTCCAGTGGTGTCGCGACAGGCGTGAATGGAGGGACGAATGGAGACGTGTCGTCTTCAGCGATGAGAGTCGCTTCTGCCTTGGTGCCAATGATGGTCGTATGCGTGTTTGGCGCCGTGCAGGTGAGCGCCACAATCAGGACTGCATACGACCGAGGCACACAGGGCCAACACCCGGCATCATGGTGTGGGGAGCGATCTCCTACACTGGCCGTACACCACTGGTGATCGTCGAGGGGACACTGAATAGTGCACGGTACATCCAAACCGTCATCGAACCCATCGTTCTACCATTCCTAGACCGGCAAGGGAACTTGCTGTTCCAACAGGACAATGCACGTCCGCATGTATCCCGTGCCACCCAACGTGCTCTAGAAGGTGTAAGTCAACTACCCTGGCCAGCGAGATCTCCGGATCTGTCCCCCATTGAGCATGTTTGGGACTGGATGAAGCGTCGTCTCACGCGGTCTGCACGTCCAGCACGAACGCTGGTCCAACTGAGGCGCCAGGTGGAAATGGCATGGCAAGCCGTTCCACAGGACTACATCCAGCATCTCTACGATCGTCTCCATGGGAGAATAGCAGCCTGCATTGCTGCGAAAGGTGGATATACACTGTACTAGTGCCGACATTGTGCATGCTCTGTTGCCTGTGTCTATGTGCCTGTGGTTCTGTCAGTGTGATCAAGTGATGTATCTGACCCCAGGAATGTGTCAATAAAGTTTCCCCTTCCTGGGACAATGAATTCACGGTGTTCTTATTTCAATTTCCAGGAGTGTAGATAAATATAAGTGATCTGCAAAATTTGCCTGCGCCAACATGACAAATGTGCGATACTGCGTGCTGCTGTATTAAAACGTCCTGTCACAAGGGAGCCTCGTTTAGTACTCTGTTCCGCGCAACGTGCATCAGCTAATCCGTCCCTTCACGACCTCACTGCTGTTTGACATACATCGCCTGAAAGAGTTACCTAAACATTCCGAAAATCAATCGAAATTCTCTTAAGTTTACACTGAAATGAGTGCAATGTATGTGCAGCATACACCACAATGTTTATTAAGCTAAACGAAGTACAATACTTCTTGACCTTCGCGATAGTTGACTACAGCCATCATCTTGGTATTGTCACTATTTTCAGGATAATGGAACGCGTGTTTTTTAGTGCACCTCATAAATTATTAATTTCTTCCTTTATTGTCATATACATTGATTTATTTGCTGTTAACTACAAATATTTTGTCTTCAGAGCTCAACCATGTAAGGGAACGCAGCTTGTTAGTCTTGCAGACTCCCGACTTTATTGTCTAAAGATGTATCCAACGTCCAAAAATACTTCAGGGCGCGGACACGGTGTCATTGACATCAAACAGTTTTTGTGTCTCTGTTACAATAACCTGACTTTAAAGACATAGATTTTATAAAACGAAATAATTTTTAGAGCTTTGAGATTCCAAAACACGATAAATATTCTGTAAAAATTTATTATGTTGTTCGTTTGGATGGGGCGGAAACTCACCCACAAGCACTTTTTACGCAATTATGACACTGAGAAGGAATTTATAAAATTCTAACGGATGCCATAGCCCACTAATACGGCAGTTGAACGGAATGAATAGTGTCTTGAAAGGAGGATATAAGATGAACATCAACAAAAGCAAACCGAGGATAATGGAATATAGACGAATTAAATCAGGTGATGCTGAGGGAATTAGATTAGGAAATGAGACACTTAAAGTAGTAGATGAGTTTTGCAATTTGGGGGGCAAAATAACTGATGATGGCCGAAGAGAGAGGATATAAAATGTAGGCTGGCATTGGCAAGGAAAGCGTTTCTCAAGAAGAGAAATTTTTTAACATCAAGTATAGATTTATGTGTCAGGAAGACTTTGCTGAAGGTATTTGTCCGTAGTGTAGCCATGTATGGAAGTGAAACATGGACGATAAATAGTTTAGACAAGAAGAGAATAGTAGCTTTCGAAATGTGCTGCTACAGAAGAATGCTGAAGATTAGATGTGTAGACCACGAAACTAATGAGTAGGAACTGAATAGAGTTGGGGAGAAGAGCAATTTGTGGCACAACTTGAGCAGAAGGAGGGATCGGTTAGTAGGACATGTTCTGAGGCATCAAGGCATCACCAATGTAGTATTGGAGGGCAGCGTGGAAGGTAAAAATCGTAGAGGTATACCAATAGGTGACTACATTAAGCAGATTCTGAAGGACGTAAGTTGCAGTAGGTACCTGGGGATGAACAAGCTTGCACAGGATAGAGTAGCACGGAGAGCTGCATGAAACCAGTCTCTGGACTGAAGACCACTTCAACAACAATATCGCAGTAATAAAGAAAGAGATCGATAACCGACGGAAAAAAGTCTTGCACTCCTGAAAATATTAGGCTACACCATACAGTACGGAAAAATAACATCACCCAGTGTCTGCTGCCATTTGCCGAAAACGGCATTTCGATATCTTTAATTGTCCGCGAAATGAGAGGCTCACAGGGATTACGTGATCCGGCCTGCATAACACTTATTTAGACACAGTTCCAGAAAATGTAACAATGTTATAATAAAGAAAAGCTTTACGTTTCAATTTGAAACC
This sequence comes from Schistocerca cancellata, assembly GCF_023864275.1. Lineage (NCBI taxonomy): Eukaryota > Metazoa > Arthropoda > Insecta > Orthoptera > Acrididae > Schistocerca > Schistocerca cancellata. The sequence continues at coordinate 76,153,379 of NC_064631.1, read as the reverse complement.
GAAGTGTTATTGTTGGTGTTCTTGTGCTCTTCAGTCTGGAGACAAATTGATGCTTCTCTCCAATCTATCTTATGCAACCGTCTTCGTCTCCGATTAACTACTGCAACCTACATCCTTCTGAACCTGCTTATTGTATTTGTCTCTTGGTCTCTCTCTTTAATTTTTACTCCCCTACATTTCTCTCCAATACTAAATTGGTGATCCTCTGATGTCTCAGAATGTGTCATATCAATCGATTCCTTCTTTTAGTCATGTTGTGGCACGAAGTCCGGTACTCTCTAGTTCTAATCGGTATCTCCTCATTAGTTACACGATCTACCCATCTTATCTTCAGCAGTATTCAATAGCAACAAATTTCAAGAGCTTGTATTCTCTTCTCATCTAAACTTTTTATTGTCCATAAGCTCCACACAAATACCTGTAGAAAAGTGTTCATCACACGTAGATCTATATTCAATATGTACAAATTTCTTTCTTTTAGAAGTGCTTTTTTGCCGTTGCCAATCTACATTTTATATCCTCTCTACTTCGGCCATCATCTGTATTTTACTGCCAAATAGCAAAACTACGCTGCTCTTCAGCCATATAATATACAAGCAGCAAAAACAGGAGAAGACACAGAGGTTACAGAACGGTGGGCAATAAAACAGGAGACACATAGAGACAGACACGGAGCGGTTCACACTCGTCGATAATCCACACTGCTAACTGATGAGACGACGCACAAACACTGAAGATGACGATGGCACTGGTGAACGATGGAGTGTGACGGTGAACACTGAGCACTAAACGCGACGGCACACACGAAACACTGAGGGCGGTGATCTCCGGCGCGCGAATCCGAATCAGTATGGCCAAACAGGAATTTCAACTTCTCCTAAATGCTAGTTTGGTATGGTAATCGCTACGCGATCTCGCTTGGTGAAAGCTCCTTGGATTTTAAAATGTAGCAAAAGAACTACAGGGTGGTCCATTGATCATGACCGGACCAAATATCTCACAAAATAAGCGTCAAACGAAAAAACTACAAAGAACGAAACTTGTCTAGCTTGAAGGGGGGAACCAGATGGCGCTATGGTTGGCCCTCTAGGTGACCCTGCCATAGGTCAAACGGATAACAACTGCGTTTTTTAAAAATAGGAACCTCCATTTTTTATTACATATTCGTGTAGTACGTAAAGAAATATCAATGTTTTAGTTGGACGACATTTTTCGCTTTGTCATAGATGCGCAGTAATAGTCACGAACATATGGCTCACAATTTTAGATGAACAGTTGGTAACAGCTAGGTTTTTTAAATTAAAATGCAGAACGTAGGTACGTTTGAACATTTTATTTCGGTTGTCCCAATGTGATACATGTACCTTTGTGAAGTTATCATTTCTGAGAACGTGTGCTGTCACAGCGTTATTACCTGTGAATATCACATTAATGCAATAGATACTCAAAATGACGTCCGTCAACCTCATTGCATTTGGCAATACGTGTAACGACATTCCTCTCAACAGCGAGTAGTTCGCCTTCCGTAATGTTCGCACATGCATTGACAATGCGCTGTCGCATGTTGTCAGGCGTTGTCGGTGGATCACGATAGCAAATATCCTTCAACTTTCCCCACAGAAAGAAATCCGGGGACGTCAGATCCGGTGAACGTGCGGGCCATGGTATGGTGCTTCGACGACCCATCCACTTGTCGTTAAATACGCTATTAAATACCGCTACAACCGCACACGAGCTATGTGCTGGGCATCCATCATGTTGGAAGTACATCGCCATTCTGTCATGCAGTGAAACATCTTGTAGTAACATCGGTAGAACATTACGTAGGAAATCAGCATACATTGCACCATTTAGATTGCCATAGATAAAATGGGGGCCAATTATCCTTCCTCTCATAATGCTGCACCATACATTAACCCGCCAAGGTCGCTCATGTTCTACTTGTCACAGCCATCGTGGAATTTCCGTTGCCCAGTAGTGCATATTATGCCGGTTTACGTTAGCGCTGTTGGTGAATGACGCTTCGTCGCTAAATAGAACGTGTGCAAAATATCTGTCATCGTCATTTCTCTTGAGCCCAGTGGCAGAACTGTACACAAAGCTCAAAGTCATCGCGATGCAATTCCTGGTGTATAGAAATATGGTACAGAAGTAGTAGGGCAAGGTTCGTGTCACCCCACTCTCCACTGTTGCCAAATTTATTCAAGATGGCGGCGATGACGTCATCCAAGATGGCGGCGTGTATACTTGGCAACAACGCATGACGTCATCCAAGATGGCGGCTTTTGTCGGGAAAATAGGCCAATTGTGCTCCATTGACCTAACCTCAAGAAAAAATGGCGGGAATTTTGAATTTTGGCGGGAAAATAGACCAATTGGGCTACGTCCACTAACCTATTCCTCCAGCAGAAAAATATGGCGGGAAGTTTGAATTCCAACACGATAATGCATGCAAAAACCGTGCTTGTCTTTATTATTATTGATTATCATTTATTAACATTCAGTATCATTTATTATTATTTATTATTATTTATATCATGCACATGTGTATGCAATCCAACTGTGTTAGTTCATACTCTTGCCACCAGAGAGTGCCACCATGACGTCATTAAAGATGGTTGATTTTGGCGGGAAGAAAGCCAATTGTGCTACCTCCACTGAACTACCATTACCGTTCTCATGCACATTCAGTCTTTGCTGAGCTGTCGTTGCCATGCGTTCGATCATAGAGATGGGTGTAGGTGATAGAGCAGACTTCAATAACTGCATTTCATGTAGACATTCGAGGGAGAACTGTAGCCACAGTTAAGTACATGAGGTGTGGAAGCGTATGATAATGGAGGAGTGTCGGAGCAATAAGTACAAGAATTCTGTTCAGCAGATTTCGGCAATGCAGAGAGATGGACCCAGGATGCACCCCGTAACCAGCATATGCTCAAGTGGATGCGCAAACTGAATGGTTCAAATGGCTCTGATCACTATGGGACTTAACATCTGAGGTCGTCAGTCCTCTAGAACTTAGAACTACTTAAACCTAACTAACCTAAGGACATCACACACATCCATGCCCGAGGCAGGATTTGAACCTGCGACTGTAGCGGTCGTGCGGTTCCAGACTGGAGCGCCTAAAACCGCTAGGCCACACCGGCCGGCTGAATGCGCAAACTGCAGGCTTATTTGCCATCAGACATTCACTCTTCCAAAACGCAAGAGACATTCAGTTGACACCAATTCGCTTCGGCGTAAGCATATTTGTATACAACGTGTATACCATTGAAGCCCGTCCTGCAGAATGTGTTCAATCGATGAGTTATTGGCGTTTGACCGCGATGAGTTTCACAGCATACAGCCGAGGACTGCCTCCATAACCTCCTACATGCTGAATGGAAACGTGCATGAATCCTGGGAACATAGGAATAAGAACAAGAACACAGTCCTCCAAATAAATTCCCTCCAATGAAATGCTTTAAAAATGCATTACCCGTCGAACTCCAGAGTGCAGAGGACTTACGCGCGCATGGCTGAGCCCGCTCCGTGGCCCGTCTGTCGGCGGGCCCGTAGAGTCCCCGGCCAGCGCGTCAGGTGGGCAGGCGCCGACCAGCGTCCCAGAGCCCCGCCACAAACGGTCAGCTGCGCTCGCTTCAGAGTCGGGCTACGTATACATCCTCACCCGCCCGCGAACACTTAACGCTGGACAGGATGGAACCTGTCGACCACGTGCTGCACAAAGGACACGTTCCACCCCAATTATTTTTTTTTCTGAACAGGTTCCAACCTGCCGATACCTACCTCACACAACCGCCCGAGATGTTTGGAAAGTACTATCATGTGACACACTAAAAGCTATATCGGTCCTATAGTTCGCAAATTCCCAGCACCAACGGACGGGAACCAACCCACTTGCTTTGTCCAAACCACCCTCACGCCACATGCCCTAGACTCCATGGCGCCACCAGCACGTGTGATGATGGAGCACAAACTATGCTCTCGCCCCATAAACTCTGGAATTCCCCCACCGATAGACAGGAACCGACACGCTCGAACTGGAATGTTTGCTACCGAGTTGGAAACTTTCTTGACGTCACAACGCGCGAGCGACCACGTGGCTCTGTGGGACAAAGAACGCTCTCACTAAGTTAACTGATCACCCGATTCTCATTATTCACCCCACATATCCAGATTACCTAATCCAATATCTTCGAGAAAACACACACATATGCGTGAACCGTCGCTCCCGTCAAGATACGTACCTCCCCAAGTCAATATAATACGATGCTCTCAACTCAAATAAAAAAAAATAACAAGACAATATCACACACACATGCAGTAGCCATCCCGTGCTCCTAGCAAACTTCTCAACTCACATACCTATCAGCTCACTCAAATTCTGTATGGTCCCAAAATACTTAACTTCCTCTTTATTCATTCAAAATATATTCGCCCCCCTACAATAAACTCCTCGCCAATAAAAAAAATAGCTAACAATATTCATCTCCAACAACATTTCCTTCGACGCCATTCTTAATACCAACAACCTCGAACTACGCCTATATAACATACTTTTAAATAATAATAATAATAATAAATCATTCATCCTAACACACACATAATGATCTCACTATCATCCTCTCTCTAATCTAAATAAGATCTTCACTGATACTTTGAATGATTTGTCTATAATTTTATAAATTATAAAATGTTCAGCCCTCCACCATGTCCTGAAACCATCTGACTAGTTCAGCTTTCAGCTACTAGGGGTGCTAGTGAACTCATTCACCACCCCCACACAATCGTCAACACCCATTGGTTCATCCTAAGATCACGTGATACTACGTCATCACACTTATATAAGGAGCCACCCCCTGCTCATCTTTCTCACTCGTCCGTTGTCCGCCGCATCGTTCGTTTGTTTTTTCGCTGCTGAACAAGAGGAAAAGAGCTAACTCAGCCAGCATGCCCTCATCAGCCAACAGCTCCAAGGTCCACGATACGCCATTACTGGCCATTCCCGCCGGGAATCGAACCCGGGAACCCGACCACGAGATGCGGGCGTGTAAGTGTATTGAGTGCTTCTATGTCTGTGTTACTCCATTTCACTACTCCAAATGAGTAGGTCAATAATGGTATAGCATAGGTATTTATAGCTTTTGTCTTGTTTCTTGCTGTCAATTCTGTTTTCAGTATTTTTGTTAGTCTTTGTCTATATTTTTCTTTTAGTTCTTCTTTAATATTTGTATTATCTATTCCTATTTTTTGTCTGTATCCTAGATATTTATAGGCATCTGTTTTTTTCCATCGCTTCTATGCAGTCGCTGTGGTTATCCAAACTGTAATCTTCTTGTTTAGTGTGTTTTCCCTTGACTATGCTATTTTTCTTACATTTGTCTGTTCCAAAAGCCATATTTATATAATTGCTAAATACTTCTGTTATCTTTAGTAATTGGTTGAGTTGTTGTTTTGTTGCTGCCAGTAGTTTTAGATCATCCATGTATAGCAAATGTGTGGTATGTTCCAGTAATATTATACCCATAATTTGTATTATTTAGCATGTTGGATAGTGGGTTCAGAGCAAGGCAGAACCAGAAATGACTTAATGAGTCTCCTTGGCATATCCCACTCTTAATCTGTATTGGCTGTGATGTGATATTATTTGAGTTTGTTTGGATATTAAGTGTGGTTTTCCAATTTTTCATTACTACGTTTAGGAACTGTATCAATTTAGGATCTACTTTGTGTATTTCCAAAATTTGTAGTAACCATGAGTGGGGTACACTATCACAAGCTTTTCGGTAATCAATGTATGTGTAGTGTAGCGACCTTTGTTTAGTTTTAGCTTGATATGTCACCTCTGCATCTATTGTCAGTTGCTCTTTACATCCTCGTGCTCCTTTGCAACAGCCTTTTTGTTCTTCATTTATAATTTTGTTCTGTGTTGTATGTGTCATTAATTTCTGTGTAATGACTGAAGTTAATATTTAGTATATTGTTGGTAGGCATGTTATGGGGCGATATTTTGCTGGGTTTGCTGTGTCTGCTTGATCTTTAGGTTTCAGATAAGTTATTCCATGTGTAAGTGTATCAGGGAATGTGTATGGGTCTGCAATGTAACTGCTAAATAATTTAGTTAGATGTGAATGTGTTGAGGTGAACTTCTTTAGCCAGAAATTTGCTATTTTATCTTTTCCAGGGGCTTTCCAATTGTGCGTAGAATTAATTGCTCGGGTGACTTCATGTTGCAAAATTATCACTTTAGGCACTTGTGGTATCATCTTGTATGTGTCAGTTTCTGCTTGTATCCACTGTGCATGCCTGTTATGTTTTACCGTGTTTGACCATATGTTGCTCCAGAAGTGTTCCATGTCTGTTATGTTTGGTAGGTTGTCTATTTTAATGTGTGTGTTATCCATTGTCTGATAAAATTTCTTTTGGTTTGTGTTGAATGTTTGGTTTTGTTTCCTTCTATTTTCACTTTTTTTGTATCTTCTAAGTCGTTTGGCCATAGCTTGTAATTTCTCCTTCTTTTCATCTAACTGCTCTATCGCTTCTAGTTGTGAGATTTTACCTAAACTTTTTCGTTTTTCATCTGATATTTCATTTCTTATAAATTGTGTTCGCTGTCCGATGTCTTTCCTCAGTTTTTCTATTGTGATCTGTAGCCTGTGATGCTGGTTTTGTGGCTTTCTTCTGTGTGTTGGTTTGTTCTGATCTCTGCCTAGTGTGTATATTTACTGTAGTGAGTGCTCCTATATAAACCAGTAGTTGTAACTCTTCCATAGTTGTATTTTCATTTATTTTGTTGTGTATGATTGTGTTGATAGTTGTTATTGTTGTTTCGACTTGTGGGTTATTTGGTGGTCTATGCAAGAATGGTGTAATGTCTGTGTTTGTGTCTTTGTATTCTATATATGTTGGCTGAAATTTTTCTTCTATATCTAACATTTGTGTCACTTCATGTTCTATTTGTGCTTGTTCTGGTCGCTGTCTTAAGATTTCATTTTCCTCTGATTCTTTAATTGGTGTGTGGTGTTCTTTGTTTGTTTGCTCTGGGATGTTTGAGTCCATTACTGTATTTTCTTCTTCTTCTTCTGATTGCACATTATTTTGTTCCAGTATTTGTTGTACTTGTTTGATGTTTTCTAATTCTGACTGGGGTATCCTGTTATTTATGATTATTACACGGATCTGATCAGCTAGTCGTTGTTCTGTTAAAAATTTTAATTCTGGGTATCTGGTAATAAATTTTGTGTATACTTGTGATCTGTACCCAGTTGTGTTGGTTCCTAAATTTGTTGCTTGGTAATAACAGAACATGAGGTGTCGGTTAACTTCATCTGACCATCTCATCCTCTGTCTTTGTTTTCCTCCTAGTGTGGTTGCAGGAAGCATATCCTGCAAAACACCTCTATTTGGATTTAAATCATTTTCCGTGTGGCTAGCTGAGTCGTTACCATTGTGGACGGGCATAGGGCTCAAGCGTCGTCCCCGACCACGACAGCGCTTATCCGAGGCTTCATTAGTTCTGTCCTGAACCAACTAATCACACTAAAAGGGCGGTTAGCCCTATTAGTGGTTTGTTCTTTTCGTCGCCTTTTACGACTGGCAGAACATACCGAAGGCCTATTCTTCTTATTATTATTATTGTTACTATTATTATTTCGTTCTTTCTAGATCACTTAAGGCAAATGCAGCTAGAGTTGGAAGCAGAGCTGGGGGCTGCCCCACGTAGTCCAATACATAATCGGATTCAGCCCCCAGCTCCAGAACAACATCACTCACGTGAGTATACCGAAAAATTAATCCTCTTTCACTAGCTATCGTATTCAAAATAACTAAAAATTATCTTTCCTTCTGTTACAGGAAACGCCATCGGCGACCTTCATTCTATTGATGAACAGATCCAGGCCGTCCAGCAACAGTTGCCTACTTCTAAGTAAAAAATTACCTATCGCTAATAATATGAATATACTTATGTCTTTTTCTCTAGCAATTCCATTTATAAAATATCTTGTTTGTTCTAGGCCATTATAAACACTTATTGGATGGTGGCCTTGATTATTTTTTCGACGGTGCGATAGACTGCCCGGATGAATTGTTCATGCCCTGGAGTCAGAGCCAAAAAGGTAATTACTCACTCACTCTCATTACAACTATCTTTGCCATCGTTAGAATCCACCACCGTAGACAGTGTACTTGTATTACTTTACTTCATCTCTGCAGCGGTCGACCCCCAGCTGGCGGTCGCGCGTGTGCCTGTCGCGGCTAAACCCGGCCATCAACACCGCCCGCAGAGAGACGCCTCGCCCGCTGAAGCGCCCTCGGTCGCTGCGCGCGAAGCTGTATCTACCGCCGCCTCTACCAAGGTCACGCAGTCTGGCTCCTCCCAACGTTTACGCATCATTGTAAGAAGCAGTGCCTCAGTGGCTATTCCCTCAAACCGAGTGAATGCGCTAGACAGAACAGTGTGCTATTTATAGCATCAGTCCTGGCGCACGCAGCGGATGTGAATTTTCCAGCAACACGCTCCTAGTAATACTAGGTAGCGTGTTGCGCAGACCAATTTGAATCGCGCGCCAAAAACACGTCAGCCAATCAGAGACTGTGCTCGACATCTATTGAGCATCCCAGAGAGCATCCCAGAGTGCCCCTGAGAGCTACAACACCAAGAAGAATCGCTTCTCGGCTTTTGGCAAGATCAATGTGTAGTATTTGTGGCCCTTAAAAGGGCCGTTTGTTGAGAACTACTACTTTCAATGATTATATAAAGTACAATCACCCACAATGCGACAATCTTCGAAAGAAGAAGGACCACTTGCCTTCACCCACAAGTGAACGCTACAATCAGAATTTATCTTACAACGTCTACGACAAGACAGAGACAAACTCCCGTGCGGAAAAAGGTAGGAACTCTCACTAGCAATAATAATCTCAGAAACAGGTATAGTACGGTAAGCTAAAATTTCCCTAGTAACAATGCAGGTAGACCAAGTTTGGACTCCTTTGAAACTAGGGAAATCTTAGCTTACCGTACTATACCTGTTTCTGAGATTATTATTGCTAGTGAGGGTTCCTACCTTTTTCCGCACGAGAGTTTGTCTTGTCGTAGACGTTGTAAGATACATTCTGATTGTAGCGTTCACTTGTGGGTGAAGGCAAGTGGTCCTTCTTCTTTGGAAGATTGTCGCATTGTGGGTGATTGTACTTTATATAATCATTGAAAGTAGTAGTTCTCAACAAACGGCCCTTTTAAGGGCCACAAATACTACACATTGATCTTGCCAAAAGCCGAGAAGCGATTCTTCTTGGTGTTGTAGCTCCCTGGGGCACTCTGGGATGCTCTCTGGGATGCTCAATAGATGTCGAGCGCAGTCTCTGATTGGCTGACGTGTTTTTGGCGCGCGATTCAAATTGGTCTGAGCAACACGTGCGGGAAGCTGCAGCTGTCAAGATCGCCGAACCTCTGCGCGGCTGCTCGCACTGGCCGCCTACAGCCGCCGCAAGACGAGCGGTCGCCACCGCAGTTACCCAGGTCACACAGCCTGGCTGCCCCACTGACCTCTCGTCGCCGCCTCCTCCACCTCCCGAAGCTGACTGCCCACGACGCCGCCAGCGCAAGGTTCGTGTACCGAGACGAATACCAGTCTCATTAAACGATGATCACACGCCATCGCCTGCACCATCGTCCACCGGCTGGACCCCAGTATTAGTAGTAGTAATTGTATTAGTGATCACCCTGTGGCTAGCAGCATTTCTCTCCTCCAGGCTTTTAGTGAAGTAGATCAGGTCGGTGGCACCATACCTCAGTTGCAGTACTCGGCGATTGGCGACGCCTTTGAGGAGCGGATCTCAGTCATTCGCATCGAAAACCCGGCAGGGGGTGGGGGGTGGGGGGGTACGGCGATCCTGTTGGATTTTTAAACGCGTGCCTCCCTGTCCTGGAAACAGAGCTCCTCAGGGTAGTCGAAAATCCACGTTATTGCGCCATTAAATGTGGTACAGCCCTGTGTATCGAGTTATCGCACCCCCCCCCCCCCCCTCACCCAAAGTTCAGTCTGGTCAGGAAGAGACCAGCATTCATTATCTTTGGGGGTATAATGGCGTGATAACGCGGAGCACATCAATCGCCGGGTGGTTCCGTAAATCCACCTTGAGTGTCATATTGGGCCGCTTTTCCGAAATGGAGGTCAACAGCTCGGCTAAGGCACTCAGCAGAATTCTACACCTGGACATCCATATATGGGTCCACGATCCGTTAAATGGAGGGTCTAGCTATATAAAACTGTATATAGCTAACAAGAGGGCATGCAGTAATGTCGAAAATACAAAAGATCACTATATTTTGAGTAAACTTCAGTCTTGATCACTCATGTATGTTTTAATGATACAGGAAACCGGTTTCGGTTCTTTTTACAGAACCATCATCAGACCTGTGGATAAATTTTAAGAAATACTAGATACCAATCTTTAAATAAAATGAAAGTGTCTAATGATGTCAAAATTTAACAAGATAAGATAAAATTAATTATACCCATGGCTCCCTTAGGATGGTAGGCGGAGCTCTCCTCGCTGCTACGCAGTCAACTGATGGTTTGAGTGCTGAGCACGAGCTTAAATATGCAGAGGCTCCGCCTACTTCCTGTCACACTACTTCACAACTGCCAATCAGCGTTCATAATATGACGCCATCGTCAAAGTATAAAAGTAGGAAATACGCTAATAACATAAAATTGATTCATTTAAATGTCTGATTAAAAGATAGTTACTATATCTACAGCTTATTCATATTTTGGATAAAAACAGTGAACTATGATGTGTAATAGTTGTGCCCTCTATGGGCAACCTTAGTACTACTACAGTGCCGGTTACATCAAAGATGTGAAAGTCTTTGGCGTTGTGGTATATATCGATTATACCGAGTCGCCTGCATCATAATTGCATCTTTGTTGGATGTTGCATAATCGTCTTACTTTAACTGCAGTTTTTATAGCAATATTCTTTATAGTTGTAGGGTAGCAGCCAAGAGTACATTCCACATTATGTATATCTGAATAACTGATGAGACTGCTGATTAAATTTTTTAATCATCGGTCTAAAAGTTCTTATAATAATCAATGTCAATTTAATGTATTTTTTTTGTTGTTGTTCTGTATATTTTACATATATTGCTTTTGCCATGGGTATAACTAGTCTTATATTTTATAAAAAACAAAAGAGTAGATGCTTTTACTATAAAATTTCGTCAAAAAGATCGTAATAATATTTTTCGCGAAAATCTAATTGTTCATTGAGCAGCACTGATGTTTTTGTTTTCAAATAAGCATATATCTCGATTTCTTCTAGGATATTCATAAGTAAGCCTTTATTTGCATAATGCAGAACTTGTAAATTCTGTTCTACTGTCCCCTCAGCATGATTATTGAATGCTATATGATGGCCAAATACAGACTTTGTTCGTGAGGTACCCGACGTATGTTCTTTGTACCTTACTGCAAAATTTCGACCTGTTTGGCCGATATATATTTTCTCACAGTCTCTACATTGGATCTTGTACACTCCTGATCTGGTAGATTTTCCATTGTCTTTACTTACTGTATGTCTTAATTTTTGTTGTAAAGTATTGTCAGTTGTAAATGCTATTATTATTCCAGAATTTTTGAATAAATTAGTAATTCTATATGTCATCTTCATATATTTTGGATTACCTATTAGTGGAGTGCTTTGTGATTGTTGTACTTTATTAAAAATGATATCTACCTGTCGTGTGTCGAAAGAGTTGGTTTTTGCAATTTGTTTTAAGATGGTCATTTCCTTTTTGATTTCATTAGCTTCTAGCAGTAATTTTAGTATTCGGTGTATCACAGACTTAAAAAATGCTTTTTTATACTTGTCAGGATGACATGATGTGGCATTAATAATAACATCAGTGGTTGTAGGTTTCCTGTATATGGCAAATAAATGTTTCCCATTGTTATTAGTTATAGTGAGATCTAGGTAGTTGATAGATTTTCGATTTTCATGCTCAACTGTAAATTGTAACTTCGGATGCATAGAGTTTAATTTTATAGTAAGTTTCTCAATTTCATCTTTTGAGCCATTATAAAGCAATAATGTATCATCTACATATCGCTTGTAATATATGATTTTATTTGCGATATCAGGGTTATTTTTCAGGAATCGCGTCCTAATGTGGTTCACGAAAATGTCTGCAACTGTCCCAGCCAAAGAATTTCCCATTGCTAAGCCAGCCTTCTGACAATAGATTTTAGTATTAAAAGAGAAATAATTGTAATCTAAAGTGCATTCAAGCAGTTCTATAAATTCGATTATTTCGTCTTTAGTCATATTTTTGTATTGTATTAAGTTATCCCTAATTATATTAATTGTCTCATTAATGGGTATATTTGTATATAAATTTTTAATATCTAATGAGGCGAAACTTGCACTAGTTGGAATGTCTATATTGTGGATTTGTTGTGGTAGTTCATAACTGTTTTTGATACTAAAATTGCTGTCATATGTATAGAATGCTTTCAAAATTTTATTAAGTTTCATATTTAGTTTATATGAAGGACTGCTTTTGTAGTTGACAATAGGTCGTATAGATTTCTCTTTTTTATGCAGTTTAATCTGTGATCTTAATTTAGGTATTTGGGGATTCATATTTTTCATCATATTCTTTTCTTCAGGGGTCAAGAGGTGATTATTGTCATCGACTAATTTCTTGATCTTTAACTGGAACTTTGGAGTGGAGTCTTTAGTTACTTCAACAATCCCATTTTCATTAAAAAATGAGAGTGTTTTAAATATATAATCGTCTTCTTTCATAATAACAAGGGTATTTCCTTTATCGGCCTTTACCACAATTGCTTTCTCTGCTAGTAGTTTATTATTGATATTTTTAAGTTTATTATCTTCAGTTTTTCTATGCAGTTTATTTTTCTCTTTTAAAATTAAATCCTTCATTTTTAGGGCTATCTTACATGCTTCGGGTTTATTTATTTTCGATATTTTGCTTGTTGCTATAACATCAGCAATTATGTGTTTAACATTCATATTATTTAGTGGGGGAGTTAAGTTATATTTTAAACCTTTGTCAAGTAGCGACATTTCGGACTTTGTGAACTGAATATCTGTAAGATTCAATGTCCTTGGATAAAATTGATGTATATTGTTGACCTTTTTCTAAAAGCTTATTTTGTTGTTTAGCTACAAGTAAATCAATTTTTCTCTGATGTCTTTGGGTAATCGCTTTACGTAAAAAGTCTATTTTCTCATCAATGCTGCTTAGTAAAATAGAAAAAATCAAAGGTGAGAGTTCATTACTTAGCAATAAATGCAGACTATACATTTCGACATTTAAAAGATCTTTTATCTTAAAAGCTTCTCTAATTTCAGATTTAATCCATAAAATACTACTCCTTTGTTGTACATATGTTAGATTACTAGATTTGGATTGGATATTGATTCTAGCATATTTTGGTATGATATGTTTCATGAGGCAAGTTTTATTAAATTTAATTTTCATACCAAGTTTCATAATTTTGGTTCTAATATTTCTAAACCTTTTGTAATTTCCAATTGCCTGACTAGACAAACTTTGCACAATTTTGGTAAACATTTTTGGAAAGCAGTGATCAATTAATTGTTATATTTTGACTAAACTTCAGTCTTGATCACTCATGTATGTTTTAATGATACAGGTAACCGGTTTCGGTTCTTTTTACAGAACCATCATCAGACCTGTGGATAAATTTTAAGAAATACTAGATACCAATCTTTAAATAAAATGAAAGTGTCTAATGATGTCAAAATTTAACAAGATAAGATAAAATTAATACCTAAGGGAGCCATGGGTATAATTAATTTTGCAGGCGACTCGGTATAATCGATATATACCACAACGCCAAAGACTTTCACATTTTTGATGTAACCGGCACTGTAGTAGTACTAAGGTTGCCCATAGAGGGCACAGCTATTACACAGTGATCAATTAATTGTTAATAATAATAAGCTGTAGATATAGTAACTATCTTTTAATCAGATATTTAAATGAATCAATTTTATGTTATTAGTGTATTTCCTACTTTTATACTTTGACGATGGCGTCATATTATGAACGCTGATTGGCAGTTGTGAAGTAGTGTGACAGGAAGTAGGCGGAGCCTCTGCATATTTAAGCTCGTGCTCAGCACTCAAACCATCAGTTGACTGCGTAGCAGCGAGGAGAGCTCCGCCTACCATCCTAAGGGAGCCATGGGTATAATTAATTTTATCTTATCTTGTTAAATTTTGACATCATTAGACACTTTCATTTTATTTAAAGATTGGTATCTAGTATTTCTTAAAATTTATCCACAGGTCTGATGATGGTTCTGTAAAAAGAACCGAAACCGGTTTCCTGTATCATTAAAACATACATGAGTGATCAAGACTGAACTTTAGTCAAAATATAACAATTAATTGATCACTGCTTTCCAAAAATGTTTACCGAAATTGTACAAAAGATCACGTTTGTTTTGCATGGTCAATCCTGACTTGCGAGAGAAATTACAATTATAGAGCTCATCCTGAACGTCCCAGTACATACAATGTAGGTGATAATATTTATTCATCTTATAACTTTGATGGTAATGACGTCCCCATCAAAATCCAGGACGTACCTAAATTTGAGGCGCAGAATACCGGAATATCGGTACACGTTTATGGCCTGGAGAAGAAAAGCAAGTCAGTCGAGCAAGGCAAATATTGTCGTCGGCCCCCTCCATTTCTCAAAATTTGCCGGTGAGCGTGAGCTGCATGTAAATATGCTGCTCTTTTCTGAAGGTGACAATTATCGCTATGTCTGGATCAAGGACATGTCCCGGCTCCTTTCCTCCCAACTATCAGCCAAACATAATGTAAAACATATGTGTCTAAGGTGTCTCAATTACTTCTCCTCTGAACAGTTATTAGCTACGCATCTAGTAGACTGTATGTCCAAGGATGCGGTACGTGTTATTATGCCCACAGAGGAAAACAAATTCATAAAGTTTAGGAATGCTCACCACCAGGAGCGCTGCCCGTTTGTAGTGTACACCGACTTTGATTGCCTGCCCGCTGTGAAGGCGATTCTACGACCTCACACACTACCTTTACAGAGAAACACGTATCCTATGCGGCAGCGTACCAAATTGTATCGTCATATGACACCAACCTTAACCGATACAAATCTTACGTCGGCGATAATCCATCGATTTGGTTGCTCTCTGAGCTTGACAAATTTTCACTAGAAGTTGATAAGCTGTACAGCGGCAACGTTCCAATGACCAAATCGAAGGAGAATGAAGATTTGTATAATAAAGCCACCGAGTGTCATATTTGTGGGCTGCCGTTGGACAGAAAAACGGAAACTCCTCGTAGGGACCACTGTCATCTTACAGGGAAATTCCATGGCCCAGCTCACAGTGCGTGCACTTTGAAGTACCAATTACCTAGGCACATACCAGTTTTCTTTCATAATTTAAGTGGGTATGACGCTCATTTTCTAGTTGAGCACTTGGCCGATTTCGGTTGAGAGAAAAAACAGGTGAGTGTCCTACCTGAGAGCATCGAGAAGTATATACAGGGTGTTTCAAAAATGACTGGTATATTTGAAACGGCAATAAAAACTAAACGAGCAGCGATAGAAATACACCGTTTGTTGCAATATGCTTGGGACAACAGTACATTTTCAGGCGGACAAACTTTCGAAATTACAGTAGTTACAATTTTCAACAACAGATGGCGCTGCGGTCTGGGAAACTCTATACTACGATATTTTCCACATATCCACCATGCGTAGCAATAATATGGCGTAGTCTCTGAATGAAATTACACGAAACCTTTGACAACGTGTCTGGCGGAATGGCTTCACATGCAGATGAGATGTACTGCTTCAGCTGTTCAGTTGTTTCTGGATTCTGGCGGTACACCTGGTCTTTCAAGTGTCCCCACAGAAAGAAGTCACAGCGGTTCATGTCTGGCGAATAGGGAGGCCAATCCACGCCGCCTCGTATATGTTTCGGATAGCCCAAAGCAATCACACGATCATCGAAATATTCATTCAGGAAATTAAAGACGTCGGCCGTGCGATGTGGCCGGGCACCATCTTGCATAAACCACGAGGTGTTCGCAGTGTCGTCTAAGACAGTTTGTACCGCCACAAATTCACGAAGAATGTCCAGATAGCGTGGTGCAGTAATCGTTTCGGATCTGAAAAATGGGCCAATGATTCCTTTGGAAGAAATGGCGGCCCAGACCAGTACTTTTTGAGGATGCAGGGACGATGGGACTGCAACATGGGGCTTTTCGGTTTCCCATATGCGCCAGTTCTGTTTATTGACGAAGCCGTCCAGGTAAAAATAAGCTTCGTCAGTAAACCAAATGCTGCCCACATGCATATCGCCGTCATCAATCCTGTGCACTATATCGTTAGCGAATGTCTCTCGTGCAGCAATGGTAGCGGCGCTGAGGGGTTACCGCGTTTGAATTTTGTATGGATAGAGGTGTAAACTCTGGCGCATGAGACGATACGTGGACGTTGGCGTCATTTGGACCGCAGCTGCAACACGGCGAACGGAAACCCGAGGCCGCTGTCGGATCACCTGCTGCAGTAGCTGCGCGTTGCCCTCTGTGGTTGCCGTACGCGATCGCCCTACCTTTCCGGCACGTTCATCCGTCACGTTCCCAGTCCGTTGAAATTTTTCAAACAGATCCTTTATTGTATCGCTTTTCGGTCCTTTGGTTACATTAAACCTCCGTTGAAAACTTCGTCTTGTTGCAACAACACTGTGTTCTAGGCGATGGAATTCCAACACCAGAAAAATCCTCTGTTCTAAGGAATAAACCATGTTGTCTACAGCACACTTGCACGTTGTGAACAGCACACACTTACAGCAGAAAGACGACGTACAGAATGGCGCACCCACAGACTGCGTTTTCTTCTATATCGTTCACATCACTTGCAGCGCCATCTGTTGTTGAAAATTGTAACTACTGTAATTTCGAAAGTTTGTCCGCCTGAAAATGTACTGTTGTCCCAAGCATATTGCAACAAACGGTGTATTTCTATCGCTGCTCGTTTAGTTTTTATTGCCGTTTCAAATATACCGGTCATTTTTGAAACACCCTGTATCATTCTCCAAACGAATGACGCCAAGAATTACGCTGCGCTTCCTCGATACACTACGTATTATACAGTCACCACTACAGAAACTTGTTGAAACTCTACCTACGGTGGATATGCATATCACTCGAGCTGCATTTCCCGACGAGGAAAAGTTTCAACTTGTGACTAGGAAAGGGGTTTTTCCATACGAGTATGTGAATAGTATGGCCAAACTCGACGAAACCAAGCTACCCGACATAACTGCATTCTCCAGCAACCTCACAGGCGACACGATAGCGAATACAGAGTATGAGCATGCCGTGAATGTCTGGCGGGAATTCAGTATATCTAATTTAGTAGAGTACGCACGTCTTTACATGGACACAGACGTGCGCTTGCTTGCGGACGTTTTAGAGTAATTCCGGAATCTATGTATGACCACATATTCTCTGGACCCTGCATTTTATTACACGGCACCTGGGTTGTCTTGGGACGCGATGGTCAAGAAAACGAAGTGCAGTATCGAATTATTGACCGATCCTGACTTCTTTTCTTCGAGCGAGGGATCCGTGGGGGGCTCTGCCAATGCAATCATAGACACGCGAAAGCAAATAAGCCATGGATGGGTGACAGGTTTAACGCATCGCTTGATTCAAGTTATGTATTCTATCTCGATGTGAATAACTTATACGGACACGCTATGAAGGAATGTCTGCCCATTCGCGAGTTTAAGTCGCTGTCCGAAGATGAATGCAAAGGATTAGGTGGAAAAATCAGGGGGAGTATGGCCGCCGATTCTGATGTAGGGTATGTTGTGGAGGCAGAACTCAAATACCCTATTAGTTTGCATGACGCGCATACCGATTTGCTGCTGTGTCCAGAGCAACTAGTTCCGCGAGGAGGTTCCACACCGAAACTGATGACAACGCTGGGGGACAAGCAGAGGTACATCATTCACTGTCTTAACCTCCAACAATGCCTCAGCTGGTTAAAATCATCCGGGCCATCTCCTTCAAGCAGTCCCCCTGGTTGAAGGAGTATATTGATCTGAATACAAGACAGAGAACTTCCGCGTCGTGTGTCTTTGACAAAGATTTTTATAAATTAATGAATAATTCAATTTTCGGAAAAACTATGGAGAATTTGAGGGAACGACGTGAAATTTTTATTGGAACGCAATGGGATGGGCGTTATGGCGTACGAAAATGCATTGCCAGACCAAATTTTAAACGGGTCACTATTTTCAATAACAATTGTTGCTGTGGAGATGGCTAAAACTGCAGTAGAGTTTACTAAACCTATCTATGTGGGGATGTGCATACCAGACCTACCCAAACTCCACATGTACCGCTATCATTATGAGTTCGCGAAAACTCATTTCGCAGATCCTAAATTACTTTATATGGATACAGATAGTTTCATCTATTGGGTGAAGAACTGCGATCCATATGAAGTAATTAGGTACCACGCCAATTAATTCGACACGTCTTCTTATGAGGTCGATAATCCTTATGGTATTGTTTCGCGAAACAAGAAGGTTATCGGTCTCATGAAAGACGAGTCGAATGGATTGCCGATTATGGAATTTGTAGGTCTTCGGTCCAAGATGTATGCATATCGCACATTGGAAGGTCCACTCAGAGACAGGCTAAGGGGGTATGACGGATGGCATCACGAGCTCTGTCTGCCGAAGACTATTTGCAGTGCCTACGTGGTGGTGTTCTCGGTGCTGAGCTGCAGCCGCCGCATATGGTCCGGCAAACTAGTTTTCGATCGATAGCGCACGAGGTGTAGACTGTGCTGCAGTTTAAGATCGGTCTGTCGCCTCATGACGATAAAAGGGTCATCTGTGATGACGGCATCGGAACTCGCCCGTACTCACACTACTCACTTGTAGCGAGAGAAGGGGTGGGGGACTATGATTGAGAGAGAGAGAGAGAGAGATAGAGAGATGGCGAGAGTGTCTGCAGAGTAGTAGTATGACCCTTTTATCATAGTGTAAATACTGAATGAGAGTCTTTTGTAGTGTGTATCAGCTTGCGTACTTCCGTGTATGTCTGAGTGTGTGTGAATGTGTGCGAGCCTGTGTTAAGTGTGCATGTGTGTAAATATTATTTATTCTATCAAAGAAAAAGCAAAAAAAAATCATAACAAAACAGAAAAACTACAATAAAACCATTTATAAAAAAAGTCTTTATATATATTTGTATATTTTTTCGCCGCTATTACTAGTCAACGGCTATATGACTGAAAACAGATAAAAATTTTACACCTCTTATAATCAAATAGAGGAAGACGAAAATACAATTTTCGCAGTTCGTATCTGATTTGATCTTAGTAGTTGTTGTAAGTTTCACCTGCCATTAGCCATCCAGTCAGAACTAGTTTTTTTAAGAATGTGAGTGCCACCAATTAAATTCTTTATACATACTTGACTGTGGAAAAAAATCTTTATACCGAGAAATATGTGTTCACCTGCTTGTTGTAGTGGAAGATGTCTAGAGCCACTTACTTCAATGAAATATAATTTAAATTGCTAGTGGAAAATGTTTTAGAGCCACCATCTTGAACTAAAAATACGTTTGCCATCAGTTAAAAAAGTGTTTCCGGTGGAACTTCAATAGAGATTGTAAGATAATATAATTACGTTCTAGTACCTCTGCTTTAGTTTATATATATATATATATATATATATATATATATATATATATATAGAGAGAGAGAGAGAGAGAGAGAGAGAGAGAGAGAGAGAGAGTTATCTCTGTACAATGCTTATATATTTATGAATAATGTAAAGACAAGTACCTGCAAAGATCAGAACTTTCATATTTTTACTTGAAGACAAATAATGTATCTGTAAACTCATACAATGTGAAAAAAAGTGAATCATTTTACTGTAAACTGATATGTCGCAAACAACACTTTAAAAAACTGAATTGAATAATAAATTCAATTATTTTATTCTAAAAGAAATTGCCCGAGTTTGTTATTATTTCACCCTCAATCATGATTCATATACGTTGCACTGGCGCAGAGAAAGACCTATAAGGTTTTTACTGATTTAAAGACAGAGATGAAATCTGAATGACGCGTGCTGGACTTGGTCCGCCGGTCACAAACAGACCCCGCCACTCTCTTTGTGGTCCTGTCACTTTAAACGGCTGACTCATTGCCGCACCGGCGAGGTGGAAGCAGGTAAGCTGGCTCAGGCAGCTCCAGTGGAATGTGCTTCACACACAGTATCACCAATAAACTTACTTCTATGGAAGTAGGTGTCACAGAAAGAAAACAACAAGAATTCTTATGGAGAAAAAAAATTGTTTATTTATTTGTGAGCCATCTTAAAAGTAATTTTACATTTTCAGATGCTGACACACAACTATTTTTTTCTTCTTCACACGTTCGCTGTCTAAGTTGATGGATAGGTGGACAATCGTAGTATTCCAGGTTATGGATAGCCGCATATTTGAAGATTCGACGCAGCCAGCTACTCTTCTCATCGCTTTTAAGGTAGATTATTGTCTCCTTGTGACCAAATACTCTCAGCAATTGCAGCAAATGTTTATAAGAGATGCCAGGGGCATCCCACATAATACCATGATATAACTTTGTTAGCCACATCGCGCTCCTGACTGTCTTATTGCACTTGACGTCTTTAAATGGTTTCGGCGATTCAACTCTTGATACAAATGTTCCTATTACTCCATCACTTTGCGTTAATGCTATTAATGCACAGTCTTTAATTATGAAACGCCTGCACTCATCATAGTAAAATCCTTGAACGTCAGCTACGATCCTCACACCTTCAGGTAACATCGTGATCTACGCTAGAGCTAGCAGAGTGCGTATTAATTTATACAACTCGTTGCACTACACCAGTGAGCGGACAGTAGTTAACGAGATGATTATGCAGAACGAGAGCGTATGCCGAAGTCTGATCAGGGAAGTTTGCTGAAGATTCAAATTCAATCCGTACATCTACAGGCCCTGATTTAATTATCTCATTCTGTTTTGACCAGTCAATCACGATTATTGGCGCTAGCTTCTTGAAACTCTGTGGGCTGAGTAGGCATCCTTCATTTTCAACACCTTTCCAGTAAGATGCTGAGAATCTCGCATACATGTCAAATGCCAGACTGTATACATTGCTGTCCCACTGTAGATGTAGATTCTCATATGGGTAGTATTCTGAATTCACGAAGACTCTGGCGTTAGTTAACTTGCAGTGTTCAAATTCAGTTGAGTCCTTTGATACATTAGCACACCTTTGAGTTTGAAATGCGAGTATGATGAATCAAGGTGCTTCAAACTGCACTGATGTGTTAATAGCCCAAGTATGTGTGGACGCTGTAGGTAGGACTGGGTATTCAAATAGCTCCCATGATCGGAAAGTTAGTGGTAGGTAGGTGCCGGCATTCAGAACTTTTAAGAGCTTCAAGCGCTCCTCGTCGGCAACGGCGATGTGAGGCATTTTCCATGATATGCTATTAATCTTGATTTGAACATTCTCTGCAGCTGTTTGAGAGAATGAATTCACGTCACTTGCACTTCTCACCAAAATAAGTTCCTGTTTAGCGTTGATAATAATTCGCTGCATATTCTCAAAATAACCCATAAGCATTTTTAGTGGCACGCACGCGGTAAATCGGCTTTGTCCATCCTCCCCATCCGCTGCATCTATGAACCACCCAGCATTTGTTTGAATCAGAGGGTGAGGCTGAAACGTACGTCTTAAGGGCTGATGTAATACCAACATTACGTGTTCGGTCTATTTCAATTCCGTTGAGTTCATAGCGTATCTCTTGAAACAGGAATGCTACGGCATTTCGAGTGAGCTTCGAGAGCGCTACGGCAGCCCCGTCAGCTTTCTTAAACGTGTAGTCCAGATAGAGGAAGCTCTTGCTAGGCAGTGTTACTGTGTCCTGATGCTGGATAACAATCCTAATTTCATCATTTTTGTTAAATGTGCTTGAAGCATAGGGTTTGTGTGAGTGGTATTCATGACGAATAATTCGGTCATCATACTCTACTGACTGAGTTACATTGAGCGACGTCATTCTGCGGTTTTAAACCTGCTGAAATGAGGAATTCGTAATTAAGGCGTGTTATCACCTTGCCCTTCAGCGTTGCACTGACGGGTTGTGAGCCTGGTATGCTAGCTTTATACCTTATTCCCATCTCGCCTTAGATGCAGGCGTACAATGATCTCTTCTCCTCTAAAGTTAACAAGCTGATTATTCTGGTCCACAATACGCACGTCAAGGTAGTCCAGTGTCTGAACAGTCACCGGGAGATATATAGCGATTGTGGGGGCTTGAACTATTTTATACCCTGTGCCTACTGTAGGAAAGAATCCGTAAATTGAGTGGATCAATTTATCGTTCAGGTATGAGTTTGTGGCAATATGACACTCAACGTGGATTGCACTCACTGGGAGTATATCTACAGCATGATCTGATGCGTAAAATTTACTTCCGTCCTTCACCAAAGCACGATCCTTCGCAAAACCTAGCAGTGGACCAATTGAATGTCTCTGTGTAAAGTCGATCGTAGCACTCTCTGTCCGTATTTCAGATTTAAGGTTATTAATGTTTGCCCGTAGTTCAATACCTTTTTCTGACTGTTTTAAAAGTTCGTTTAAATCATCAATACTGTAGGCACCAGGTTGTATTTGTAGAATCTCCTTCCGGCCGTCAATTTCAAGATGTAGTTTAATGTTGTTCAGTGTAATATTTGGAATGCTGTTATACGTCTCTAGACCAATCAGTGCAATACTCCAGTCCCCTGCACTTAAATCAATCGTCGGAAAGTAATTTGCGCGTAATACTGATCCTCGCTCTTTTAAAGTTAGAGTGTACGACATTGCATCTAAACATCAAATGATGGTCATGTGTTCAATGACAGCTCTTTTATATATCGCGCACATGATCTGACGATGACGCATTCTAGA
This sequence comes from Schistocerca cancellata, assembly GCF_023864275.1. Taxonomy (NCBI): domain Eukaryota; kingdom Metazoa; phylum Arthropoda; class Insecta; order Orthoptera; family Acrididae; genus Schistocerca; species Schistocerca cancellata. The sequence goes on along the minus strand of NC_064631.1, from coordinate 76,130,307 downwards.
GGGGGTTCGCCGTTGCTCTGATGAGGAACATAGCAAAGAGATGACCACAGAGATATGTGTTAAAGTCCTGATATCGTCGGACATTGTAGAAGACGCGTCTTTTGCTGGTGAAGTAGTGTTGTAATTCTTCAGGCGGCTGTATATCGCCGAATGAATCGAAATACTGAACTACACTCCTGGAAATTGAAATAAGAACACCGTGAATTCATTGTCCCAGGAAGGGGAAACTTTATTGACACATTCCTGGGGTCAGATACATGATCACACTGACAGAACCACAGGCACATAGACACAGGCAACAGAGCATGCACAATGTCGGCACTAGTACAGTGTATATCCGCCTTTCGCAGCAATGCAGGCTGCTATTCTCCCATGGAGACGATCGTAGAGATGCTGGATGTAGTCCTGTGGAACGGCTTGCCATTCCATTTCCACCTGGCGCCTCAGTTGGACCAGCGTTCGTGCTGGACGTGCAGACCGCGTGAGACGACGCTTCATCCAGTCCCAAACATGCTCAATGGGGGACAGATCCGGAGATCTTGCTGGCCAAGGTAGTTGACTTACACCTTCTAGAGCACGTTGGGTGGCACGGGATACATGCGGACGTGCATTGTCCTGTTGGAACAGCAAGTTCCCTTGCCAGTCTAGGAATGGTAGAACGATGCCGGGTGTTGGCCCTGTGTGCCTCGGTCGTATGCAGTCCTGATTGTGGCGCTCACCTGCACGGCGCCAAACACGCATACGACCATCATTGGCACCAAGGCAGAAGCGACTCTCATCGCTGAAGACGACACGTCTCCATTCGTCCCTCCATTCACGCCTGTCGCGACACCACTGGAGGCGGGCTGCACGATGTTGGGGCGTGAGCGGAAGACGGCCTAACGGTGTGCGGGACCGTAGCCCAGCTTCATGGAGAGGGATCCTACGGTCTTGGCGTGCATCCGTGCGTCGCTGCGGTCCGGTCCCAGGTCGATGGGCACGTGCACCTTCCGCCGACCACTGGCGACAACATCGATGTACTGTGGAGACCTCACGCCCCACGTGTTGAGCAATTCGGCGGTACGTCCACCCGGCCTCCTGCATGCCCACTATACGCCCTCGCTCAAAGTCCGTCAACTGCACATACTGGTCACGTCCACGCTGTCGCGGCATGCTAACAGTGTTAAAGACTGCGATGGAGCTCCGTATGCCACGGCAAACTGGCTGACACTGACGGCGGCGGTGCACAAATGCTGCGCAGCTAGCGCCATTCGACGGCCAACACCGCGGTTCCTGGTGTGTCCGCTGTGCCGTGCGTGTGATCATTGCTTGTACAGCCCTCTCGCAGTGTCCGGAGCAAGTATGGTGGGTCTGACACACCGGTGTCAATGTGTTCTTTTTTCCATTTCCAGGAGTGTATGTCTTGGACTTACGCAACCCAATGAGTCCCTGGACCCCCAGCAACATCTAAATTTACAATTCCGCACTCATTAGTCCGCCACATGGTCTTCGGTAATGTATGCCGCATAAAGACGCCGCGCAATCCACGAATGTGAAGGTTTTGTTTAAGAGTTTTAACTAGATCTTTATTCGTAAGCGCTCGGTTGGGTAAGATAACTAACGGGCTTTTTTTTTATTATTTATGAAGAGACCTAGTCCTTTTCTGTATGGATTCAAGTAGAGGCCTTTTCCGATAGCTGCCTCCATAGCGCGATTATGTCTTCTGGCTTCCTCTAGTTGGGCTTGTGCATTCTGTGCGTTTTTGGCCGTTTTGGCGACAGCTGCGGCACCGCCTGTGAGTGAACCTACAGCGGACAGGGCTACAAGGGCTGGAACGAGGAACGGGCTAATTCCGCCCGAAGTCTTTGGTAGGGGTAGGAGCCTAGGTGGTTTAATTGAAGTCGAGTTTTTCTTCTTTTTCCCATCATTCAACACACGTTTAGCTGCAGACATCGAGGTGAGAATACAGTTTTTCAAGCAACCGGGTTTGTTGTTCTTCTTCCTGTTCTTCTTCGCCCGCAAAGCTGTTCGCGCTGCTTTCATAATTCGTTTGAAATTCACCACACCCAAGCCCAACTTAATTTTTCCACTCATGGTTTTATCAGCCACGAATTCAGCAACGCGTTGGCCTATTCCGAGATCTTTTCTTCGCCTTATTTGCTTGGCTTTATCTGCTAATATCCGGTCGCCTACGTGGCGTGCTGGGAGATCCTTATTTGGTGCGTATGCGTGGTCGTGCTCAAGGCAGGCTTCGTCTAGTAGGTTAATACCTTTATCGCCTCGTGCCAGGCGCTTCTGAAGCTTTTTCCAGGCCCACAGAAGTTATATCCGGGAATATGCAATTCAACAGGCAACTTGTCGAGAACACCATCTCCACCTCTTATTATGATGTGTGCATGTGTGCATGGTACGCTACTGAGGAGATAGAGGTCTACTCTCCCTATTATATACTAACTTGTCAGTTTCGATCCAACTGTTTTCTGATGATGGAAATCCTAGCCATTTAACCAGTGCTCTATTCCCACGACGTCTTATCACGCGCTCGATGAGAAATACATCTGGTTCAGAACTCTTCTGCAATTCCTCCGTGTAAAAGCATCCTGCAATTTCTTCGCCCTTGCCGTCCTTTAACATATATGTCCTAGGATTGGTTCGCTGCACTTTGGATACTGTGAATATCTCAGCCGACCAATTTGGTAAGTACGATTTCTCGAACGCTGTCTTGTGTTTTGAAATACGTACTAAGTCGCCTATATTGAACCTCAGTTTGCGAGGGTCGAGCATTTTAATCCGGAAATATACTGTGTCCATGAGTGAATTATCACGAACATCGATCGGTCTCATTTTGTTTGTACTATGTTTGGTTCGATAATACTTTGCAATTATCTGTGGGAGGATATCTACCCACGTGTACGAACCGCGAAGATTAAACTGCATCCACATATGAGCTTTGACTGTTCTGTTCAACCGCTCGACGATACTAGCTTTAAGGTGGGTAAACGTGGAGTAGTGGTGTATGCCATACCGCTTCATCACAGTGTTGAAATGTTCATTGTAAAACTCTCCACCGTGATCGGTTTGAAGATTGGCCGGGCATCGATTCGTTCCTGTCTGCAGCAAACGCTCAAACACCACAGCAATATCTCTACCGGTTTTCGTTTTCACAGGTAACGCCCATGCGAATTTAGAGTATGTATCCAATAACCATTAAAATGTATTTGAATCCATTATTATGAGGTGAATTTCGATTCATATCTACAAGATCAGCTTGCCACAGATCATCCAACCCTTTAATCATGACATGTCTACGAGGGTATGTTTTGCGTGCTGGCTTGTGCAGTTCTCGAACCACGGTCTCCATACTTATTCGATGATACCTCTCTCTTGAAGCTCTGGGATTATGGATACAACCTCATTCGAATGAGCTGTATTGCCCGCAGCAGCCGAAGCCATCAACAGTCGAAGTCTGTCTATTAGTTCACCTTGGTCATCGTAATATATATACTGCGGGACTTGATTGCTCACTCCTTTATGCTGAAAGTCTACACCCTCACCGACACTTTTAGTTTGCTCATTGAGTAAAGGTTGTATAATGGTAGTGTATTTAGAGTTTTCCGGCTTTTTCAGTGTTCCGTCGGAATTTTTGTACAGATCAGTCAAGTTAAATATTTCCCTATAGACTTTGTGATCATCGGCAGAGTATTTTAAGTTTTTTGATGGCCTTAGGAAGATTAAGTTCATTAAGCCAGGTGTTCTTTTAAAGTCTGTATCCCCGATGCGTATTGTGCTATCGGATAAAGTTATCGTTTGAGAGCCTAGCATGTACGGTCTCGACCTGCTGACACCAAATGTTCTATCTTAACGGTCGGATACTGGTTGGTGAATTCTGCGATTGGGTCATTATTATGCAAAGCTATCTCGGTGATAGATTCGGTAACAGGTTTAAAAGTTTCATTTAGTGTTTGCTCGCGATCTATATGTCCCAACTTCAGCAAATATAATTTCTCTCGAACTGCTTTGCGCGTCTGAATGACTTTATGCTTTGTCGACATCTCGAAGGATACTAATCAGAGCTCTGAATATCACGTGGTTTTATATATGCTTTGTTGTACTTCTTCTTCTCCTTTTTTCCTACGCCACCTTCTTCAACAACAACGGCCTCGGCTTCTATCATGCCCTCAATTGCGCTAATTCTGTTCTCTATCCGGTTTTGGTTAATGGCAAGAAGTTTCTGGGTGTCCTTTAATTCCCTTGCAACTTTAACTAGTCTGGACTCAAGATTTGATATCGGTGTACATTCGGGCACTCTGTCTTTGCACACCTAATCTCTCACACTGAGCGTCCGCCATGCGTGCGAATTTGTCCATGGTGAAGTGTTAACTGATGGGATAAGGTATTGTCGTACGTTTATACACTCCTGGAAATTGAAATAAGAACACCGTGAATTCATTGTCCCAGGAAGGGGAAACTTTATTGACACATTCCTGGGGTCAGATACATCACATGATCACACTGACAGAACCACAGGCACATAGACACAGGCAACAGAGCATGCACAATGTCGGCACTAGTACAGTGTATATCCACCTTTCGCAGCAATGCAGGCTGCTATTCTCCCATCGAGACGATCGTAGAAATGCTGGATGTAGTCCTGTGGAACGGCTTGCCATGCCATTTCCACCTGGCGCCTCAGTTGGACCAGCGTTCGTGCCGGCCGCGGTGGTCTAGCGGTTCAGGCGCTGCAGTCCGGAACCGCGGGACTGCTACGGTCGCAGGTTCGAATCCTGCCTCGGGCATGGGTGTGTGTGATGTCCTTAGGTTAGTTATGTTTAAGTAGTTCTAAGTTCTAGGGGACTTATGACCTAAGATGTTGAGTCCCATAGTGCTCAGAGCCATTGGAACCATTGGAACCAGCGTTCGTGCTGGACGTGCAGACCGCGTGAGACGACGCTTCATCCAGTCCCAAACATGCTCAATGGGGGACAGATCCGGAGATCTTGCTGGCCAGGGTAGTTGACTTACACCTTCTAGAGCACGTTGGGTGGCACGGGATACATGCGGACGTGCATTGTCCTGTTGGAACAGCAAGTTCCCTTGCCGGTCTAGGAATGGTAGAACGATGGGTTCGATGACGGTTTGGATGTACCGTGCACTATTCAGTGTCCCCTCGACGATCACCAGTGGTGTACGGCCAGTGTAGGAGATCGCTCCCCACACCATGATGCCGGGTGTTGGCCCTGTGTGCCTCGGTCGTATGCAGTCCTGATTGTGGCGCTCACCTGCACGGCGCCAAACATGCATACGACCATCATTGGCACCAAGGCAGAAGCGACTCTCATCGCTGAAGACGACACGTCTCCATTCGTCCCTCCATTCACGCCCGTCGCGACACCACTGGAGGCGGGCTGCACGATGTTGGGGCGTGAGCGGAAGACGGCCTAACGGTGTGCGGGACCGTAGCCCAGCTTCATGGAGACGGTTGCGAATGGTCCTCGCCGATACCCCAGGAGCAACAGTGTCCCTAATTTGCCGGGAAGTGGCGGTGCGGTCCCCTACGGCACTGCGTAGGATCCTACGGTCTTGGTTGGCGTGCATCCGTGCGTCGCTGCGGTCCGGTCCCAGGTCGACGGGCACGTGCACCTTCCGCCGACCACTGGCGACAACATCGATGTACTGTGGAGACCTCACGCCCCACGTGTTGAGCAATTCGGCGGTACGTCCACCTGGCCTCCCGCATGCCCACTATACGCCCTCGCTCAAAGTCCGTCAACTGCACATACGGTTCACGTCCACGCTGTCGCGGCATGCTACCAGTGTTAAAGATTGCGATGGAGCTCCGTATGCCACGGCAAACTGGCTGACACTGACGGCGGCGGTGCACAAATGCTGCGCAGCTAGCGCCATTCGACGGCCAACACCGCGGTTCCTGGTGTGTCCGCTGTGCCGTGCGTGTGATCATTGCTTGTACAGCCCTCTCGCAGTGTCCGGAGCAAGTATGGTGGGTCTGACACACCGGTGTCAATGTGTTCTTTTTTCCATTTCCAGGAGTGTATATGGAGAAAGACTTGGAAGTTCCGGCTATAACTACCGTCATTCAGTTTACGGGTTTTATCAATAACGAGAAAGCCGTATTGTGAGTGGTTCCAGCAATCAGCACATATCTTTACAAATTCATTGTATGACATGTCGGTCCCTATGTGAGCATGGTAAATGTGCTTTAAATTGAGGTTGTCTTGTTTGAATGCTATAATGAGATTTGCGTTGCCCTCACCAGCTGTTTTGGGATCCTGGATTACGTTTGACTCAGATAAAATACTCAACACCCATATGACGGCCAAAGCAGAAATATTTACGGATTTGATCTTGCTTTTCAACAGCGACTTCGTCAAATATGAAGACAGTGTTAGGCTGTACCTCTTCAGGTGGGGGGGACGTCGTCGCTTTCACTGAACGCTCTGTACGTTACACCCTCTACTCCATCTAATAGTTTCTTCAGTAACTGGTACTTGGGCTGAAAGAGTGTTTTGGAGAAGACGAAAAGGTGCTCGAAGCGGACTCCGTCTATGTGCGTTAACAGAGCCATGAGGACATTTGTCTTACCACAGCTGGATGGACCAACAATTATAGCTCGTATGCTGTCGGGAAGGAGTGGTCCATTCTTGTTGGTCTTCTGGCCTTGGTCATCATCACAGGACCAGTCACCTACAATAAAGCCCTTGAGCCGAGGGTGTTTCACCCAGCCCGCCATGATACCTACTGTGGTAGGTCAAGGTGTGGAATACGCTTTTATATGATTAAAAATTTGTGTTTGTGTGTAGTCACTATAGCGCTGTCACCTTACCAACTGAGCTATAACGGCTACACAACAGAATGAACTCGAGGTGGTATATTTAAAGGGAAGGCTGCCGTATAGATTAAAGTAGGTGACATTTTGTCTTGACAAATAAAAAACACGCTATGACAAATTTAATATTATAAAATAATATATTTATTTATTAAAATATTTACAAATATGATCAGCATGAGAAAAAATCAGTACATTCTTTTTTATGCTGTGCAGCAGACGTACAGTATTTGGAAAATAGCTGCTTCTTGTATGCTTGAAATTCAGCACGTATATCTCGTAATGTTATGGCTGAATTACAATAGTCCGGTATTCCATCAGTAAATTTGAGTTCGACATTTTCAACACTTATTCGAGGAATAGCACAAGACTTGGGCACTGGTGTTATACACATACTAAAACAATGTTCTATATCATCAATGTGGATGCTACATGTGTGAAGCCAGTTAATGATGTCGGTGTATACTGCCTGAATATATGGGCACCATCTATTTAGTCTCTCTATCGTACTAGTTAGAGCCATGTCTAAATTGAACAAGTTGTCAACAGTGGGGTGATGCATGAAAGTACTATAACCATCAGCACTTTTAATTTTTAGTGTATCATCATCATACATTGATAGAATACTCACAGTTAAACTGCCGCAGTACATGTCCTGGTAGGATAATATTCGGTAGTCATATGATTCTTGATTTGTGTTTTTAAACGACACAGTTCATCCCACTCGTAGTCAGAAAATTTCACTTTAATATTTTTGAGCACATTTTCCAGCACTAACACAGTTGAGAAACTTCAAGGCCTACATGGATACGTTTTGAACCACTAAATGTTAACACATAGCTTGAGGCGAATAGTAAAGGATGAGGTGAAGCGGCGGTCGGTATCTTCTCATCCACACCAGCGCTGTTAGCCTGCTGTTCTTGCACTGATGACGGGATCTCCCTTGTGAGATTATGATCAGTGGATGGTGCGTATAAAGGAGCCCAGTACTGTGAAGCCCCATCAATCGCAGCCTCTAGCACTGACATTGACACCTGGCTATCCTGCTCGAGCATGCTGAGAAGCTGAGCTACAGAATCCTGCGTGGACGAGTCCGAGACCCTCACGTGCGTGGACTGGGACATGCTGGGACCTGCTGATGCTGGCTTCATGTGTGGAGCTGCTGGAGGACCAAGACGAATATCCATAAGAAATGATGTGATGTTGGTAGATAAATATAATAGCAATAATAATAATAATTTGAGGACTTACTTTTCTGGTACTGCTTGCTCGTCCTCCTATTCTGCTATGGTGATGACTGACGCTTCATTTTGATCGACTGGAACAGAGATGGAGGAGCTGCTGAGTCCTCCTTATATAGAAGCCAACTACGTCATCATGATGCTGTGCTGCTATTGGTTGAATGAGGTGAACACGTGACCTATCGAAGTGCCCTCTAGTGGAGAACTCGTGAACTACATCAGTTCTTCGCCCTGCTGGATCGGAGGCAGTCGTCTCTCGTGGGCTGGGAGCTTATGTGTGCTTTAGAAAAGCTAGACAGTTCCAACAGTAGCAGATGTTTCCACGAGATGGGTAATTTTTAAAGCATTTCGTTGGAATTTATTTGGAGGACTGTGTTCTTGTTCTTATTCATATGTTCCAGTATTAATGCACGTTTCCATTCAGCATGTAGGAGGTTATGGGGGCAGTCCTCGGCTGTATGCTTGCAAACTACACTGCTGTTAAACTCATCGCAGTCAAACACCAATAACTCATCGATTGAACACATTCCGCAGGATGGGCTTCAATGGTATATATGTTGTATACGAATATGCTTACGCCGAAGCGAATTGGCGTCAATGAACGTGTCTTGCGTTTTGGAAGAGTGAATGTTTGATGGTAAATAAGCCTGCAGTTTGCGCATCCACTTGAGCATATGCTGGTTACGGGGTGCATCCTGGCTCCATCCCTCTGCATTGCCGAAATCTGCTGAACAGAATTCTTGTACTTATTGCTCTGACACTCCTCCATTATCATATGCTTCCATACGTCATGTACTGAACTGTGGCTACAGTCCTCCCTCGAATGTCTACATGAAATGCAGTTATTGAAGGCTGCTCTATCACCCACATCCATCTCTATGATCGAACACATAGCAACGATAGCTCAGCAAAGACTGAATGTACAGGAGAACGGTATGGCTTTCTTCCCGACAAAATCAACCATCTTTAATGACATCACAGTGGCGCTCTCTGGTGGCAAGGGTATGAACTAACACAGTTGTACTGCATACACACATGCATGATATAAATAATAATAAATGATAATGAATGTTAATAAATGATAATCAATAATAATAAAGACAAGCACGGTTTTTGCATGCATTATCGTGTTGGAATTCAAACTTCCCGCCATTTTTTTCTTCAGGAGTCATAGGTTAGTGGACATAGCCCAATTGGTCTATTTTCCCGACAAAAGCCGCCATCTTGGATGACGTCCTGTGCTGTTGCCAAGTCTACATGCCGCCATCTTGGATGACGTCATCACCGCCATCTTGAATAAATGTGGCAACAATAGAGAGTGGGGTGACACGAACCTTGCCCTACTACTTACGGATGCAATCGATGTTGATGTAGCATTCTCAGTATAGACGTTTTTGAGATTCCCGATTCTCGAGAAATTTTTCTGCTACTGATGTGCGGATTAGCAGCGACAGCAGCTAAAACACCTACTTGGGCACCATCATTTGTTGCAGGTCGTGGTTGACGTTTCACATGCAGCTGACCACTTTCTGTTTCCTTAAATAACGTAACTATCCGGCGAACGGTCCGGACCCTTGGATGATGTCGTAGAGGATACCGAGCAGCATACATAGCACACGCCCGTTAGGCATTTTGATCACAATAGCCATACATCAACACGATATCGAACTTTTCCGCAGTTGGTAAACGGTCCATATTAACATGGGTAATGTATCAAGAAGCAAATATCGCCCGCACTGGCGGAATGTTACGTGATACCATGTACTTACACGTTTGTGACTATTACTGCGCATGTATCACAAAGCGAAAAATGTGGTCCAACTAAAACATTCATATTTCTTTGCGTACTACACGAATATGTAATAAAAATGGGGATTCCTATTTAAAAAAACGCAGTTGATATCCGTTTGACCTATGGCAGCGCCATCTAGCGGGCCAACCATAGCGCCATCTGGTTTCCCCCTTCAAGCTAGACAAGTTTCGTTCTTTGTAGTTTTTTCGTTTGACGCTTATTTTGTGAGATATTTGGCCCGGTCACTATCAATGGACCACCCTGTATATGATCTGTTCTTGTTCGGCATTCAGTGGCAAGAGAGTCGTAGCTTTGTAGACGACAGAGAACCCCTGGACCATTGTTGACGACCTTGTTGTCAAGTATGTGCTTGGGCACATTTACCTCATGCCTAGGGTGATGCGAGGAGCGTTACAGTCATTATTTTAGAATTACTACACCGGTAGTACAGAAATGTATGGCTTTAAAGGTATTTCAAAGAGTTATAATTAAAATTGCTTGAATTTACAACTTGCATAATTAATATGAAGTTTGGCAGCTCATCTTCACTGTATAAGTTGAGCAAAATCTGGCATACAGCCTGTACAAGCTGTTCCTAATACGTCATGTAGACGCGAGTGTGTCAGGCTGAATCGGAATTTACTACTGATGATGCCCATAAATGAAAATGTCACCGCACAACGATGTGTCGAGCAAATCAAGAATAAATTTTCAATGTGGGATATTTATTCTCGTCCATCAGACCAGAAATTGCATCATAATTTTAAAAATATATCTTCTTGAACAATTAAAATTTCCGTTTCTGATTGTTCGAGATTACAATTTCCGAATATGTTTTGTTTCCAGCGTACAGAATCAGCAATTTTCAACTGGGACAACCGGATTATTGATAAACATAGTCAGTGGTTCAAATATTAAAATCTGTGTGAACCAGTTAGTATATTCCGTGACTAGGATTTCAAGGAGCTTGCCCAGTAGCCGGACGACCTCAGAAGATGTCTACCGCAGATGGAGACGAAACGTTGAGTGGAAATTTTATACATCGACCACGGCCTCTCAGCCCGGAAGTTTCAACTGAAGACAAATGGAAACGCTTACGCAAGCACCAGTAGCGTAATAGAGGTTATGTACAGCGAGGCAGGTTTATAATACTGGTCGTGGGGAAGCCATAAAATACAAGTAATGACAGGTCACCTGGATGATACGAGCCGCTGTGAGTACCAAGGATGATCAGTGTAACTGGAGGGGGGAGTTTGCGTTCGCTGTACCGTCTCACAAGGAAACCGGCCTTAATCGCTAGTAACCGTGGAAAAATTTATGAGGATGACAAAGGAAGTGCTGCCAAGAACTTTTAATGTAACAAGGAACTTATTTATATTCGTCAGATTTGTTAATCAATAAAATTGGAGTCGACTGTGATACGTGCAGTCAGTGTGACATACGAGGGCAGTTCAATAAGTAATGCAACACATTTTTTTTCTCGGCCAATTTTTGGTTGAAAAAACCGGAAATCTCTTGTGGAATATTTTCAAACATTCCCGCTTCGTCTCGTATAGCTTCATTGACTTCCGACAGGTGGCAGCGCTCTACAGAGCTGTTAAAATGGCGTCTGTAACGGATGTGCGTTGCAAACAATGGGCAGTGATCGAGTTTCTTTTGGCGGAAAACCAGGGCATCTCAGTTATTCATAGGCGCTTGCAGAATGTCTACGGTGATCTGGCAGTGGACAAAAGCACGGTGAGTCGTTGGGCAAAGCGTGTGTCATCATCGCCGCAAGGTCAAGCAAGACTGTCTGATCTCCCGCGTGCGGGCCGGCCGTGCACAGCTGTGACTCCTGCAATGGCGGAGCGTGCGAACACACTCGTTCGAGATGATCGACGGATCACCATCAAACAACTCAGTGCTCAACTTGACATCTCTGTTGGTAGTGCTGTCACAATTGTTCACCAGTTGGGATATTCAAAGGTTTGTTCCCGCTGGGTCCCTCGTTGTCTAACCGAACACCATAAAGAGCAAAGGAGAACCATCTGTGCGGAATTGCTTGCTCGTCATGTGGCTGAGGGTGACAATTTCTTGTCAAAGATTGTTACAGGCGATGAAACATGGGTTCATCACTTCGAATCTGAAACAAAACGGCAATCAATGGAGTGGCGCCACACCTACTCCCCCACCAAGAAAAAGTTTAAAGCCATACCCTCAGCCGGTAAAGTCATGGTTACAGTCTTCTGGGACGCTGAAGGGGTTATTCTGTTCGATGTCCTTCCCCATGGTCAAACGATCAACTCTGAAGTGTATTGTGCTACTCTTCAGAAATTGAAGAAACGACTTCAGCGTGTTCGTAGGCACAAAAATCTGAACGAACTTCTCCTTCTTCATGACAACACAAGGCCTCACAGAAGTCTTCGCACCCGAGAGGAGCTCACAAAACTTCAGTGGACTGTTCTTCCTCATGCACCCCACAGCCCCGATCTCGCACCGTCGGATTTCCATATGTTTGGCCCAATGAAGGACGCAATTCGTGGGAGGCACTACGCGGATGATGAAGTTATTGATGCAGTACGACCACTGGAATGGTACCGTGCAGGCATACAGGCCCTCATTTCAAGGTGGCGTAAGCCCGTAGCATTGAATGGAGATTACGTTGAAAAATAGTGTTGTGTAGCTAAAAGATTGGGGAATAACCTGGTGTATTTCAATGCTGAATAAAACAACCCCTGTTTCAGAAAAAAAATGTGTTGCATTACTTATTGAACTGCCGTCGTAAAAGGAATACATGTACCAGAAATGCAGTTAATACATCATACTCGGTATTAGTACACTAAACGGATCTGCTTTGGACCAGTCGACAATTGATTGTGGCCAAATTATTCTGAAACAGTTGAGATATTTCCATTGCACACTGAAATTAAAAGTAGACGATACTGTGGCCATTCCGTTAAGTATTCTCTCTCAGAGGCGGTTTTGTTCGGTAGGCTCGGCCCAAAGAGCTGTGTGGCGTGCCTCTGTGCTAGCGACAACAGCCACCACTGTTCAAACCCCCGTGTGGGGGGCCAGCTCCAGTTTTTGCGCGCATTCGGTAAACGACGTGAAAGCGTGCGCCAGCACCGTAGTTCTACTGACTCGCCATAGATGCGACATTAAACCCCGATCTTGTCATTTTTGCCTTTACTGCGAAAAAACTGCGTCCGTGTTTAACACGTTTGACAATGCTGCGCTACACAGGTGAGGAATTTGTCCGACGAAGAGCAAACGCGCTTGCGAAATCTCTGCAGTGTTTCGAGGAAGACAAATCCAGCGCCGCGCCGCGCCGCGCCGCGCCGCGTAATCCCCGCGCTGGTGTTTGTGAGCGCGCCGGCGCTGCCTGCCGCGGATTAACAGAGCTCGCCGGCGCTTATCTCCACACTGATCTCTGACAACACTGCACACTGCGCGGCGCGCGGGCGCTGCGCGGGGCAACTCGGCGACGCAGCAGCCGCGTAAACTAATGGGGCGGCCAGTGGGAAGCGCGTGGAGAGTCTGCCTGCTGCTGCTCCTTTTATGACTTCCTCACTGTGAGGAGGCTCGGATGGAAGTTTGTGGCCTGTTGGCCTTTACTCCCCTGGGAATCTTGTAGGTTCTTCTGTCTGTACTGTTGGTTGGATCTATACTGGCAAGGAGTGCCGATGTCCTATTTCCTGTACTTGTCGGTGTGACGATTTTTTCTTCCTCTTCTTGGCTGTTGCTGAGGGCTCTTCCTCGGTTGGGATATTGTGCGAAATGCATCCCGCTTTGTCGTATTCTCCGTTGACCAGAGCGATGATGATACAGCGCATTTGCCACTCTGTGAAGATAGGGTAGGAGTCAATCAGATTGAACTCCTCCCTAGAAAGGCCAAGAAGGCCTTCTGGATACCCAAGTGGGCGATGTGGGAGTTGAGGTTTAGGATGGTTAGGTGGGACGAAAGGATATGGGTTGTCGTGGTGGGGGTACGTACCATCGCGAAGCGATGCAGCGATCTTCTGCGTTACAGCGCTTGCGCTGTACATATCTGGAAGTGGGAGGAATGGGACTTCTTCCCACTCTTCTTCTTGCGCTGCTGCTTCGGTGTCCTTCGTGTGCTGTGTTGCCTCCCCTTCGGCAGGCGCGTCGGTCTGCGTGGCCACCGTCGCGAACTCCACGCGTGGAGGAGTCGCCTGGGTGGCGGTGTCGACAGTTGTGGCGGAAGCTGCTTTGGCTGAGCGTGGAGAGTCTGACGCCGCGGTGACGTACGCATAGCCGATTGTCGCTGTTGCTACTGGAGATGCCTGCATGCGGAAGGGGACGCAAAGCTGCTGCCTCGGCGGAGTTGCTGCTCACGATAGCAGGGACTTCCGGCAAGAAGAAGAGGAAGACTGCAGCGCAGTGCTTTCGCTGCCAAAAGCTTGGCCACGTCGCCAAGCACTGCAGCGGCGGAGCTGCGTGCTTGAAGTGTGCGCAAGCACACGACACACGCGACTGCAAGAAGCAGAAGGACGCCCCCTGTACCTGCGCCAACTGCGGCGGCGCACACGCGGCCAACGCCCGTTCCTGCGCCTACAGAAGAAACTGGCGCGGGCCGGAGAAGAAGACGCAGAAGCAAGTGACCACCACACACGAAGAGGTGGTCACTTGTACGGAAGACGTCGTCACCAGGTGCCTCAACGAAGCCGTACAAGAAGCCGTGTCCGCCTTCAAATCCGCCACGGCGGAAGAGAGGGCGGCCATGCTGGCGGAACTGGGCGAGGCTCGGCGTCAGATTGCTGTGCTGACGCAGGAGCTTCGCTCAGCCAAAGAAGTTTCCGCCACAACAGAGGACACGGCCACCCAGACGACTCCTCCATGTGAGAAGGAGTTCGCGACGGTGGCCACGCAGACCGACAAGCCTGCCGAAGGGGAGGCGACACAGCACAAGGAGGACACCGAAGCAGCAGCGCAAGAAGAGGAGTGGGAAGAAGTCCCGTTCCTCCCGCTTCCAGACATGATACCATCGCTTCGCGATGGTACCTACCCCCACCACAACAACCCTTATCCTTTCGTTCCACCTAACCGTCCTAAACCTAAACTCCCACGTCACCCATTTGGGTATCAAGAAGGCCTTATTGGTCTTTCTAGGGAGGATTTCAATTTGATTGATTCCCGCCCTATCTTCACAGAGTGGCAAATGCGCTGTCTCATCATCTCTCTGGTCAACGGAGAATATGATAAAGCAGGATACGTCACGCACTGTATCTCAACCGAGGGAGAGCCCTCAGCAACAAGCAAGAAGAAGAAGAAGAAAAACAGTCATATCGACAAGCCCAAGAAATAGGTCATCGGCAGTCCTTGCCAGTCCAGAAATACCTATCAGTACAGAAAGAAGATTCGACAACATTCCCAGGGGAGTAAAGGCCAACAGGCCACAAACTTCCACCCGAATCTCCTCACAGTGAGGAAGTCATAAAAGGAGCAGCAAGCACGTTCCCTTGGGGCAATGTCACTAGAGTCTGGAAAAACTTCCACCAGGGGACTGCATCGAGTTGCACTTTCCATGCACTGTACCTTATAAAAATAATTGTATTTCAGTTTTTCAGTACTGTCGGTATTGTGAGGTGTAACGTGTTCCATTATTTATTTATTTTTGAGACCTACGTTTACGTTTATTAACCATTTGTCTAGCATTGTTGACAAAGAGGTTGTCATGCGCTATGATACGAACATGTTGCGGTCTTCAGTCCAGAGACTGGTTTGATGCAGCTCTCCATGCTACTCTATCCTGTGCAAGTTTATTCATCTCACAGTACCTACTGCAACCTACACCTTCTGAATCTGCTTAGTGTATTCATCTCTTGGTCTCCCTCTACGATTTTTACCCTCCACGCTGCCCTCCAATGCTAAATTGGTGATCCCTTGATGCCTCAACACATGTCCTACCAAGTAATCCCTTCTTCTAGTCAAGTTGTGCCACAGACTTCTCCCCAATTCTGTTCAATACCTTCTCATTAGTTATGTGATCTACCCACCTTATCTTCAACATTCTTCTGTAGCACCACATTTCGAAAGCTTCTATTCTCTTCTTGTCCAAACTATTTACCGTCCATGTTTCACTTCCATACATGGCTACACTCCATACAAATACTTTCAGAAACGACTGCCTAACACTTAAATCAATACTCGACGTTAACAAATTTCTCTTCTTCAGAAACGCTTTCCTTGCCATTGCCAGTCTACATTTTATATCCTCTCTACTTCAACCATCATCAGTTATTTTGCTCCCCAAATAGCAAACCTTCTTTACTACTTTAAGCGTCTCATTTCCTAATCTAATTCCCGCAGCATCACCCCATTTAATTCGACTACATTCCATTATCCTCGTTTTGCTTTTGTTGATGTTCATCTTATCCACCTTTCAAGACGCTGTCCATTCCGTTCAACTGCTCTTCCAAGACCTTTGCTGTCTCTGACAGAATTACAATGTCATCGGCGAACCTCAAAGTTTTTATTTCTTCTCCATGTATTTTAGTACCTACTCCGAATTTTTCTTTTGTCTCCTACAGTGCTTGCTCAATATACAGATTGAATGAAATCGGGGACAGGCTACAACCCTGTCTTACTCCCTTCCGAACCACTGCTTCCCTTTCATGCCCCTCGACTCTTATAACTGCCAACTGGTTTCTGTACAAATTGTAAATAGCCTTTCGCTCCCTGTAGTTTACCCCTGCCATCTTCAGAGCTTGAAAGAGAGTATTCCAGTCAACGTTGTCAAAAGCTTTCTCTAAGTCTACAGATGCTAGAAACGTCGCTTTGCCTTACCTTAATCTATTGTCTAAGACAATTCTTGCTCACCAGATGGTAGTGTTTTATCAGGACTGGCTCTCTCACGGCTGTCAGTAGTACTAATGGAATGTTGTCTATCGTTTCGACTCAGGTCTTTCAGTGCTCTGTCAAACTCTTCACGCACTATCATATCTCATATTTCATCTTCATCTACATTCCCTTCCATTTCTATAATATTGTTCTCAAGAACATCGCCCTTGTGTAGACCCTCTATATACTCCTTCCACCTTCTTTGCTTAGAACTGGGTTTCCATCTCAGCTGTTGATACAAACATAAACAGCAAAAAATTCATAATCATCAAAACAATTAAATGGTAATATTACAGATACAAAATGAAACAATGTAAAGATTGTATTAACGACTGGCATATCGATTTAAAATACCGCAAAGCATGAAATGGGAAATCATTCAGGTCCGTCAGTAGGAGCCTACCAAGAAAATGGAGTCGGTTTGCTCGTTTTGTTTTCTTCATTGATAGGTCGCATCGTATTTAATTCAACCTTAACTTCTATCTTAACTTCTCGTATCTGGTTCTTTATGTTAGATTTTAATACTCTTTTATCACACGCGAGTTTTTTCTAATCTGGTCACATTAGGTTCTAATTTAGTTGTTAATTTCTGATCCCCTGAATTCAGGTCCTTAATGCTACATTCCAACTTCCAGTCTAGAAGACTAATACTAGCTTCAAACGTGGACATCATTTCATCCCTAAATACTTTAAAGTCAGATTTAATTTCTTCCCTATGTGCCTGAAGCTCTTTGATTATTGCGTGCAACAGACTAGACGGCTCCACCGTCCATGATCCTCACTACTCCCCTTTTTTGATTCCTCTGCAATTGAACCATGGACCTTGCCGTTCGTGAGGAGGCTTGCGTGCCTCAGCAGTACAGATAGCTGTACCGTAGTGGCAACAACAACGGACTGTATATGCTAAGAGGCCAGATGAATACAGGGCTATAAATACAAACTCAAATAGGTATACTGTAGAAGTAGATTTACTAATGAGTAAAAATATAGGAAGCCTGGTAAGTACTACGAGCAGCACAGTGAACCCATTATTGAGTCCAAGATAGATACGAAGCTCACACCCAACAAATTATAACAAGTTTATAAGCCACATACCTCTGCAGATGATAAAGATATTGAAGAAATTTGTGAAGAGATAAATGAAATTATCCAGATAGTTAAGGAAGACGAAAATGTAATAGCGATGGGGAACTGGACTTCTATAGTAACAAAAGGAATAGAAGGAAAAGTACTTCGTGAATATGGTCTGGGGCAAAGGAATGAACGAGGAAGTCCCTGGTAGAATTCTGCACAGAGCGTAATTTAATTATCGCTAACACTTGCTTTAAGAGTCATAAAAGACTTTGTATACGTGGAAGAGACGTGGAGGCACCGCAAGAATTTAAATTCATTACATAATGGTTAGAAAGAGGTTTAGGAACCAGATTTTAAATTTGTAAGGCATTTCCATGGGCAGATGTGGTCTCTGGCAACAATTCATTCGTTATGAACTATAGATTAAAATGAAGAACACGAAGGTATGAAGTTAAGGTCATGGCAACTGGAAATCTGAAAGAACCACAGGTTGTAAAGAGTTTCATAGGGAGGTTTGGGGAACGATTAAGGAACAAGAACACGGGAAAGGAATATAATGAAAGAAGAATGAGTAACTTTGAGAGATGAAAAAGTGAAGGCAGCAGAAGAGCAACTAGGTCAAAATACGAGGGCCAGTAGCAATCGTTGGGTGACACAAGAGATATTGAATTTAATTTACGAAAGGAGAAAATATGAAATTGCAGTACATGAAGCAGGCAAAATAGAGTACAAATAAAATGTCTAAGAAGCGAGATTAACAGGAAGTGCAAAATGGCTACCCAGGAATGGCTAGAGAACAAATGTAAGGTTTTAGAATCATATGTCACTACGGGAAAGATAGATGCTGCCTTCAGGGAAATTAAAATGACCTTTGGAGGAAAGAGAACCACCTTTATGAATATCAAGAGCTCAGATGGAAAAATAGTCCTAAGAAAAGAAGGAAAAGCAGGAAGGTTGAAGGAGTATATAGAGTGTCTATACAAGGTATAACGTTTACTGCTGCAAGTTAGCGCTAAGTATAACACCCTCACAACTAACGTTACCCTCTGGCAGGAATTTTGTACTTGGCCGTGTTTTTACCTAATGGATAGAGGGTATCGAACATGAATTTCGTGACTATAGCAATTAATAGGAAGCTGAAAGACTTTAATGAAAGTAATGAAGTTCACGTAAATGAAATACTAAACGGTCGCCAGCCTAATTAGGCATAATAGTTTGAAATATTGAGTTATAGAAAAATGAACATGGATTGCTGAAGAGACTTCTGTGGCGTCGCCGCCAGACACCACACTTGCTAGGTGGTAGCTTTAAATCGGCTGCGGTCCATTAGTACATGTCGGACCCGCGTGTCGCCACTGTCAGTAATTGCAGACCGAGCGCCACCACACGGCAGGTCTAGAGAGACGTACTAGCACTCGCTCCAGTTGTACGACGACTTTGCTAGCGACTACACTGACGAAGCCTTTCTCTCATTTGCCGAGAGATAGTTAGAATAGCCTTCAGCTAAGTCCATGGCTACGACCTAGCAAGGCGCCATTAACCATTTCTATAGAGAGTCTCACTTGTATCATCAAGAATGCTGTACACAAATGATGGATTAAAAGTTAAGTATAACCGCAGCTACGTACTTTTCTTTATAGCATTCATTACGTATCCTGTTTCAGACATAAGCAAGCCTGCGTGAGTTGACGCGTGCCCTTTCGGCTTCCTCGCCTTGTCTAGAGTGTCTTGTCTAGCCACAACAACTTCCATTAATGCTCGTTTTAAACAGTGCAATGGATACACAAAAAAATGGCTCTGAGCACTATGGGACTTAACTGCTGCGGTCATCAGTCCCCTAGAACTTAGAACTACTTAAACCTAACTAACCTAAGGACATCACACATATCCATGCCCGAGGCAGGATTCGAGCCTGCGGCTGGTCCCGGCGGAGGTTCGAGTCCTCCCTTGGGCATGGGCGTGTGTGTTTGTACTTATGATAATTCAGTTTAGGTTGTGTGTAAGCTTAGGGACTGATGACCTAAGCAGTTAAGTCCCATAAGATTTCACACCCCATTTTTTTCGAACCTGCGACCGTAGCGGTCGCGCAGTTCCAGACTTTAGCGCCTAGAACCACTCGGCCACACAGGCCGGCACAATGGATACACATAACTAACGAACGAACTACGTAGTGGTTAGCAGGAGAAAGCTTTTTACACAAACCAGCAGACATAGAGAACTAGATAATACTTCACTCATAGTAATGAAAGTTACTATTGCAACCATTAATTAACTCTGTACTAATTTAACATCAAGATGATACTAAAGACACACTGGACTGAAATTGGGCGTGGAAAGAGTTCTGATTTCAGCTAACGCATACATACCACAAATAAAATTAAATAATCCCGCGTCTATACTTATTGTGCCTTCATTATTAGCAATGTCACAAATTTCTTTTAATAGGAACAAAAGAAAACAATCTTTAGTCTTTCTCATAGTGGAAAAGAATATAGCGGGAGCTCATAAACTGTCATTTACTCTATAAGTAAATTCTGTAATTATTTCAGAGACAATTGCATTACACTAATGTGGATTTCTAACCCCACTTGAATTTGTTTATGTATCAACACTATATAGCAATTTACTCAATTAATGTTTTCAAATAAAACTTAAGAAATTAGTTTCTAGTAATAGTCACAACAAAGTTAAGTTTCATGAAAGTTCAAATTATGTGCCTCTTTCATCACCTGTGAAGCAGGTGGTTTAACTAGCATCATTTATACACTTTAGCACTGAAACTTTGGCACATTCAAAGTAGAAACAAATCACTCATTATTCAGAAACAGTATACTCGATCTTTAGCACGTTTAGGATAGGACCCTGCTTAGGTTTAATGACCAGGGCAATTTCAAAGTTCAAACACATATTTTTATCACTGAAATTATTATTGAAAAAACACACGCAAATGAGCTGGTCCATATTAAAATACATATCTGACTTCCTGAAGTTATCGGAGCAGTCGCGCAGTAGTTGTGGTTAAGCACGTGGCGGCTACCTGGTCTCACCTCTTGCAGTGTAAAGTTCTTTTCAGATTTCTTTTTGGCGACGTATAAATCATTTCAGAGCCATTCCATAATACAAGAGCACCATATTACAGCCGAAACCACATCCAAGGCAATGTCAACATAAATCGGCTTCCAAATGCCTCACTTGGCTCCTACGGTGCTGGTTGTACAGCTGGTGGCTACTGACTGCTTAATGTGCTGTCTCTCTTGCCACCCAGATCGACCGCCAAATCCACCTTTTCCCACTCCTAGCCCCCCCCCCCCCCCTTAGCGGAGGGGATTCCTTAAGCCTTTTCCTTTATATAATACAACTTACCTAAGTATGAACCAATATTCAAAGTACAATTTATCTTTTACAAGTGTACATATCTCTTAAAGTTTCATTATTTTTAAACATTATTAAATCTTTACGATATATACATCATAAACTTCTAATGTCCCTCTGACAATTCAAAGATCTTAACTAGTACAGAACAACCACCTCATAGTTACATACACATAATAATACTGTATAAACTACTTACAATCAATAATGGTGTTACAAAGGAAGATGTACTTGACGGCAATTATGTGGAAATGAAGAAGGAAGAAGATGAAGATGAGGTGGGGAACATGATACTGCGTGAAGAATTTGGCAGAGGACTGAAGGACCTAAGTCAAACAAGGCCCTGGGAGTACGTAACATTCCGTTGTAAGTACTGATAGTCTTGGAGGGCCAGCCACGTCAAAGCAATTCCATCTGGTGAGCAAGATGTATGACACAGGCCGAATACCTTCAGACTTCAAGAACAATATAACAGTTCCGATTAAGAAAGAAGCAGGTGCTAACCGATGTGAAAGATACCGAATTATCAGTTTAATGAGTCGAAACACGAACTCTTTACAGAAGAATTGAAAAACTGGTAGAAGCCGACCTCAGAGAAGATCTGTTTGGCTTTCGGAGAAATGTAGGAAGACGTGAGGCAATCCTGACCCTACGACTTATCTTAGAAAATAGACTAAGGAAAGGCAAAGCTACGTTTCTAGCATTTGTAGACTTAGAGAACGCTGTTGACAATATTGACTGGAATACTCTCTTTCAAATTGTTAAGGTGGCAGGGGTAAAATACAGGGAGCGAAAGGCTAGTTACAATTTGTACAGAAACCAGATGGCAGAGTTGAGGACCATGAAAGGGAAGCAGTGGTTGGGAAGGGAGTGAGGCAGAGTTGCAGCCCATCCCCGATGTTATTCAATCTGTATATTGAGCAAGCAGTAAAGGAAACAAAAAATGGAGTAGGAATTAAAATTTGTGGAGAAGAACTAAA
This sequence comes from Schistocerca cancellata, assembly GCF_023864275.1. Taxonomy (NCBI): domain Eukaryota; kingdom Metazoa; phylum Arthropoda; class Insecta; order Orthoptera; family Acrididae; genus Schistocerca; species Schistocerca cancellata. Next base: position 76,108,185 of record NC_064631.1, on the reverse strand, counting down.
AACTTTGAGTATTGCCGACGACGTTGTAATTCTTTTAGACAGAGCAAAGGATCTGGAAGAGCAGCTGAACGGAATGGACAGTGTCTTGAAAGGAGGATATAAGATGAACATCAACAAAAGCAAAACGAGGATGATGGAATGCATTCGTATTATATCAGGTAATGCTGAGGGAATTACATTAGGGAATGAGACACTTAAAATAATAGATGAGTTTTGCTATTTGGGAAGCAAAATAACTGATGATGATCGAAGTACACAGGATATACAATGTAGACTTGCAGTGACAAAAAAGGTGTTTCTGAAGGAAAGAAATTTGTTAACGTGGAATATAGAAGTAAGTGTCAGGAAGTCGTTTCTGAAAGTATTTGTATGGAGCGTAGCCATTTATGGAGGTGCAACATTGAAACGTCCCCTTAGAAAACTTAATGAATTACTGTGCTGATAAACCTCTTACATTATTTGATTTTCTAACAGCTGAGCAGAACTGAACGTACTCAGACATTTCGCTCTTTAGCTATTCTGATCAACACTAAACTGACACACAATATTTTTAGCGCAACGGAATCTGCCTTTCAATAATCCCTACAAAAGAATGGCCCTGACTAACATTTACGTATACCTTTCACAAATCACTTACCTCACAAAAATCTTTGTTACTCGAACTACTGCAATACAGCGAGCGCCACTACTGCCAGCTAAATAAAAGATTCAAACTACTGAAGGCACTAACTGCTGATAGGCATAGTTAGCGAATGAAAGATTTTGATAGAGAACAAACAATGTATTTACCTTAATAGTGTTCAAAAGTCATAATATATGTAGCAGTTCATGACATCCATTCTTACAAATGTACTGTTTCTGTTGGACACGTCCAGATCATCCGCTCTCAAAACTCCGCCATTTCTGTCCTCACATCCACCACTGCTGGTGGCTCACCTCCAACTGCGCAACGCTACGCGCTGTTAACAGCCAACTGCCCAACACTACAATAGCGAATATTCCAACAATGCCAACCAGCCAAAGACTGCACACAGCACATCCAGTGACTTTCATACAGAGTGGTACGTGGCGGTGGCGTTACCAATATAAGAACCTAAACAGCCTACTTACAACATGGACGATAAACCGTTTACACGAGAGGAGAATAGAAGCTTTCGAACTGTGGTGCTATAGGGGAATACTACAGATTATATGGGTAGATCACCTAACTAATGAGGATGTTGTCAATGAAATTGGGAAGAAAAGAAATTTGTGTCACAACTTGACTAGAAGAAGGGGTCGGTTGGTAGGACACGTTCTGAGGCATCAAGGGATCAGCAATTTAGTATTGGAGGGAAGTGTGGGGGGTAAAAATTGTAGAGAGAGACCAGGAAATAATACAGTAAGCGGATGCAGAAGGACATAGGCTGCAGAGGAGATGAAGGGGCTCACATAGGGTAGGGTAGCATGGAGAGCTGCATGAAACGATGTAACCTCCCCACAAAATAAAAATAAATGTTATGAGTATGATGATTCTAATTTTAGTGTAACCTCAAAACAAAATTCTTTCTCATTTGCAACCTCCCTAGAAAATTCTTTTCACATTAACCTCACAACAAAATTCTTTCTGATTTAATCTAAGCTCAAAATTCATTCACATTTAGCATAACCTCAAAACAGAAAAATTCCTAAACCTCTCAACAGTAAAAATTATAATTATGTCGTTCACATTCAGTGTAACGTCCCAATAAAAAAAAATTCAGTAACCTGGTAATAAAACAGTGTAACTAACCTCTCAATTAAATTGTCGCTCACTTATGACTTTTCAATAATTCACTGTAAATTTAACCTGGTAAATTTTGGACGACAGCAGTGCTGCGTCATGGCCCTGATAGATCATTCTGAATAAAAAAAGGAAAAATTCTTACCTCAATGAAGTCGCCGGATATATCTGCTATTACAATACATTTTTCTGACACAGCTCTGTGCAATGCTGACCGACCTATCTGTCATTTATGAAAGAAAGCAACTGATTTTTCTATTGCAATAATTGGGATGATCATGGATGGGAGAAATTAGTAAATTCTTTAAATTGAAATGAATGGTTGTTAAAAGTTACTTTTTATGAGGAATATTATTATTACGAGAGTTTTAAAACATTTACATCCGACTTGAGATAATTTTACTACATATGCGCGAGGCTGCTTTTTACCTTGTACAATAATACTCAGGCTCCGGCATCGCTGCACCGTGACTGGGCCAGGCAACACGATACACCAGACCAGACCAGAGCAGACTCCAGACTAGCGACAACTTACTGCTACAGCTACACAGTTCGTACTGCAGTCAACACTGCTCTCTGGTCAGAGACCTTGCATATCGCAGGCAGCACATGAGCAATACATCGAAATTACATCTGCTCGGACCTCTTACATAACCCTCCACTGGGGGGGGGGGCAAAAATTTGGCAGCGATGGTGAGTCATGGACTTGCCATGAGCAACAATTTTTTTTTTAAATCTACTTAATTAACTAAGTTTACAGACACAGAGTATATACATATATATATATAAGTGCAGAACATGAAACGAAATAGAGTGCAGGTTCACTGAGTACAGAACACATCAAGAAATAACAAAATGTATACGCAATGAGTACAAAACATATTAACAAATGACATAAAGTGCACACGCACTGTATATATTTTTACCATTTTACAAAAAATAGGAAAGGAAAGGGAAGGATTGCATCATGGTTGTAGCACAGTAAATTTCACGTAGCTGCACTGAAAGTCCGTATCTTTCTACAGAAGCACAACACCAAGTGAGACAATCTGAAGTTCTTTTCCCTGAATTATTAATCAGTGTAGCCAAAACACTGAAATGTTTTATTAATATTCAATGTTATCATTTTGGTAGTACATTAGGTACACCAAACAGTGGGACCATAATAACATCTCCATCGTTCAAGGTGGTGGACAGCATGATTTGTCAACACCACACTCTTGTAGAATCCATACGCTTTCACCAACGTAGAATTAGTGCAAAATCCAAATATAGTGCTCCATGATCATGAGGATAGACAGGACAAACGGATATTGCAGTAATTTCTGGTAATTACGTCAGAAGATGACGGACATTAAGTCTTATGCTAGTCACCATTGAGAATTAAACTAGTCTATTAACCGATTTGAGTAATTGTTGGCACTCATTGCCTAGTTACTAAACATTTCTGTACTATGTATGAAGTATTACAGAATATCATTCATAAGTCATCTGATTACACTAAATATTGGCACTCACTGGCCAGTTACAAACCATTTTTATGCATTATTCAGAAGTGATCATTCAAAACAAGAGTTAATTAATGGCATAGTATTTACATAATTCATCTAATTATAGTAATCATTGGCACTCATTGGCCAGTTACAAACCATTTTTATGCATTATTCAGAAGTCCTCATTCAAAACAGGCTACTGGTATTTATATAAAATAGCATGTAAGTGACATAAGACAAATTTAAAATATAAGAAACAGTGGCATTCATTGGCCAATTACAAAGTATTCATATAGTTTTATAAAACATTATTCAGTATTATTCAGAAGTCATCATTCAAAATGAGAGTTAATTATTGGCATAGCATTTATAGAGTATAACAAAAATGTTATTTACAGAAATTATTGGCATAGCATTTATGCATTATTACAAAACATCATTCAGTATTACTCAGAACTCATCATTCAAGTGACATAAGACATATTTAAAATGTAACACACTATAACTATTACTCAAGGTATGTGTTTCAATAATACATAGATATAATGGATTCAATACATCTGACAAATCTGCATTATATTTAGTACTATAAATATCTCTTAAAGTAGAAGCATTATTTGGGACTGGTAATACATTTTTTTTGTGCCAGCAATGCATTGCGCTGAGATCGATAATTAATTGCTGGGGCATGAAAATATTTGCTTTTGACTTATTGCTGCAAATAAGGATTAGTAGCGTCATTCGTCATGAGTCAGCTGTAGCAAGGTTATGAAACAAGTAGAGTATATGTGATCACATTCATGAATGACACACACAAATGGGTAAAAAAATGCAAGTACTAGAACAGGTTTAATAATTAACTGCTTATAGCACATTAATTTCATGAATAGCTTCTCCTGGCAAAAATACAAAATGGATTATTCAGCTGAAAGAAGAAACGCATGTTATGCTGAAAAGTAGTGAACTTAGAATTAACAGGTAATGAAACGTGTACTCAATATGTATGTACTCTAGCTGTCCTTTCCAAAACATTCAGTCATTATACCATGCGATATAAGACATCCTGTCAAAACGAACTACTACAAATACTTAAATAACTACTAACAGTAAATATATAAACTTCATCATTATCCTTATCTGCAAAGAAAAACTTAAAAGTGGTGCGTTAAGTGGCCATATAAAATTCGTCACTATCATCACCTGCAAAGAAAAACTTCATTATTCATATTACCATATTCTTCATATAACTATTCATTATCATTCATTATCATCTGCAAAAAAGACACTTCATTATTCAATATTCATATTACCATTTACTTCATACAACTGTTCATAGTATAGAGTTTCTTATTTCTAGCATATTTCATCACTAAAACTAAGATGTGTAGTTCTGTCTGACAGCCTGCATCAATCGCCTCGTATTCTGAAAGAAAAATAATTACTTAAGACTGCTTGTTAATTCTGATCCATTTACTCTTCATGACTTGGTATTACATTTTATTTCGTTCATTCCGAAGGTGAAATTCCCATTTCATAGTAATTCACTGTGGTTTGTTTAAGTTATTTCCTTTACACGTTATTGCTTTCTGAAAATGATGAATAAGAATTAATATCTTGCATTTAAATCATATACCCATTAAATAAAAACTTGTTTCTAGTGATATAATTAAGCATACAGCATAGCATGACAGAAAACGTATTATGTCAAAAACATAGTGTTCAGGTGCAAAAATGTACACACAGTATCATAATGTAGTAGCAAAAAAATGTAAAATAGTCACGATGTTGAGATATCATAAGGCAAAGTGTCAAAGTCAACTGGTGTTTGTTATATCTTATTTCGTAGTGCATACAAACAAAACAGGAAAACAATCATACATACACGAAAAATGGAAAATGTGCACGGTCTGATGTGTAACGACAAGAAAAGCGACCTGCTAACCTTACCTTGCCGGGCACTTGCCAAGAAAAAATACGATAATCATCAGTAATTGCTCATATAAATATAATTGCATTAGAGGTCGTATAAAAATCAGGAAATGGCATTACAGTGTGATATAAAGTATGTTTATTCAATGAAGGGTTTAATATTGGAGACATGGTGATTGCCTTTGCTTTTTCTGGTTCTCTAAGTTTCGACGTGTACTACATTGGGGTGAGGAATGCTGCGAATTCGATATGGACCTGCGTATAGAAGCTAAAATTTACTACATCTGCTCTTTCCTCTGTTGGATAAATAATGTGTGCATACTAATACCTTCTGTCCAATGTGAAAATCACGGCGTGTACAAACCTGTTTTTGCTGTCTTCTCCGGCGCTCTGCGGCACGTTTGATGTTGTTCAGCGCAATGTCAATTATTTCATGGTGTCGTAGTCGACGAGATGTAGGAAAGGATACTAATTCTTTAATTTTGTTAGGTGGTTCAACATTTTTCAGTATAACAGTCGGAGATAGCATAGTAGATTCATTTGGTATCGAGTTAATTACATCCTGGAATGACAGTATGTGTGTGTCCCAATCAATATGCTTTTTATAGCAGTATATTCTACATAGTTTACAAATTTCTTTCATTAGTCGTTCACAAGGGTTCGAAGAAGCGTGATACTTGGATATATAAATCGGAGAAATGTTTCTTGTTCGTAACATACGTGTCCACATAGCAGATCGAAATTGTGGTCCACTGTCGGAAATTACTTTCAATACATGCCCTACACGAAATAGAAAATGTTTTACAAATGCATTCGAAACAGATTTAGCAGTAGCTTTGCGTAACGGTGTGAACGTTACAAATTTCGAAGTGAGTTCAACAGCGACAAAGATGTAACAAAAACCTCTATTAGTTCTGGGAATCGGACCAAAACTGTCTACAGCGGCCATGTGTCTCAATTTAACAGGTACAATGGGATGTAACGGAGGAATATGTGAAGTCGTGTCTGACTTAGCTTTCTGGCAGATTTTACATGACGCTAAAACTTGGCCAATACCTACTGTCTGGTTCATTCATGATAATCTGTTGTTGCGGATGATTCTGCTGTTGGTAAGACCGACTGTTATTAAACGTACGCTGAAAATTGTGCTCATTACTTTTACGTCTGTCATGATAGTCATTACTATACGGTGCATTGCGATATGAGTTGAAATGGTGTGTTTTCTGTACGAAGTGATTTCCTTGCTGCTGTGCGTTGCTATTTGGTGTGGCCGACGCTATACGTGTAGGCGGCGAAACATTAAAGCTTGGCTGACCTTGCAGACTACATTGTTGGTTAGCTATGCTAACCGGCTGGTTTTGTTGCTGTTGTGGGGAAAAAGACTCTATTGTTGCCAAAATGCGTCTGCGATAGCTGAAAATTTTGTACATACTGATGATTAAAATTTTTGTCTGGTATTAAAGTTCTCGTGGTTGTCATTTCTGGAGCGTCTAATGAAAACTGTCACTTTCGGTAAAACTCGTCATATCAGATTTCTTTACTCATTCTTAATCCTAGATAGATCGATAGTTGAAGAGCTTTTTTGATAGATATAAAGTATAGTAGAAGAGAAGGCAGCAGTGCAGAAAACTAAAGATGAAATAGCACTACTACGGCTCGGGGCCCTGTGCACGCTTCAGCACATATTCATCGAAGTGTAATGAATCCCCCAAGGTCAATTACGTGCTGCAAATAAATTTTAGTTTCTGCGTTACAGGCAATGCCGGTGAAAATTCAAAAGCAAATTGTTGTATCCAGTCCAATGCTAGTTTCTGCATTACAGGCCAAGCTGGTGAAAGTACAAAAATAAATTGTCGTATCCCGTCAAAAGGGTGAATCTGTGTTCTGTCATTCTTAAATAACTTTTATTTTCTTACTGAATGTCTGAACAGGTTCAGGATTATATGATAATCCGTTTGTCTGTGACTGTTCAGAATCTAACTCACGTACTCTCTGTAAATTACCTAAATTATACAGGCTGTGTGAGTGTGAGAAATGTTCGGAATATGGCGTATGCTGTGCCGTGTTAGAGGCTGAAACATTTTTCATCTCTGTCACTTCTTGCTGTAAAGTTGGCAGTTTTCTACGTAATGTATTATTGGACGAACCTATCTCACTGATTATCTGCTGTAAATTTTGGAATTCGGGTGTTTGATTAAACGAAATTGGTGATGTATCGTCTGTTTTGGTTTCATTATTATTTTCGATAACATCAATACGACTGGCCAATTCATCATATTTTTCAGTCAGTACTTTTACCTGATCATCGTTTTTAGTATCACAAGCATTAATTTGTTTTTGTATTTTATGTGTGTTTTTGTTCAATTTTTTAACATTTGCTTTGATGGCATCCGGATTCTGAGTAAGTTCCAACTTTTCAAGTCTGTTAGTCATTGTCTGAAACTCTAATGTGTGTGTGTCTGTTTTTGTTTTAAGATCGGAGATTTCATCATGCAATTCGGTGTTCAACTGTTTGATTTCGTCCGATACTGTAGCAGTATTGTTGTCCACGTATGTTTTTGCTTTCGTAAATAATTTACGCTTATCTTCCTGTCTCTGTGCAGTAATTGTTTCCATGACTTGTTGCTTTACTTTATTCTGTTCCTGTATAAATTTACGGTAACGCATTTCACTGCTTTGTGAGTGGTGATTCAAACGTTCGTCAATTTGGCTGTTCTGTTGGTCAAATTTCGCGTCTACTTTCGCATCCAGTGTGCGTGAAAGTTCTGCTGACATTAATTTAAACTCGTCGCGTAGCTGTGTTGCGTTTTCAGAACATTGTTTAGCGACTGCACTAATTTCATCTCTAAGTAATTTAGTTGTGGCTGCATGTGTACTACTTAATTCTTGAGCAACGGATCTAATTTCTTCACTACTATTCCTAGAACAAGCCTTAATTTCCTCACGTAATTGTTCTTTAGTATCGTGACATTGCACGGCAATGGCTGTAATCTGTTCACTAAGCTGTTTGAAATTGTTGTCTTGCTTTTCCTTAAGTTGTTTGTTCGACTCATTAAGTTGTTGTTTGATATTTTCTTTAAGTTGTTTGTTCTGGTTGTCGTATTTTTCATTGAGTTGTAGTAATAATGCCATAACTTGATCCATACTAAAATTAGCTGCTGTATTTTCTGTGCTGTATGATGGTGTATGTGCACTTGTCACGTTTTGTGCAACCATTAGGTCATCTTCTGATTCTTGAAAAGGTTTGCTAATCGGAATCTAATAAATTTGACGTACTTTGAGTACATTGTTCATCTTCGTTAGAAACATTTATCTGTTCACTACGTAAATTTTGGAAGTCAGACGTGTCAAACTGGACAGCGTTCATTGTAACGGAACGTGCCGCGTCATCAATTGTTACATTTACTGTGGACATAATTGAATTTGTTTGTTCATCATTAGGATCAAAATCATTACTAGTGATCGGCACACACTGATTATCTGTAATTAGGGGATTATCATTATTACACTGAGTGTCGCAAGTATTATCGGTCAAATTATTCGAGTCGGCTATTTCACTCATTGCACATCGCGATGTACTGTTAACAGTTTTTCGCGGCATTTTTCACAAATCAAAATTAAGCACAAAATGAAACAAAGTCAAAGCAAAAATGGAACAAATACAATTACAACAAAGAGCAATAAATTGCCGATGATCTGTGAAAGAAAGAGTGACAAATTAGTAAATGCGTTGCGCCAGATGCAAACTACATTTAAGTAAATAAGAGCAGATATATGACTACTTCTCAGAAATTCACAAAGAAATACGATCCTGGCCGGTTGTCCCCAAGTGTAGCCTCCCCACAAAAAATAATAATTAAATATTGTGGATAAAGATTCTAATTTTAGTGTAACCTCAAAACAAAATTCTTTCTCATTTGCAACCTCCCTACAAAATTCTTTTCACATTAACCTCACAACAAAATTAATTCTGATTTAATCTAAGCTCAAAATTCATTCACATTTAGCGTAACCTCAAAACAGAAAAATTCCTAAACCTCTCAACAGTAAAAATTATAACTATGTCGTTCACATTCAGTGTAACGTCCCAATAAAAAAAAATTCGGTAACCTGGTAATAAAACAATGTAACTAACCTCTCAATTAAATTGTCGCTCACTTATGACTTTTCAATAATTCACTGTAAATTTAACCTGGTAAATTTTGGACGACAGCAGTGCTACGTCATGGCCCTGAAAGATCATTCTGAATAAAAAAAGGAAAAATTCTTACCTCAATGAAGTCGCCGGATATATCTGCTTTTACAATAAATTTTTCCGGCACAGCTCTGTGCAATGCTGGCCGACCTATCTGTCATTTATGAAAGAAAGCAACTGATTTTTCTATTTCAATAATCGGGATGATCATGGATGGGAGAAATTAGCAGATTCTTTAAATTGAAATGAATGGTTGTTAAAAGTTACTTTTTATGAGGAAGATTATTATTACGAGAGTTTTAAAACATTTACATCCGACTTGAGATAGCATTACTACATATGCGCGAAGCTGCTTCTTACCTTGTACAATAATACTCAGACTCCGGCATCGCTGCACCGCGACCGGGCCAGCCAACACGATACACCAGACCAGAGCAGACTCCAGACTAGCGACAACTTACTGCTACAGCTACACAGTTCGCACTGCAGTCAACACTGCTCTCTGGTCAGAGACCTTGCATATCGCAGGCAGCGCATGAGCAATACATCGAAATTACATCTGTTCGGACTAGAGATGGGCAAAACTGTTCTTTTCAGAGATTGGATCTGAACTGTTCACTCCCTGAAATGAATTAGCTCTTTTTCGTGACTCACCACTCATTTACAATAGAAAATAAATGGAAGGCACATTGCCCTTTAAACTTGGTTTATTCCAGTACTATACCTGTATTTTGATCTTATTTGATCCTATTTTGAAGTAACACAGATAATGAGTAAGAATTTTGTATTGTTTATTGAAATTTCCACGATATGACAAAGTTTTTGATTATTGATTTATTTTGCACTAGCGTGGTTTTTTGGGTGATCGGAAAATGTTGTAACTTGAGATTTACATTAACAATATATTTGGCTATAATGTATTAAAATTTCATTAACCTCATACAAATACATCGCAAGCCATATATTTTTAAAGTGAACGTTTCCTTCCGAAGACGTCTAAAATCGCAAAATCCGTACCAGAATAAGAAAAAAATATATAAATTTGACTGTAAAACGAAAGTGCTGCATATAGCCTTACGCAGAATAAAACAAGGAAAATATTGGTGTATCACATTTTGCGATACGTTTAATGGTTCGCTCGTAATTAAAGCGTAAGTTCGAGTGTCCATAATAAAAATCCTATAGTAAGAGGAGTCATCAGGAACCTAATCTAATCAGTTTAAACAAATAAAAATAAAATAAAAACCATTGATGTATACATAACATAATAATGTAATATACATAGCGGTATTACTACGAAGAACAATATCCAGTAGGGACGAACTCCGATGCAGAGGCGCTGAGTCGAGCAGGTCGAGCCGCGAGCTGTATTACTGCGTGAGCTGAGACCGCAGAGACCACAGTGACACCTGAGTCGCTTTGCTCAACGCTCTGGCTAGAGTCGAGACAGTGGGGTGAGCGTTGAGCGGGCGAGTTCCGAGGGTGGGGGGAGCGGTGAACTCACCCACTCCGAGACAAATCGTCCATTCCCTTGCGAGCAGGTTGTTGCAAGTAGTTCCAATGTTATCCGCTAGGTGGCTCTCTGTCCTGTTGCTCGCATCAACTGCCCAGAGGGCAGGACATGCGACTGAAACGATCGCCGACAGACTGCGATGCGAAGTTACGCTGCGCCAGACACTGCGCGGCAGACGACGCACAGAGACGGCACGGCATATGTGAAACACAAAATCCAATGGGGCACTGCACAATGCAGGCAGCCAAGGTAGAAGCAGGGCAGAGGCCGGCGCTGGCTGTGTTGTGTGGCGTGCACTGTGCTCTGACCAGCAGAGGCGCTGCTGATATGCTCCGTCTCTCTCTCTCTCTCTCTCTCTCTCTCTCTCTCTCTCTCTCTCTGCCGTGGGAAACGTTTGGAGCTACCGTTCTTTTTTTCTGAATCACTGATTGTTCACTCATTTGAAAGATTGAACTCTATGAATTAGTTCAAGAGCGGATCCCCCATCTCTGGTTTGGACCTCTTACAACGAGTCTTCGGACTGAAGAACACAACAACAGCAAGTTGACTAATCGTGTCTCACATAGTTTCTTATCGACGGGATTTCATGTCGTCACCTCATCTCCCTTGTCAGTTTCTGGTGTAAATTTTTATCTTGCCTCTCTTTTCCCTGTATAGCGCAATATACATTACTGAACATTTCAGTTTACTTGGATCAAATGAACTGGGACGCTAGTGTGTGTCACGTGGTGGTGGTGCTGCTGCCCCTAGTGCTCACCCGCAGCTGCCACGGTCAGTAGCGGTGGTCGCACCTCCGCCTCCAGCTGCTCTGCTCTCGGCCGCGGGACTGTGAGCGCCCGGACGTGAGAGCATTCGAGGCAGCCCGGGAACCCTGTGTCCGGCCCGAGCTGCCGCCCCCCGCCGCCGCCGCTCGGCGCCCAACCAGCCTCCGGCCAGCTGCCGTCGGGCCCTGCGGACTAGGACTGCTGATATTTTTAAAAATCTCTGGAAACCCATCTCTCGATTTTTAAAGGACCGTGATTTATGGCCCTCGATCTATCGAAAAAATATTAGCGATGTGGCGATATATCGACAGATAGGTGAGCCATGGAAGGGGAACAAGTGTGGAACAAATGGTAGCACCAAAACTTTTCTTTTAACAGGGTGGCTTTATTGGAGTGAACAGTTACACTAATTCTCAATGTTTCAAAATCAGCTTTACTTCTTTAAGGCAAGCAGCTGCGATTAATCAAAACAACAAACACTTTTAATACAGTAGCAAAGGGCGAGCTGGGAATACAATGAAATTTAAATAACAAGTCTCCACAAATATGGCTTCACAGGCAAGATTAAAATTGTGATTGTCAAAATTTTTTTCTGACGTCGCAGCAGTAGGGAAGATAAAATTAGCTCAGTTAACAAAATACAATTACACCAAAAGTCAAATATAAGTTAAAATTTAACACACACGGCGACAACCGCCAGCTTACAATAGTTTAAAACATTATTCGATCCCATAGGTGCGCAGATGTCATTACCAAGGGGAGTGTGCGAACCAACTTGAAGCAACTATAACATGGCATGCACAAAATAACAGATTCGGCAGTCTATGCAGAGAAGTCGGCAAGAAACGGTAAACACGTCAGTAAACGATCACCGTCGCTCACACACACACTCGCGCACGGGCACAGAGGAGTCAACCTTAAGCCAGGGAGATAGGACAGGCAGGGTGCACAAAAAACAATTCGTCACGTGGCCCACCGAACCACTGGACGGGAACTTCCCAAATTCACTCACCTTAAACTTTACGTACGACGCCCGGGCGAGGAAACGGGAAATCGTACGGACACAGGCCACCAAAAAAACCAGACAAACACACAGAATCCGATAAATTGCAAAAGATAATTTAATTAATTATCCCCCAAAACCCCGGAACTTGGCACAAGCGAAATTACAGGCGACAGGATCCAAAGGCACTCTGCAGAAGAGTAAGGAGGGAAAAGGTTAAACAAAGTTCTGCAACGTACAATAGAACGCCAAGAAAAACACACTAAGTAAGGTACATCACCCCATAATGTGCCGAGAAGCACCAACACTGGGCATTTCCCACGTATCCGACACAGTCATAACAACGAAGATAGTGTTCTTAGCCATAGCACGCTGAAACACAGAAACGGCACCAAACTTCCGAGGACGGAAAAGTACTTCCCTGTAACCTACACTCCTGGAAATTGAAATAAGAACACCGTGAATTCATTGTCCCAGGAAGGGGAAACTTTATTGACACATTCCTGGGGCCAGATACATCACATGATCACACTGACAGAACCACAGGCACATAGACACAGGCAACAGAGCATGCACAATGTCGGCACTAGTACAGTGTATATCCACCTTTCGCAGCAATGCAGGCTGCTATTCTCCCATGGAGACGATCGTAGAGATGCTGGATGTAGTCCTGTGGAACGGCTTGCCATGCCATTTCCACCTGGCGCCTCAGTTGGACCAGCGTTCGTGCTGGACGTGCAGACCGCGTGAGACGACGCTTCATCCAGTCCCAAACATGCTCAATGGGGGACAGATCCGGAGATCTTGCTGGCCAGGGTAGTTGACTTACACCTTCTAGAGCACGTTGGGTGGCACGGGATACATGCGGACGTGCATTGTCCTGTTGGAACAGCAAGTTCCCTTGCCGGTCTAGGAATGGTAGAACGATGGGTTCGATGACGGTTTGGATGTACCGTGCACTATTCAGTGTCCCCTCGACGATCAACAGTGGTGTACGGCCAGTGTAGGAGATCGCTCCCCACACCATGATGCCGGGTGTTGGCCCTGTGTGCCTCGGTCGTATGCAGTCCTGATTGTGGCGCTCACCTGCACGGCGCCAAACACGCATACGACCATCATTGGCACCAAGGCAGAAGCGACTCTCATCGCTGAAGACGACACGTCTCCATTCGTCCCTCCATTCACGCCTGTCGCGACACCACTGGAGGCGGGCTGCACGATGTTGGGGCGTGAGCGGAAGACGGCCTAACGGTGTGCGGGACCATAGCCCAGCTTCATGGAGACGGTTGCGAATGGTCCTCGCCGATACCCCAGGAGCAACAGTGTCCCTAATTTGCTGGGAAGTGGCGGTGCGGTCCCCTACGGCACTGCGTAGGATCCTACAGTCTTGGCGTGCATCCGTGCGTCGCTGCGGTCGGTCCCAGGTCGACGGGCACGTGCACCTTCCCCCGACCACTGGCGACAACATCGATGTACTGTGGAGACCTCACGCCCCACGTGTTGAGCAATTCGGCGGTACGTCCACCCGGCCTCCCGCATGCCCACTATACGCCCTCGCTCAAAGTCCGTCAACTGCACATACGGTTCACGTCCACGCTGTCGCGGCATGCTACCAGTGTTAAAGACTGCGATGGAGCTCCGTATGCCACGGCAAACTGGCTGACACTGACGGCGGCGGCGCACAAATGCTGCGCAGCTAGCGCCATTCGACGGCCAACACCGCGGTTCCTGGTGTGTCCGCTGTGCCGTGCGTGTGATCATTGATTGTACAGCCCTCTCGCAGTGTCCGGAGCAAGTATGGTGGGTCTGACACACCGGTGTCAATGTGTTCTTTTTTCCATTTCCAGGAGTGTATATCCGGGAGCAGCACAGCCACAAGCTCCTGCCAAGGCGCGGTCCAGGGAAATCGCCGCGGTAAAGGTGAGCCAGCAAGAGTATCGTCACCCAGACATCAGCAAGGCGCAGTCAGACAGGGCAGGAAAGCTGGTAATCAGGCGACGACTCCAACCACCGATCCGGGGAGTAGCGAGTAACCCGGGGAGAAGCGAGTAAGGCCCGGTCAGCGACAGCGCGGAGGGAACCACCGTCCGACACAGAAGGCAATGCTCGCGCCCAGACTTGACTGTCCGTGCACTCGCCACCGGGCAGAGACGGCGCCACCCGCCGCCAGGAGGCGGACAAAGAAACACCACTCGGAGGCCCAACGATCGAGAATCGATCGGGAATACCGCCGCCACGGCACAATACGTATCGACGTGTCGGAAAAAACAAAACAAAAATTACAAAAAGAAACAGACATTATCGTCTGCACATTGTAAATATAGCACCAGTTCTAGTGCTGTATATTTAAGTATTGATTTATTTTTATATATTCTGTACGTCTACAAGCTAGCAACCTACTTGTCCCCCTCAGAGCGAGAACTGAAACAAAAACGATGCACGTTCACGTTTGGCGCTAACAACTTTGCTAACAATGATAACTGCAGGTAAGTGGCGCAATGAAAGGAAACCGATGGTTCCGTTATTCGGCTTAGTCACATATCGCTTCTGTGTGGAACACTTCATGTCAAGCTCCCTGTCTTTTTTTCATTTCTGCAAATCTCAGAGTCCTGGCAGATGCAGTGTCAAAATTGCGTGGTGCAGTTAAACGTTGCAGTTTTCTTTGCTAGCGCCCAGCTCCGATTAGGTCAGCATTTCCTCTCACACGTCTCCTCCCACTGCAAAGACCAATTTTTTCATTTATATTTTTGTTCATTATTTTTTAAAAAGAAATGGTTGAAATGGCTCTAAGCACTATGGGACTAAACATCTGAGGTCATCAGTCCCGTAGACTTAGAAGCCGGCCCAAGTGGCCGAGCGGTTCTAGGCGCTTCAGTCTGGAACCGCGCGACCGCTGCGGTCGCAGGTTCGAATCCTGCCTTGGGCATGGATGTGTGTGATGTCCTTAGGTTAGTTAGGTTTAAGTAGTTCTAAGTTCTAGAGGACTGATGACCTCAGCTGTTAAGTCCCATAGTGCTCAGAGCCATTTGAGCCATAGACTTAGAAACTGCCTAAACCTAAGGACATCACACACATCCACGCCCAAGGCAGGATTAGAATCTGCGACCGTAGCAACAGTGCGGTTCCGGACTGAAGCGCCTAGAACGGGTCGGCGACAACGGCCGGCTCATTATTTTTAGTAACTGCTTTTGAAGAATGACGATGTAAAGAAACAGTACACTACCTGCGTTAGAAATTCTTTTTTAACGCAACTGGTGTACTGTTTCTTCACATCGGATATCTTGCTGTTACCCCCCCACGCGCCTGCTGTTCCACGAGTCCACAGGCAGAATGTGACAAGGGTGGGGCGGCCGCGTCCACTGCGGCGTGGAGAATCCCTAAACTATCAGCCTTCTGTGTCCCTCGAAAGTAGTTGTTCTGTCCATCCTCCAGTCTCTTTCAAACCCGAGGGAAGCTGGTTGTAACTACAGCGTCATGGGGTATTCACATAAATCAGGGCAAAAATTTTAAAAAAAATTAATCACCTAAACATAAACGATTTTTGTTGATCGTTCGTAGGCCCTGAGTATCTCTGACTGAATGTACGGCCTTCCTATTTTAACACTACTTGATGGTGGAAAAATTCACAAAAGTCGAGCAATAATTTAGTTTCTAAGAATAACTCAAATATCGCCAATTCAGTTATCACAATTAAATTCATCGGAGCCTCAGTGAAAAATCCTCGCGTTACATATCGTGCGACTTATCCTGTGCGATAAGCACTGTCTGAACTACTAAATCACATCCACAGGCGTTTTCGCCGTCAGTGGCCACAAGGGGAGGATGCGTCGTTGGGATCACCGATTTACTTCCAACTTTGTACACCTTCAGCAGGTCATTAAAACAACATAATGTGCAAGTAGTAAGCTGCACTACTCTGGCAGTTCCGAGAAAATCGTAAGACAGGTTTTACGCACTTATTGTCTAACTGATGTACCTGGGCATGGGTGCCGGGCATGATAGAGTATGGTGGTCAAGTGGCACTGTAAGACTGATGTGTGTGTGTGTGTGTGTGTGTGTGTGTGTGTGTGAGGCGATGGTTCGACTTCCGCTCAATCCTTCATTTGGTAGTACAAGAGTGCGTTCAAAAACTTTCCACCTACACTATTCCTTCTTGCTGCGTCAGCAACGTCTACCCGCTACGCATGTTAACTGTCAAATGAGGCTTGCCTCTTATGTCTGCAGCTCGAAGGGTCGAGGTGCGAAGTAGTTCCGGTTACCTTACCGGACTGCGTGTATAAAGGATTTCCCAAATTGCGTCGTGCATACAGTTTCAGGAAAACTCCACTCGTTTCTTCAGTTACCTGTCGATGGTTATCTAATTTTATGTTAAACGGGGACCTAGAAACGACGGAGACGTTTCGTCCCCGCCGCAACCGCAGTGGTCCGCAACCCCACGACGACAACCGCAGTCCACTTCACCCCTCCGCCGCCCCACACCGAACCCAGGGTTCTTGTGCGGTTAGGCCCCTGGTGGACCCCCAGGGAACGTCTCATACCAGGACGAGTGTAACCCCTATGTTTGCGTGGTAGAGTAATAGTGGTGCACACGTACGTGGAGAAAAATTGTTTGCGCAGCAATCGCCGACATAGTGTAGCTGAGGCGGAATAAGGGGAACCAGCCCGCATTTGCCGAGTCAGATGGAAAACCGCCTAAAAACCATCCACAGAGTGGCCGGTTCACCGGACCTCGCCACAAATCCGCCGGGCAGATTCGTGCCGGGGACCAGGCGCTCCTTCCCGCCCGGAAAGCCGTGCGTTAGACCGCACGCCAGCCGGGAGGGCTGTCGATAGTTACCAGTATCTTTGTTCTGATAATGAAATTTAAACGAAAATAGTAAGTAGTCATACATTTAGTTTTTTAAATTACATTATCTCTCAATTGTCGTATAAATTAAATAATATGAGCAGTGATGAAAGAAAATATAGATTAAAAATTAAGTGTCAAACCATCGCTTCACACACGTTCGTTTTACACTAGTCGAATGCTAACCGTTTGACGACGATGAACTCTGTCGTCCGGTACCTATGCACAGATACATCAGCTACACAACAGTCGCTTAAATCTTCTCTTGCGATTTTCTCGGAATTGCGAGAGTAGTGATCCTTACTAACTTGCATACTACGTTGTTTTGACGACCTGCTAAAGGTGCACAAAGTTTGAAGTGAACCTTCGATCTCAACGTCGCCGCCTCCCCTTGCCAGTGCGATCGTCGCGGAAGACAGCGTTGCCCAGAACATCGCACCGCTCTGCACCATATTTCTTAGCGTTAAAGCAAAGAAATTACCCCTCTTCGAGAACATCTGTATTCTTGGCTGGCCAGTTGCCACCAAGCGATCTCTTCAGTGGAAAGTTACGTGAAATGTAATAATACAGGGTCATTCAAAAAGAATACCACAACTTTAAAAATGTGTATTTAATGAAAGAAACATAATATAACCTTCTGTTATACATCATTACAAAGAGTATTTAAAAAGGTTTTTTTTTTCACTCAAAAACAAGTTCAGAGATGTTCAATATGGCCCCCTCCAGACACTCGAGCAATATCAACCCGATACTCCAACTCGTTCCACACTCTCTGTAGCATATCAGGCGTAACAGTTTGGATAGCTGCTGTTATTTCTCGTTTCAAATCATCAATGGTGGCTAGGAGAGGTGGCCGAAACACCATATCCTTAACATAACCCCATAAGAATTTTAAATTAATCGCAGGGGGTAAGATCAGGGCTTCTTGGAGGCCAGTGATGAAGTGCTCTGTCACGGGCTGCCTGGCGGCCGATCCATCGCCTCGGGTAGTTGACTGTTTATACCAACGTTTAATACGCCACGTATCAGGAGGTTTAACACCATACGTCGTTCGAAATGCACGCTGAACAACTGTCGTCGATTCACTTCTGCCGTACTCAATAACACAAAAAGCTTTCTGTTGAGCGGTCACCATCTTAGCATCAACTGACGCTGACGCCTAGTCAACAGCGCCTCAAGCGAACAAATGTACAACTAAATGAAACTTTATAGCTCCCTTAATTCACCGACAGATAGTGCTTAGCTGTGCCTTTTGTCGTTGCAGAGTTTTAAATTCCTAAAGTTGTGGTATACTTTTTGAATCACCCTGTATTTCAGCAGCACGTGTACCCTTACAGCATTAACGACAGTACTGCTTACGGAACAACTGCATGGAAGCTGGCTTGGCGAAAACAAAGCGTTTCGTGCCCGTCCTGGTCGGGTGGGAGACTCCGCAGAGGAGTAAGCTCTAAAGAAGCCTTAGCCCCGCATCTGCGTTCAAAAATGCGGACAACTGGAGCAAACAAATTGGCGAAAGCTGGCGGAGGCGGCAGATTTTGCTGGTGGTGTGGGTCCGTCCCCGGCGTGAAACCTCACAGCCACGTCGCTCGGGCGAGATGGTTCTGAAACGCCCACCGGCAGAACAACCGGTGCAGTCACACGCACTAATTCATTACGAGATCCAGTACCAAAAAGGGCCAGGGTGGGGGCCAAAATGGTACAAGTAGCCGATGACATCTTGGGAGAATTGCAGAAACAGCTCCAAAGAACGAAGTTTCGACTACAATAGGAGCATCTTTTAGAACCAAGATCTGGTCCTTGGCAGTGGGCAGGCGAAGTTGTTTGGCCAGAACGAACAGCTTCGAATTGAAAAGGACAGACTGCGCAGGGACCTAGGAGTAGCGAACGCCCCTGACGCTCTCGACAAAATAAGACGTCTGCAAAGCGAAATTGCCGAACTGAAGTCACAAAACGAAAGACTACAATGAGTGCAAAACTAGTACCATACTATTCGCCGCAGGTCAAGGCTAAACACAAGAAATAAGATAGAAGAATGTACATTTAACCCTAGTTAGTTTTGTCTTTATGGAAATCCGTGCACAGAGACACGCTATTCGCAACAGTAATTTCAATTCACCCTTTGCATAACAGGACACTACATTCAGTTTAGAGTAAAAAGTAGCGAACATTTTGATGCTTGTGAACGAATGATCCAGTCATAGCAAATAACTTTCAGTTGTCTACCGCTGCTTCGGATCGTCTGCTGGCACTTTTAAAAGCAGTCAGATTTCTTTTTCTTTTGCTACAGCACACAGCACAGTACATCTTTTTTGTACTAATAATTTCATGTTTCTTTCCTTATAGCTATTTTTAGTGTAACTATTACGTGTGAAATTGTCTATGCTTTCATGTACTTGGCGTATTACGAGTATTCATTAGGTGTGACACATATTCAATACATGTGACGAAATAAAAAAGAAATTGACTTTTAGATTTTGCCGTTAGGCAACGGTAACGTCATATCTTCAGTTGCTGAATTTTTTAGAAATTTATTCTGAGCGATAAATCATATTACAATTTTAGAATTTTTGGTAACGATTGTCAATGTGTTAGGAAAGGCAAACCTACGTTTATAGCACGTGTAGACTTAGAGAAAGCTTTTGACAATGTTGACTGGAATACTCTCTTTCAAATTCTGAAGATGGCAGGGGTTAAATACAAGAAGCGAAAGGCTATTTACAATTTGTACAGAAACCAGATGGCAGTTATAAGAGTCGAGGGACATGAAAGGGAAGCAGTGGTTGGGAAGGGAGTGAGACAGGGTTGTACTCTGTCCCCGATGTTATTCAATCTGTATATTGAGCAACCAGCAAAGGAAACAAAAGAAAAATTCGGAGTAGGAATTAAATAAAATCCATGGAGAAGAAATAAAAACTTTGAGGTTCGCCGATTACATTGTAATTCTGTCAGAGACAGCAAAGGACTTGGAAGAGCAGTTGAACGGAATGGACAGTGTCGTGAAAGGAGGATATAAGACGAACATCAACAAAAGCAAAACGATGATAATGGAATGTAGTCGAATTAAGTCGGGTGATGCTGAGGGAATTAGATCAGGAAATGAGACACTTAAAGTAGTAAAGGAGTTTTGTTATTTGGGGAGCAAAATAACTGACGATGGTCGGAGTAGAGAGGATATAAAAAGTAGATGGGCAATGGCAAGGAAAGCGTTTCTGAGGAAGAAAAATTTGTTAACATCGAGTATAGATTTAAGTGTCACGAAGTCGTTTCTGAAAGTATTTGTATGGAGTGTAGCCATGTATGGAAGTGAAACATGGACGATAAATGTTTGGACAAGAAGAGAATAGAAGCTTTCGAAATGTGGTGCTACAGAAGAATGCTGAAGATTAGATGCGTAGATCACATAACTGACGAGGAGGTATTGAACAGAATTGAGGAGAAGAGAAATTTGTGGCACAACTTGACTAGAAGGAGGGATCGGTTGGATTGACATGTCGTGAGGCATCAAGGGATCACGAATATAGGATTGGAGGGAAGCGTGGAGGGTAAAAATCGCAAAGGTAGACCAAGAGATGAATACACTAAGCAAATTGCAGTAATTACTCGGAGATGAAGATGCTAGCACAGGATAGAGCAGTGTGGAGGGCTGCATCAAACCAGTCTCTGGACTGAAGACCACAACAACAACATGTCAATCTCAGTTTGTTACAACAGTGAACGCTCTTCGTGTTCAGCGTAGTGACGCAAGTACAGCGAAACGCGTCTACACCTGAAACAGAACGAAACGACAGGAAAAAGATTCAAAGCTTATCACTCGAACACAGGGAAGCAATAAAGGAAGATTTACAACCAATGTTTGACGGTACTACTAACCGATTACATGTTTTAGATTGCGACACTGAGAAAACTAAAAACTCACAAAAAATCGACAGCGCAGAAATAATGCCGAAAATTAGCGAAGTCGTCCTCAGCGAAATAGTTACCGAGGTAAAAGAACAGCAGTTACCGAGAAGTTTGAAACCTTACACTTAATATGTGGAATACAGTAACAACAAATTAGTAACAACACCGAACAAACAGAAGAATCATGCACAAAAATGACAAATTCGTCTGATAACAATGCTCGAGATTCCGATTACACAGTGCCTGTGCACTTCGCGGACACAACCGAATACCACTGTTTGAACCATTTCAAGGGAAATCAGATAAAAATCAACAAACCACAAAAGAATGGCATTGCAACCGTACAGTCACAACTTTCGCGTATTGAAGAAAAATTTAACAATAATAACCGTAGACGAGAGTTTATTCCTGGTAACACAAGTCCACACTGTGAAAACCTGGACGACAACAGCAACTTATGGCGCTTGGGAGGATTACCAGCGGGAAGCGCTTCACGCGTCAAGACACGACGGCGAACAGAGCGCTAGGCGCAGCCGTGAAGACGCTGCGCCGAGGCGCAAACACGGATTTGATTATAAACACTTCCTCACTGTCCGAAAGTTCAAAGTTTTACGAAATTTCACTAACGAAATTCATCCGAGGACGCGGCTTGATCAATTTATCTATGCTTTACCACCAAACTGGCCCCTCGAAAACAAGCTATAATTCACGTGCGGATACCTAGAAGACGAACCAGAAGCCAGAATGCGATCGAGTATAAGAGATTGTTAATCAGAAGAGGAATTTTATCACACATTTTTAACTGCTTACTGGTATACATTAAAAGAGAATAAAATAAAACACAACATATTCATGTTGAACAGCTTTGAACAATCGGGATTCTCAAGCCCAGTGCAGTAGAGATGGGCAAACTGAAACACGTAATTGTTTCGAAACAAATGAAACAGTACAATGTAATGTTCCGATACGTTGTTTCGAAACAGTGAAACAGTTTGTGTTTTGTATTCTAATAAACCTACACATTTTATCATCTTAAATGTCTACTGTATAAGCATGTCCATATAAACACAAATGAGGTGCGAGAGCGCTAATCATGTCGCAGAAAGTATGAAACTATCACTTAGGCGTCTTGGCAGTTCGTATTTCCTGCAGCCAATGCGCTGCTTTCGTGTCGCGTGACTTGCATACTTTTCTATTGGTTGAGGACAGCCATAGCTGAAGACAGAAGAACCACCACGAACAGAACTGGAGGTGGGAGCAAACTGCAGAAACACACATTCCGTTAGTATGGGTAATATACCCATCCTGCTAATTTCCATCTACACAAAGGGAATCATTGTGGATAATAGGCACAGTGACTATAGACTCACAAATAACGCCAAATAATTCGAATGAATAACAAAATATAACTGAAATTTTTTTTTGTCTTTCAAGGTGTTTCGAACCGTTACTATAAATTCACCATGCTTCTCAGTCCTTCCCGTACACCATTACACCATCAGTGATTTGTCAAACAGATTGCTTGCAATTATACCTACATCAAATTTATGTATATGTCTGATAACTGTTACTCTACGCCTTTTTTATTCAAAATGTTGTAGGCTTACTTGCGTTTCTTAATATGATTGCTGTACATGAACAGAGAAGCGTATGTTATAAAAAAAAGTGTAATTTAACTGAATGATTTTCACATATGTATTATTTTGTATGTGAATAGTATGCGTTGTTTTGTTGTTTGGTTAGTGTTTATAAAGCAGATGTTACGCCATTTCGAAACAGCTAGAAACGAAGCTTTATTTTCGGATATCTTAAGCTTCATGCTATTGCTTGTCAAAAAGATTTCGACACTCTTGAAAGAGTTTCATGAAGTGGTATGTTGTGTTTCAGTACCTGTGCCGAGCTCGAATCTCGTCCGACACAGAGTGGAATGAAACATCACTGTTTCGATACAATTAGTCCGTTCCAGGCACAGGTGGACTGAAACAGCCTTATTTTGAAACAACGATACAGTTTCTGTGTCTGGCTCGAGATCGAATCTGGTCCGAGACAGGGGCGGAATGAAACACCACTGTTTCGAAACAGTGAACCACAACCGTTCCGAAACACTGAAACAGTTCCACGTATCGATACACTGTATCGAAACATAGAAACAGTGGCCAAGTCTACAGTGCAGTATTGCGGCGGAAGCAATACCTGAAACATCCGTTCAGCCCACCTGAATTAATCAGAACTTGTCTCACGAAATTACCTACCCCTGTACGTCTAATAATCTTGGCAAGCATGTGTAAGGACGATTTAGAACAATTTTTTGAGTCTGTAAGTAGGCTGTTTAGGTTTTTATGTTGGTAACGCCACGTAGCGCTCTGTATGAAAATCACTGACCGTGCTGTGTGCAGTCTGTGGCTGGTTGGCATTGTTGAAATATTCTCTATTGTAGTGTTGGGCAGTTGGATGTGAACAGCGTGTAGCGTTGTGTAGTTGGAGGTGAGCCGCCAGCAGTGGGAAGAGAGATGGCAGAGTTTTGAGAGCGGACGATCAGGACGTGTGTCCGTCAGAGAAACGAAATTTGTAAGACTGTATGTCATGAACTGATATATGTACACTCCTGGAAATTGAAATAAGAACACCGTGAATTCATTGTCCCAGGAAGGGGAAACTTTATTGACACATTCCTGGGGTCAGATACATCACATGATCACACTGACAGAACCACAGGCACATAGACACAGGCAACAGAGCATGCACAATGTCGGCACCAGTACAGTGTATATCCACCTTTCGCAGCAATGCAGGCTGCTATTCTCCCATGGAGACGATCGTAGAGATGCTGGATGTAGTCCTGTGGAACGGCTTGCCATGCCATTTCCACCTGGCGCCTCAGTTGGACCAGCGTTCGTGCTGGACGTGCAGACCGCGTGAGACGACGCTTCATCCAGTCCCAAACATGCTCAATGGGGGACAGATCCGGAGATCTTGCTGGCCAGGGTAGTTGACTTACACCTTCTAGAGCACGTTGGGTGGCACGGGATACGTGCGGACGTGCATTGTCCTGTTGGAACAGCAAGTTCCCTTGCCGGTCTAGGAATGGTAGAACGATGGGTTCGATGACGGTTTGGATGTACCGTGCACTATTCAGTGTTGCCTCGACGATCACCAGTGGTGTACGGCCAGTGTAGGAGATCGCTCCCCACACCATGATGCCGGGTGTTGGCCCTGTGTGCCTCGGTCGTATGCAGTCCTGATTGTGGCGCTCACCTGCACGGCGCCAAACACGCATACGACCATCATTGGCACCAAGGCAGAAGCGACTCTCATCGCTGAAGACGACACGTCTCCATTCGTCCCTCCATTCACGCCTGTCGCGACACCACTGGAGGCGGGCTGCACGATGTTGGGGCGTGAGCGGAAGAGGGCCTAACGGTGTGCGGGACCGTAGCCCAGCTTCGTGGAGACGGTTGCGAATGGTCCTCGCCGATACCCCAGGAGCAACAGTGTCCCTAATTTGCTGGGAAGTGGCGGTGCGGTCCCCTACGGCACTGCGTAGGATCCTACGGTCTTGGCGTGCATCCGTGCGTCGCTGCGGTCCGGTCCCAGGTCGACGGGCACGTGCACCTTCCGCCGACCACTGGCGACAACATCGATGTACTGTGGAGACCTCACGCCCCACGTGTTGAGCAATTCGGCGGTACGTCCACCCGGCCTCCCGCATGCCCACTATACGCCCTCGCTCAAAGTCCGTCAACTGCACATACGGTTCACGTCCACGCTGTCGCGGCATGCTACCAGTGTTAAAGACTGCGATGGAGCTCCGTATGCCACGGCAAACTGGCTGACACTGACGGCGGCGGTGCACAAATGCTGCGCAGCTAGCGCCATTCGACGGCCAACACCGCGGTTCCTGGTGTGTCCGCTGTGCCGTGCGTGTGATCATTGCTTGTACAGCCCTCTCGCAGTGTCCGGAGCAAGTATGGTGGGTCTGACACACTGGTGTCAATGTGTTCTTTTTTCCATTTCCAGGAGTGTATTATGACTTTTGAACACTATTAAGGTAAATACATTGTTTGTCCTCTACCAAAATCTTTCATTTGCTAACTATGCCCATCAGTAGTTAGTGCCTTCAGTAGTTAGAATCTTTTATTTAGCTGCCAGTATTGCGCTCGCTGTATTGCAGTAGTTCGAGTAACGAAGGTTTTTGTGAGGTAAATGATTCATGAAAGGTATCGGTTATTGTTAGTCACGGCCACTCTTTTGTAGGGATTATTGAAGGTCAGACTGCGTTGCCCTAAAAATATTGTGTGTCAGTTTTATTGATGATCAGAATAAGTAAAGAGAGAATGGCTGAGTGCGTTAGGTTTTGCTCAGCTCTTTGAAATTCAAATATTGTAAGAGGTTTTCCAGAACTGTCATTTTTAATTTTTTCTAAGGGGTCGTTACAAGTCTTTGCAAGAGTTCGAATTAGACGGTGATCATGCTCTAACAGGAAAATCAGCTGATCACAAGTTTGATATTTAGGATTTCTCATAGTCACAAATGACAATAGGAACAACGGTAGCTCACACAATAAATTTCATTGTAATCATAGAGACCATCCTTACGACAAGCAAGTCTGGCACAGAAACGACTACAAAGACAGGCGCAGTTTCAGAATCCATGGTTCGAATTCTTATTCCAGAAATAAATATCGTTTTGGAAACAAATAAATATAGTATCAACCACAATAATAATCACGGACATTCATGGAATCGGCAGTGTAATCAGTCAGATTGTTTTAACAGCTGGAATAACATCGAAATTCAGACAACAACAAATATCAGAATGTCAGCAAAACAAGTTCACGTGATAGATCGCAAGAGGATGGCAGGTGCAGATAGTAGAAGTTAGATCACCGACATCTAATGACAATCAGCAATAGGATAAAAATAATAAACAATGACTTCAGGTCCCAGCAACTGAAGGGAAAAGACAGCTAACAGATGACTCTGCTGCTGTAGATATTAACTTTATGCAACTCGAAGATATTAGGGACATTCTGCTTCAGAAAAACGAAATTGGACCAAGACAGATTATATACCCCATAGTTAACATTTGCATTGCAAATAATAATTTTACCTTAGTTTTGGACTCATTTGGCTCAATATCAGTTATCAGCGAGTCAGCATACAATAAATCTTCAGAAACAACACTTTGACTGATACTGCCTCTTAGGAAAATTAAAATACAAGGTGCCATTTGGGAGAAACTGTTGAAGTTAAACATGAGACCTTTGTGGAATTTACTTGTCAGGGACGCTGTTTTACTATGACCTTTCTCATTCCTTTCAATGCTCACCCGATTCTGTCGACAGCAATGCAGCTTATCATTGTACAAACAACGTCAGTTACGATCAGGTAATTAATTTAAGTACAATAGTCCAGCAGAAGATGGAGGAAGCAGAGGATGGTGATGAACATGACAGGAAAGAACTTACCGATATTTTAGACGAACATGCGGAAGTGTTTACACATAGACATTTTCAAGGAATTTCAGCACCAGTTTCAGGTTAGAGAGAACAACAAATTCTATGTAAGACCTTATGTAATACCGGCTCAAGACGAGAAAGGGTGAAAGCTGAGATACAGTTGATGTTAGAAAATGGTGTTATTGAGTCAGCTATCAGCTCCTACAACAGCCCATTGCATGTCGTTGAAAGAAACAGGTGGTTCAGTTATGTTGGACTCTTGTCAGATCAGTACTATCATTCTTCCGAAAACAGACCCCAGACATTTGACGAACTGTTTAAAAATTTCTATGTTACCTGTAGATTTATGCTACAGTTTTTGGCAATTAGAATTACAACCTCACTGCAGGAGGTACACAGCCTTTTTATGCTTTGGGACGTGTTAACAGTTCTGTATATTGTCTTTTGGTTTAAACATTTCATCACCAGTATTTACTCGTGGACTAGACATTATTCTTCCAGAACATTAAAAGAGACACATCATCACCTAGTATGATGATATTTTGGTAGCAAAACCAACTTGGTCTACAATTAACAAAATCTGGAAAATTTGTTGGACATTTTGAAGACCCAGGTTTTACAGTAAACTTAGAAAAATTACATTTTCGTAACATGAGTGTAAGATTTTTAGGCCATATCATTTCATTGGAAGGTATTGCACCTGACCCTAAAACTCTAGAAGCAATCAGAGCAATCCCTTCACCTACTGCTAAATGGCAAGTCAGAAGCTTTTCAGGAGTAGTAAATTTTTGCCACAATTTTTTGAAATTGAAAATTTTGTCTATGACAACATTATGTTCTTTGACAGGCAAAAACACCATTTGGCACTGGAATGATCAAGCACATATAGAGATCGATATGCTGCAAGAGCCACGTATAAGGGTGCGTAGCCTCCTGATCTAACACTGACACACCATTGCCGGCCGCAGTGGCAGAGCGGTTCTAGGCGCTTCAGTCTGGAACCGCGCGACCGCTTCAGTCGCAGGTTCGAATCCTACCTCGGGCATGGATGTGTGTGATGTCCTTAGGTTAATTAGATTTAAGTAGTTCTGCGTTCTAGGGGACTGATGACCTCAGATGTTAAGTCCCATAGTACTCAGAGCCATTTGAACCATTTTGAACACACCATTTACAGTCAGGTGAACAAACAGTGGTAGGTAATGCATATCCTGCGGATTAGACATTATTCACAGAAGAGGATACTACTTGTGGTACATGTCTCTCGGCATTTCTCCCAACACACCCATTAGAAGCTGCTCACATCGCTCGACAGCAGTCGGAGTGACGTCCAGCTTCTTATAAACATCGACTAACTCATTTCGTGCTCACGAATAGTTTTCACAGTGGAGCTGAATTCTTACTGGTGCAAAGACTTCTGACAACTGAATAACTGAAGCCTTGTTAATTTTGT
This sequence comes from Schistocerca cancellata, assembly GCF_023864275.1. Lineage (NCBI taxonomy): Eukaryota > Metazoa > Arthropoda > Insecta > Orthoptera > Acrididae > Schistocerca > Schistocerca cancellata. The sequence continues at coordinate 76,079,872 of NC_064631.1, read as the reverse complement.
TTCAGTTTCAGAATTTGTTACGCTCCAAGTAATACAAGTTCCCTTCAAGATCTGTAGCTACAACGTACAAGGAAGTGATAACTGAAAGCAACGAAAGAAAAATCTGCCATAAAAGTTACAGATTTCTCGAAAATGATTATATATCTAGAATTTATTTCGAGATTATGCTCATTAAGAATCTCACGTAACAATGCCGAAAACAGTGTAATGCGCAAAATCAGCCCATGGAAAATACAGGTTGGAGTGTCAACAATGCAATGAAAAGATAGATAACTACCCACCGTAAAGATGACATGAGTTGCAGACAGGCACAATGAAAAAGCACCTACGAATTACCTTTCGGCCTCTCTCACACACATGACCGCGATCTCCGTCAGCTCAGACCCAAATGCAGCTGTCAGTAGAATGGAAGCAGCAGTCTGGAGGGGGGGGGGGGGGGGGGGGAAGAAGGGGAAGGAATAGCAGGGTATGAAAGAAGAGCACTGGCTGGCGGAACATGCAGGTACTAGACCGCCGAAGGGCGCAGCATGCGGGAACTGTGGGGCAGGTAGCTGATGAGGAGGGAAGGGAACAGCCAGCAAGTAAGGAGAGGAGTGGGAAATGGAAAGGCGGGTATGCGTCGGCAGAGAGAATGGGAGACGAGAAGAGGGAGCAGGTCATAGGACAGAGATGGTGGAAACTTGTGGAGGGAAGGTGTAGAGACAGAAGGTTACTGTAGGCTGAGGCCAGGATAATTTTGGGACTGGAGCAATGTGTAAAAGAATAACTCCGTTCTGCACAGTTACGAAAAACTGATGGTGGAGAAAAGGATCCCGCTGGCTCAGGTAGCAAAGCAGCCACTAAAATCAGGCATGTTATGTTCGACTGCATATTGTGCCACTCGTCTACTTTGCTCTTGGCATCAGTTTGGCAGTGGCCATTTGTCCTGGTGGACAGCAGGTTGGTAGTCATACCAATATAAAAGACTGTGTAATGATTGCAGCAGAGCTGGTATATGACACTCCTGCTTTCACAGGTGGCCCAGCCTCCCATTCTATACCAGTCTTGTCACGCGCTTCTGGGGTACTGAGTGATGAAGGGAGCAGTCCTTTGTAGCTGGTTCTTGGGGTGACGAGAGGATTGGGGGTACAAGGGCAAGTGGCACTGAAAATCTGTGAAGGCCTCGGTGATACCCTCAGCATATTGGCAAGGGAGATCTTGTCGCTGCAGATATGCTGTCCCTGGGCTGCCAGGCCATGTAGTAGTGTTCATTTGGTTTGGAAGGGATCACAGCTGTCGAAATGCAGGTACTGTTGGTGGCTGGTGGCTTTAATGTGAACGGATATGTGGTTAGAGCCATCAGAGAGGAGGAGGTCCACGTCCAGGAAGGTGGCACACTGGTTTGAGGAGAACCAGGTTAAGCAGATGGGAGAGAAGGTGTTTAGATTGTGAAAGAATGAAGATAAGGTTTCTTGGCCCTGAGTCCAGATCATGAAGACATCATCAATGAACCTGAACCAGACTAGGGATTTGACGTTTTGGGAGGTTAGGCAGGTTTCCTCTAGATGACACATAAACAGGATTGCATAGAAAGGTACCATGCAGGTGCCCATGGCTGTTTAATGCGCGACACATACTGACAGTATACACTCCCGTTCAAGTGTGAAACTAAATGGAATACAATATGACAATTGTTATGTGAGCAAAACAAAATATTGCAACACACATTTTGAATTAGTAAGTGTTACATTTACGCCACTATCGACTCAGAAATAGCAGGTCAGTCGGCGGAAAATTTGGAAATATTGCACTAATCACTTCAGTGCCTGCACTGCTCTAAGGGAGAAAGGAGTCTGTAGAAGCTATTGCTATAAAGTTTACAGAATGCACAACTGTAGCTTACAATTTACTACTGAATATGTTACGCACAACACTCTTTAGCGACAGCAAATTCTCAAAATTGTACATTTTTCACCCAAGTACACAATGAAATAAGGTGACGATTGTTTTTGAATGAGGATATTATCGCTAAAAGTTTCTAGAAAGTACGAAATTAGTTTACAATTCAGGATATAGCACGAAAATACCCACTATATCACGTTGGACACAAGCCTTGAGGCAATCGACAATAGATTTTGTTAAAAATGGCACGAACAGCAAAATATTACACTCTAGATTTTGGAATTGTACCTAATTCACTCATGCTGTCTCACGCAAAGCATAATATGGAATGGCGAACAGAAAACTGAGATTTTCCGGAGGGGTTCTGCGGAAGTTCAACGCATCTGTCAAGTGCCTAAGCGACCAGTTCTGTAATACTGTTTCAGCGGTTGAAGTCCATATCAGGTAGGCACGAAAGCATAAAGTGAAAGAATTCATTGGTACCTTTCGATGAAAGGCGACGTTGTCTTGGTGACACCGTGTTGGCTAAAATAGTGAACCCATCTCCAGGAACATTCTTCTAAAATCCCACGGCCATCGTCGTACATGTACAGGGGGTGGACAGAGACATGCAAACACGAAAAACACATTACCACACCTAATATGGTGTAGGAAAACCTTCGTCTCAGAATGGAGAAATACAGGTCCTATAAAAATAAATATGGCTCCCAAGGAAGTCTTGTACCATTCTTCGTGCAAAATAGTGGCAGATTCACACAATGACACTGGAGGTGCATAGCGACAGCGTACCCTTCTCACAAGAGTACACTCAATAATAGTGAGACGCAGTGACTGTGGTGGCAGCGATGAGGCGATAATCCATCCTCGCGTTCACAAAAACCAGTCCCGAACGATGCGAACCGTGTGAGCGGGGACCCTGTCGTCACCACTGAACAACAAACACCGTACCATGAGATGCGTCTGATAGCCAAAATGGTCACATAGTGCTTGGCGTTAATGCGACGTTGCATATAACGGGGAGGACGATACGGCTGCCCAAATCATCACCGAAACCCCGCCATGTTCCATTCTTGAGACGTAAACTCGGACAGACGTTGGGAACAATATGAAACAAGACTCATCCGACCAGACATTCTTCCATTGCTCCGTAAACCAGGTTTTACGGTTGCGGCACCACGTTTTCTCGTTACACTGCTCTGCCTGCAGCTCGCTGCTTCTGGAGCTCCGTTCGTGTCGTTTTGGTGCGCGGTATTCTGTTCTGCAATTTTCTGCAGCTTTCGTCACAATCCTCTTAATGACGTCCGTCACGATCACACAAAACACATTTTCGTCCGCGTTGTGAGTTAGCACGTGATGTTTCTCCGCTTTCCCTGTATGCGACACACATCTTCGATACACCGAATACTTCGGGTACCTCGGTCACTGATCACCCTCCACACAAGCACAAACAGTTTTCCCACGTTCGAATTCACTGAGCTCCGGCGCACTCACAACCACAAAGAACACTGTTCCGGACTCGACTGACACCACAGCGCACTGAGGACACTGCACAGGTGCCGCTCGTGGTCAGATACAACAGTCCAACCTGCAGCAAGGCCTACCATCTGCATTTATGTTCAAGCACGCATTTATAGCGGTGTTTCCATAATTTCGCCCAACCCCTGTAACTGAAGAGACCATGAGAATAACACAAGAGAAATTTGAGCGCCAGCAGAGACATGCAGTCAACAGTATACACTTACTCAGCTCGCTAATGGATTAGGACAGAAACTTGATAATATTCGTACGATGTGCCCTCCGGCAAGCACTGTGCTTCTATATACACTCCTGGAAATTGAAATAAGAACACCGTGAATTCATTGTCCCAGGAAGGGGAAACTTTATTGACACATTTCTGGGGTCAGATACATCACATGATCACACTGACAGAACCACAGGCACATAGACACAGGCAACAGAGCATGCACAATGTCGGCACTAGTACAGTGTATATCCACCTTTCGCAGCGATGCAGGCTGCTATTCTCCCATGGAGACGATCGTAGAGATGCTGGATGTAGTCCTGTGGAACGGCTTGCCATGCCATTTCCACCTGGCGCCTCAGTTGGACCGGCGTTCGTGCTGGACGTGCAGACCGCGTGAGACGACGCTTCATCCAGTCCCAAACATGCTCAATGGGGGACAGATCCGGAGATCTTCCTGGCCAGGGTAGTTGACTTACACCTTCTAGAGCACGTTGGGTGGCACGGGATACATGCGGACGTGCATTGTCCTGTTGGAACAGCAAGTTCCCTTGCCGGTCTTGGAATGGTAGAACGATGGGTTCGATGACGGTTTGGATGTAGCGTGCACTATTCAGTGTCCCCTCGACGATCACCAGTGGTGTACGGCCAGTGTAGGAGATCGCTCCCACACCATGATGCCGGGTGTTGGCCCTGTGTGACTCGGTCGTATGCACTCCTGATTGTGGCGCTCACCTGCACGGCGCCAAACACGCATACGACCATCATTGGCACCAAGGCAGAAGCGACTCTCATCGCTGAAGACGACACGTCTCCATTCGTCCCTCCATTCACGCCTGTCGCGACACCACTGGAGGCAGGCTGCACGATGTTGGGGCGTGAGCGGAAGACGGCCTAACGGTGTGCGGGACCGTAGCCCAGCTTCATGGAGACGGTTGCGAATGGTCCTCGCCGATACCCCACGAGCAATAGTGTCCCTAATTTGCTGGGAAGTGGCGGTGCGGTCCCCTACGGCACTGCGTAGGATCCTACGGTCTTGGCGTGCATCCGTGCGTCGCTGCGGTCCGGTCCCAGGTCGACGGGCACGTGCACCTTCCGCCGACCACTGGCGACAACATCGATGTACTGTGGAGACCTCACGCCCCACGTGTTGAGCAATTCGGCGGTACGTCCACCCGGCCTCCCGCATGCCCACTATACGCCCTCGCTCAAAGTCCGTCAACTGCACATACGGTTCACGTCCACGCTGTCGCGGCATGCTACCAGTGTTAAAGGCTGCGATGGAGCTCCGTATGCCACGGCAAACTGGCTGACACTGACGGCGGCGGTGCACAAATGCTGCGCAGCTAGCGCCATTCGACGGCCAACACCGCGGTTCCTGGTGTGTCCGCTGTGCCGTGCGTGTGATCATTGCTTGTACAGCCCTCTCGCAGTGTCCGGAGCAAGTATGGTGGGTCTGACACACCGGTGTCAATGTGTTCTTTTTTCCATTTCCAGGAGTGTAGCTGTGCAGTGATTTGCATGCAAGTACGTCAGATCTTTTAAAGAAAATCATCCTTTATGACAGTTAATACTTTGATACCATTGTTTCCTTAGATGCTTATCCTGTCAGACGAAATGTCTTTTGCCGAAGTCGACTTGTTAAGAAATATATTAAGAGCTTTAATAACTCGAGGTATTATAAGTGATTTTGAACCGCGAGCTTCAAAGAGAGAACTGACTGAAAACATGGAATCATAGAATGCAGCGCCGGCCGGGGTGGCCGAGTGGTTCTAGGCGCTACAGTCTGGAACCGCGTGACCACTACGGTCGCAGGTTAGAATAATGCCTCGGGCATGGATGTGTGTGATGTTCTTAGGTTAGTTAGGTTTAGGTAGTTCTAAGTTCTAGGGGACTGATGACCTCAGAAAAGTCCCATAGTGCTCAGAGCCATTTTCTTAGAATGCAGCAGACGAGCAGTCAAAACAGAAAGTGAGAGGGATACAGGACAGATAGGATGGGCAGAAAGACATAGTAGAAATGTGGAAACAGTATTCTCAAAAACTGTATGCAGGAAATCGATCCTGAAGAAGAGGAAGACTCCATCTTGCATGACGTGTTCGACCTTGCAGTAATGCAAGTAAGGAGTTGATGACATACCAGCAGAACTCATCACGGCTGATGGAGAACAGCTATATGAAGAACTGTTCCATCTCATACAAGTTATATACGAGACCGAGTAGTTCCCAACAGACCTTAAAAAATAGATCACAGTGCCAAGACCAAAGAAAGCATCTGTAAACAGATTTGAACAATACAGACCCTTAGTTTGGTAACACACGCCTCGAAGATATTGACGTCTATAATTCTAAGGCAGACAGGATAGATGCAATGATCACAACGACCGGTTTGGCTTTAGAAGAGGCGGAGACACGCGAGGAGCAATACTTGGCTTACGTCTAATTCTCGAGAAAACATAAAGAAGTGTCAAGAGACATAATTGTCTTCATCGACGTAGGAAAAGCATTTGTCAGGGTAAACTGGCTACAGCTTTTTAAAATGCTGAGAGAGATTGGCAAAAAGCATGAGGACAGAAAAGTAATGCAGAGACTGAACAGAGAGGAGGTGGCTGTGATGCCGGGGGAAAAACATCAAGAAGAGGATACTATTAAACATGGTGTACGACAGGGCTGTCCACTCTCTCCTCTTTTGTTCAATGGATATATTCAGAGTGCATTAGATGAAGCTATGGGGAAACTAGGAGCTATAGGAGGAATTGAAATTCATGGTAAGTAAATAGACATTCTGCGATTTGCTCATGATATCGGAATGTTAAGTATAGAAACTTGATAATTAAAAGCTATGCTGGCCCAGATGGAAACCACTCCCAGCACTTCCTATAGTGCGAAAGTTAATAATGGTAAAATAAAAATCTTAGTTGTGAGCAGACAAAACACCGTTGCCCAATGCCCAGTTAACTATGAGCGACTGGAGACCCTAAAGTCTTTTATCTACCTATGGAGTAAAATTACATCCCACGGAACGTCAAGAAAGGATACTGCTCTTAACAAGAGAAGACACCTTTTCAAATCTAGCAGCATAGACAAACATCTCGCGAAAAACCTCATAAAGACGTTTGTTTGGAGTGTACTACTGTGCGGAAGTGAAACATGAACACTGGAAAAAGCAGAAGAGCATAAAATAACGCCCTTTGACGTGTTACGTTACCGCAGAATGCTCAGTATATCCTGTGTGGACTAGGTATCAAACGAAGAGATGCTGCACCGAGTGGAAGAAGAGAAGAAATCAACATTCTTTTCGGGGAAGCTAAATATTCCCTAGATATTCTTTTTCAGAGCCCCTGTGCGTTCTCTGCTTCATCTAGCTATTTTAAGTTGTGTCAAATTAAGTTAGTATTTAACAATTATATACATACGCGACAATTAATAGTTACCAACACTTAAAGAAGTTGCCATATGGACGACTCAAGCACAACCGACATTCATTTAACAGCAGATCATCGTTGCCACTTATAATAACGGCAACAATCTTTCCTCTTTCGTCGCTGGCTGAACGCCAAAGATATGCTCCTCCGCTCTCGGCAGCATTTACAGAATAGAATATCTGTGGAATGATCGTATCGTACTGCTCACGTCGCCAACATCAAATGGGAATTGTAACGTAACTTTGGTATAACGCTGTCCGTATACATTTTGTGCTAAGACCGAAACTTTAATATCACACGTATTTGCCCAGTTATTTACTCATTAGTGTAACATCAATGAAGAATAATTGTTGCTACTGCGGATGAAAATTGAAATACGTCAATTGAGCAATGAAGAACAGTTACATCTGCTTAGGTAAGTAGCACAAAGGTCTAATGATAGTTATCATGTTAATAACAGGCACTTTATTTGTTGAAGGACATCGAGGCACAATGTAATGAAAAGTTAATATCGTGGTACTAGCCTGCGTCTCTGTATAGCCATATATTTGTAAGACGTTGGTAGTGTGGCAGTTTGCAGCTAGTCAGTCCGTTGAACATATACGCGTTCAGAGCAGTTCCCAGTTACAGATATGTTTTATGAGTCATTACTTCTGTATTATGCAGATCTTCAAAACATTGTGGTTACCTTAAAGAAGTCACAATAGGAAATGCTATTACTAGTACCAATTACATGGAGAATGACTTTGCGCGACTAGCAGTATGTAATTTCACTAGGGATAAAATTTTTCAAAAATATGGTACCAAGAATTTCGTATCTAAAAAATTCAGAACATACATTTAGATCCATACTTAGTCAAGTGCATGGCGGAAGACACTTTTCTACGGTGCAAGGGTTTCATCCTGTTCCATTCGCAAATGCCAGCTTAAGTACTTGTGTGCCGGCGGTAATTAGTTCAGTGTTCTCTTAGCGGGCCGTGAGATTGCGACACTTAGGAGACTGTATCATGCTCCATAGACATCACTTCGCGAAACATTGGAAGTAGGGTCTCGCAGGGCAGTAGATGTTTATCTTCAGACATCCGACAGCTCTGGATTTCCGGTATTTTCATGACACTATCCCATGGCTCAGACAAATCTCTGGGCTGTGGCCATTCGTGTTGCCCTTCTTGGTACACGTTCAATATCGCCTGCTAGTCCTATTTGGAGCAACATTCTTAGATCCATCGCACGAGTGTTTTGTACGTAATGCACTTCTTAGACTGAGTACATTTTTCCAGTATCCTACCAATAAACTGAAATCTACCATCTGATTTACCTACGATTATGCGACGATTCCACTTTATTTTTCCACACTCGGTTATACGCAGATATTTGATAGAGTTGAGTGTTTCCAATAATGATTTATTGATATTGTAGTCACAGGACGCTGCGATTTTTCGTTGTGTGAAGTGCTCAGTTTTAGTCGTTAATTTCTTAGCATTTAGAGGAAGCTGTCAATCTTTGCATCGCCTTGCAATCTTATCAATATCTGTTTGTGTATCTGTGCACTTTTTTCGAATAGTCACTACATCAACTGCGAAAGAGCCTGATATTATTAATATTGTCTGCAAGTCTATCGATACACAAGAGTCGCAGGACACCTCCCTTGGGGCACGGCTGAAGCTACTTTTACAACTGTAGACGCCTCCCGATCCAAGATAACACGCTGCATCCTCACTACCATGGAATACTCAAACCAGTCACAAATTTCGTTTTATACAGCATATGATGGTGTTTTTGTTGATGTGCGTTGGTGTGGGACTCCATCAGATGATATGTGGAAATCAAGAAATAGATTGATACATACACTTGATTGTTTTAATCCCTGGTTTTCAGGGTGGCATGTGAGTAAAGCGCGAATTGGGTTTCCTATGGCCGATGTTTTCGAAATCCATGCTGAATGACATGGAGGTATTTATTCTGTTCGATATACATGTCATTTTTTTTCAATTCGTTGTGCCCAGCAAAGGAGTACATCTGAACTCATTTAGTAATTTCTTATTTCTCCCCGGTATATCTTGTTTGGTTCACTGTGTTTCTTTTTGCGTTTTCCGGTCCAACCACGAATTTTGTCACACAGACTTCTCAGCTAATTCGTGATCGTGAATCATATTTTAAATTTTGTTCTATCTTGAAATATTTCTTCGTGAACGCCAATTTTTTTAGGTAACTTCTGTTAGACAGTTGTTGTTTTTCTTCGATAAACCTAAATTTAGAAGTTTACTGTGAACCTGTTGTTGCCCATTCTATACAAGACACCGCAAAACTGTGACCGCCGTTATCTGGTTGTGTCATTAATGTTTTCTGTAACTTTATATGTCTCCTGTGATTTATTTTTCGTTCACGTTCCATTTTCGCGTTTTGGCCCTAAGGTTTTCTGAGAATTCCAATTACTTGTTTTTAAATTATTTTTATATGGACCCTGTCACCTGTCAGTATGGTTGCAGATACGTTAAGAGCGCTTTTGTTATACTTCCGTAATTTTCCCTTTGTAATACAGATACTATTGTATCTCTCCCAGGTGAGTTCCTTTGCTCTTTATAGTCGCGCAGTTCTTTCTTTGTTAGCTTCCCGATTTAGACCCATCGTTTAATCGTTTCTCCCAGATGCTTTAGTTTGTGTACTTGGGAGATTTTGCCAAATGTGCTGATGAAAGGTTGACTGTTAAGTGTTGAACTGGTGCTTTCCATGGGTTAAAGTGCACTTTCCGTCATTCATCATGCAACGGAAAAATCGTCGAAATCTTCCATGCACTGCGTTCCCTCGCATGAAATTTTGAGCGTAGTTCCGTAGGGTTTCTTTACAAGTTGGATTATTCTTCTGGCCTCTTATTCTAGAGGATTTCAATAACATCAGCAAATGCTTGATAATGAGAGCGAATTTTATTTCAGAGACTCCTGCAAATACTGAAACCTTTACTTTCATTTTTCATCATCTAATCACTTTCCAGATCTGAACTGAATAGTAATGACATAACTCAGCCGTTTGTCTGGTCCTTGTTTTGTCTCCAGTCACTTCAGAACATTTAAAAGAAAATTTTAACTTTTGGTTTTTTGGTAGTCAGAATTTATTTTATCAGGCCCTTTGCTTTTTGTCAACTTCAATACTTCTAGTTCGAAATGGGAATCTGTACCAAGGTTACAGATGGATATGATTGGACGACAATTTTGTCGGTGATTTCTGGTATCTTTCTTGTAGACAAGTGTGACCTGAGCTAACCTCCATCTACTGGGCATAGTTTATTATTTGAGGTACCTTGATATATTATGACTGAACTGGAGCTAACTCAAAACTCAAATACTGTACAGAATCTGATGGGGATTCCATGGGCTATGGGCCGTTGTTCAGTTTCACCTGTAATAGCTGTTTCTGCACGTCATTAACACTAATATCTTTATACAACGCTCATATTTGCCGGCCGGAGTGGCCGTGCGGTTCTAGGCGCTACAGTCTGGAGCCGAGCGACCGCTACGGTCGCAGGTTCGAATCCTGCCTCGGGCATGGATGTGTGTGATGTCCTTAGGTTAGTTAGGTTTAATTAGTTCTAAGTTCTAGGCGACTGATGACCTCAGAAGTTAAGTCGCATAGTGCTCAGAGCCATTTGAACCATTTGGTTCCTTGTAAGTATCCGTTGCACCATGACGATGGTATTATATTTTTATATACCGATGGAAATACCCTCGCAAATGACACTCTTACAATCCTAGGTGTCAATTGGCGAAGCATGCACGACAAAGGATCAGAATTTTAAGCACCCCAAGAAGTAGTAGAGCTCATTTTATGTCAGGTACAGAAAGTTGACTAATTGACGGCAATCACAATATTGGCTGCTAATGTGCTAATGGCAAAAATGGCGGGAGTGGGGCACAGCATAAGGCTGCGGAGCGTAGTTGACCTTCTTAGTCGACGACTAACTCAGGACAGTGCTACGGTGCTAGTGGTATTGATACAAAGCAGAGCAATGGCAACGATAAAGAGAGCAATCATTGCATTATATCTACAACAATAGTTGCTGAAGTTGAAGTTTCGTCAGAACGGAACCTAAGAAATTTCTCAGACTGAAAGAACTGGCAGATGAAATATTAGTGATTCTGCAAGATGAGTCAGTGGAATGTGTGGTTGCTTATACGCTCGAATTTGTAGACAATGTACATGAGAAGTACAATGACGACGATACGTGCTTAACAAGTGAAAGTGATATTGAAACAGGTGTCAAGCCATGCAGTTCACCATCCTTGCCGGACAGGAAGCCACAAATTCCGTCTCCAGTGAAACATGGTAAAGGGCCACCGTTGTTCAAGAAGCGGGTACTAAATATAATTACGTACATGGAAGATCATCTGCAGTATAGTAAAAACACAGTTATGAATACATTTCGAATAAGTCCGCAACACTGTGGCCGTGTAGTGAAAAAAAAACAAAAAACTCGATACCATTTAGAGGATGTGATTATAGTGACCTGCTACGTAACGTACAGTCGTGCTCAAAAGTATCCGAACGACCGGAATTGCATTACGCCTGATAACGCATGCAACCCGCATAATTCAGCTGTCTGGCAGGTCCTCTAATCGCTCCTTGGTACAGTCGTTTGACTATTGAAAATGGTTCCAACAAGTCACCACTAGAAATCTCTGCTCTGTATCGCAATAATTCAAGATGTAAAGTAATATCACGATACTACAAATATCAGGGAACACCTTATCACAGATAAGACTGTCCTTAAGGCTTGTAAACTCACATTTATTGCGATAAATGACATACCTGAAATGTTACTACTTTCATTATTACGTCAGATAGGTAATGCACGTAGTAAGTTCGTCGTATTCATGGTTTCCCCTTCAAAGTAACATACCGTACTTGTTATTTAACACAAAATGGTATTAAAAACTTAAGTTATTCACGAGAAGCTAGTTGAGATTATGTATGAACTTCAAATGACACGACGAACCGTCTTGTTCTGCATTTGGATTCAAACCCAGGTCATGCAGACTAAGCTGTCGTGACTGACGGAAACTAACAGTCATTCCTGACTATGCATACAGAGAGTGATAAACCTCGATTTTAGACAGTATCAGTTAGCAAATATCAACTTTAAATTAAATAACGTAAACATTTTTAACGGACGCGAATTCCTACCCCGCATCTATTGTCCCTGATAACGAACTACGAGAGATGTTAAATATTGCTTCTTCACAAGTAACTTACTTGAAATGCCGTGAGGTAAAGATTTGTGTTGGACAGGGATTCGAACCCAGAACCTAATCGGATTGTTATCGAAGCACAATCAACTGTGACATATCGGATTTTCTCGGCAGTAGCTAGATGTTTTAACTGAAATGAGGAGCCGAAACATTAACTTTTTCCTTCCTCGGACTCCAACTTGGCATCTATCGCTGTTATATTCTAGAGAATACGAACGTTAAATATGGGTTTGTTACACCAGCAGCGACATGTGAGCATGTGTGAACTAGAAATAGTATGTCGGAGAGTTCAGTGCTGACTGGGAATCGAATCCCACACATATCGTTGTTGACTACACAAAAAGAGACATCAGCTACCGAATGTTTCTCCACCAACAGCTCGGAATAACATCTCTTAACTTACAGTGATCTCTCAAATAGTTCTGTGTCTCACTGGGAGTCTAAAACGTCAGATATCGTTAGTGTTGACAACGAATGAAAATGCATTAAAAATCAAAATTATTATCCACCAGCAGATAGGTGTTCTCATGCTAGAGCTTGATGATACATAATGAAAACTTAAGTGCCGGGCAAGGATTTGAACCCATTCACGCACAGTACGTGGAGATGTTGAGGAATGTGCAGTTTTGAACAAACAACAAATAGTAGTCGAGCTGCATTGTCATGAAGGGATCAAATTCCGCGTTAAGGGCGGTCTGAGTAGCATTCCCAGTTCAGAACCAATTTTATCGACATACAGATGCTCAAATAAAAGATGAAATATGTGTCCTGAGACCCTACATAGTGTTTGTTTCATTACTAGAAATAAATAACTAGTATAAGAAAGGTTACTGGTGATAGAGTTCCCACATTTTGCCACTCCTGACTTCATTGTGGTTCAACCTAACGTCTACTTGGCAGAGAAGGAATATCCTGTTTAATGTGAATTTCAGACCACAACGCCATTATACCTTCTTCACTTGGCGTAGCCAGAAGAGAATAGAATCTGCCTCTCCTTATTAAATATCATAGGCAGAAGTTGGAATCGAACCCAGACCATTACCATAGGAACCTAGCATCAATTCAACAGACCACCAAATCATCTTCTCTAATGCTCATTTTTCTATCATAGCGCCGTTGCGACACACTCGATGAGAATTCTGACACACAGGCTCCCTGTAGTGGTTTGCAGTATGTTCAGTACATTCATGTACTTGGTTGACCGAATCGCCATGAACTAGCTACCTCGGCTACCCAGTGCATACATTCGACTCTATATTGTAATCACCGAAATAAAATCACATAACTACCACCAACACAGGACTGTCAACAGTGGAGGATGCAGAAATTTTAAATAGGAAGTGTTCCTTGAGCTACTCTACTGCGCATTCTGTTTGTTGAAAACGTCGTGCAGTGCAAAAGAAAAGCTGTACTGTCGGTCTCTCAGAAGTCTAGATCTGGCCATGTGCATTATCTCACAGCATTGTGGAATTCGGAAGTTCTGGAGGGACTGTTGTTGACTTCTGGAGGTGCTGCAGCTACATGGAAGCTAGTAGTATAACGGTAAGCGTCAAGCGCTCTAGATAGAACGTTGGGCGTTCTATTATATTGGTTGCTACATATTTTTAAAAAGTAATTATGCTGTTTTCTGAAGTTATCAGTATAATGAAACTTCGAACTTAATTCCCATCACTTCTCACCCCAAAAAGCCACATGTGGAAAAAGGGCTAACTTCTGCGACATTTTGTTCTTTTCAGGTTTAATAGACTTCCAAGCCGCAGATGCAACTCGAAGCTTTTGTATTATGCATGGGAGAGCGCAACGTGCCAAAACAGCCAGAAAAGTATTTTCTACATTAGCTGTCGTCTGGTAGTGGCATTTTATTCTTCTTAAAACCTTGTTTGACAGCTTTAACTCAGAACAAGTTTTGTACATGCACGTAATCAATAAACTGCATGTGCATTGTCAGACTGTTATAGACAAAAGCAGAAAATTCGCATATATCGTTGATGATTAATTTCTCTCTCATGTTCAGTATTGTTTTAACAACACTAAAAGAAACCTTACGAAAACTGTGCACTGTATTATAAGAAATGAAATAAAACTACCAACAATAATCTTACGACGAATGTCTGGTTTAGTAAAACTGAGAATCTGTACACAAGCGTGCATCTATTGGCACGAATTAGTAAAATACTACTCACTTAGAGTTTGATTGGGACTGTGTTTAATTGGTATGCTGTGTCATACTCAACAGGTATGCAAATGTGGCATTTCATAAAGAAAGTTATGCATTCCTAGAAACCCAAGAAACCCAACGCTTGCTTGTCAACAGCGGAAAGAGGCGGTACCTGTTGTGCAGCATTGTAAGTTTTCACTATTGCACTATGAGCTGAAAGTATTTCCTTGCGATTTCGTTATCGATGTTTGATCTGACTGCTTGTAGCTGTTTCACAGAAGGGATAAAAACTTTCCTCTCTGCGAGACTGGAACAGCCAATCATAATAGACGCTTATTCACATGTCATCACGTCACCACACAGCTAGCGAAGATGTATGCATTCCGTTTTCCTCTTACAACGCCAATAGTGGCTAGAACACGCAAAGCGCTATTTAAAGGACGAGATTAGTTGCGATTTCCACGTGCAACGACTTTCCTGGTCTGAAAACCGTAAATTTACAATCTTTTGTTACACCTCCAGCGATAATAATTCAGATTATGCAATGGAAATTACATGAAAAATCAAGTGAACTCTGAGGCTTAATTCCATTCACACCAGGAAGTAACTCGTCGATCACAGCGTTGCCAAACATATCTTGCCTTGTTGCCCTAGCTCAGTTACAGTAGCAGCAGGAAGAGGACGAACTTCGTGAACCTAGAGCGGGCTGGGAAGTGACCATCTGGCATAACAAATACGCGGCTGCTATGGCCTGGAATACGTGATGCGTCTGATTCGCGCTTCTGTAACTAGCTTTAGGAACTGGAGCGTAGTTACTAACAATACTCAGAACTGACTGCAAACTAAGAATCATATATCAGTAGCTCTCATAGTTGTTTTTATATTTCTTTCGTAACTGTACTCAAAACTAAAAAACTTATTTACAGACGTTGTCGTGCCTCGCCGGTAGTCTAGCACACTAAACAAATAAAATAAAAAATGAATGTGTGTGTGTGTGTGTGTGTGTGTGTGTGTGTGTGTGAGTGAGTGAGAGAGAGAGAGAGAGAGAGAGAGAGAGAGAGAGAGAATGATAAAAATGATAAAAATAAAAAAAAGGATGAGAGAGGGGGTAAAAATTTGTTGTAAAGAAATTGAATACTGGTATGTAAAGAAATCTTTTATTAAAATGACACGTTCCGCATCATTGCGAAATGTCGTATTCATGATCTATGGAACAAATATTAATCAAATCTAATCTAATCATATCATATTGCTGACTAGCCGTGAACAGTCATGAATTACCGAAATTTTCGCCAATATCAGTAACGAAATCTTAAGTTGAAAAAAAAAGACGACAGTTCTGTAATAAATAGGGACTCCTATCAAGACCCTTTCTTCTCTGTTAACTAACCACGAAAGATGTCTGGTACACCTCCATTCAGAAATAACAAAGTGTGTATGCATTTAAAGATGAAGCGCATGATGTGAACTTCTGTGACGGTGATACGAACCCAACACGTAATCGGATTGTTACCTAAGTAAAATCAAATGTTACGTATCGGTTTTTCTTACCCGCTGCTAGGCATTTGAATCTAAAATAAGGATACAAATTTTTGTGGCTGAGCGACAATCGAACCGCACTGCTATCGTTCTTCTTTATTGTCCCTGAGTATAGCTTAAGTATCAATTGCTTGCTCACCAAAAGTAAGATGTGTGCGTGTTTGACCAGAAATTGTTGGCAACACATCAACAGACATTAAAAATGCACGTCATTTTCACTAGCAGGCCAGTGCGCACGTGATAGGGCTTGAAATGGAATTATGAATATTTTTGTACTGGATCAGGAATCGGATCCACATACTTACCTTTGGAGGAGACATAGAGAAGATTGCAGTCTTGGAAAAAGGAACTAAATGATGGAACTATACTGTTCCGAGAAATTCAAATCCTCGAAAGAGGAGATACGAGTTCGAATCACAGTCCGGCACCAAGTTTTTCAACATCTCTAGTTCAATCAAGTACAAATAAAATAAGAGCCCTGTTCCTTTAAATAGCTATCGGTTCATCACATAAAATAAAATTTTCTAATGTAAGTAAGTTTACTGGCCACAGTATTTCTGTTTACCATGACCTCTACCTATGTCATTTCCCAAAGTAAACCGGCTCTGTGCTGTTGGGAATGAAGGAACGTGATGTTTAATGCGGATTCTGGATTATAACGTCTTTCTCTTGAGGTTACTGGAGGTAAAGTAAATCTGTTTGTGCCTCTTAAAAGTAAATTCCTGAACCCGTGCATTGCACTTGTGATAGTTCGTTCCACCACACCATTGTGGCCACATTTCCCAGCCCCAGGAGTGTGCTGTAATGGATGATTTGCTTAGCTTACAAAATTAGTCACGATGGAAAAAATGCGAGTCTATTAAATGGTGAAGTAGAAGCAAGCTTCTGACGCGGAGACTATGCTATTCTCATATCAGCAGGATGTAAAGACTCTTCTAGGCATCACTGTCTCGATGTGAAGCCATTTTGAAATTTTCACTAATTAAGGAAATTTCTTAGTTCGAGAAAATCCACTGCGAAGTGTGAAGTTACCGGATAATTCGGTTATTACTGTCATTATTACTATCGTTTTATTCATACCGCTGCTGGAACACATATGCTTGAATATCATTTAAGGTCTTTTGGTCATTATACAAGTAGTTGCCCAAGAGCAGGTTCTTTCTCAGTCTACGGAATCCTTTTCATGTTAATATCAAACATCAGCAATTACTCGTAGATTACATTAAACCTAAAATAATTGATGAATCCGTTACTTGTTAATTAAAACGCGCTGCCTTTCTTCATTTACTTGCGCCTAGAAATGGCTGTCGCATACTGCCATACCAAAAGCCAAGGCACCTTACTGCCTTACGATGTACGTCGCTGTCAGTTCTTCCATATTATTTGGTCGACGTGACCTGTTTCAAGTTGTGTTTGACAGAGAACATTCTAGAAATCAATTGTTTTCCTTTGCAATAAACAGAAAGATTTTCATTCTAAGCTATCCAAGTTCCAAATTTTCGCAATATTAGTTCAAATTTAATATCCGCTTCTATAATGTAGGAAAGTATTTCACAGTTGCAAAACCCACACCCGACTCATTTTCCTTACACTTAGTCGCTGGCCGTAAATTCTAGCTCAGAGTGACACCAGTTTAAGTAACCTAACGTAGCGAGGACTGTTTGCCAGTGCTCTTTCTCACCGGAAAATATACAATTCACTCATTGGGCTCCACAAGTACACTGTAATAGTAATTTCTGTGTGTATGAAATGTATACGGATTGTAGAATTTAGTGGCGCTCTCTCTTCCACTTCTGTATACAATATGCCTGACCTAAGCGGGCCCTTTATCGTTACAGGCCCTGGGTGATGCAACATCATACTGACAACAGTAATTTGCCTATACTGACAACCTCACTGTTCGTTTTACCTGATTTTGTAATGATTTAAATAAAACAACATCACCTTCCAGTGGGAGACATTTCATCCCCCTTTTCCATCTCTGAAATTTGTCAGTAAGCTTTTTGCCTTCCAACCAGCGAAATGCTACAGAGTACGGCCGGTAAACGATTCACAAACCACGATTTAGTGCCGTTAAGACGATTTCTTTAAACATTGGCGTAGCTGAAGGAATTTAGTTTCTTCTTAAATCGTCTTATGGTGCAATGTTCACAGGTATCTCAAATTGGAAATGCTCTTTATCCAGGTGCGAAGGTTGTAAAACAAACTTCTCACAGTTTGTGTCAGGTTGATCTTTTCGTCTGATAGCTCTACGAAAGTATTTTTGTCAAAGAGGTATCACAAATAGTGTTCCTGTAGCTGTGGGAATCAGTGGTTGAAAACGAGTTTAACACCAGTGGGTACAGCACTGCTAAATTTTCAAAATGATTATCAACCCAAGTTTGAGTTCATACACAAACTGAGGCGCATTTATAATATTCATGCTAGACTGTGTATCCTTGTCTTCCTTGAGTGGGCACACACGTATACAATACAATGAATACTTCGAACGCTATAGTTAATGTTGCTCTCATAAACTAATTTTTTTAATTCTTCTCGTTCTTAAGCGTGCAATATGTGTTGTAGATACGGTCTTAGAGAAAAAAAACTGACTGCCGAGTCGTTCACGTAAGTTGGACAATACAGTCGCACTCCCCTCTGAATTCTATGTTCGGCTATATGCTCGATCTGGCAACATTGTACTGCTACACTTCCCGGAGGAATTCTTGACTGCAGTCTGAGTACATTACTTTCTCTGCCTCGTGATGACTGGGTGTTGTGTACTGTCCTTAGGTTAGTTATGTTTAAGTAGTTCTAAGTTCTAGAGGACTGATGACCATAGATGTTAAGTTCCATAGTGCTCAGAACCATTTGAGTACATTACTCTTTTCTATGACCATAGTCTTGAGATAAAACGCGAGACTAGCTAATGCAATGTCTGGTAACCATAAGCACACGTCGACAAAATTTTTATCGCCCATTTCCTCTTGGTGTGGAAGCTGTGAGTATAATTCATGCGAATCTACAATACATTTCACTTTCTTTCACATTGGTAATAACAGTTTGGTTCAACAATATTTTAGCGAGAGATTTCTGGGCCGACCATCTGCCTGTGATCACCGCATGCGTCTGAGTTCTCCGGGATCCGTTTGCTGCCTACCGGCGGGGGCTGAGGCACTGTGCTGCCTGACCTTCTGCCGACAACGTCTGCTCTACTCCTCACTCTTAACAGTGTAAAAGCTTTAATGTTGTTGAGTGGTGTCCCATAAAATCTGTCTACGATTTGTGTTTTACACTTGATAGCAATTGAGGTGCAAAACCATTTTTAATTGATGAGTATTTTATTACACTAGTATGCAATACATCAATGTGACACAGAATTAATGTCATTGTTTCTGATCCAGTGCATCATAGTTAAAGCGTGACATCTTGTTCTTTTTTGTTTCACTGGAGATTCTTCAAATAATTTATTTTTGTCATGGATTCATGTGTTAGTCAAGGCACAGAGAGTAAATGCAGTGTAATGTGTTTGGTTTCTTTCTTTGATACCCTATGGTAAATGGATGTGAAACATTGTGTATATACCTTTCAGAACCTGCTCTATAGCTACTATGGCAAACTGCTTGTTTTGAGGATCATACATTAAATAATGGAGAAGCGAACGCTGTTCAAAACTGATATTTAAAATATTCAATTGGATTTAAGGTGACAAAATTGCCCATATTTGAAGCTACCCAGTGAAAAAAAGTAAGTTGCTACAGCCACTGTTAGCAAATGTCTGCAGAGAGTTCCTAATTGCTACTGTAGAAATTTAGCATAGAGGCCCTGTAGTGACCAAGAGGTTCCTTTCCTTCATACTTATCACCGTGGCATGTGAGTCTTAAGTGAAGAACAATATTGAATTTCATATCATTGACGGTCGATTCAAGTTTCTTCAGAGATGCTTGTATTGCGAAGCAGGTTGGCAGTCAGAAAGCCGAGATCTATGTCCATTAACGCAACTTACTGTGTCGAGCTACCAAGAGGATTTGATGTGTAAAGGTTTTCTCCAGATCTCGTTACAGAAATTTTTTCTGGAAAATCGCAGCCCTATAAAATAAATCAGAAAAAAAGTTCACACACGCTGGCCCCTACCACAGTAGAACTGACGACTCCTTGAACCGTTGCAACACAAGACATGGGTGGTACCACGGGGCTACGGACACACTGCTGACAGCACCCCACTCTCATCATGGTGTTGGCCGCTCAGCCTCATAATGCATCGTGAAAGATAATAAAAGTTGTCACTTATCTGAAGAATAGCATTTCTTTAGCCAAAAAAATTGAATTTTCTGTCTCAGCGTCTTAGATTACATGAGGATTATATAGCACGAGTCATTCAAATGGAAAGGGAATATCAAGTAAGTTTAGCGAGTCAGTTCAGTACCATACACGGAAGTGATTGCACTGTCACAGTGTCGCCAAATGTTTATGACGATGTTGCCAATTCATAATTCCATTTCAAGCCCTATCACGTGCACACTGGCCTACTAGTGAAAATGACATGCATTTTTAATGTCTGTTCATGTGTTGCCAACAGTTTCTGGTCAAACACGCACACATCTTACTGTTGGTGAGCAAGCAATTGATACTTAAGCTATACTCAGGGACAATAAAGTAGAACGATAGCAGTGCGGTTCGATTGTCGCTCAGCCACAAAAATTTGTATCCTTATTTTAGATTCAGACACCTAGCAGCGAGTAAGAAAACCCGATACGTAACATTTGATTTTACTTAGGTAACAATCCGATTACGTGTTGGGTTCGTATCACCGTCACGGTAGTTCACATCATGCGCTTCATCTTTAAATGCATACACACTTTGTTACTTCTGAATGGAGGTATATCAGACATCTTTCGTGGTTAGTTAACAGGGAAGAAAGGGTCTTGATAGGAGACCCAGTTTATCACAAAACTGTCGTCTTTTATTTTCAAGCTTTCGTGGTTAGTTAACAGGGAAGAAAGGTTCTTTATAGGAGTCCCGGTTTATTACAAAACTGTCGTCTTTTATTTTCAAGTTAAGATTTGGTTACTGATATTGGCGAAAATTTCAGTAATTCATCACTCTTCACGGCTTGTCAGCAATATGATATGATTAGATTAGATTAGATTAATACTTGTTCCATATATCATGAATACACACACACACACACACACACACACACACACACACACACACACACACACACATTCTTTTTTATTTCTATTTGTTTTGTGCGCTAGACTATCGGCGAGGCACGACAACGTCTGTAAATGAGTTTTTTAGTTTTGAGTACAGTTGCGAAAGAAATATAAAAACAGCTATGAGAGTTTAAGAACCTGCAACATCGCAGCGCGTCAGCAATCATTGGTTAATATATAAAAAAACTAAAAAACCTCCTCGATTGTGAAAAAGCACCTTGTGTTAACACTAGGTGCTTTTTTCGCAATCGAGGTGGGTTTTAAATTTTTTAATAAACTATGAGAGTTACAGATTTATGATGCTTAGTTTGCAGTCAGTTCTGAGTATTATTAGTAACTACGCTCCAGTCCCTAAAGCTAGTTACACAAGCGCGAATCAGACGCATCACGTATTCCAGGCCATAGCAGCCGCGTGTTTGTGATGCCAGCTATGGTCACTTCCCAGCCCGCTCTAGGTTCACGTAAGTTCGTCCTCTTCCTGCTGTTACTGTAACCGAGCCTTGGAAACAAGGCAAGATATGTTTGGCAACGCTGTGATCGACGAGTTACTTCCTGGTGTGCATGGAATTAAGCATCAACGTTCACTTGATTTTTTCTGTTATTTCCATTACATAATCTGAGTTATTAACGCTTGAGGTGTAACAAAAGATTGTAATTCACGGTTTTCAGCCCAGGAATTTCGTTGCACGTGGAAATCGCAACTAATCTCGTCCTTTAAATAGCGCTTTGCGTGTTGTAGCCACTATTGGTCTCGTAGGAGGAAAACGGAATGCGTACATCTTCGCTAGCTGTGTGGTGACGTGATGACCTGTGAATAAGCGTCTATTATGGTTGGCGGTTCCAGTCTCGCAAAGAGAAACGTTTTTATCCCTTCTGTGAAAGAGCTACAAGCAGTCAGATCAAACATCGATAACGAAATCGCAAGGAAATACTTTCAGCTCATAGTGCAATAGTGAAAACTTACAATGCTGCACAACAGGTACCGCCTCTTTCCGCTGTTGACAAGCAAGCGTTGGTTTCTTGGGTTTCTAGGAATACATAACTTTCTTTATGAAATGCCACATTTGCGTACCTGTTGAGTATGACACAGCATACCAATTAAACACAGTCCCAATCGAAATCTAAGTGAGTAGTATTTTACTAATTCGTGCCAATAGATGCACGCTTGTGTACAGATACTCAGTTTTATTAAACCAGACATTCGTCGTAAGGTTATCGTTGGTAGTTTTATTTCGTTTCTTATAATACTCAGTTTTATTAAACCAGACATTCGTCGTAAGGTTATCGTTGGTAGTTTTATTTCATTTCTTATAATATTTCATTTCTTCCCATCAGGTACAGCGGCCTTTCCTCTTTTGAGCGATTTTAATTTTTTCTCTATCCCTCTGTCGTCTATTTCGATATCTACCATTTTGTCATCTGTGCGACAATCTAGAGAAGGAACTACAGTGCAATCTTCCTCTGTGAAACAACTTTGGAAAAAGACATTTAGTATTTCGGCCTTTAGTCTGTCATCCTCTGTTTCAGTACCATTTTGGTCACAGAGTGTCTGGACATTTTGTTTTGATCCACCTACCGCTTTGACATAAGACCAAAATTTCTTAGGATTTTCTGCCAAGTCAGTACATAGAACTTTACTTCCGAATTCATTGATCGCCTCTCGCATAGCCCTCCTCACACTACAGGTAGGTATGTAAGCACTTTTACTCTTCCACAATTTTACGTATTTGTCTATATATTCCTTGGTTTCTATTTTCCTCAGCTTTACTTATTTCTCAATAATTTTCGTATTTTTGCTGGGTTTTCTGCTATTATACGTATTTTCCACATTTCTTGTATTTTATCCAGCGATGGAAGATCCACGCCACTATTCCTGTATGTATGTGTCTGTATCATTTCTGACCCACCACTCCATTGTTAATGTGTGTGTGTGTGTGTGTGTGTGTGTGTGTGTGTGTGTGTGTGTGTGTGTGTGTGACACCATAGTGAGATAATGTCACATTATGTTAATGATGAAACATCAAATTGTATAAGCACTCCCGATTTCTGACCAAAGGTACTGTATGTACAAGAAATACCACACTACAATAGATAAACCCCCGCCAAACCATCAGTACTTTACTATATTGTGTAATGCCATAATAAATTCTGATGCTTTCAACCAATGGTACTGTATGTGTACACAGCCGTACAACGTACGCCTAAAGAGAGGTGAGCAGTATTTGAAACAATCACACCTGCAGGGTAGGACACGCCTCGGCCACTCACGTACAGAGTATAGCTGCGAACACCACTCTAGCAGTGGCCGACAGCACACGGAAACTTCTCCGGTCTGGTGGCTGGCAAAAAAGACACACATTCATGGAGGGGATACATCACCTAGGTAAACCAGGCATAACTTGCAGGCAACTACATGCACACCAGGGTAAATCTGTGGATGTCGTTGCTAATAGTTCAAGCGCCAAGCGCTGTCTTCCCCTCCACCCATTCCCTCTGGGCCAAAAAGAAAGAAGCACCCATCTTCCCCCAATTACACGCTTTTAAAACTAACGCTCATGCGTCAGCGACCACATTTTCAGCCAAGCAGCACTCCGAGGTGGAATAAAGGAACATAATTATAATTCCTGTGTCTAACCAAACCAAATCCTGCAATATTAGTAGTTTGTGGCGATACTTAAGAACCGCAAATCAAATTCTGCAAGAACGTTCAGTGTGGAATCGATTCGCCAAGGCGCTCTGGCAGAATACAAAGACATGTAACTCTCGCAGTATAGCGATGGAATATCACTACAAGAATCGTAAATAGAATCGGAAATAATTCGAAATGGAAAAAAGAACACATTGACACCGGTGTGTCAGACCCACCATACTTGCTCCGGACACTGCGAGAGGGCTGTACAAGCAATGATCACACGCACGGCACAGCGGACACACCAGGAACCGCGGTGTTGGCCGTCGAATGGCGCTAGCTGCGCAGCATTTGTGCACCGCCGCCGTCAGTGTCAGCCAGTTTGCCGTGGCATACGGAGCTCCATCGCAGTCTTTAACACTGGTAGCATGCCGCGACAGCGTGGACGTGAACCGTATGTGCAGTTGACGGACTTTGAGCGAGGGAGTGTAGTGGGCATGCGGGAGGCCGGGTGGACGTACCACCGAATTGCTCAACACGTGGGGCGTGAGGTCTCCACAGTACATCGATGTTGTCGCCAGTGGTCGGCGGAAGGTGCACGTGCCCGTCGACCTGGGACCGGACCGCAGCGACGCACGGATGCACGCCAAGACCGTAGGATCCTACGCAGTGCCGTAGGGGACCGCACCGCCACTTCCCAGCAAATTAGGGACACTGTTGCTCCTGGGGTATCGGCGAGGACCATTCGCAACCGTCTCCATGAAGCTGGGCTACGGTCCCGCACACCGTTAGGCCGTCTTCCGCTCACGCCCCAACATCGTGCAGCCCGCCTCCAGTGGTGTCGCGACAGGCGTGAATGGAGGGACGAATGGAGACGTGTCGTCTTCAGCGATGAGAGTCGCTTTTGCCTTGGTGCCAATGATGGTCGTATGCGTGTTTGGCGCCGTGCAGGTGAGCCCCACAATCAGGACTGCATACGACCGAGGCACACAGGGCCAACACCCGGCATCATGGTGTGGGGAGCGATCTCCTACACTGGCCGTACACCACTGGTGATCGTCGAGAGGACACTGAATAGTGCACGGTACATCAAAACCGTCATCGAATCCATCGTCCTACCATTCCTAGACCGGCAAGGGAACTTGCTGTTCCAACAGGACAATGCACGTCCGCATGTATCCCGTGCCACCCAACGTGCTCTAGAAGGTGTAAGTCAACTACCCTGGCCAGCAAGATCTCCGGATCTGTCCCCCATTGAGCATGTTTGGGACTGGATGAAGCGTTGTCTCACGCGGTCTGCACGTCCAGCACGAATGCTGGTCCAACTGAGGCGCCAGGTGGAAATGGCATGGCAAGCCGTTCCACAGGACTACATCCAGCATTTCTATGATCGTCTCCATGGGAGAATAGCAGCCTGCATTGCTGCGAAAGGTGGATATACACTGTACTAGTGCCGACATTGTGCATGCTCTGTTGCCTGTGTCTATGTGCCTGTGGTTCTGTCAGCGTGATCATGTGATGTATCTGACCCCAGGAATGTGTCAATAAAGTTTCCCCTTCCTGGGACAATGAATTCACGGTGTTCTTATTTCAATTTCCAGGAGTGTACAATTAACGTACCACACTCACACACAATGGCTGCTAGGAAAAAAAAAAAAAACAATGGACTGCACACAACTGATAACAGCACGAAAATCATCATACTTTTGGTGAGATGCTGCACATGTCTGTCAGCGCTTAAGCATCAGAGGACCATAGGGGCTGCAGCTCTGACGTCGACACTGTGGGCACGCAGCCAGCTGACCAGGCCACAGCTGTGCATCACCTCTCCGTAGGTGGAGTGGCCAGTCCTAAGGAAGAGCCACGTCAGTGGTTCCAAGTAACCACGAGAAAGACAGCCTACGCAAACTGATAAGTGGACGGGCTCCCCGACCAGTGTGTGTCGTTAGCACTAACGGTCCACAATTTATTCCAGTGGCTCGCAACAGCTTCCTCCAGACAACTCACATCGCCTCTTAGGATGGGCCCTAGATAGAGGAGCTTGGAAAGATATAGACGTTTACTGTATCTCTAAAGGCAGTATGAACACAACCATAAGAAAAGTTCTAAAATTATTATTTTTTTTTATTACACTACTCACGTACGTGGTTGAACACACCTGCAAGTTGCATTTACCCGTACAGACATTGATGACGAAGTGCAAATCTGCTTATTTCAACGTCAAGTTCAGTGCCTGATCCTTCTGAGAGGGATGGTAGCAGAGTTTACCTGAACAATGAGAATTTGTTAAGTCGTTTTTACTAAGAAGAAATAGTTGTGAGACAAATATGCAGTACCTTATGTCACATTTACCATTATGATGGGGACCCTCCAGGGGGCTTACCACTCTTTGGTGAGTTCGCGCTTGGTTCCCATTGGACTCCAGCCTTTGCAGCATCTCTTCCCTTCCGTGCTGCGTATCTATTCTTCTGCTATTCTTTTTCCCCTCCCTTGGGGAACACGTGTGGAATATTTTTGGGAATGTGTTCTAAATTTTCAGTAGCCTGACATCAGAATAGTCCCCACACTGTTTTCTTTCTTTCTTTCTCCCTTCACTATCTCCTATCCTTCCTTCGTTTCGGCGTTTAAGGTTCCTATTTTTATTCTTGCTTTCTGTGTGCTCCTGAAGGCTGGCCGACACGTCTGCCGCATAACAGATGACTGGGTAAAGCGTAATTCCCAGGTGGTCAGAAAGGATTCACATGTACCCCCCTCGTGCAGGCCAGGTCAGGGAGAGATAATTGCCTGAGCTGTTACCTCCCCAAATGGTCAATTGGTCCCTCTGTCAGGAGTTCAGGAGGTGCGACCTGTGGTGTGAACAGTCACCTAAGCCAGGTGAGCCCCCATTTTGGGGGCGGAGTGCGGGCGGGGTGGGCACCAGTTTGAAGGGGCACACCATCAGAGACACTGGAAACCCTGGAGGATTTTCTCGCAATGAGCCAATCACTATCTCAGTTAACGTCTGCTAAACGTAAATGGAATGACGCTAACTATTCCAAGACTCTCCCATCTGCATCTCGGTTCCTTGTGGTATCATGTTCTGTACTGAAGAAGGTCAATCTTCTGCTACAGTTAATCCGTTCATAATTCAGAAAGGTGTTGATGCAATTACCAGCCATGTGAAATCCTGTTCTCGTTTATGTAAAGGCACTTTGCTTCTGGAGACGAATTGTGATTCTCAAGCCTAACAACTGCTTGAAGCTTTGTTCCTCCACCGCTATCCTGTTCGTGTTGAGGTCCATCGAATCCTGAATTCTTCAAGCGGTGTTATTTACACTAGGCTGCTTGATGGTCTGACCAAGCGTCAGTCGTTTGGGTAATGCAATGGGTTGGAAGGCTGACACTTGGCAGCCACCGAGGTGAAAAAACTTCATTTTTTCCTTTTCCCCTTTCACTGACCATGACTCTCCTCCAAGGAAAATTCGTGGCATTAGATTCAGCAAGGAGTAATTATGGCTGTCTTGGATTCGCAGCGTCCACTTGTTTTCTGCTTCCAGGAAACAAAATTGTGCCCTTGTCGTCGCTTTGACCTCTCTCATTTCCTTCTAGTCTGTGACCTTCCCTCCGAGGACGTATTCAGTCTCATGGAGGAGTCATGCTGCTCATCCAGGATAATGTTAAAAGTCAAACTATCTCACTGAGCACCATGCTGCAAGCTGTTGCAGTCCGCATTTTCCTTCCCCACCTCACCTTTTTTCTTTGTAACGTCTACATCCCTCCGTCATTCGGTGTGACCAGGAAAGACTTCCACCAGATAATTTTTTAACTCCCTCGCCCCTTTCTGATACTCAGTGACTTTAATGTGCACCGTCTCCTCTGGGGCTCTTCCAGATCTGTCTTAGAGGTACCCTCTTGGATGACCTTCTTAGGCAACTCAACCTCATTTGCCTTAACACTGGAGTACCCATGTTTGTTTCAGATCCCACACATATCTATTCTCATTTGAACCTCTCGTTCTGCAGTTGCCCATCGTCTCGATTGGTCCGTTCTCTCTGACACATACTCGAGCGACGATTTCCCGTGTTCCCACCTTTACTGTAAGGGAGCTAGATCATCTTCTCACTTCATCCCAATCCTTCACCCCAGGTCCAGACAATGTTCACATTCAAATGCTGCAGCACCTTTCTCTTGCGGGCAAGCAGTTTCTCCTTCATACGTACAATCGCATGTGAGTAGATGGCACGTTTTCAGATGCTGACGTGAAGCCACTGTCATACCCGTACCTAAACCCAGTAAGGACAAACACCTTCCTTCTAGCTAACGACCCATTTCGCTCACCAGCTGCGTTCGCAAGGTGACGGAACGTACGATTCATGCCCGGCTGGTATGGTGGCTCGAGTTTCGCAATTTGCTAATCACTGCACAATGTGGATTCCGAATGCGCCCTTCTGCAGTTTACCATCTCGCCACTTTGTTAACCCGTGTCATGAATGGCTTCCTACGAAAATACCAGACTGTGGCTGTGCTTCTTGATTCGGTGAAAGCCTACCAGCTGGAGGGCTGATATCCTCCATACTCTACAAGTGGAGCTTTCGAGGCAGCTTGCCCCCACCCCTCGCCCAACCCCCCTTTCAGGAGTTTTTAGAATACGGAGTTCTTAAGGTCCATGTGGGTTCTGCCTTATCGGAAACCTTTATGCAGGGAAACAGAATGCCTCAGTGCTCCATCCTCAGCATCCTCCTCTTTGCTACAGCTGTTAACGCTACTGTGGCCTGTCTTCCGACGAGGGTCTCCGGCTGCCTTCTCGTCAACGATTTTGCGATCTGTTGCAGCTCTCCACGGACTTGTCTCATCGAGCCACGTCTTCAGTGATGTCTCGACAGTCTTTAGTCGCGGAGCATCGACACTGACTTTCGCTTTTCCACTGAATGAACGGCTTCTATGAATTTCTGCCGGCGCAATGGGATTCTTCCACCGTCTTTACATCTTGGGAATATTGTTCTTCCGTTCCCTGAAGCTACGAAATTGTTGGGCTCATGCTCGACAGAAAACGTTCATGGCCCTCTCACGTGTCTTAACTTACCCGCCCGTTGCACCCGGTCCCTCAATGTCATAAGTGTCCTAAGTGGTACTTCCTGTGGAGCGGATCACACCACCCTCCTCCGTTCGTACCGATGTTTTGTCTGTTAGAAACTAGACTATCCATCTGCAGGTCCGTCCATCTTAGGGCGTCTAAATACAATGCACCATCATCGAATCTGTTTGGCGCCTTTTACACTAGCCTGGTAGAGAGTTTCTATGCAGAGACTGCTGAACTACAGCTGTGATACCGGCGTGATGTTCTACTCAGCAGATATGCATGCCGTTTGTCTGCCTATGCCTTCTTCTTTGAAGAATCCTTTGACTGCCAATATGGGTTGCGTCCCTCTCCTCCGTTACGTCGTGCAGTTCACTTTCAGCTATTGCTCCAGCAGCTCAATTTCACGATGCCTGCCACTATCGCAATGGGTGTGAACGTTTCACCACCTCGGCTTCGTGTGGTGGCCCCTGATCACCTTGGACTTAATTCGCTTTCCAAGGAAACCTCCCGATTCGATCTAGCTGCAAGCTTCTCAACCTTCGCACAGAACTTAGCGATAGTACCTTTGTGTACACTGATGGCTCTCGGACTGACCATTGTGTCGGGTGTGCATTAGTCATTAGGTCATTAGCACCGACAATTTTCGGTTTCGACTTTCGGAACACTGCTCAGTATTTACAGTAGAGCTCCTCGCCCTCTACTAGGCCACGTGCTTCATCTGACGACACAGGCTTTTCAATTGTGTCACCTGCTCCGACTCTCTCAGCGCCCTTAGAGCCACAGGGTGCTGTACACCATCCGTGCCTCAGCGCAACTGCTCCAAGGAAGCTTCCACTTGCTCACTCTTGAGGAAGCCACTGTGATGTTTACGTTAGTTCCTGGTCACGTTGGTCTGACGGGAAGGAGGCTGCTGACGCTGTTGCCAAGGCTGCAGTCCTCCTACCTCGGCCCGCTAGTTCTTCTATTCCTTCCGATAATCTCCGTGTTGCTGTCTGTCAGCAGGTTTGTCACTTTGCATCCCTTCGTGGGAACAAGCGCTCCCAGCCGCTCGGCCGGCCTCCTCTCGGCCTCTCGCCGCGAGGACATCACATTAGCTGCGTTTAGAGATGGGCAAAACTGTTCTTTTCAGAGATTGGATCAGAACTGTTCACTCCCTGAAATGAATTAGCTCTTTTTCATGACTCACCACTCATTTACAATAGAAAATAAATGGAAGGCACATTGCCCTTTAAACTTGGTTTATTCCAGTACTATACCTGTATTTTGATCTTATTTGATCCTATTTTGAAGTAACACAGATAATGAGTAAGAATTTTGTATTTTTTATTGAAATTTCCACGATATGACAAAGTTTTTGATTATTGATTTATTTTGCACTATCGTGGTTTTTTGGGTGATCGGAAAATGTTGTAACTTGAGATTTACAATAACAATATATTTGGCTATAATGTATTAAAATTTCATTAACCTCATACAAATACATCGCAAGCCATATATTTTTAAAGTGAACGTTTCCTTCCGAAGACGCCTAAAATCGCAAAATCCGTACCAGAAAAAAAAAGATATAAATTTGACTGTAAAACGAAAGTGCTGCATATAGCCTTACGCAGAATAAAACAAGGAAAATATTGGTGTATCACATTTTGCGATACGTTTATCGGTTCGCACATAATTAAAGCGTAAATTTGAGTGCCCATCCTATAGTAAGAGGAGTCATCAGGAACCTAATCTAATCAGTTTAAACAAATAAAAATAAAATA
This sequence comes from Schistocerca cancellata, assembly GCF_023864275.1. Taxonomy (NCBI): domain Eukaryota; kingdom Metazoa; phylum Arthropoda; class Insecta; order Orthoptera; family Acrididae; genus Schistocerca; species Schistocerca cancellata. The sequence continues at coordinate 76,049,240 of NC_064631.1, read as the reverse complement.
AAAACAATTGATGTATACATAACATAATAATGTAATATACATAGCGGTATTACTACGAAGAACAATATCCAGTAGGGACGAACTCCGATGCAGAGGCGCTGAGTCGAGCAGGTCGAGCCGCAAGCTGTATTACTGCGTGAGCTGAGACCGCAGAGACCAGAGTGACACCTGAGTCGCTTTGCTCAACGCTCTGGCTAGAGTCGAGACAGTGGGGTGAGCGTTGAGCGGGCGAGTTCCGAGGGTGGGGGGAGCGGTGAACTCACACGCTCCGAGACAAATCGTCCGTTCCCTTGCGAGCAGGTTGTTGCAAGTAGTTCCTATGTTATCCACTAGGTGGCTCTCTGTCCTGTTGCTCGCATCAACTGCCCAGAGGGCAGGACATGCGACTGAAACGATCGCCGACAGAGTGCGATGCGAAGTTAAGCTGCACCAGACACTGCATACGGCAGACGACGCACAGAGACGGCACGGCATATGTGAAACACAAAAATCCAATGGGGCATTGCACAATGCAGGCAGCCAAGGTAAAAGCAGGGCAGAGGCCGGCGCTGGCTGTGTTGTGTGGCGTGCACTGTGCTCTGACCAGCAGAGACGCTGCTGATATGCTCCGTCTCTCTGTCTCTCTCTCTCTCTCTCTCTCTCTCTCTCTCTCTGCCGTGGGAAACGTTTGGAGCTACCGTTCTTTTTTTCTGAATCACTGATTGTTCACTCCTTTGAAAGATTCAACTCTATGAATTAGTTCAAGAGCGGATCCCCCATCTCTAGCTGCGTTGTGTACTGGCCACTGTCGTTCTAGCCATCGCTATTGCTAAGAGGTCATCCCCCACCTCTTTGTGCTCATTGTCATCAACCTTTAACAGTTCTTCATTTCCCGACTGAATGCCCTTTTTTAACCGCTTACGTTCTAATGTATGTTTGCCGTCTGAGTTATCGGCCGTTTTAGCGAATGACGCTCTGGCTGTCACACGTGTTTTACTTTTTATCTGTCGTAGCAACATGGCAAATCCTTAGTTCGGAACCTCAGTCGTCTCTACGGCGTATTTTATGGACCTTTCTTCAAGGGGAACTCCTTGTTCTTAGCTCTCTTTTCTCCCATCGATTAGGCTTAACGTGTAGTCGTCTTAAACTACTTTTTCGTATTGGTGTTATGCGGTTCTGACAGGAGAGCGTATCGCCTTAGTTTTTTGCGCCCTAAAACAAAAAAACAACATATCGTGATGGGTACCATTAGGAGATATGTTCTGGCAACGTACACACTGGGAAATTACGACTGATGTATCTCAAGACTGACACACACGCACTGCTTCGTACAAAGAAGAAAAAAAGATTTATGATCAATCCACGTGAGTTATAAGGATGCTGGCCACACTTCGTATTGGTGAATCTTTTGTTGCTTGCAACACAGCCGTTACTAAGTAGATGACTTAATGCTGAACTTGGTACCAGTAGCATCAATCAACAAGGTAGTACACTCCTGGAAATTGAAATAAGAACACCGTGAATTCATTGTCCCAGGAAGGGGAAACTTTATTGACACATTCCTGGGGTCAGATACATCACATGATCACACTGACAGAACCACAGGCACATAGACACAGGCAACAGAGCATGCACAATGTCGGCACTAGTACAGTGTATATCCACCTTTCGCAGCAATGCAGGCTGCTATTCTCCCATGGAGACGATCGTAGAGATGCTGGATGTAGTCCTGTGGAACGGCTTGCCATGCCATTTCCACCTGGCGCCTCAGTTGGACCAGCGTTCGTGCTGGACGTGCAGACCGCGTGAGACGACGCTTCATCCAGTCCCAAACATGCTCAATGGGGGACAGATCCGGAGATCTTGCTGGCCAGGGTAGTTGACTTACGCCTTCTAGAGCACGTTGGGTGGCACGGGATACATGCGGACGTGCATTGTCCTGTTGGAACAGCAAGTTCCCTTGCCGGTCTAGGAATGGTAGAACGATGGGTTCGATGACGGTTTGGATGTACCGTGCACTATTCAGTGTCCCCTCGACGATCACCAGTGGTGTACGGCCAGTGTAGGAGATCGCTCCCCACACCACGATGCCGGGTGTTGGCACTGTGTGCCTCGGTCGTATGCAGTCCTGATTGTGGCGCTCACCTGCACGGCGCCAAACACGCATACGACCATCATTGGCACCAAGGCAGAAGCGACTCTCATCGCTGAAGGCGACACGTCTCCATCCGTCCCTCCATTCACGCCTGTCGCGACACCACTGGAGGCGGGCTGCACGATGTTGGGGCGTGAGCGGAAGACGGCCTAACGGTGTGCGGGACCGTAGCCCAGCTTCATGGAGACGGTTGCGAATGGTCCTCGCCGATACCCCAGGAGCAACAGTGTCCCTAATTTGCTGGGAAGTAGCAGTGCGGTCCCCTACGGCACTGCGTAGGATCCTACGGTCTTGGCGTGCATCCGTGCGTCGCTGCGGTCCGGTCCCAGGTCGACGGGTACGTGCACCTTCGCCGACCACTGGCGACAACATCGATGTACTGTGGAGACCTCACGCCCCACGTGTTGAGCAATTCGGCGGTACGTCCACCCGGCCTCCCGCATGCCCACTATACGCCCTCGCTCAAAGTCCGTCAACTGCACATACGGTTCACGTCCACGCTGTCGCGGCATGCTACCAGTGTTAAAGACTGCGATGGAGCTCCGTATGCCACGGCAAACTGGCTGACACTGACGGCGGCGGTGCACAAATGCTGCGCAGCTAGCGCCATTCGACGGCCAACACCGCGGTTCCTGGTGTGTTCGCTGTGCCGTGCGTGTGATCATTGCTTGTACAGCCCTCTCGCAGTGTCCGGAGCAAGTATGGTGGGTCTGACACACCGGTGTCAATGTGTTCTTTTTTCCATTTCCAGGAGTGTATTACGTGTACCCAAAGCGGACAATGTTGTTTTCGCAAAACGCTATTGAGGAGGGACATTCGTAGTCAGCGTACATTTTGCGTGAGACAAGAAAAATCAGGGGTATATATATATATATATATATATATATATTGGCCATGAAAATTGCTACACCACGAAGATGACGTGCTACAGACGCGAAATTTAACCGACAGGACGAAGATGCTGTGATATGCAAATGATTAGCTTTTCAGAGCATTCACACAAGGTTAGCGTCGGTTGCGACACCTACAACGTGCTGACATGAGGAAAGTTTCCAACCGATTTCTCATACACAAACAGCAGTTGACCGGCGTTACCTGATGAAACGTTGTTGTGATGCCTCGTGTAAGGAGGAGAAATGCGTACCATCACGTTTACGACTTTGATAAAGGTCAGATTGTAGCCTATCGCGATTGCGGTTTATCGTTTCGCGACATTGCTGCTTGCGTGGTCGAGATCCAATGACTGTTAGCAGAATATGGAATCGGTGGGTTCAAAAGGGTAATACGGAACGCCGTGCTGGATCCCAACGGCTTGGTATCACTAGCAGTCGAGATGACAGGCATCTTATCCGCATGGCTGTAACGGATCGTGCAGCCACGTCTCGATCCCTGAGTCAACAGATGGGGACGTTTGCAAGATAAAAATCATCTGCGCGAACAGTTCGACGACGTTTGCAGCAACACGGACTATTAGCTCGGAGACCATGGCTGCGGCCCTTGACGCTGCACCACAGACAGGAGCGCCTGTGATGGTGTACTCAACGACGAACCTGGGTGCACGAATGGCAAAACGTCATTTTTTCGGATGAATCCAGGTTCTGTTTACAGCATCACGATGGTCGCATCCGTGGGTGGCGACATCACGCTGAACGCACATTGGAAGCGTTTATTCGTCATCGCCATACTGGCGTGTCACCCGGCGTGATGGTATGGGGTGCCACTGGTTACACGTCTCTGTCACCTCTTGTTCGCATTGACGGCACTTTGAACAGTGGACGTTACATTTCAGGTGTGTTACGACCCGTGGCTCTACCTTTCATTCGATCCCTGCGAAACCCTGCATTTCAGCAGGATAATGCACGACCGCATGTTGCAGGTCCTGTACGGGCCTTTCTGGATACAGAAAATGTTCGACTGCTGCCCTGGCCAGCACATTCTCCAGATCTCTCAGCAATTGCAAACATCTGGTCAATGGCGGCCGAGCAACTGGCTCGTCACAATACGCCAGTCACTACTCTTGACGAACTGTGTTAGCGTGTTGAAGCTGCATGGGCAGCTGTACCTGTACACACCATCCAAGCTCTGTTTGACTCAATGCCCAGGCGTATCAAGGCCGTTATTACGGCCAGAGATGGTTGTTCTGGGTACTGATTTCTCAGGATCTATGCACCCAAATTGCGTGAAAATGTAATTACATGTCAGTTCCAGTATAATATATTTGTCCAATGAATACCCGTTTATCATCTGCATTTCTTCTTATATATATATATATATATATATATATATATATATATATATATATATAAAAGGCGTTTGAGGAGTGATGGTCAATATTCAACGATATGACAGGAATGATCATTCTAAACAGAAAAGTCAAGTAAACATTGGTTCTAAGGCGCATATCTTAAGAGATATGAGCAATTCTTGATCTCTTGATCTTCGATACTGTGGAACAAATCTCTTCTACTGCAAGCTCTTTGCTTTCCATATTTTGGGAAGTCGTAGTACGGACCAAAACAAGAAAAACGTCCAGTAAACATGTGCTCTAAAATGCATACTTCAATAATTATTAGCAGTTGTTCATTAGAAGAGTGGTGTTTCAAAATAGCGAAGATGAACAAAGGCTTATAGGTCTTAAGATATACATTTTAGAGCACATGTTTACTTGACATTTTTGTTTCAAATGATAATTCCTGCCATATCCACGAATATTGACCATCACTTCTGAAACTCCCAGTATATATGTATATATTTTTTATATATTGTAGATAAAATTCATGTTATCCATTTTGTCCACACAGCGCCTTTAAAAACTCTCCTCAGCCATCTTCTTGTGATTTCATCTATAGTATCATTAATATGCAATCATTGTGTTTCACTTGTTTTAATTCTTTAATCGTATGCCTTACACTGCATCCAAATATTTGTATGATTCCAAGTACGTATGACTTGTAACTCAAGAGTATTGGGCATAGAGAATACCGCAGCCTTCATAATAAAATATCATTACCAGTTCCTCATGCACACACACAACTAGTGGAAGTATGACAACTTCGTCTTGGCACTATATCTCTGGAAACCATATGTGGTGTCACTCCCTTCCTTATGTCAACTCGTTACAGTCCCACTCTGCCGATTAGCCCGCCTGTATAATATTTTTCTTTTATTTAGAAGTATATGTAAGACACGTCTATCCCTCCCCCGTGCAATTAAAAAAAAATCTCTAGGGATGCTACTCCAGGCGGGTGTAAAATGAATGTGCACAACGCAAAATAATAAACGCTAAAATGAAGATTTGGCCCTGTCTGACTACCCCCTGAAGCAGATCTTAGGATCTCTTAATTCTATAAATTACAATCTAAACATAAATGAATAATGAAGGCAACTAATCCTACTAAATGATAAACGTTGTTCCGGCTTATATATTTATTGTAGATAAAAAAATTTAGACTACAAAGTTTACATTTGCTAAGTAAAATTACTAATCAATTGCCCAACTCTGTCCTTTATTATGACTGCACGGTCTAATATCAATAACGCGAAATGACTGACATCGTCTACATACCAAACACTAGAAGACACTACTTTCAAAGCTGATCTACGGTAGTGTGGAACCTCAGTGGAAATAAACTAACGTGATCCCAGCTGTTTAGATTTTACAGCCCTAATAAGCCGAAGCAATTTGCGATATCACCGTATGTGCTGCGTCCGGTGTGTCGAAGTGATGGTTCTCACACTCGTCTGCGACTATGAAAGAACTCCAGCCACAAATAAACTATTTCAAACACTAGGACGGCAGAAGGCGGTCCTCTGACTAATTAACTCTAATACCGTCTTCTCCTCTCTGTGTTCTACAGACGAAAATCGCGAACTCCTAGCCACAAGGACGGATTCCAGAGAACGTCTAAAGGTAAGTATAGGCAGAGGAAGTGCTCTCAGCTACTGAACGTTGCGTACTCAATGACGACTTCCAAACCGGAGGTGAAGTCCAGAATCCTATAGGTTCGCGACAGTGCAGTGCCTAACTGTTCTAACTATAAACTCTCCTGACGGCAAAGACAGCAAGTAAGTCCGTCTGTACCAACAAAGCTGATATCGAGCGACCGTCACACACGGGCGCTCACAACGGAAGACCACGTCTCTACAGCGCTAGCTTCCCAGCAAGGCTTGGCTCCTCACCATCGTAATTCCGAAAACGAATCATATTCCCGAAACCACGGAATATTCTCCCTCTCTACAGATTCTTCCGAACGCCGACCAACCACATTTTAGTCTTTTGTCGTCCAGCGAGGAAAGTTTGCGAGGAAAAACAATGGTATGCTTCTGAGTAAAAATCCTTGGAAATAACCCAGCCTGCGTGGTTTCGGAGGTGCCGCTTCTTCGTTCCTCTCACTTGCGTCCAAGATTTTCAGCGTTCGGAAGTATTATCCGGTTTTCTTTCCGGCAGGCGGCCGTCACCCTATTGTGCTCCAGAGCTCAGGTGCCACGACGTCCATCTAGCTACTTCCTGTACTTAAGCAGGACTAACACCTGTGCAGAGCTTGAGTTCTGTCTGCCGTTTCATCTCCACTGGCTTTCCAACCTGTCAACCTCTACTAGTATAGGCAATCATTCATTACGCCGTTTTTATAATAAAGACACTCCGTCACCTTTCATGCAATAAGCGTTAACAATTATTTACAAGACATACGTGACACTGTCAGTCTCCTTTAGATATTCATATGTGCGATGTACAACCTATCACATGATACATAATTGTGTTTGTAGATCACGGCAACGTATCTGGATGAGTTCTTGTAAGCTGCGATATTATAGCCACATTACAAATCCATTTTTTATTTTTTATTTTTCAAAACTGAATTTTTGATATTTTCGACCATTTCTCCTTTTGTTTAGATATTTATGCATTTTTCCATACGTAACTGCACAAATATACGTAACAGGTGTGGATTGCAATTCTTTCTATACAAGCCAACTATGATGCACAGTCCCAGCCCAACCAGTGAACTTACTTACCCCTCCAAATGTCAACACTAAGTGCCAAAACCATTTTTAAATGACATACTTGCATGTACATCGGTTGGTGTTGGGAAAGACTGAAAACACATTGCATCATTATGCTATTTCATGTGTGTGTTTCCAGCAGAGGCAGCAGCATCGTCAGGGACAATGGTGGCAGTGGTTGGGGTGGTGGCAGCAGCAGAATCAGATTTAATGTACAAGGATACACCTTTTACACACTACCTCAGTTTATACATTGATAGATCCAACTAAACATTATCCAGAAATTACTGTATAGATGAATCCACCCAACCATTACCCCAGACTTTGTGCAGATGGATCAGTGCCAAACAATATTTCCGGATGTCGCACTTGTGGATCCACATTTTGGACATTACCTAGGATTATACATGGGTGGATTCGTACTTAACATTATCCAAGAATTCTTTCTGCATAGGTGAATCCATTCCTGCCATTTCCATATTGACCCAAACTTTGCCACTTCTTGCGTTCAACACTGAACTCACCCTTGGGTTCTGGTATAGACCCCCAACCCACTGCCCCAGGCCCCTATGTCGGCGTCATTCCCGACGACAATGACGCACCTGATGACAACGTCTTTCAGCTGGAAGGCAACACACAAAATAGCATAACGGTGCTCTGTGTGTTTACAACAAGCTGATGTGAACACTCTGACCCCACAACAACCCAAGTACATGCATGTGTGTTTCTTAGCATTGGTTTTGGCACTTAGTGTTGACATTTGGTGGGATAAGTAAATACTCCAGTTGGGTTGGGAGTCCAAATCACAGTTAGATGGTATAACAAATTGTTTCTGTCATGATGCGACATTTGAACATATGCATTGCATCCCATGTATGTAACTTTGAACATCTGTTGTGACGTGGGTGCAGTGCAGTTCTGTATGGCGTTCGGGACGATTTGTTGTCACTGCACACACTGCACTGCACTGCACTGGACACAAGTTCGTAAGACCTTTTCTCCTCTGTCGCCAGTCAGGATTCCGGCCCTACAGTTTGTCGATTTTGTTAATGTTCATTCTACATATACAGATACATGTGAAACAATGTACACACATCAAAAACAGTTTTGCATCACCTCGGTTCCGAGAGTTCCGGAACCTATACAAAAAATTGAAATAGAGATCAACAGAAACATCATTCCACCCTTTTTATTGCTCATGAAAACCACATATTGCATTTCGTACCACCATATAGCGAGACCTTCAGCGGTAGTGGTCCACACCGCTGTACGCATCGGTGCCTTTAACACCCAGTAGCAAATCCTCTTGCACTGATGCATGCCTATATTTTTTCGTGGCATGCTATCCACATGTTCATCAAGACACTGCTGGTCCAGATTGTCCCAGTCCTCAACGGCAATTCGGCGTAGATACCTCAGAATGGTTGGTGGGTCACGTCATCCATAAACAGCCCATTTCAATCTATCCCAGGCATGTTCGATAGGGTTCATGTCTGGAGAACATGCTGGCAACTCTAGTCGAGCAATGTCGTTATCCTGAAGGAAGTCATTCACAAGATGTGCGCGATGGGGGCACGAATTGTCCTCCATGAAGACGAATGCCTCGCCAATATGCTGTAGATATGGTTGCACTATCGGTCAAAGGATGGCATTCACGTATCGTACAGCCGCTACGGCGCCTTCCATGACCACCAGCGGCATACGTAGGCCCCACATAATGCCACCCCAAAACAGCAGGGAACCTACACGTTGCTGCACTCGCTGGACAGTGTGTCTAAGGCGTTCAGCCTGACCGGGTTGCCTCCAAACACTTCTCCGACGATTGTGTGGTTGAAGGCATATACGTCACTCATCGATGAAGAGAACGTGATGCCAGTCCTGTGCGATCCATTCGGCTTGTTATTGGGTCCATCTGTACCGCGCTGCATGGTGTCGTGGTTGCAAAGGTGTACCTCGCCATGGATGTCGGGAGTGAAGTTGCGCATCATGCAGTCTATCATGCACAGTTTGAGTCGTAACAAGACGTCATTTGGCTGCTCGAAAAGCATTATTCAACATTTTGGCGGTGGGGGAGGAGATTAGTGTTTAACGTCCCGTCGACAACGAGGTCATTAGAGACGGAGCGCAAGCTCGGGTGAGGGAAGGATGGGGAAGGAAATCGGCCGTGCCCTTTCAAAGGAACCATCCCGGCATTTGCCTGAAGCGATTTAGGGAAATCACGGAAAACCTAAATCAGGATGGCCGGAGACGGGATTGAACCGTCGTCCTCCCGAAAGCACTTTGGCGCTGTTGCCAGGGTTTCTCCGAGCCATAATCCGTAGATAGCGGTCGTCCAATGCAGTAGCAGCCCTTGAGCGGCCTGAGCGAAGCATCTCATCGACAGTTCCTGTCTGTCTGTATCTCTTCCATGTTCGAACATGTACATTAAATCTGATTCTGCTGCTGCCACCACCCCAACCACTGCCACCATTGTCCCTGACGATGCTGCTGCCTCTGCTGGAAACACACACATGAAATAGCATAATGATGCAATGTGTTTTCAGTCTTTCCCAACACCAACCGATGTACATGCAAGTATGTCATTTAAAAATGGTTTTGGCACTTAGTGTTGACATTTGGAGGGGTAAGTAAGTTCACTGGTTGGGCTGGGACTGTGCATCATAGTTGGCTTGTATAGAAAGAATTGCAATCCACACCTGTTACGTATATTTGTGCAGTTACGTATGGAAAAATGCATAAATATCTAAACAAAAGGAGAAATGGTCGAAAATATCAAAAATTCGGTAAAATTCAGATAGAACACAGTTAAACAGGTTGTCTTTGCTTATACTGTGACTGTAGCTGATTTTTTTTTTGTGACATAAGCATTAGATCATAGAGTCTGGAAGTCTCTCTTCGATACTTTCCTAGAAATCTACAAGAACAGGGAAATTATTAGAACCATCTGACTCCAAACTGACAGATATTTGCACTAATGGTTGAGAAAGAGTGCTCACTGACCTCTTGGAAAACGAAGAAATATACGTTTTTTTTTTATTTGTGCAAGGAAGGGGTACACATGGCGTCACAAATATACTTATAAATAAAATAAAATCATTATACAGATATGGTAATCGGTAGAGAGAGACCATAACGAGTAGGTATAAGAAAGGTAGTGGTACCACATATGTTAAGCCTGTGGTATTCTTCTTCCTCAATACAAGTCAGTAGTAAGTGACATGTGCTTGGAATTGTAACAATATTTGTACGCAGTGTAAAGTGGTTTGATTCTGCAATCAAAAGAAGTGAAATACACTGATAGCATACGGTGTAGAGCTACGAATCGTCGTTGTCAGACCCCACACTCCCACTCTAGGGATCCACATCACAGCATACACAATATAGTGCAAATTCAATCACATTTAGATGTTCATGTGAATGGAAGTGTTGTTGTCACGGGCGTTATCCAAAAAGTATTTTTTACTGTACTCGTGTGTGTACTCGTTTATCTTGTGGCGATCTTAAGGAGCGGTGTGAGTTACCAGACGAAAGCTGTTGCGAACCATTGGCATGAATTCAAAGCTAATAATGCTAGCAACGTCCGCCTCATAAACTGATTGCTTAGGGCGTCTAACTGCGATGCAGAGGGTCTGGGTTCGATTCAGAGGTGGGTCAGGGGTTTTCCCGCCTAGAGGCTAGATGTTGTGCTGTCCTCATCACCATCGCCTAATATGGCGTTACCTGAAAGTACTTGCAACTTGGCGACCGAACTGTTCATCAGTGACATACAAACATTTCATTTCACCGCTTGCAACACACGAAGACCAGGGTTCCCTCCATTTATCAATTTGTGTAGGCCATTTTTCCTGCATTTACATGGAGCCAGTGTGATGGCTCTGCCTGGGGACTGGTGGCTGCATATGTGGGTGGGTGATGAGCGGCCGCTGCTCCCAGAACTGGCTTCAGGCTTGCAGTGTCGACGTGGCGTCGCAGCCCACGTGTGCCACTGCTGCGGAAGCACCGAGGGACTCGTGCAGCACGCTGTTTGTGCTGTCGTCAGGGATGTGCAGCCTGTTTTTCCCCAGCAGTCACTGTGTGTGTGGTAGGTTACTGTAAATGAGTTCTTGGAGAATCGGTATATTGGCAGACCATGTGCTAGCTCTACACTTCTCTAAGCTCGCATTTTTTTAATTACGTACTGGAAGAGGCACAGTGGTCTCTACGAGTCGTTGACTATGTATGTAGAAAGAGTTTATTTTTGCTGCACTGTGGCCACTGCTTGGTCTCTGTTTGTGGGGAGGATTTATATACTTTGGATTACTTTCACATCTATTTACTAGTCTGATGGTGATGCTGTATCACTAGCACTGAGAAAGTTACATACCCTTTTATTCTGCTTGGGAGCCCAGGTGGATCTCCTCCACAGTCGGCCGGCCGGTGTGGCCGAGCGGTTCTAGGCGCTTCAGTCTGGGACCGCGCGACCGCTACAGTCGCAGGTTCGAATCCTGCCTCGGACGTGGATGTGAGTGATTTCCTTATGTTAGTTAGGTTGAAGTAGTTCTAAGTTCTAGGGGACTGATGACCACAGATGTAAAGTCCCATAGTGCTCGGAGCCATTTGAACCTTCACAGTCAATATTCTTGCAGGACTGTGTTTACAAGTCTTACAGCATCGCCACAAACTAATATTATTGCACGGTTTCTTTTGTTTAGATGCGTTAATTATAATTACATATCTTCATTCTGCTTGGCAGTGCTACCTGGCTGAAATGGAGGCACCCACACCTAAGCGTTAGTTTTAAAAGCATGGTTGGGCGAAGAGGGACAGTTTATTCTGATTGGTCCACAGGCAAAGTTTCGAGGGGAGGGGAGTGCTAAGTGCTTAAACTGTTAGTAGCATTTATCGGCAAAGCATCCACATATTACCTCTGGCGGGCATGTAGGCGTGACTGGTTTCCTTAGGTGGTTCAAAAATGGCTCTGAGCACTATGGGACTCAACTGCTGTGGTCATAAGTCCCCTAGAACTTAGAACTACTTAAACCTAACTAACCTAAGGACAGCACTCAACACCCAGCCATCACGAGGCAGAGAAAATCCCTGACCCCACCGGGAATCGAACCCGGGAACCCGGGCGTGGGAAGCGAGAACGCTACCGCACGAACACGAGATGCGGGCCTTAGGTGGTGTGGACAGCGTTGTGCAGGCAGATGGAGTTCTCTCGTTCTTGGTTGCGGATTCGATGACGACCTGGCCACTCGAGAAGTTCCATACGTTACCAGCATCTCACTTGGCTTGTTCAACTTCCATTATGTAACGAATTCAGGGGGGATTGTGGGACTGTGATTTATATTTGTAACAGTCTTTGATATTTCCACAATGTGTTTGTATCTGTTAAGATCCCTCTTGCAAAACTGATACAGCAACTGTGTCTTTCGAGTAAACTACCAGGCTGGAGAAGATTGTGTGTCTTCCTGGCCACTGCTAGTGCGGTGTTCTTGGCTAGACTCTACACGTCTAAGTCAAAGTTGTGGGTTATCCTGCAGCTGTCACGCTTTTCACTGTGGTTGTTGAAGATGCAGCTCACCAAAAAATGGCTCTAAGCACTATGGGACTTAACATCTGAGGTCACCAGTCCCGTAGACTTAGAACTACTTAAACCTAACTAACCTTAGGACATCACACACATCCACGTCCGAGGCAGGATTCGAACCTGCGACCGTAGCAGCAACGCGGTTCCGGACTGAAGCGCCTAGAACAGCTCGCACACAACGTCCGGCTGTAGCTCATCTCTCTATAGGTATATGTTGTAGGGCTGTGTTACACGTACAGTATCTTTGAATGAAACCATTGGAATTTCGTTGTGACATCACACAGTCTAGTAAAGTACTGGTGGTTTGCCAGGGACTTATCTATTGCGATGTGGTATTTATATTCATATATTATTTTGAACTAAAAATCAGGAGTGCTTATTGAATTTGATATGATGTCATTAATATGACATGATATCATCATTTCTACCGACATGTTTGTTTCTAACATACACACTATGATGTCACACACACTAGTAATAGAGTGATGGCTTAGCAATGATATATAATCAGGACTATGTTGCATTATGATTCACTGACAGCATCGTGACGACGACACAGCACAATGTGACATTAGCACAATGTCACGATATGACATGATGCTGTGTTGGGATATAGCGATTTGTTGCAGCATAATGACGTGACGTCGTGAGATGATGACGTGACTTGGAGACAGAACTCAAGTAATTGGTAAAATGCTTAAAATTGTGGAAAATGTGAGAGAGTGAGAGCACTCACAGAGTATGGTGTCTGCTGGTGCCTCAAATTATGTAATATTAAATTGTTATTAACAGACAGCTGTAGTCTAGAAGTCAAGTGAAGTGACTTAATGTAATATGTTATTAACAAATACGTACGCCTTATCCTGTCCCTATGATGCCCAGCTCTTGAATCAACTCCTGCCAGCCAAGTCTTCCAATTATAAAAGACGCAAATAGGGAATTGGAGGAGGGGGAGGGCCATAGAAGTGCTTTATTCACATTGGTGGGTCGGTATTGTGTCCATTTGCATAAAGTGTCTGTGTGACACCACGTTGGACCATGTGGCTAGTACTGAGTTACATCATGACCTCGAATATAGCTCATACAATTTTCTAATGCTTGTTGTGATTCCCCTGGGTGCCCTTGATTAACTCCCACTGGTTCCCATAGGAGAGAAGTAGTGGGGGCACCAAGGATCACAAGTGTGTGACCTGACCTCCTTATCTTATGTAAGGTATGTGCCTGTTGTCCTATTACTGTCCTGCTACTGTGCAGTTGGGCACTGAAGGAGTGCTGGCAAAGTTTTCTGAAGCATAGGGGACTGCCGGTATTACTGTGCACAAGGCCGGGGCAAGGGTGAGTTCTTGCCACTCAGCCATTGGCAGCACTTTGATCACTGCCATGCATTCACCTGGCGCGGCCTCTGTGCCAGTCATCCGCCAAATGTGTGGGCAAGCAGCCCCGACCCCATAGAGCAGCATCCTCGACTACGTGGAGTCATTGGCTGCTAGCCGGTGCTGACGGGTCTGGCACCACCGACGTGAGGCCACCCTTCAAGTGCCATCCTCTGACACTTTGACCAGCCTGCAAGAGTGCTGGGTTCGTCGCTCCTGGCAGCCACCTCAGGCTGTCAAGACTGACAGGAAGGCCACGTCACAGCCAGCTGCTGCTACACTCTCAGAGCCTTCTGCTGCGCCAGCAGACTAGCTCCCTGCCATCAGCCACGGTCAGCAGGTGAGTGCAGCTGTCGACGTACTGTATGAAAGCATCGTTTAGTGAAGAATGTTTTATTCAGCAAACGTTCTTGACTTTGCGCTCTCCACAGTGCTGAAAAATCGCGGCCCACAGACTGTTTCAGACGCCATTCTGGGGCAGATTTTCGGAAATTTGTGGTAAGTCCCTATGGGACCAAACTGCTCAGGTCATCGGTCCCTAAGCTTACACACTACTTAATCTAATTTAAACTAATTTTCGCTAAGGAGAACACACACACCCATGCCCTGGAGAGGACTCGAAACTCCGACAGGGAGAGCCGCGTGAACCGTGGCAAGGTGCCCCAGACCGCGCGGCTACCACGCGTTGCTGGAGCTGGTGGGACTGTCCTGCAACAATCCCCCACACCAGGCTGTTCCAACCGAGCTCCAGGGAGCCGGAGCGCTCCGGAGCGCTCACTGCGGCAGCTCGGAGCCCGCGTGGAGGGGGAAAGCGAACTCACTGCCCCCTGGCCGCATGCATCCGCAACTGACGCAATAATCCGTGTTCAATGACAGCGATGATTAGCCGCGGGAGCCCTGTATCTCTATTGGAGGAAACCTTTCTATTCATTGAGAGGGATGGTCGTCCGCAGTGTCTTGTATGTCATAAAGTATTTAATTCTGCGAAGAGGTACAATATACAACGACATTATACACGTCTTTACGCAGCGCACTACGATCAGGTAGAAGGCGTTGCACGCAGAGAACTGATAGCCAGGCTTAGAAACTACATATCAGGGGATGTAAGTTTAAAAACGGTTTCGTAATACGGAGGGTATCAAAACTTGTAACATAGTTCGTGTTCTATAATGCGTTTATAATTTTCAGGTGAATGAGAGCGGAGAAAACACTACCGAATCTGCAATTCGAGCAAGCTGCAGGGTCGTTCACATCATTGCGGCGAGTGGCAAGCCGTTTTCGGTGGGACCACTCGTAAAATCGTGCAAGGGAGGTGCAGGCAATTCAAGGGGTTTGCCTGTCGAAGCAAACAATATCTCGTCGAATCCTGGACATGGCAGCGGATTTAGAGACACAACTCAGGAAAAAGGCGGAGAGCTTTGTTGCATTTTCGCTAGCGCTTGACTAAAGCACCGACATATCTGACTGTTCTCACCTTGTAGTCTTCGTGTGTGGTGTCGACATGGAGCTGCAAGTAACTGAGGAACTCTTGGATGTGGTACCACTCGATTACACCGCACCAATACGTGACATTTTTGACGTTGTTTGTGAATCAGTGGACAATTTGAATTTGCCGTGGGATAAGCTCCATTCTGTAGCGACAGACGGTGCACCACAAATGATCGGGTGTCTCCAAGGTTATGCTTCTCGTTTGAAAAATAAACTCAGGGACGAATTCGGGAAAGACATTTTGACTCTTCATTGTTTTATTCACCAAGAGGCACTGTGCGCTGAAACAGTAGAGCTAGGTGGCGTAATGAAAGATGTCGTGAAGTGTGTGAATTTTGTGCCGGTGTGAATCATCGCCAATTCAAAGGATTCCTGAAAGATATGGAAGCGGAGTATGGGGATATACCTTACCACAGTACAGATCGTTGGCTGAGTCGGGGAAAAGTTCTTGATGTTTTCTTTGCCATTCGCGAGGAAATAACCCTTTTTCTCGAAATGAAAGGGGAAGAAATGCGTTGTCTGAAAGATATAAAATGGATATCAGAGCTGGCGTTCCTAGCTGACATAACTATGCATCTGAATAATTTAAATCTGTCATTGCGGGGCAAAGGGCAGCTAATCGTTGACATGCACGACCAGATCAAAGCGTTCATGCAAAAGTTACGTTTATTTGAGAGGCATATGACTAATGGACATTTAACGTTCTTCAATCATCTTGCTTCTTTATAACTACCTGAAGGTACTACTTTCGGCGATTACCAAGCGAAGTTAAAGCAGCTCATCACGTCGTTTGAAACACGATTCCGAGACCTCACTAATTTGGAAATGGAACCTAAGGTGTTCAGCACTCCTTTTTCAGTTTCCCCCGATGACTTGTCATCGCCACTTCAATTGGAGATTATTGATTAGCAAAATTCAACTTTGTTGACAGACAGGTGCTTCAACACGTTTGATTTGTCATGATGGTATCATTCATTACAGCAAAAAACATTTCCCAAGCTTCACAACAATGCCGCTCAGATCATGTGCTTGTTTGGATCTACGTATTGTTGTGAGCAGCTTTTCTCAGCAATGAAAAGAGTAAAAAGTATGGAACGATCGTTTCTTTAGGATGCAACAACGAAGGCCATCCTCCGCATTAACGCTGCGAACACTTTGACGCCTGATATTTTCGATCTTGTAATGAAAAGAAAAGTCAAGCTACAGAGGCCCAATAAATTTAGTATGCAATTTCTTGTAAAACAGTTGTTTCTTATTTATTTCCTGAACATCGTATTTCCTGGTGTAGCATGTCACCACGTCTTAGCAGCTAAGAGTATGAGGTTGTCGATCTTGGAAGACGCAGCTGGCATATCAAAACGCTTGCCTTGCCGCCTGCCTCAGCCAGCCGTGCCTGCGTGCCGGCCCACTTGAATGGCCACAGCGCGCGACACGGCTCCCTGGAGCAGGGAGCGCTCCGCGGCTCACAACGGAGCCGACGAGCTGGAACAGCCTGCCCCACACAGTGAGATGATCTATGGCCGATCTCCCACTACTATATAACGATCTTGATTGTTCCAGGAATGTAGCGTCTGCAGCAACTGGGATACATCGCCATCGCTCGCCACGGTAATGATGCATGATACACACACTAACAAATCCAATCTTGCATGAACTATCGCAGCTAGTAAACCACTGCTGCTCTTACTACCCAACCCACTGTCGCAGAGGTTTTTTCCCACGGCACGAGCCTTGGCATTTTTTTCCCCCTGCTCTTCAAATCGCTACCCCATTCGCGTTTCGTCCACTATCTATCACCTGATGGACCGTGTTAATGCGTAGTCTTACCCAGAAGCACGGATAACATCACAGCCCAGCACCCTGTGATCCACTTACTAGATAACTAACATGTTGACGGAGGTGACAGTTGAACTTTTGGTTTGGTTACTACGCTGGTGCGGGCGTGGAGGGGCCCCATCTCTATTTAAAAAAAATAATAAAAAAAACTGGTGTCAGCCCAGTGGTCTGCACGTACACGCCATTACGTGTTGTGTCACCACTACAGCTCAGAAATAATCGGTCATTTCCACAGACGTATGAATGCTGTCTGGTCAGTGGACATTTTGAAAAAGAGGTCGTGCAGAATGCTGGAAATTATTAAAATAACTGCCACTAAGCGTAAGCAGTTAGCACAATAGCATTGAATACCAGATACCTGATTCTTTACTTCAGCTAAATGTTTTTTACTTCTTCTGAGTGATCTGATACTTCGACAAATTCTGGAATCGCCCACACATGAACCAGTGAAAATCAGCGCTGCCTATATATGTGAACTGTATGCTGAGCTCTCTGACAGGGCAATGTCTGTATTCTTGGTACAACGGTAGAAACGTTTGCTGTAGCGAAGAATCAGAGCACTATGTTTACGATCACTCTTCACAGTTATGTGCAGCACAGTGTCAGTTTATGGAAGATCAACACAGCTCTGTGTTGGACGAATACGGTATAATTAGTACAATGTGTATGTCCAGAGAAATTATGCCAATGAGTAGAAATTAATTTGATATGGTAGAACGTGGACTCTACCGAACTTACTAGTCATTTAGCAGCGCATTCTGGAGTTTAATGTGGACTGGGACCCAGGTGGAATTGAGGCATTCCTTACATTCACGAATCATTGGTCTCTACGCCATGCAGATGCAATGACACTGCGGGCCTAAGTCGGAAGAGAGGTAGAGCAGTGTTGCTCGTTGTCAAAATTAAAATGCCATTTGTTTGTAGAAGCAGCTAGGGAAGTAAGAGTCTCTCGATGTGGGAGTTGTTGGTTGTGGACAGAACATCATAGTGGAACAACTCAGTGGGGACAGCACTAGTGGTCGCCCAGAGGGCACATGGACCAGCTCAGTGAGCCGCCTAAAGGAGTGTGACCCGTGCAATGTGGTCGCTATACAATACACACACGAAGAAAACAGTCCTTAGCTTATGGCGTGCACAGAAGGTGGACATGGCGAATGCCTAACTTTGAAACTGGAATTTGAGACTTTTGAAGAAGTGAAAGAATTTTCGTATCTTGGGAGCAGAACAGATACAGCGGGGAGATACAGGAGAGAGGCAGTAGCAAGAATTGCACAAAGGAAAACAGTTTGCTGTAAATAGAAACAAAAAGCCACTGTACGACTAGAAAAACGTTCATTAAAATCTGTGCCTGCAGACACCTCTGTGTGGGTGAAAAATGGGGATAATGTGTGACTGAAGGGTGGGGGGAGGGGGGGGGGAGAAGGTAGGGGCGACACGAAACGATTAAAGGCGTATGAGATGTTATATTGTAGGAGACTGTTGAGGATCAGCTTCAATTATTATTCAGTATTCATACACTCTTAGGTTCAAGTTTTCGGTAAACGCAGAACTGTAACTGGTTTCACAACCTAATTTTTTTAAAGCTAATATTTCAGTTTCAGATCTGAACTTATACCTTATTGCGTCACCGTGAACAAAATTATGATATATTTTTTAACTGTCTCTAAGTAAATATTCTACAAGGCCAGTGACCTGAAACTTACAGCCCTTTTATTTTGACCGAGCGAGGTGGCGCAGTGGTTAGCACACTGGACTCGCATTCGGGAGGACGACGGTTCAATCCCGTCTCCGGCCATCCTGATTTAGGTTTCCCGTGATTTCCCTAAATCGCTTCAAGCAAATGCCGGGATGGTTCCTCTGAAAGGGCACGGCCGATTTCCTTCCCCATCCTTCCCTCACCCGAGCTTGCGCTCAGTCTCTAATGACCTCGTTGTCGGCGGGACGTTAAACACTAATCTCCTCTTCCTCATTTTATTTTGTGAAAAGTTCAGGATATCGGACGAGGTTACCAGCAAATGAGAGTCGCCAGCGGGGCACGTAACTTTGTTGTACAGATGGTTCTTTCATCTGTTGTATCGAGGTCTTTTTAAACGGAACGACACACTTTTTAAAGCCAGTCGAAAGCCATTGAAAAGACGAGTAAAGTGTTAATAACGCTCGTTAATGTTGCCGTTGTAACTTATTTTAAAAGTATAGGACCGGTGGCCTTTGGTAAAAGCTAAGGTGGCCTGGCTGCTGTTGTTTCAGTTTTTGCCAAATGGGATTCTGTTAGGAAGTGCATTCATATTCTGCTCCACGACGGCAGCTTTCCTGTAGTAACAGCTGACTGATGTCTGCGATTACTCGAGAGTTCAGCGATTCGAGCTGTATGTGACGTTACGTGTGTGTAGGCGAGCCGTGAGGGGAGGGGCCGCCTGGAGAGGCGAGCCCGGGGCTCAGTGCGTGGGCGGTCGACCTCAGCAGGGGCAGGCAGCTGGCTGGCGGTCTGGGTGGGAGCTGTGCAGAGTATGCTCCAGGGAACGCCGCAAGGGTCTACAGTAATTCACATCGAACACTGGAGCAAATCTGAATACGTCGACAATCTCAGATAAACGAGGCCATCCAGTGGCACAACAGCAGTTTCTATAACTTTAAAAAAAAAGTTAATAATTTACAGTACAAAGCAGTTTCACAATGACCTTCTGAATTCACAGTTTTAAACACTTCATGCGATATCGCAGAAGATATTGCGCTGCAGCTATTATCGGTGAAAGCTATTTTATTTCTCGATTTATTACGTCTTTTATATCTTTTTCACTACGCAACTGTTTGTCAGAACATCGTATTCTCCACAATGAATGCAGCACGAATACCTCATGCTTTTTCATACTTGTGTTTTTCTTTAATGCATGGTTTACTATTATCCTAGTAACTTTATTTAAATGTTGAACACAAGCGTTATTATAAAAACTGCTAATTTAAAAGTGGTCAGTCGCATGTGTTGTGGACAGCACAATTGAAAACAGAACGAAAAGACGGTTTAGTCACAAATGCATAAATAATTGTGTAAATAATATTTAACGACAATTCTAGTCATTCACCGTGAGCGCACTTGTCAAAGAATACTGGCTTATTTACTTACGAACAAACTATCACTTGTATTTATCGCAAACGATCTGAATGCAGTCGATACCGTATAGTATTTCTTTCAGTTAAATAGTGCTCTAATGTGTTAGTTTAGTGTGGGAAAGTGGTCATGTTGAGGCAAATCGTGTCTGTAGGGCTGAAGAACGACGTATTTTGGTAGGGGTGGCCTTCAGCCAATGGAGAAGACAGTAGCAGAACACTACGAAAGTCAAGTGGAGAGTTGCCCCTGCAACTACTGAAAAGGCTGCTGCCCCTCTTCAGGAACCACACGTTTGTCTGGCCTCTCAACAGATACCCCTCCGTTGTGGTTGTAACTACGGTACGGCCTTCTGCATCGTTGAGGCACGCAAGCCTCCTCACCAACGGCAGGGTCCATGGTTCATGGGAGGTAGGGATGTTTAGGATTGCGGAAATCTCGCGTACAGACGTATGACGAAAGTGATACCCAATCAGCTGACCATATTCGAAGTCTGTGAGTTCCACGGAGTGCTCCATCCTACTCTCTCACAATGTGTAATGAATACTGAGGTCGCTGATATGCAGTACGTTGCAGAAGATGGTAGCACAGTTCACGTAATATGAAAAACGCATGTTTTTCGGGGTGTGCTGATAGTTTTGATGACATAGTGTATATGATTGAATCGCGCACATTGTTCCAGAAGGGTCTGCCTTCTCCCAGGACTCGGCAAAAGTGGCCAGAATGGCTCCCTTGAGCTACTCACTCGAAAAGTCTCCTGCTTCTGTAAAGTTTGGAAGGTAGGAGACGAGGTACTGGCAGAAGTAAAGCTGTGAGTACCGGGCGCGAGTCGTGCTTCGGTAGCTCAGATGGTCCGGAGTTCGAGTCTCGGTCGGGCACATAGTTTTAATCTGCCAGGAAGTTTCATATCAGCGCGCACTCCGCTGCAGAGTGAAAATCTCATTCTATTTCTATCTAGTTTATTCAGTCGCAATTCTAGCCTGTGCACAGATTATTTGTGTACAGGATCACAGCTACAGGTTATTATTTGCAGTGAATTAGCTGCGGAGCATGAAAGCAGACATGCGTCCCTCGACCCTATGACTACATCGAGCCATTCTTTTCCGGACAGAGTCGAGCTTAGTCCGAGAGCGTAAAGCACGAGTAAGCACACGTGAAGACGTAACTGGTTTGCTCGTATGGACTGCTGTTTGGAAGAACAACTACACTCGACACTAACATTACGTACTGTCGTAGTCCCAACGGCTGTGTCGTACTCAGTGGATGCGTTACACTATATCGTGAATCTGACAATTACCTAGAGCAGGTGTTCAACAGAGTAACGGATTTAGCGTTGATCAGAATAACGGATTTAGCGAATATTATCAGAGAGTGAATAAGCTGTGTTGCATCTGTGGAAACTGTAGTATTTGTTCGTGGCGTGACGTTCCGATCTTTAAGTATATTTGAACTGTTACTGTAGCACTTTCGCCGACTGAAACTGGAGAGGATTTTCCAGCGAGGCCACCCGGAGACTGCCGTGGGAGAGCTTAGGAAACGGACTGCTGCAGCTGCAGGGCGGTTCAGCCCCGTCTCGTGGCTCTCTCCCGGCAGAAACGCCGGTGCACGGGGCTGGTCTGCGTCCGCCGGCAGCGTTGCAGTTACACATCACGTCATGGTATCGCGTGCCGCCGGAAACGCGTTCGCTGCTTGGTGTTTGGATCTATCGGAGCCATTTCTCCCGTTATTTCAGAGTTCACAAACCTTTGTGTCTACCATTCTCCTGAATGGAAGTATTTGTTGCTTTGGTGAAAGCCTGTTCTGAAACTTGTTTGAAGAGTCCAAGCTGTGTCTGTTCAAAAAAATGGTTCAAATGGCTCTGAGCACTATGGGACTCAACTGCTGTGGTCATTAGTCCCCTAGAACTTAGAACTACTTAAACCTAACTAACCGAAGGACAGCACACAACACCCAGCCATCACGAGGCAGAGAAAATCCCTGACCCCGCCGGGAATCGAACCCGGGAACCCGGGCGTGGGAAGCGAGAACGCTACCGCACGATCACGAGATGCGGGCAGCTGTGTCTGTCTGGGAAAATGATTATGTTCAAAGAACTTTGCCACTCTGCTACACAGTTACTCTCCCGGCACAGTTATTATTTTACGGATATACATTTCACAAAACATATATCATAAGACGCACAGGTATGGCCATCTCGCCTACTGATCCAAATCCTATTTTACCAGGTAGCAACGCTTCCCCAAGGACACTGAGGCTGGCTAGTATCCTATTGACACAATCTACATCGAGCTCTAAATGTCGATCCGATTTGCAAACCAGTTTCCCTTATCTCTAGAATATATAAAGAAGATAAGATTGTATGATAATAAAAGACGTTATGTTCCTTACAGGTGCTTTTACGTGCTGCGGCGAGTCCGGTAGTGCGTCACTCTCGCAAGGACAATCTTACATTCCGTTACCAGGTATGTCAGGAAAAGTCGTACATTAGTGCTAACATGTATGGCAGGACTTCCCTACACATTCTGCTTTAGCCACATATTGACGAATATACATACACATATTCGACAACGTGCGGCTAAATATCTGAAATATTGATTTCGTCGGCCCATCTTCATTTTCTGCGTTTGCTGCTTGCACCCAAACCTCCAGATGTGAGACAGTCAGATCGGTAGGAAACGTTGTACATCGGTATAGTATCAACCAAAGCACCGATACAGTTTGTGCTACGCGCTGTCGTCGAGGAGAACGTGCGTAAACTGTAAGTAACAAGTACCACGTGACCTAAGGAGCAGACGAAAAGCATAATCGCGAGCGGCTGTTGTGTTTGTGTCGAGATCCCGTTCGGAAGTGGTAGAAGCTAGGTTCGTCGTACTGAGGCTCTCGGGTTAGAGCCCTGGTCCAGCTAGTTTTTGATACGTAGTACGTGTGAGGCGGTTACGTTGAACAACATGTTTCTGAGATGTAAAAGGGTTGTTCGGAGTTTATACATTTACGGCGCAGCTACTATCTAGCAGTCAATTATTTTCTTATCCTTATTCTTCTTCTTACTATTATTGTCACTATTAATACTTGCGATTGTTTGCGTCTTTCTGTGAAACAACAAATGTACTCTATAGATTTGTTACTTTCAAATAAAAGAAGCGAAAGTAGACTGACAACAGAATAGTGCTAGAAACTTCGAACAGTCCTTTTGCGTGTCAGAAAAAAGTTGTCCCATGCAAGAATTTCAAGTGTACTACAATACAAAAAGTGGAAAAAACCAGGGCTCGAACCCGGGACCATTGGTACGATAAACTAACGATCTGCCAGCCACCTTGCTCCCTTTTTTTGTCGTAGAGAAGGTGGTCTTCTAAAAACCAATGACTTCTCTGCGATAAATTCATAAATCTTCAAATTATTAAAGCTCTTTTTGACAAAATACCATAGCCCCACTCCAAAAGCACTGAAAAAGTTTTTCAGAAAAAAACTAAAACTCCTCTTCGGAATAAACGAAAAAATTCTGCTTTGGAAATAACTAAAACCTCTACTTGGAAAAAACTATTATATGTTCTCAGTAGAAGATTTAAAACTTTTGTTAGTGAAAAAAACGGATCAAGGCACTATGGGACTTAACATCTGAGGTCATCAGTCCCCTAGAACTTAGAACTACTTAAACCTAACTAACCTAATGACATCACACATATCCATGTCCGAGGCAGGATTCGAACCTGCGACCGTAGCGGTCGCGCGGTTCCAGAGTGTAGCGCCTAGAACCACTCGGCCACATCAGCGAAAAAAATATAAAGACTCTTCATCAGGAAGAACCGAAAGCTCTTCTTTGAATAATGTTAATTGTTTCTTGAAAAGGTACAACTGGGACAAAAATGGGTAGAGCAAGAATGAATTTCAGGAGAGCGTGGTTGGGACACACGGACCTTCGTGTTGTGGGCCTAGCATACTCCCATTCTTTTCCCCCACTACCCGTCTGCCAGTACTGTAAGTCTAGTAGTCTCGCTTTTATGCAGTTGTGCAACTGACCGTGCCCTGCCACGCCTCCGCCACCCACATCCGACCTCAGCCAATGTCCTTCTGGGAAAACGTAAGCGTGAGCATATTGGCGGGGAACCTGAAGCCTGCGCTGATGTGAAGAAAATGCCAACACCAGCTACCACAAAGTATGCAAAATGACGAAGCAGAAGTTGCAGGCTGCAGGAAAATGTCAGTGATGCAGGCGGTATCCAGAGATCTGGTTAGGAAAGCCAACTGTTTCCGGAGCCAAACATCCGCATCAGCTAAATCGGTGCTGGATGGCTCAGTAAGAGTACGCTTCCTACAAGTGTCAGTGTCACTGACCCCAATTCAGTGCAAACGTTCATTAGTGGGGATGAAATTATTTACGACTCTGTACCGAGGAGAGTCCGCTACCACGGAATGAACTGCGGAACTGACGTTGTTGCAGGCTCTCTTCCAGGAGACCCGCGACGACAGCGGACCTGTGGGGCTGGTACAGCGGGAGAGCAGAGATCAGGTTGTGGGTGCCGGCCACTGCAGTACATCAGTATCCACATACACTCCTGGAAATTGAAATAAGAACACCGTGAATTCATTGTCCCAGGAAGGGGAAACTTTATTGACGCATTCCTGGGGTCAGATACATCACATGATCACACTGACAGAACCACAGGCACATAGACACAGGCAACAGAGCATGCACAATGTCGGCACTAGTACAGTGTATATCCACCTTTCGCAGCAATGCAGGCTGCTATTCTCCCATGGAGACGATCGTAGAGATGCTGGATGTAGTCCTGTGGAACGGCTTGCCATGCCATTTCCACCTGGCGCCTCAGTTGGACCAGCGTTCGTGCTGGACGTGCAGACCGCGTGAGACGACGTTTCATCCAGTCCCAAACATGCTCAATGGGGGACAGATCCGGAGATCTTGCTGGCCAGGGTAGTTGACTTACACCTTCTAGAGCACGTTGGGTGGCACGGGATACATGCGGACGTGCATTGTCCTGTTGGAACAGCAAGTTCCCTTGCCGGTCTAGGAATGGTAGAACGATGGGTTCGATGACGGTTTGGATGTACCGTGCACTATTCAGTGTCCCCTCGACGATCACTAGTGGTGTACGGCCAGTGTAGGAGATCGCTCCCCACACCATGATGCCGGGTGTTGGCCCTGTGTGCCTCGGTCGTATGCAGTCCTGATTGTGGCGCTCACCTGCACGGTGCCAAACACGCATACGGCCATCATTGGCACCAAGGCAGAAGCGACTCTCATCGCTGAAGACGACACGTCTCCATTCGTCCCTCCATTCACGCCTGTCGCGACACCACTGGAGGCGGGCTGCACGATGTTGGGGCGTGAGCGGAAGACGGCCTAACGGTGTGCGGGACCGTAGCCCAGCTTCATGGGCACGGTTGCGAATGGTCCTCGCCGATACCCCAGGAGCAACAGTGTCCCTAATTTGCTGGGAAGTGGCGGTGCGGTCCCCTACGGCACTGCGTAGGATCCTACGGTCTTGGCGTGCATCCGTGCGTCGCTGCGGTCCGGTCCCAGGTCGACGGGCACGTGCACCTTCCGCCGACCACTGGCGACAACATCGATGTACTGTGGAGACCTCACGCCCCACGTGTTGTGCAATTCGGCGGTACGTCCACCCGGCCTCCCGCATGCCCACTATACGCCCTCGCTCAAAGCCCGTCAACTGCACATACGGTTCACGTCCACGCTGTCGCGGCATGCTACCAGTGTTAAAGACTGCGATGGAGCTCCGTATGCCACGGCAAACTGGCTGACACTGACGGCGGCGGTGCACAAATGCTGCGCAACTAGTGCCATTCGACGGCCAACACCGCGGTTCCTGGTGTGTCCGCTGTGCCGTGCGTGTGATCATTGCTTGTACAGCCCTCTCGCAGTGTCCGGAGCAAGTATGGTGGGTCTGACACACCGGTGTCAATGTGTTCTTTTTTCCATTTCCAGGAGTGTAGCTCACGGCAAGGCAAATTAAATTTCTTAATGTGCCGTAGGTAGAAACTGACACGACCGACAGCAGCAGGCGGAGGAAGACTCAGCGGACGCACAAGTGTGAACAGCTGAGCACTAAAAGAAAGTGCCTCCTGGGTAACATTCAAAACCGTGCGCCGAATGTATAAAGCAGAAGCTTTGGTATTGGTATCAGAAAGGCCCAAACCCCCTAAGATACGTCGTTTGGTCGTGATCCCATAGCGCAACCTATATGTAACGTTTGTATAAAGACCGCCCAGGCAACTGCCTCAATTGTTTTGCTATCGTCACAGGGAGCGAGAGCCATTGGACTACGTACAATGCCTTACACAACACATATTTATCCAAAATGTGAACTTTTTGGTGAATTGTAACTTCGCGCTGCTCGTGATCCAGTATGGCTCATTGGAATTTGTCAGTTACTGTTTTCCAGACACGTGTCGCCATTTTAAGAGGGCAACAATCGACGATGACGACCAGTGACGTACACTAGTCTACGGCAACAGCCCACGGAACAGCAACATCGTCGAAGCCCCGAAGTGTGAGAATTTTACTTTCGCCATCATTCATCTGTGCAGCAGTGACTCGACAGTGTGGTGTCACCGCCAGACACCACACTTGCTAGGTGGTAGCTTTAAATCGGCCGCGGTCCATTAATACATGTCGGACCGGCGTGTCGCCACTGTCAGTAATTGCAGACCGAGCGCCGCCACACGGCAGGTCTAGAGAGACGTACTAGGACTCGTTCCCAGTTGTACGACGACGTTGCTAGCGACTACACTGACGAAGCCTTTCTCTCATTTGCCGAGAGATAGTTAGAATAGCCTTCAGCTAAGTCCATGGCTACGACCTAGCAAGGCGCCATTAACCATTTCTCGAGAGAGTCTCACTTGTATCATCAAGAATACTGTATACAAATGTGGATTAAAGTTAAGTATTCCAGCAGCTACGTACTTTTCTTTATAGCATTCATTACGTATCCTGTTTCAGACCTACCGGCCACCTGCGTGAGTTAAGAGCGTGCATTTCGGCTTCCTCGCCTTGTGTCTAGACTGTCTTGTCTAGACACAACAGACAGTAACCATCTAACGCCGCCGTTAACAAGGCGAACTCCTCACTACGGCGGAGGAGAGCCACCACATCGTCGGCATAAGCCTGAACCGTGAGGGGTGGACCGAAAAGTAAGTGATGTGAGATAAGCTAAGCAGGGGTTCCGAAGTGAGGGCATGAAAAGCGGGCTGCCCTGCGATACACACCGACCGATCGCGATCAGCGGCGTCTGCTGCCCATTGAGAAGTAAGAACTACAGAGGCCTCAGGGGTAAAGTCGATTATCTTCAACACTCTCATCGAATAACTATGAGAAACACGGTCAATGCCTTGTTAAGATCCGGAAAGCAAGGGCACAGTGAACAGAAGAAACTGCAACAACTGAAATCATATTCCAGTACTCCGCAGTTGGAGTGAAAATCGAGAGACCAGCAACGTCTCCCCAATGGTGCTCGCCAGCAGAGAAGGTAAGCTGCTATTGATTGCCCTCGCAACAGTTTTGTAATCAAAAGTAAGCAAAGTGAGAGGACGAAAAGAATCCCGTGTGACGCAGCCAGATTGCTTCAATATAAATACTACTTTGCCCATCTTACAATCGGCCGGCACATTTCACAACTTGGTTTAACATCGGTGTGAACCTGGCACCTGGGAGGGGCCAAAAACGGGCATAAAACTCTTGAAGGTGATCATCCGAGACAGGTGATATGCGGAAGGGAGAAGCAGCAATAAGAGCAGACATCAACGTTCTGAGCAGGCGTGATGCTCTCACTTAGGGCAGCATACGCATGATCTTGCCATCTGGCTCCATCGACCTTTACTCTGCTTAGCGTCATTATGTTGGCAGAAACAGCTGTAAAATCTGTAATATTTGCTGAAGGTCGAGTCTACGTAAACACACTCAAAATCAGATGAAAGAATGAAATCATTTCTATCACTGAGATCACATATACCAGATTTCCAAGGTACGTAAAATAATGCTTAATGATAGCACAGATTATGTTTCCATGTCTGTGTAACTGAACGATTAATTATTAATCAATATTTTCGGTTTGTTGTTATATGGCAACAAAACTAAAATATGAATAAATCAAAATTTCTGTGTATTTTGTGACCATAAACCCAAAAATTTCTTTTAACTGAAACTGTCCCCCCCCCCAAAAAAAAAGTCGTGCAATAGAGGGTTAAGGACCGACGGAGCGTCCTCTTCGCCAGATCGGTCCACCAGTCCGGCAGCAGAGCGGAGCGGAGACAACGCCCCCACACTGCGCCAGCCGCACCATCCAGCGCGCTGTCCGTGAGCTGGGACAGGTTCAGCATCCATTGTGGCCAAAACACTTTTGCAGGTTGCCGTTACAAGTTTACAGTAGCCGCCACAGCACAGTGATCACAAAAGGAAACGGGGAACCTGTTACATAAACAATCAGACAAATAAAACCTGTCGATACGGCTACAAGAACGTTTGTCTAATTAGGGTAAGATATTTCCGCTCACACATGTCACGCAGACGCATCGCATGAACCAGTTCACTTAATTCACAATAAAAATTATAATGTGGGGACGTACAGCTAGGACGAAAAACACAATTAAGATCGCTACCGAAAATGACACAACGACGACTCTTGTGCAAAAAATAGACAACCTCCTCTTCGTAAAAATGAGAACGCTCAACTGTATGACCCGAACCAGATGGTACATAAAACAATCATGTAGAGGTCAAAAATACGGCACCCTATCCGCTTCCAGAATCAGGACCGCCGCTCGTGGTCTCGCGGTAGCGTTCTCGCTTCCCGAGCACGGGGTCCCGGGTTCGATTCCCGGCGGGGTCAGGGATTTTCACCTGCCTCGAGATGACTGGGTGTTTGTGTTGTCCTCATCATTTCATCATCATCCAGGAAAGTGGCGAAATTGGACTGAGCAAAGGTTGGGAAATTGTACGGGCGCTGATAACCACGCAGTTGAGCGCCCCACAAACTAAACATCCTCATCATCATCATCCAGAATCAGGTATTTTAATATCGGCAATGGGAATGCCCCCGTGAAAGAAAAGGGCGGTACCCGTCTCACATTCAGGAGCCATTTTAAAAACAGTGAAATCGAGACGCAGCTAAACTGCTGAATTAAACTTCTTGTAAAATAAGTGAAATGATGCAACGGAGCCAAACGTAAATATGATACAACTCTATCAACATTTAATGTAATAAACGTGTAAGCTTGAGTCATCAATCAGAATATGAATGAGTGGAAACGGCAAAGAAAAAAAAAAAAAAAAAAACCCCGACTTACTGCACCCGCCGACTCTCACAGTCCATCATCGCAGCTATCGAGGAATTTGAGTGAGAGGGCTAGTACCGCGTCCTGTAGAAACTTTACGTTTCTGTTATTGTTTGCAACGTGTGTCACGTTATCATCCGACGCCGGTGAGGTGGCAGTTTAGATCACGTCAGTCATTATCGGGCCGGAATCGGAGGCTGTCTGCACCGGAGGAAACCCCAGCGAAAGCGACCGACCCACCACAACAGGACAACCAAGCGGCAGATCAGGCATCGCTGGAGACCAGCCGTGCCAAACTACCCCCGAGCCCGGCTTTTCTAAGAGCGTGGAAATAGAGCCACCGCGGCCGGCCGGAGTGGCCGAGCGGTTCTAGGCGCTACAGTCTGGAGCCGCGCGACCGCTACGATCGCAGGTTCGAATCCTGCATCGGGCATGGATGTGTGTGATGTCCTTAGGTTAGTTAGGTTTAAGTAGTTCTAAGTTCTAGGGGACTGATAACCTCGGCAGTTAAGTCCCATAGTGCTCAGAGCCATTTCAACCAAAAGCCGCCGCAGGCAGTACTAGACAAGAAAACAGGCGCCTCCTGTGACTCACCAAATGGAACGAACGGAACAGGCGACGAGTGAATCTTCTGACCGCTGGTGAGGTTCAGAGGAAACATCTGCGGAAGTCGAAGGAGCACCAGAACCCTCCATCTCAACTCTTGGCTGAACAGTCCCGACAGCAACACTACCACCCAGAGATTCAGCAGATGTTCAACGTTCAGCAAAGAGAGGGGGGGGGGGGAGTGGGCAGGACAGGGGAGCGGCTTCAACAGTATCCTCATCCTGTGTACGGCGCCTCTTGTTTTGGATCACTTGAGCATCCGTGCGATCGGCAATGACATCGGAAACCGTCTTCGGTCGTCACGGTGGAAAATCACCAGTAGCGAAATTCAAATCCATCCCGTCGGCGTCATTAGCAGCCCCTGACTCAGTTCAACTGGGGCCGAGGTCCGCCAACGTTAACTTACGCCGCTGTTCAAGAGAAGCTCACAAAACAAAAACCTTTGCCGAACAATTTGTTCGAAGATGAGCACTCTGTTTAGACAAAAACCTCGTCGTCACCTGGCCACTGTATACGGTTACCACATACTTGTAAATGAGTCTGGATAGTCTGTTTCATCCACATCTCTACTGAACGAATCCCACTGTAACATTCAAGTCTGTGTTGGCTGGAACACCGTTCAAGGCGAATGCTTTTAAGCTCTCAACATTTAAGCAAAAAGTGTTTCAGGTAAACATTATCTACCGCAGGAGGCAGGTTGAACACACCAGCATTCGTGTAGTCAACGACAGTGTTGGCGAAGAGTAGTGTTCCATAACTGAGTCACCTCTGTGACGGTAAGGAAGCTGGGAACCATGTTTCAGCAGTAATTTTTCTACCTTTAACGAATTCACAAATTCAAGAAAGAAAACATAAAGTTCGATGCCAAAATACGCTGTGTGTACCTGTTTCGAAGTCAGTCCAAAAGTATCTACCAACCAGTCGTGGATTTCCAGAGAGTTGAGCTGTACATAACAGGTCGACGTATCATACGAAAAAGTCACTGAAGTTTCACGTGGGACAGACCTGGACACGGTAGAAACAAAATACACGCCCAACGGCGCTACCAACAGCGCACTTCTTCTTCTTCAATTTATTGGCTTTCGGGCCGTGCTCATTCATCCATCTCAATAGTAATGTCAATTACGACGATACGAAAGTAAGGGCAATACAACATCCAGTCCCCAAGCAGAGAAAATTTGAAACCTGGGAGGGAATCGAACTCGTGCCCTTTCGCTTAGCAACCCGTGACACTGTCCGCGCAGCTACCGAGGGAGACTAAGAGCACAGTTAAACGAATATGAAGGCGAAGTGGACTTAGGGAATATACTCACAAAGCACAAAATAAAAAAAAAAAGAAAATGGGCTATTGCAAATGCGAAGATACAAGGCCGCATAGAGGCACTTGAAAAATAAAACGATAGGCTACGAAAGCAACCAGTGAAAGCGTGCGCTGGCGTGGCCACGTAGGCGGTACCAAAGGCCCAAACGACAAAAGAGGCTGTAGCTAAAGTTTTCGAACGACCGGACACGGCGGTCTTTCTGAGGCCCATGCCGGCCCAAGACATTAAAAAGTTGCAATAAATATTTACCACCACAGTAAATCCGGCGCGAGAAAAGATCAAGATAAATAGAGTAAAAGCAAGCAAGAACGTGGTGATAGTTGATGTTACCACTGAAGATGGTAACAAGTTACTGAGTAATCAAAAACTATGTAAGGCAGTGAAATGCGAATCCAATATGACGTTCAAACGTCTTTAAGGGAGGAAGACCTATATTAGACTTTGTACCAACAGAATCTTGAAAATATGGACATTGACACTTTTAAGGAGGACTCATGCGATAAAAGTGAAAGACTACCTAGTGGTACCCCGCTGCCACAATTGCTGGCACGTTGATCACGTCCACAAGGACTTTAGCAGGAGGTCGGCGTGCTCCAGGCGCGGTGCTGAGGACCACATCATCATCATCGTCATGTCCTCCTCGCCGTGTCCGGCGACAGCGACTCCTTCAGTCGTTTAGTCTGTATTGTGGCGGGCTCGGATGTGGCTAGCAAAGCCGAGCTTTGCTTTGAAGATTCGGTAGCACGAGGTGCAATACAGTTGCCCAGTGGAGTTATACGTTTAGATGTAATTAGGCTTGGGCTTACATTTGCGGAGCTTTCGTTTATCGTCCAGGTTCTTCAGAAAGATATCCTCGAATTGTTCCACACTCTTGTGTACAGTCGAGCGCCACTCTGGTCGGTGCAATGCAAGCTCCTCCCAACGTTTGCTCGGAATGCCACAGGCTGTGAGGTGGCGTTTGATAATATCCTTATTCGTAGGTGTTGGTCACCTTGCCGCCGCTTTCCACACGAGAGCTCTGAGTAGAACGCCGCTTTGGGAAGTCTATTGTTGTCTATGCGTATAATATGGCCACTCCATCTCATTGGTGTTTCATTAAGAGAGCTTCAATGCTAGGCAGTTTCACGCGACGCAAAATCTCCGTGTTTGGAACACGGTCTTCCCATTTCATGCGGAGAATTGATCTCAGGCAGCGAAGATGAAAGGTGTCTAGCCTCCTAATGTCAGCTTTATAACAGCACTAGGTATCCGAGGCGTTGAGTAAAGTTGGTAAAATTATTGATTTGTAGACCTCAATTTTAGTTTGTAGTCTGAGATCATGTGATTTCCATACTCGGTGATTCAGTTTGCCAAAACTGAGGCTGCATTGGCTATACGAGCTGCAATTTCTGTTGTCAGGCTGTTGTCGCTTGTAATTTGGCTACCTAGATATTTAAAGTGTGACACGTTTCTCAAATGTTTGTTGTCCAACTTAATACTGCAGTCGTCTGTATTGGAACCCCTAAGTGGTTGTTGAAGGACTTGCGTCTTGGTGATACTTATGACTAAACCAAATCTCCTGCAGGAGTTATTTACCAAGTTCATGTATGCTTGGAGCGATTCCGGAGAATTAGCCATCATGCATGCGTCATCTGCGTAAAGAATCTGCAAGAAATCCGATGTGTACATTCAGTGTACTCGAAGGGGCAAGTAGACCTGCGGGACCTCCCCACTTACAAAATGATAGAACAACGTCTGATATCCCGAAGGCCATTATCGTGACTAGGATGGCAAAAAAGAGGAAGTCCCAACGTAAAAGGAGGAGGGATGCTGAGAGGGCGTACAAGTTTAAAGATTTTTTGAAGTCACTTTCGTAAGCGAGAACTCGAAGGGTAATAATAGTTGATGCTTGCATTCAGACTCAACCCTTGGCTCAGGCTGCCGTCACCCCCCCCTCCCCCCCCCCCCTCTCACACGGGTGCGCGGTCAGACGGATGAAGCAGAGAGACGTGTGCGACGACCAGTGGTGGTAGGCTGGACAGTGGTGATCCAGGGCACCGGGGTGTTGGACATCCGCTCCAGAGCAGGGACAGTCAGCAGTACCTCACCTGCGGACATGGGACAGACACAGCGCCAATATATGACAGCACCGTAACCAGCACGGCGTCAACGGAGGAGTGCCACAAGTAAGAGGTCTGGGCGCTTACCCAAGAAGGGTATACCACAACCCAGAGCATGCCGTGCAGCTCTCGAGAGTGGAGCAGCTGGCTGTCCTGACAACTACCCTAATACATGTCGTTCGCGTTGGCCACAATGGAGGCTGTGGACAGAATACAGTTAAAGTCGATGAATCTCCCCACCGACTTCGGAGCCCTGCCTGGAAAGTCTTTGAAAGAAGAGATGAAAGATTCGATCTAGACGAAATTTACATACAGTCAGTGTTAGCTAATGGGCGCATTGCGCTAGATTGGAAAAAGAACTAGCTCGAGTGCAATGTACACACATACTTTCCATAATGCCTTTCGAAATAAATATCGGACAAATCAACTCACACGAGAGTTGACTGGTCATGCAGGAACTGCGGAGGGTGGTATAGGAGCAGAGGCTGGATGTAGTCTGCCTACAGGAGACATACTCCCAAGCTGAGCGGATTTCTTTTCTTGGTACGTAATAAATATTGGGAAAGAACCAAAAGCAGCACTAACTGTAGTCAATAACGTGTCACAGTTCTCTCCACAATTGTCAGATAGCCACTGCAACGTCATGGAACTCCAATCACCTGCCAGAATAGTGTATATCGTGAATATTTATTTATTTATTTAGCGTATGGCTCATAGCATCACAGTAAAAATTACAGAAACAACACGATTTAAAAAAAATCACATATGTATAAACAGAGCAATAAATAACAGTTTGTATATAAGGACACCGCCAATTGTAAAGTTACACTCACAGAAGACCAGTCACAAGCAGACGTCCAGCTTAGATAGTAAATAGTCGATTGCCTCTTGGGTCTCCATTAGGAAATCTTGTGGGTCACCCTCGTATGCCCTTAGTGGGCATTCCTGCACGATGTGTTTGACCGTCTGTCTCTCAGCGCCACAGTCGCAAGCGGCCGAAGGAAGTTTACCCCATCTGTGTAAGGAGTCGGCACATCTCCCACAGTTGGTTCTGATGCGATTAAGAGTTGACCAAACTTTGCGAGGGCAATCAAATCCTTTTGGTTTACTAAAGATGCATGGCATACTGTGGCAGTTTACTACTGTTCTGCTCTCCCATTCCTCTTTCCATCGGTCATTTATTTTGAAGTTGGTTTGGTGCAGAGCCTGTGCGGTCTTTAGTGGAGGATGCCTAGACCGGAGTCGGTTTCCTTGGATGTCGTGAGTATCTTCATGGATTTGTAATTGAGGGTTGGTCATGATATGTACTTCGAATATGGAAGTAATTTTGAAGACTACCTGGATGACCTCACACGAGCCACCATGGCTCTGCAGGGGCACAAGGTAACATCAGACAAGAATGCTAAATCCCCCCTATGGTTCAGTGGCATTCGAGACGCAAATGGAGAAAGAGTCAAAGAGCTCATAATGGCCCCACAACTTGTTGTTGTAAATAGACCTGGGAATCCCCCCACCTATAGGGGTAGAGGTGTAGCCGGAACTAATATACAGGGTGTCCAGAAAAGGACTTCCTGATTTCAAAATTAAATATCTCGAAAACAAAGGTCGATAGTGGAATGCAATAAACGGTATGTTTATTGTGAAAGCTGTAAGAAGTTTATACAGCAGTTTGAAATAATAGTTACAAAAGCTGCTAACAGATGGCGCTGTACGCTGTACAGTTCATATCAGCATACATAAGTGAAATTATCGTATGAAAACAATCTTTGCAAGTATCCATTCAGGTGGAAGTGTGCTTCATCTGTAATCCAGATGCAGCCAACATCAAATCCTTCACTATCCATCATTGTGAGCATCTGATTAGCAAAGGCAACCCTTTGTTGCACAGCTCGTACGGGTATGGCCTGGTGCATTTGAATTTTGAATGGAACATGTGTAGGCTCTTTCTCAGCATTTTCTGCGTGCTGGAAAGCTTCAAGCCAGTCTCAGATGCAATTCTACGGACGGATGACATTGGATTTCGCTGAATAATTCCAGAAACTGTGGCGATATTTTCAGGCGTAACTGCGGTTTGCTTGCGGCCAACATGCCCCACTAGATCATCAGTTACGCTGCCTGTTCGTTGAAATTTTGCGAAGAGCGTACGAATGGTTTTCGCATCGGGTCCTTTTGGAACATTAAATCGTGCTTGAAAACTTCGCCTTGTTGCCGTGGGACTCTCTTCTAACCTGTGGTACTCTAGCACCAGAAAAACGCGTTGTTCAATGGAGTACATGGTATTAGTCTCTTCCTTCGGTACGCTAACCTCCTTTCACGTCTCAATAGTGGAACTGATCGCTCTGGGCTTCGGATCACTATTTATACTAAGCATTACGTATGGCGATTACAGCGCCATTTGTTAGCAGCTTTTGTAACTATTATTTCAAATTTCTGTATAAAATTCTTACAGCTTTCACAATAAACATACCGTTTACTGCATTCCGCTATCGATCTTTGTTTTCGAGATATTTCATTTTGAAATCAGGGAGTCCTTTTCTGGACACCCTGTATATGTAACGCTACCGACGCCCAGCGTCATTGGCAACATTAGGGATTGGAGAATTGTTGATCAGGCCACAAAAAGTGACCACAACCTGATGTTCTCTTTGAGCGGCAGGGAAAGCCGCTGGGACATGGGGCGGGAGTCTCAATTTAACTTCAATAAAACTGATTTGGAATGCCTGGCTCGGGAGTGTGAAATTACTCCACTGCCAGAGGGTGACGACAACGTGGACGGGTACGCGGAGGAGCTGATGGGACCAATAGCTGGGGCGGTGAACGCTGCTGTACCAACCAGGCGGAAAGCCGTTGCTGCCTCTCAATCCCCACGGTCTGTCGAACTTGGACGTATGCGTCAGTCTGTAAGAACGTCGAGAAGATATTACCAGCGAAGTGTCGTCTGACATGAAAAACAGTACTGGTACAAAGTTATCGATATGGCAAGGAATTGTTCCGGAAGGAACTAAAGGCAGTGAGAATTAAGAGTTGGAAAAAGTATGAACTGACTCGGAAGTCCCTTACAACCTGGCAAGGGAAAAGATAAGATCTCCCACGGTACTGTCGACCATCAGAGACGGCGGTGACAGAGTCCTGGCAGGAGACTGCTGGGGTTCTCCTCCGGTCCCAGCTGCCAGATGACGATGAGCTTGAGGACACAGAAGTGCAGTGCCAGAGCCGCAGTGACGATCTTGTTGAGTACACAAACAGCACCGTGGTGCAACCCTTCTCTGAGGATGAGGTAGCAATTCATATAAAATCCATGAAAAGGGGAAGGCTCTGGAGCCAGACGGCATCGTAGCGGAGGTGGTGGGTGCATTTCCTCGCCTCTCAGCTAATCGCACCTCGTACTAGGCTCTATAATGAATGCCTGAGACATTGCAAGAAGGCAAGAAGGCAAATGTTGTTATCATAAAGAAAGGCAAACATAAAGCCCCAGTGGAAGTCAAATCCTATAGGCCAACACGTCTTTTAGACTTTTTGGGGAAAATATTCGAGAGGCTATTGGCTGACAGACTGGCGGCACACAGGGTGCTTTGTGGGATGAGCGACAGGCAGTTTGGCTTTCGGCCAGGTCGATCGACATCTGACGCAATCACCCTGGTGACCGAGGTCTGCAGCTCAGCCCGGCATAAGCATGTCGTGGGCATCGTGGTGGACATCAGTGGCCACCTGTGGTGGCCTTCGCTCTCCCTGTGGGAGAACGGGTGTCCTGGGCCGCTATATGGCTGTCTGAGGAGCTATTGTGAAGAAAGGGAGGTCTGGTTATAATCCCCTAGGGGAATAATAAGTGAAACAATCACCAAGGGGTGTCCTCTGTCCTGGGGTGACTCTTTTGGGGCGTGAATATGGAGTTCTTGTAGGAAAATCTACAACATAGTGATGATGTGCTAGAGGTGATAGCCTAGCGGACGACCTCCTCCTGCTCGTTGCTGACTGTAGCCGTGAAGACTTAGAACCATAGGTGGAACAGGCCTTGACCTCACTTGCTGAATGGTGCCATAAGTCCAAAATGAGGATTGCACCAAACAGTTCGACATACTTGCTGCTCAAAGGTAGTTTAATTAGTAACCCCACTGTGAGGATAGAGCACCAGTTCTTCGGTGCCAAGAGGCCCGATGTCTTGGGGTAATTATTGACAAAAATGGAATTATACAGGTGACATAGACGGTGTACCCACCGATTACTAGAGGTCGTAGATAACCCAACCAACGTCAGATATAAAAGATTACATTTTCTTCCCGTCCAAATCAAACTTTACCACAGTAGCAGATTGACTTCTATAGTACGATACGGAGAGGGAGTGTGGGCGCACAGGCTCACGGGGGTGATGCCCACCATGGCTGTGAGCAGCGGGATACGGTGTTACGCTCTGGTGGGGCTTACAGAACAACTCCTGGAGGGGCTCTGTTGATGTGGATGGGGCTGTGTCCTTTAGACACTAAAATCCACGAACAAACATCGTGGATATCAAAGAGAAAAACTGAAAAGACCTTGGATATTATGGGGGTACGGGTGGGAGGCGAGTTCGCAATCTGGAGAAGAGGGAAGCAGTTATGGCAGGAATCATCGTAAAGTGAGTAAACAGGGTGGAGTGTTTTCCAATTGCTGGCGGACATTAGAGAGAGAGATTACAGATGCGGTACTTCAAGCCGAATAGAGGTCTGCTGAACTCCTTTACAGGGCAGAGACCGTACCCGACATATCTATGTCGTTTTGGGAAGCGGGCGACGCACGCGTGTTGAAGGCACTCCTTATCACGTGATCTATGAGCGCCCAATACACAATAATGTGGCAGCTGGACTAAGACGACAACGACCCAGTAATGACACCTTTTCTGTAATGAGACACAACGGTATCTTTCAGATAATTAACTCATTGGCAAACGAGGTATCACAAAAGAATTTGAGGGAATTTCTAAGGGGGTGCAATGGTCGGTGAATGAGGAGAACCGACTGGAGACTGAGATGCACCTGCCCGGTACCGCCGGGGGCCGAATGGCCGATCACCGTTACGGTCGAGATCCTCCGCGCTCCTGGATTGCGGGGGCAGGTGTTTCACTAACTCCTGACTGACAATAGCACTTAGTTAGTAGTTATTAGGATCTAGCAGTTTTAGAATAGAATGTAGAGATTAATTACCAACAATTAACATGTTAGGGACTGCAGCGAGGAAAAGTAATTGGGCCAGCCCAGGTGGCAGTAGCACCCCCACTGGGATTAGTTCGGTGGGCAGGCCAACACCGTAGGTTTATAAGATCTGCTGGCACACATGGTTTAGATGTCAAACCAACCAACACCTCGTAAATCGCAACAGATTCTGAAAAAAAGTTGCGCTATACTCCACATAATAACGCCGTACTGCTCATAGCATTTTTTGACAAATGTTTTTCTCTCTCGCTCTCTCTCTCTCTCTATTCGTTTAGTCGATTTCGACTCTCTGTGACCCCACGAACTAAAGCAAGACAACTTTTCTAGTCTTGCAATTTGTCCCGCAGACTTTCCAGGTTGAAATCCATTACTTCTTTGACGCCAGCGATCTATTTCATCTTTTGCTGCCCTCTTCTCGTTGCACCTCCGACTGTCCCCAGCATTAACGTCTTTATATACGAATCATG
The DNA here is from genome assembly GCF_023864275.1 of Schistocerca cancellata. Classification (NCBI taxonomy): domain Eukaryota; kingdom Metazoa; phylum Arthropoda; class Insecta; order Orthoptera; family Acrididae; genus Schistocerca; species Schistocerca cancellata. The sequence goes on along the minus strand of NC_064631.1, from coordinate 76,009,744 downwards.
TCTTCTCATAATGTAGAGTAAATGGGTTTCGTGTGAATGTAATCTCATGGCATATAGGACAAGAAGGTCAGTTTTTGTTTCAGTATCAGACCTTCCAAGAATCAATCCGATTTCATTTCCTGTGATACTGGCCTACTCGTTCGCTTTGCACCACAATTCAAAGGCGTGTATTCTACGCCATTCAGCCGTTCTTATGGTCTACGCCTCACATCTGTACCTCACAAGTAGAAAGACTTTCGCCCTTACTATACAGATCTTTGTCTTTAAAGTTATGTCTCTATTTGTTAAAACATTGTCAGAGTTGAACATTGCCTTGCTACTAGGTAAGACGTGTCTGTTGATTTCGCTGCTGCAGACACCATGAGCAGAAATCTAGGAGATGAGACAATTCAACATAGACAGTACCTCTATAATATGCCATGAGATTATATTCACACAAAACCCGTTTATTCCACATATTTTCTGCAAGTGGCGCTGAATCTTCGTCTATTCGAAACTAGTTCAGGGATTTCCTGGAATAGACGATAGCACAGCCTTTGATTATGGTTGACAGCTTTCGTTCTGTCTGGATTAACACTGAAGTTCGGCCTGTTAAACATGCAAACATGAAAACTCTGGGTGCACCAACCCGCGAGTACAGTCGCCGTCCAGTAGAGACGACCAATGGGCGGCGCGTGTGTCTTCCCTAAGACACACGTAAGTCTGTCCGTGTGTCCAGGCGCTGGTCAACAGCTCACAGAAGACATACACTGGTCTGTGTGTTTGTGCAGCTGCTGGCCTAGCTGTGAGGGAAGACATGTATATCACTCTGTCTGTCTGTACAGGTGCTAGCTGTCTGCTGAAGGAAGACACGTACCAGTTTACAGTTTGTGCATATGCTGACCCAGCAGTGAGGGAAGAGTCTTTCCGGGCACTAGCTAACTGGTAAGGAACACACATACCAGTGTGTCTGTTTGTCCAGATGCTGGTCCAGCAGTGAGGGAAGTCAAGTGTCATTCCGTCCATCTGCCCAGGTCCTAGCCCAGCAATGAACGAAGGCACACGTCCGTCTGTGTGTCTGCCTGGGCACTAGTAGTCACCACAGTGGCAAGCAGCTGACGCTACGCGCGCCCACTGCCGCCTCTGCTGCACAGGCGTATCCAGGAAACACCGCTCGCGTTAACCTTGCTCCTCTGCAGGTGAGTGTCATTCCCTGTCTTCTTTAATTACGTTGCTCCTTGGGCTTCTCGCGCCCAACCACAAGCTACGTTACTTAAGAAGTAGCAATGTATTCCAGTATTCTAGTGCCAGTATTAATTTATTTCTTGCTTATTCTTTTAGTCATCTAGAATCGACCTGCCAACACATCAGCTATAGTTTATAAAGTAGTCGTCAAGTCCGGCTGTAGAACACTGCTGCAAGTACAAGTGTGGTGCAGAGCTCGTGTTATTGCCAGGGCCTTCTGTGTGCAGACATTTGCTGCCGACCTACCGTTCCAGGAAGGCGCTTCCACTGTGTGCGCCGCCGCCCTTCTGACCGAGTCCACTCCATTGACACAGGGCTGGGTGGTGTGTGCACTCTCGGCCTTCCCTCTGCGTTAATTATACCCTAGCGATCTAGCCTAGCCTTCAGGCCCAACTACTAGAACAGTGCGTTGCAGAGCCGCTCCTTCCAACTGGGCCTTTTATTGTCGACACTGCCGTCCCTCTTACCGCGATTGCGCAAAAGCACATTACTGGGAGAGGTCTACCGTGTCGGTGCTACCTGTTCAACAGCTTTAAGCTAGCGGCCAACGGGTGAAACAGAGCCCCAAGTCGAGAACTGTGCAGAATTCTTGACCTGCCCGGGGATGAGCCACCGACTAATTACGCATGCAGTCGTAACACAATAAGAGGAGTTCTAAGTCAGTGCTGCAAATTATTATACACCACATCTCGCTGTTGTTTCAGAGAAGAATGAAACTGCTGAAGGAACGTTGGTGTTAGTGGGAGAAAATATAAGCTACGGCCAGTGAAGCCAACTATTTTGTTGTGGCGTATTCTATATCGGTCACTACTCCAAAGTGAATTCACTCTGTCCCGCCGTCATATGGGTGACAGACCAATAAAGCACGGATTCGTACTTCATTAGGTGTACTTCCTATCCTGTGATACCTGCGGAGTAAGAACAACTGAACGTCACGTTTCGCTTGTGAGTCAGGCATCCATGCTGCAGTCAGACGAAGAGGAGATGGTAGTGGTGGCTCTGGTGTACTTTATACTGGTCACTGCAACAGGATTGAGTCACCCTTATTCGGTTCCAAATTGAGCAGAGTCAACAACGCATGGACTGGTACTCCAGTAGAAGGTGTTTTTCCCAACCTGTGATGCCTGTGGAGTAGATATCAGACTATACGTGAGTGCCTTTTATATTTTGATCACAGGGCAAAACCAAATTCAAGTGGGGAATTGCCTTCTATTTTACCTGTTATATCGTTTCTAGCCTAACATTTTAAGCTGTTGGTTTTAGTTTGCTGTGTCTCAGAATACCTCAATTACCTGCTTTTAGTCCAGTATTCATCAAACTACAGAGGCTACAGCATTTTTGCACGTTTTTTTTTTAGTTTCAAAACTCACTGTAAATAAGTTCTGAGTATGTGTGTGTGTGTGGGGGGGGGGGGGGGGGAGGTATGTGTGTGTGTGTGTGTGTGTGTGTGTAAGAGAGTGAGTTCGTGGTTTTAGGATATTTAATTCTAGTTCGATTTTTATGTTTTACCACTTGTGCATTAGACTATTGTAGTACCTGACTGTTGTGCACCCAAACAGATACGCTATCGTCATTACTATTTAAATCCTCAGAATTAGATAGCATTCACCGTTCTGTAATCATAACAATATGTGTATTGTGATGTACTTATCTGCAGTTTGTAGCTCACATAAGGGCACACACCATTGTAGGGTGAAAAGTTCATTCTCGAAATATACCCCTGGCAGTGGTTGCGGCGTTTCTCTGCAATATCCTTTCTTCCAAGAGTGCTACTCGCGCACCTTTCGCAGGACAACTTCTGTAATGTTTTGAAAGTAGGGGATGGGCCACTGGCGGAAGTAAAACTATAAGGATGGTTATAAATCGTCCTTCGGTAGCTCCATCGGTAGAGCAGTTGTCCGCGAATGGCAAAGGTCTCGAGTTCCAGTCTCGGTCCGGCACACAGTTTTAATCTGCCACCAAGTTTTCATAATACCTCATCTTCCATTATGTATTATTTCATAACTCACTGACCTAAGATTAGACTAATCTGCCCACGTGATAAGTGGCATCTTGCTGTGATTATATATTATTTATTATTACTGGGTGCGATTGGATCGTATCGGATAATGCAAAGCTATTATGTTTCAATCTTCGGTGTTTCCAAGCGGCTGTCACATTTCTCTCTGTAGTTTCTTTTTCTTTCTTCCGTCCAGTTTGTACCTGCTCTGGTAGTAACTTATTTCTGTGGCAATACTACCCGTTTGCTAATTTTTTGTCTGTATAGATTTCTGTTGCGAATGTCTGATGAACTTATATGAGACTTTTCTAAATCCTTTTTCATCTGTTGGACCCCGGCCGCGGTTTTGAGTTGTTCTACGTAGGTCGCAATTTTGAGAATGAGTACTGTTGGGAGCCAGTGGATGTGCCCATAAAATTTCAGTCTCCTTTTTCTGATGCTTTCTGCGTGATTCGATAGCTTTTCGATTATTTCTGTACACACCATCTGTTCTTTTGAAACCGAATATCTTTCTTAGACTTTTGAAGTCTTCTTTTAAGAAAATTTCCATCGTTTGTGTGCATTGTAAGCGTTTCGCTAGCGTACAAGGCTTTAGGCTCGCTAACTGTGTTGCAGTGTCTGATTTTCGTGTGTATGGACATACATTTTCTGTTGTAGATGTCGTAGACTGTACCGTAAACTCTCCTACGTTTTTGCAACGGAATTTTCTGTGCAATTTTCTCTGCTGCTCTAGGTTAGAGGATTTCGTCTAACTACTTTAAGCATGGAATTCTTTCGATTTGTCCACATTTTGTGATTAGTTTTTGAGGATATTGTTTTAAGTAGATTTACTTGGTTCTTTGGGATGAAGTTTGGAGGTCAATTTCTCGCCATATTCTGGAGTCTCTGTTTAATTGTTGTCGTCTCATCGTCTGCTGGCATTGCCAGATCTCTTTTGGGAGCTAAGAAAGACATTTGCATGTCAGTTTTAGGTTTTCGAAGTCGTATGAGTTTCCAACAGTTCTGATTTTTCAGTCATTTTTCCCACTCTCGGATGAATTTGTCCAAAACCAGACTGAAGAGGCTAAGAGACAGACCATCGCCTTGCCGAACACCGGTTTGACACCTAACCTATGAATTTTGCTTTAGACGTTGTGTTGGTGCGTGTTTGTTTGGTGTAGGGTTTGCAAGTCTTGTCGTTGTTGTTCGATGGCGATGAAAAGAGGGGACTGCAGATCAGCAGGATCGCACTAATTCTTCAAGTCCACAAAGGATCGTGTGATCCGGATGTTCCCGAGCAAACTGTGTTTCGATGTTATTTTTAAATGGAATATTTGTTCTATGATCAATGCTGAAGCCGGCTTGGTATTCGCCAGTTCTGTGTTCGATTTGCTCCTGAACTCATGTCAGGAGGCATGTTCACAGAATTTTGTATGTAACTTGCGAAAGAGATATTTCTCGGTAGTTATTTAAATCCGTTTTATCACCTTTTTGTGCAGTGCTCGAATTACGGTGCATTTTCAGTTTTGGGGAATTCTTCTGTCCGTCAAATTGCTATTACGATTTGTGTGAGTTCTTTGAGGGATGATCCAAGATTTTTGAGTAGTTCTGCGACTATACCATGTTCTCCGAAAGCTCTGTTCTTTTTTAGACTAAGTGCATGGCTGTGACTCTCTTGTTGTTGAGGTGGTAGGGGGATCCGGTAAGGGTGAAAGTGGGGATTGCCTCACGGAATCTTGAAAGGGGTCCAGGCACTTGAGGATCCTGTTTGCTCATGGTGAGTCTTCTGTCTGATTTTCTGAAACATATATTTTGACGGTTATGTCCCCGGGTTACTTCTGCAAAAGTCCTATAGAAATCTGCAGTACTGGACTTGGGAAAGTTTTTTTCGATGGAGTCCAAATGTTCATTCATGTATTTCCTCTTAGTATATCTAATGGATATGGTCACTTTTTTCCTAACTTCCTAACTACTTAACGAAACATCTTTTGAATCCTTCAAGCGCTTTTTGACATTTCAAATTCCGCCAAGACTGTCTGGACTATTTTTTCACTGTGATTAATTCTTTGACCTTTTGTGTGATTTTGGTGTGGATTTTGTTACAGGTTTCCGCACGTTCTTTTTCCCATTCTTCCTTAAGGTTGGTTTCGCCGATTTTGCTTACGTAGAATTTTTTATAGGTATGTTTTTTACTGGCGTCTTTTACTCAGGGTTAATTTAACTTTTATTCTTATTAAATAGTTCCCGAGTCGATGTTCGCCACTTTGCTGACTTGAGCTCATCGATTTCTTTTAATATGAGGTAGGAAATGACTGCATCATCGATCGATATCCACCAACTTGTTGTACATACATAGTTTATAAAATGATACATTTACGGGGGGATAGTGTGCGTGGACAATACTCACTAACAGGAGGCAAGATTCCGAGAATCGCCAATTCAAATGTTAAAGGAAGCGGGATATCCACTGTTACCTTTCAGAAGTGTTAGTTTCTTCGACAGGGAAGAAAGAAGGATAGGTTTCCGGAGCTGAGAAGGATGGGGAGAGAGAACGGAACGACATGAAGCCGAGGGGAGACAAACGTGGAGACAGGAGGAGGAGAGGAGGGGGAGGGTGTACAGCCCCTCCCCTCCCGCGAGCTGAGCGTCACGCCTGGGGCCTGCGCGAGCGCACGCGCTCTGTCCGTGTGGCGTCCCACGCCGGCAGTCAGAGTGCTCTCCATTTATTCCGACACGTAATTCAAACATCGCGCAAGGGATTAAAAGGAAAAAGACCCTCATAAATGAAAAGCGTCTGCTGCCTCACTAAATCGTTAATTGGGGCAGGGATTGTCTTCCTACACAATTAAGAAGAAGAAGCAAGTCATTGTCTGATTTATTAACTCTAATAATTACACACGAAGACAACTGCATGTAAAGAAAGTTTACATACGAATGTGATGAATATACACGGGATAGTACACTTAAGAGCGGACCTCAGGATACTGGGGAAACGAAACGAAAACTATTGTCTCCAGGGGTCACGCTCGAATGTGCATTCACTGATGCTGCAGGAAAGATTGCTGTGAGAAGCAGGTATTAATCAGGCATTCAAAGGAGTTAACGTTATGCGCTTGGCACTGTAAACAGCAGTCACGTGGAATGGTGCGCACGATGTTGTTGTTGCGGTCTTCATTTCTGAGACTGGTCTGATGCAGCTCTCAATGCTACTCTATCCTGTGTAAGCTTCTTCATCTCCCAGTACCTACTGCAGCCTACATCCTTCTGAATCTGCTTCGTGTATTCATCTCTTGGTCTCCCTCTACGATTTTTACCCTCCAAGTGTGGTGTCACCGCCAGACACCACACTTGCTAGGTGGTAGCTTTAAATCGGCCGCGGTCCATTAGTACATGTCGGACCCGCGTGTCGCCACTGTCAGTAATTGCAGACCGAGCGCCACCACACGGCAGGTCTAGAGAGGCGTACTAGGACTCGTCCCAGTTGTACGGACGACTTTGCTAGCGACTACACTGACGAAGCCTTTCTCTCATTTGCCGAGAGACCGTTAGAATAGCCTTCAGCTAAGTCCATGGCTACGACCTAGCAAGGCGCCATTAACCATTTCTAGAGAGAGTATCACTTGTATCGTCAAGAGCGATGTACCACAATGATGGATTAAAGTAAAGTATTACAGCAGCTACGTACTTTTCTTTATAGCATTCATTACGTACCCTGTTTCAGACCTCACGCCAGCCGGCGTGTGTAACGCGTGCATTTCGGTTACTTCCGAGTGGCGTGGCTGTCTTGATACGCCACAACACCAAGCTGCCCTCCAGTACTAAATTGGTGATCCCGTGATGCCTCTGAACATGTCCTACCAACCGATCCCTTCTTCTAGTCAAGTTGTGCCACAAATTTCTCTTCTCCCCAATTCTATTCAATACCTCCTCATTAGTTATGTGATCTACCCATCTAATTTTCAGCATTCTTCTGTAGCACCACATTTCGAAAGCTTCTATTCTCTTCTTGTCCAAACTATTTATCGTCCACGTTTCACTTCCATACATGGCTACACTCCATAAAAAAACTTACAGAAACGACTTCCTGACACTTAAACCTATACTCGATGTTAACAAATTTTTCTTCCTCAGAAACGCTTTCCTTGCCATTGCCAGTCTACATTTTATATCCTCTCTACTCCGACCATCGTCAGTTATTTTGCTCCCCAAATAACAAAACTCCTTTACCGCTTTAAGTGTCTCATTTCCTAATCTAATTCCCTCAGCATCACCCGACTTAATTCGACTACATTCCATTATCTTCGTTTTGCTTTTGTTGATGTTCATCTTATATCCTCCTTTCAAGACACTGTCCATTCCGTTCAACTGCTCTTCCAAGTCCTTTGCTGTCTCTGACAGAATTACAACGTCATCGGCAAATCTCAAAGTTTTTATTTCTTCTCCATGGATTTTAGTACCTACTCCTAACTTGTCTTTTGTTTCCTTTACTGCTTGCTCAATATACAGATTGAATAACATCGGGGAGAGGCTACAACCCTGTCTCACTCCCTTCCCAACCGCTGCTTCCCGTTCATGTCCCTCGACTCTTATAACTGCCATCTGCTTTCTGTACAAATTGTAAATAGCCTTTCGCTCCCTGTATTTTACCCCTGCCACCTTCAGAATTTCAAAGAGAGTGTTCCAGTCAACATTGTCAAAAGCTTTCTCTAAGTCAACAAATGCTAGAAACGTAGGTTTGCCTTTCCTTAATCTTTCTTCTAAGATAAGTCGTAGGGTCAGTATTGCCTCACGTCTTCCAACATTTCTACGGAATCCAAACTGATCTTCCTCGAGGTCGCCTTCTATCAGTTTTTCCATAAGTCTGTAAAGAATTCGCGTTAGTATTTTGCAGCTGTAACTTATTAAACTGATAGTTCGGTGATTTTCACATCTGTCAACGCCTGCTTTCTTTGGGATTTGGATTATTATAATCTTCTTGAAGTCTGAGGGTATTTCGCCTGTCTCAAACATCTTGCTCACCAGATGGTAGAGTTTTGTCAGGACTGGCTCTCCCAAGGCTGTCAGTAGTTCTAATGGAATTGTGTCTACTCCGGGGGCCTTGTTTCGGCTCAGGTTTTTCAGTGCTCTGTCAAACTCATCACGCAGTATCATATCTCCCATTTCATCTTCATCTACATCCTCTTCCATTTCCATAATACTGCCCTCAAGTACATCGCCCTTGTATAGACCCTCTATATACTCCTTCCACCTTTCTGCTTTCCCTTCTTTGCTTAGAAATGAGTTTCCACCAAAGCTCTTGATATTCATGCAAGTGGTTCTCCTTTCTCCAAAGGTCTCTTTAATTTTCCTGTAGGCAGTATCTATCTTACCCCAAGTGAGATAAGCCTCTACATCCTTACATTTGTCCTCTAGCCATCCCTGCTTAGCCATTTTGCACTTCCTGTCGATATCATTTTTGAGACGTTTGTATTCCTTTTTGCCTGCTTCATTTACTGCATTTTTATACTTTCTCCTTTCATCAATTAAATTCAATATTTCTTCTGCTACCCAAGGGCTTCTACTAGCCCTCGTCTTTTTACCTATTTGATCCTCTGCTGCCTTCACTATTTCATCCCTCAAAGCTACCCATTCTTCTTCTGCTGTATTTCTTTCACCCATTCCTGTCAATTGTTCCCTTATGCTCTCCCTGAAACAACGTCTGGTTCTTTCAGTTTATGCAGGTCCCATCTCCTTAAATTCCCACCTTTTTTCAGTTTCTTCAGTTTTAATCTCCAGTTCATAATCAATAGATTGTGGTCAGAGTCCACATCTGCCCCTGGAAATGTCTTACAATTTAAAACCTGGTTCCTAAATCTCTGTCTTACAATGATATAATCTATCTGATATCTTCTAGTATCTCCAGGATTCTTCCATGTATACAACCTTCTTTCATGATTCTTAAACCAAGTGTTAGCTATGATTAAGTTATGCTCTACACAAAATTCTACCAGGCGACTTCCTCTTTCATTTCTTAGCCCCAATCCATATTCACCTACTATGTTTCCTTCTCTCCATTTTCCTACTCTCGAATTCCAGTCACCTGTCACCCATTACTATTAAATTTTCGTCTCCCTTGACTACCTGAATAATTTCTTTTATCTCATCATACATTTCACCAATTTCTTCATCATCTGCAGACCTAGTTGGCACATAAACTTGTACTACTGTAGTAGGCGTGGGCTTCGTGTCTATCTTGGCCGCAATAATGCGTTCACTATGCTGTTCGTAGTAGTTTACCTGCACTCCTATTTTTTTATTCATTATTAAACCTACTCCTGCATTACCCATATTTGATTTTGTATTTATAACCCTGTATTCACCTGACCACAAGTCTTGTTCCTCCTGTCACCGAACTTCATTAATTCCGACTATATCTAACTTTAACCTATCCATTTCCCTTTTTAAATTTTCTAACCTACCTGCCCGATTAAGGGATCTGACATTCCACGCTCCGATCCGTAGAATGCCAGTTTTCTTTCTCCTGATAACGACGTCCTCTTGAGTAGTCCCCGCCCGAAGATCCGAATGGGGGACTATTATATCTCCGGAATATTTTACCCAAGAGGACGCCATCATCATTTAATCATACAGTAAAGCTGCATGCACTCGGGAAAAATTACGGCTGTAGTTTCCCCTTGCTTTCAGCCGTTCGCAGTACCACAACAGCAAAGCCGTTTTGATTAGTGTTACAAGGCCAGATGAGTCAATCATCCAGACTGTTGCCCCTGCAACTACTGAAAAGGCTGCTGCCCCTCTTCAGGAACCACGCGTTTGTCTGGCCTCTCAACAGATACCCCTCCGTTGTGGTTGCACATACGGTACGGCTATCTGTATCGTTGAGGTACGCAAGCCTCCCCACCAACGGCAATGTCCGTGGTTCATGGGGGAGGGGAGGGGGGGTGGCGGGGGGATAGTGGCACAAAGATTCACTATTATAAACGTCACTCGTCAGTCGACAAAACTAAGGAAATCATTTATTTGGAAGTAACCAAACTGCCCGTCGCTCTGGGCGCTCTGAACTCATAAACTGTAACAACACTTAATACAGACTCAACAGAGAGCTAACGGCAGAGTGACGGAATACTCTCTCCTCGTGTTCCCGTGGGAAAAAAAAGAGTGCCAATGAAGGTCCCTGACCAGTTGTCACCCTATGACACGCGAGGAAATCCTCCTCAAATCCCAATCTCTACAGAAATTTCTAGGGAAAAAGACGACCCGGCGTGTAACGATCCAGAAAGTGTTTAATATTCTCAGACGCCGATCTCTGACCCGGCAAGGTGGTGCAGTGTGCTGAGCGTCACTGCAGTCGTATTCAGAAGGACGGCTATCGAAATAACCGTCTGGCCACTATGAGTTAGGCGTGTGATCCGTTACTAATGATGTTGTCATTGATGTGGCATTAAATTCTAAGCTTATTTTCTTTTCTCCTATGTTTGCAGCTTGATTTCTGACACAAGTTGTAGATAATGTTTCGCTCTCCGCGCATCACCCCAGACAACTTCACAATTCCACTACACTATCGACGTAGTTCTGGGTGCAAAAGTCTGGATAACAGAGGTGTCTGGCCTTTTAACACCAGAAAACATGCTCTTGCTATGTTGGTACTCCAGCCGGCTGGTAACAACGGGGAAAACTGCAGTCCGTGTATTTTCCGAGAACATGAACCTCGACTGTCGGCATAGTGACTGTAGTGAAGTATTGCAGAGGCGTTGTAGTCTCCCACGCAGCGACTACTCACCAGGGTGTCGTCGTCAGGAAAAAAGAAACTGGCATTCTAGACGCTGAAGCGTGCAAGTTCAGGACCCTGAATCGAGTAGAGAATTTAAATGAGAAAAGGATATATCGAAGTTAGATATAGTGGGAATTAGAGAAGTACAGTGGTGGGGAGAAAAGGACTTCTCGTCCGGTGAACGCTGAGTTTATAACGCAAAATCAGGTAGTGCTAATGTAGGGTAGATCACATAATCAATAAGAAAGTAGGCATGCGGGTAATCTACAATGAATAGTACACTGAAGACATTATCGTTCCCAAGACAGACAGATAGTCAGCACCCACGTTTACGTGCCAAATGACGAGATTAAATAAATTTTGAAGAGATAAAGGAAAATATTCAGATTGTTACGGGAGAGAAAATTAAATTGTGAAGCGGGTGTGATATTTGATACCAGGAAAAGGAAGAGAAGGAAGAAGAGAGTAGAGGGACTGGTGGAAATAAACAAAAGAGAAAGCTGCCTGGTGGAATTTTGCAAAAAGCATATTGTAATCATTGGAGTCACTTGTTTCGACCATCATGAAAGAAGGTTGTATGCAAGGAAGAGACCTGGAGACACCGGAAGATTTTACATTGGTTATAAAATTGTAAGATGCAGTTCGGAGCCAGATTTTAACTGTAAGACAATTCAAGCGGCAGATGTATAAAGTTAAGAAGATGGGACGTGGATACACTAAAATAAATAGAGGTTTCTTGAGAGATTCAAAGAGAGAATTAGGCAACGGTTGAGTGAAAGAAGGGAAAAGAGTAGAGTGGAAGATGAATGTGTAGTTTTCAGAGGTGAAATAGTGAAGGCAGCAAAGGATAAAATAGGTAAAACCAAAAGAGTCCAGTAGAATATGAAACGGAGAAAGCAGGAACAGGTTCACGAAAAATGTGAAAGCTGTAAAGGCATACATGGCTATGGTAAGGATAGATGCTGTCTGTAAGAAAAATTGAAGAGAATGTAGAAGAAGGAAGCAGCGGCGTGAATTGAAAGAGATCATATGGGAATCCAGTGCTAAGGAAATAAAGGGAAGGTGGACGATGGAAGGCATATATAGAGGGCCTGTACAATTAAGTGAAACGCACTATCGTAGACAGACAAGACGAAGTAAATCGAAATGACATGCGAAGTATGATACTGCAAAAAGAATTGGAATCTACACTGACTGATGTAAATTGAAGCACGGCAGGTTGGACCAGAATTATTGAGATCCTTGGAATAACGAGCCGTGGGGAAAGTGTTCCACCTGGTATGCAAAATATAAGTGTAAGGTGAAATACTCACAGACTTCACGTACTACATAATAATCGCAATTTCAAAAGAGGCAGAACCTGACAGATGCGAATAATACCGAAACATCGCTTAATAACTCATCGTTGGGTAATGCTGATACGAATTATTTACAAAAGAATGGGAAGACTAGTAGAAGACATTGGGTAAGATGAGTTGTGGCTTTGGTGAAAAGTGGGAACACGTGTGGCAATACAGGCCCTATGATTTGTGCTAGAAGATAGGTTCAAAACGTATCCTTGATTTACAGCATTTGTAAATAAAGAGAAAATTTTTAGAATGTTATACACTTTTCAAATTCTGAGGGTAGCAAGGATAAAATATACGAAGTGACAGGAGCTGCATGTCGAAGGATACGAAAGATGGGCAGTAGCTGGGAAAGTGTGAAGGAAACGGAGGTCAAATTTGGAAAGGAAATTTATATTCAGGGAGAAAAAATAGAACTCGAAAGTTTACTAGTGACATCGTAATTCTGATGCAGGCAGCAGAGGACATTCAAGAGAAGCCGAAAGGAATGTTAGTAGCGTGAGGTTAGTAGCGTGTACAGCAACAAAAACAAACAATGGTAATGGAAAGTAGTAGGAGTCAGTGAGACAATGGAATGGAAGTTAGACTAGGAAATGAGACAGTAGAAGTAGTTTTTAGTGTTTCGGTAGTAAAGTGACTGATGATGGCGGAAGTAGAGGATGTATAAAATTGAGATTGGCAACGTAAAGGAAATCGTTTCTGAAAAAGACTAATTTGTTAGCAACGAAAGTGTTGGGAATTATATTCTCGAGCTATTTCTTTGGACTATAGCATAAAATGATACTGAAACATGGACGATAAGCAGTTCTTACAAGAAGAAGAATGGTAAAGATTAGATGGGTAAATCGTGTAACTGACGAAAATGGAACTGGTTAAAAAGAAATATGTGACGTAACTTGGCTAAAAGAAAAACTCAGTTGATAGGAGACAGCTTGAGGCATCGAGAGACGGTCGAGTTGGCAATAGAGGCGAGTGCTTGTGAGAGCTGGCCAGGAATACGGTAAACAGATCGAAACTGATGCGCGGTGCAGTACACGAGAAGAGATGAGGAGGACCGTACAGGACAGACTAACGTGCAGAGTTGCACCGTATTAAAGACGCAGAGGAAAAATTGAAAGGTGCATCGGGTGTGACGTCGTCGAAAGCTGTTTGTGCATTTGCGACTGGCAGGCTGGCGTCAGCAGGTTTTCCTTTGGAGATAACCGCAGGCAGAGAGGTGGCGGCGCGGCTCGGAGGCGGCGGCAGCGGGCCCGGCTCCGGCGCCGACGTCACCGGCTGCGGCTATATGAGAGCCGGCCGCGGCGGCGCCGCCCCACTGCCGCCATGGCGCCCGCGCTGCTCGTTCTGCTCGCCGCAGCCGCCTTCGCCGCCGCCGCCCCCGCCGCCCCCGCCGCCCACGCGCCGCGCGGGCAAAAGACCGCCAGCTGGGAGCAGCGGCTGCTCGATCCCGAGGACGACCCGGACGCGCTGCCGCCCGCCTGCGACAGGTGAGTTACCGGCCTCGGCCTGCGTAACGACTGTCTGTGTACTCCTCTCCCAGCTCCGCGTGAGATGTACGACTGTGACGCCACAGTGCTCTTCTCGGAAGGCACATTCTCATACCCTAAACGACACAGTCTCGCGACAACTCGAGACACCTTCTTCCTCGCGCTTTTGCGCTACACTTTCGTGTGGGCTATACCGACCTGGTAGGATGTTCTAGCAGTGCACGTACGTATTCGTTAAATGCATTTTGTCGTGCCTGCTCCACGACTACTACAAACAGTGGAACATTAAGCGTAGGCTTCCGCGGCCGTTGTCATCTTCAATAAAATTCTTCAGGGTATCAGACCGCATCGTCATAATTTAAAATGCGCCAACGTTTCGGCCAGCGCAGTTGTTTGCCTACTCTTCAAGGCAACGTACGAGTCCTTCCTTATTGATTGTGCCCCAGAGAGTCGGAAGGGGGTAATTAATCTGAGGCGTGCTTGTGCCTTGTGTGTCGCCTGTAATCCAGTTAACTGCCCCACATGAAAGAGTGTAAAAGAAACGAGACCCTCGATCAGGCCTTGAAGCTCCAACGGTTATCGACGGGGTAATTCGGATGCGGTATGGCGGCACACACGGTTAGCACATGGTTTTCGCGGACGTTTAGCCGGCTTTCCAGTCCGTGCACCCGTTACTTCTCATTCAAGTAGCTCCTCACCTGGATCGCGAGGCTGAGCGCAGAACACCCTTAAACCATGAAACTTCCTGGCAGATTAAAACTGTGTGCCCGACCGAGACTCGAACTCGGGACCTCTGCCTTTCGCGGGCAAGTGCTCTACCAACTGAGCTACCGAAGCACGACTCACGCCCGGTACTCACAGCTTTACTTCTGCCAGTACCTCGTCTCCTCATGAAGGCCCTGATGAAGGCTAGCTGCAACAGTTTAACGTAAGGCCCTGATGAAGGCTAGCTGCAACAGTTTAACGTAAGGCCCTGATGAAGGCTAGCTGCAACGCTGGCCGAAACGTTGGCGCATTTTAAAATATGACGATGCGGTCTGATACCCTGAAGAATTTTATTGAAGAAAAAGTGGAACATTTCTAGAAGTCATCGTAGAATCGCCTTTCGCGTGATTTCCTGCAGGGGTGCACACTTCCGAGAAATCCGAAACTTAGATTCGGCCTCGCTGACACTGACTTTACGCGATCCTCCCATTGCCTATCGTTTCTGAGTGTTAGCCCTCAATACTTGCAGGATGTTTACGGACTCGCGGCCTCGCTAGCCGGACGCTGCCCGGCGCGGACCGCTATGCTCGCCACGGGCACGGCTGGGGCGGCGTCGCCCCGGGCCCGATCCCTCCGCTGCACTCTGACACTGTCGCGACGTCGCTTCTGAGTTATTTCTCCCATTAATAGAAATAACATTATGCTTCTCACCTTTGGTCCTTTCTGAAACTGTCAATATTGTGAACGGTCAACCTGAAAGCGCTTCACGGTGACCTAAATCGCACGGAAATAAACAAAAAAAAAAAAAAAGCAGCCTGGTGGAATTTTGCCAAAAGCATAATGTAATCTATAATTGTTTTGACCATCATGAAAGAGTTGCACAGCTGATATTCCCGTTCACCTAAATTTACATTCAGGCAGGTGTAAATGATACACGTTTCGTTATGTGTCTCTCGTGGTCGTGCGGTAGCGTTCTCGCTTCCCGCGCCCGGATTCCCGGGTTCGATTCCCGGCGGGGTCAGGGATTTTCTCTGCCTCGTGATGGCTGGATGTTGTGTGCTGTCCTTAGGATAGTTAGGTATAAGTACTTCTAAGTTCTATGGGACTTATGACCACAGCAGTTGAGTCCCATAGTGCTCAGAGCCATTTGAACCTTATGTGTCGTCGGTAATACGATCTTAATGTGCAGCACGGAAACTTTGTGCTTAAGAAAGAAATTTTACTTCGAAAAGCGCTCTTTAATGCCTCTTTAACGTGATTCAGAAATTAATTCTCACCAACTGCCCCAGTTCTTTCGCTCGGGAATATCATTCTGAATTTACGTGACCGTCTCCCGTTTAGTAGCTCCCTCAGAAACAGATCTGATAGCTCAGTTTTCATTTTCACCGACAAATCATCAGCGAGAACACGGTCTGCACGTATCTTCGGATTACGAGCGTTTATTCCGTCATCCCACTGTCACCGACATATCTGCGTCGGTCCAACAGTGACGCGGTTCTGGAACCGACAGATAGTAAAGCCGGTTATAACGCGTGACCGCGCTGTCTCCCTGATCCAACAGGGAACTATGTGGATAATCTTCCGTGTGACGTCCTACACTGAATTTTCAGTCACGTTAGTTTCTTGCGAGCTCGTATGACAGGACGTTATTCGTTACCTGCCTCTTACTGGAAAGCGGGCTCGCGGAATTTTAAGAATACGTATTACGGACGGTAACTGTATCTTTCGTGGTACTGGTTTTTTGGCCGTGGTCCGAGGTATGTTTCGTCTCCAACGATTCTCCAGGTTGTGTGAGAGACATCATCAGAGACTACAAAGGCGCAGCTTGTTAATTTTAGAAAGTCCGCCAGCATCGACTAGTTAAACGACTTCACTCAGACTAAGGAAAATGCAGGAACTATTGCGTAAAGAAATATAATTACAGAATTTGTGTGAACAAGTTTACGTGTGCACATTAACTAAATACACCGTTACGACCTGTGAGTACGTCTGCCGCGCAAGCAGACAGAACGCTACGCACGGAGACGCTTATGAAACAATCTCACTCAACAGAAAACTACTCTGTGGAACACGACGCCTTCGATGTAGCGTCTGCCCTTCCCGTCGATACAGTCTAGCGACGCCCCACAGTTACGTTCTCCGAACGGCCGCCTCAGCACCTCATTACTGTACTGGATTCGCAGTTTCGTAATATAAAAATCGGTTGAGTTCACCAGTGAATGCTAATAATGCTAACTGATACCCACCTTGTGACAGCCGAGGGAAATAAGGGGGAAAAACTTAAAACTAACTTTCTCTGATCATAGCACAATTATCGCCACCAACTAGTTGCGGGTAACGAAGTCTTTGCATCAAGGTGGACCCACAAAAAGCATGCATTTCATTCCTCACGGGAGAAATCGGTTTTATGTCAGTATACCTAAAACTGTCACAATGAAGCTTTTCCAAACTACATGTGCAATTAATGTGGTACTCTCACGTAATCAAATAATACACACTGACACGCGAATTTATCTCAGCCATTGAATTCAATATGGACGGAGAAGACATTGAATAGGATATCCTGCTCAGTCCGCCATTAGCACGTCACAACTGCTAGTGTATGTGATGTGAATAACAACGCAGTTTTGTGCTACGTTAAGCCGTAGTCGTCTGCCCGGCCATTAAAACTACTAATTACCTTTTATTAAGGACC
Organism: Schistocerca cancellata; assembly: GCF_023864275.1. NCBI lineage: Eukaryota > Metazoa > Arthropoda > Insecta > Orthoptera > Acrididae > Schistocerca > Schistocerca cancellata. The sequence continues at coordinate 75,992,541 of NC_064631.1, read as the reverse complement.
GCTAACCACATTTTATTCGAGAAGTTGTACATCAGTATCAGTGGAGTGTAAAGAGTTGAAACGTCCCCTTAGAACTATTTTACACGACTGTGCCTAAACTGACACACAATATTTTTAGCGCAACGCAATCTGACTTTCAGAAATCCCTACAAAGGAATGGCCCTGACTAACATTAACCTGTAGCTTTCACAAATCACTTACCTCACCAAAAATCTCCGTTACTCGAACTACTGCAATACAGTGAGCGCCACTACTGCCAGCTAAATAAAAGATTCAAACTACGGAAGGCACTAACTACTGATAGTCATAGTTAGCAAATGAAAGATTTTAATAGAGAACAAGCAATGTATTTACCTTAATAGTCATAATATATATAGCAGTTCATGACAAATTTCAAAACTCCGCCATCTCTCTCCCCACATCCACCACTGCTGGCGGCTCACCTCCAACTGCGCAACGCTACGCGCTGTTCACATCCAGCTGCCCAACACACAATGGCAGACAACAATGCAAACTAGCCACAGCCAGTCATTTTCATACAGAGAGCGCTACGTCGCGGCGGCGTTACCAATAAGAAAACCTAAACAGCCTACTTACAACTGTAGCGAAGCCGCGGTCTTCCGCTACATTTTCACCGTTCATACTCGCCTTCATTACCAAATTAGCCATTCCTTCATGCCTCGCGATCAAACCAACACTTCTTTAGTCGATTTGGGCCATAAATCCCTTTTATTCTCCTCTACGCCCACGTTTCACTTTCATGCAATTACTTCCAGAAAAGACCTGTGACAGATGTTGAAAAATTACTCTTTTTCGGCAAAGCTTTTCTTGATACTGCAGCTCTCCTTTTTGTATGCTCCCTACTTGGATCTTCGTCAGTTATTTGCCTGCCAAAATAGAAAGATTCATCTACGACATTTACTCCGTCATTTTCCTAAACTAATTCCCTCGGGACTGTCTGATTTATTTCGATTATACCCTTCTTTTACTTTTGTTGATGTTCGTTTTATGATCTGCTTTCAAGATACCATCCGTTCCACTCAACTTACCTATTCTTTTCCATCTAAGGCAAATGTCTAAGTTTTATTTCTTCCTTCTATATGTTAATTCGGTTTTCAAGTCTGTTCTTGGTTTCTCTCCCTGATAATTCACTGGTGAAATTCAACAATATCAGCAATTCGCTGCTACCCTATTCCAACCTCTTCTCAGGTATTACTTCCCTTTCCTGTCGTTCGGCTCTTATAGCTCCAGCCTCGTGTGTGTTCAAGTTATAGGTAACCTTCCGGTCTCTACATTCGATCCCCACTAGCTTCAGATTACCAAACAGTGTATTCCAGCCACCAGCGCTGGCCAGTACCTCCAGACCTCTTCCACGTTTGCAGTGTTCTTTCACGATTCTCAACCTAAGTATTATCAATTATTGAATTGTGTCCTCTGAAAGCATCATCTCTTGCTTTGACTATTACTGACAGCCAGTTTTCCGTCTCAATGAAACTCTTCTGTTCCATGGCCTACCGAATAATTTCTTTATCTCTTCATATACTTTTTTCTTAATTTGTTAATCAGCCTTGGAGTTACTACAAATTTTCACTGAAGCCAAAATTTAGAGTAGTTGGTATTTTCTCACTTTTGAGAGATAACTCGTTTGCATTTATTATTTTTTGTTCTTCTACACTGTACTTAATATTTTGTATTCCTGTTACTTAAATATCTGATTCAGAGAAAAAGTCTTGAAACCGGACAATGCTTTTAAGCGGCTAATATCAGGAGTGTAGTACTATTGTGAGAGTTGTTGGCAACTAGATGTCTGTTAAAGTTACAGTTATTTTCATGTTCCATGAATGATTTGCGTGACAAGTAGTAATGATCGATACGCTGTTTGCCTTTTAGAACATTTAACTGTACCCGCTTTGAAGTTCTGGGATGAATCTTAGGACTTTGTTGCTCACGTCCTCTTCCTAAGCTGGCTGGAGGGCGTAAGAATTTAAGAAACGTTCTTCTAGTGGACAGAGATTACTCTCGCGTTATCTTTCGCCTAGCGCTGCGCCTAAGACCACGGAGTGGCAGCGGAACGTGCGTCCAGGGCAGCGAGCGTGGCCAGGGGCAGCCGCACCTGCCCGCGAACGCGGCTGGCTTCCTCGCATTGCGATGGGTGGGATTCTGCGACAGCTCATAAATATAAAAAAGAGGACAAAATAGTGAGTGAAAATTCACAAAAAAAGACACCACGGGCAGACGATAGCATAATTGCAGAATACAATTCTTACGAAAAGTAGAAACAACATACGTACGTTGATGAGATATGAATTCACGAGTCGCACGGTGAAATAGTCCTACTAAAGCATTCTTCCGTGGTTTTATTGCCAGACATCAGTGCCAGTCGAAGTGTGTCTGTTCCTGGATTAACTCACTGCCAACAAAAGCAGGTAATATTTTGTCTTACCACGTAAATATTTTTCCATGTGTCAATTAATGGCTCAGATGGCTCTGAACACTATAGGACTTAACTTATGAGGTCATCAGTCTCCTAGAACTGAGAACTACTTAAACCTAACTAACCTAAGAACATCATACACATCCATGCCCGAGGCAGGATTCGAACCTGCGACCATAGCGGTCGCGGGGTTCCAGACTGTAGCGCCTAGAACCGCTCGGACATCCCGGCCGGCGTGTCCATTAAAATCATTCATTTAATCAAAGTTATTATCTGCTTGGGGCGGACTCTTGTCCCGCAACAGATTTCATTAATATTACGGATTTGCAGTGCTGTAAAAAAGGGGAAGTAATTTTTACATTGTCAACAAAATATTTTCGGATTCGGGGGAGAAAGTTGACGATGCAAATTTGGTGAAAAAATATTGCGGCTACGAAATATATTTTTATTTCAATGACTGTCGCCCCACTCGGATACTAAGTCCTGACACTCACGCCCCTGTTTCGCGATAATATAAAACCAGTTCTCCTTCTTGGAACTTCGATGTCCTCCGTTAACCGTATCTGATGCAATACTCCAGAAGAGAGCGGAGAAGCCTAGTGGGAGTAATCTATGTGGTGGACCTGTTCCATTTTCTAAGAGTTCCACCAATAAATTGCCGTGTTTGGTTTGCTTTATCAACAACTTCATCCGTGTAATTGTTCCAGTTTAAGATGTTCGAAATTATGATCCCAAAGCATTTAGTTGAAGGTCTGTGTGATTTAACGTGTGATAGAAATTTACCATATTCCTTTTAGTATTCCCGTTCATGATCTCACAGGTTTTATTCCTTAGGGTCAATTTCCACTTTTCGCACCATACAGATGTCTTGCTTGAATCATTTTTCAATTAGTTTTCGTGTAGGATTGATGACTTTACCAGCCGGTAAACGTCTGCATCATCTCCAGTTGACGTAAGCGGGCTGCTCAGAATGTCTCCTAAATCGTTTGTATGGAATAGGTACAGCAGAGGGTCTAGAGCACTGCCTTGCGCAACGCGAGATATGACTTATGTTTCACTCGACATCTTTCAGTCTACCAGCTGTGTCCTTCCTGAGAGGAAATCACAGCATTTGTGCCACAACTGAAAAAATTATACTGCAAATCGACTTCAGTGATAAGGGTCTGTAATTCAGCGGATTACCCCTATCTTCTTTCTTTAGTATTAGTGTGACCTGTGCAAAATTCCAGTCTGCAGGTACGGATCTTTCGTCGAGCGAGTGGTTGTAGATGACCGCTAAGTGTAGGGTTATTGCAAGGAATCTAGCTGGTATACAATGTGCACTGGACGAGTTTCATCATCATAAAGTAATTTAAGCTGCTTTGTTGCACTGAGGAAATCTGCACGTAAGTTACTCATGTGGGCAGCTGTTCTTGATTCCAGTTCTGGAATATTTATTTCATCTGCTTTGGTGAAGGTATTTCCAGTGGCGTTGTCAAGCGCAGTCAACCTATTGACTGTGTCTTTCCACTAGTGTAGTTCGCATGCGAAGAGAATGTCTGTCGATTTTCTGTCAGATTTCCAGACTGAATATCGTTGTGGAAGCTACTAAAAGCACCTAGCATTGAAGTCCGTGCTCAGTTTCGAGCTTCAGTAAAACATCGCCAGTCTTGAAGATTTTGTGTTGTTTTAAATTTAACATGCTGTTTTGTTAGTTCTCCTTTAATATTCTGACCTATTTTGTGTACCATGGGGGATTAGTACTAAATTTTTTTATAATTTATTCGGTATCAATCTTTCAACTGCCGTTATACTATTTCTTTGGATGTAAAGTATATCTGGTCCACACATACATAGGAAGGCGACAAGGGAATTTTTTTCTGGTTTTTTTACATATATTTTGCGTTTGCTTTCGGCAGCTGTGGATGTTGTGGAGGTCAGTCTCATTACAACCATCTTGCAGTCGCTAGTTCCTGTATCCGTCATAAAGTTAGAGCCTGCTCCTTTACCCATTTCAAATGAGATGCAAGTTTTGTTTGAATTGTTGAACAACTGTGTCATCTGATTTGGAGGCCGGTAAAAGCAACCAATTATTAGTTTAATGCGGTGTCAGGTACAACATCTACCAATACTAACTCACAGGATCTATCTACTTCCATTTAGCTACAAAATAAACTACTTTTTACTAGAAGCAAACACATCACTAGCCTTTGTGAGCGCAATTAGATCCTTTGTGGTAATTTCGGCTCAGTTTATAGTGGGCTTTAGCCAGCTTTTAGTATTTACACTGAAGAGCCAAATAAAATTGTACACCTGCCTAATATCGTGTAGGACCCCCGAAAGCACGCAAAAGTGCCGCAAGACGACGTGGCATGGACTCGACTAACGTCTGAAGCAGGGCTGGAGAGAACTGTCACCATGAATCCTGCAGGGTTGTCCATAAATACGCAAGAGCACAAGGGGCTGGAGATCTCTTCTGAACAGCCATTGTATGGCATCCCAGACATGCTCAATAATGTTCGTGGCTGGAGAATTTGGTGACAAGTGAAAGTGTTTAAACTCTGGAGAGTGTTCCTGGAGCAACTCTGTAGCAATTCTAAATGTGCGGTGTCGCGTTGTCCTGCTGGAATTTCCCAAGTCCGTCGAAATGCACAATGGATATGAATGAATGCAGGTTATCAGACAGAATGCTTATGTACGTGTCAGAGTCGTATCTAGAGGTATCAGGGTCCCATATCACTCCAACTGCACACGCCCCACACCATTACAGAGCCTCCATCAGCTTGGTCAGTCCACTGCTGACATGCAGCGTCCAGGGATTCATAAGGTTGTCTCCATACCCACACACGTCCATCCGCTCTATACAATTTGAAACGAGACTCGTCCGACCACGCAACATGTTTCCAGTCATCGGCAGTCCAGTGTTGACCGGCCTAGGCAGGGCTAAAGCTTTGTGTTGGGCAGTCATCAAGGGTACACGAGTGGCCCTTCGGCTCCAGAAGCCCATATCGATAATGTTTCGTTGAATGGTTCGCACCCTGACACTCGTTGACGGCCCAACAATGAAATCTGCAGCACTACGCGAAAGGGTTGCACTTCTATCACGTTGAACGATTCTCCTCAGTCGTCGTTGGTCCCTTTCTTGCAGGACCCTTTTCCAGCCGCAGCGATGCCGGAGATTTGATGTTTTTTCGGATTCCTGATATTCAAGGAACACTCGTGATATGGTCGTACGGGAAAATCCCCACTTCATCGCTACCTCGGAGATGCTGTGTCCCATTGCTCGTGCGACGACTGTAACACCACATTCAAACTCACTTAAGTCCTGATAACCTGCCATTGTAGCAACAGTAACAGATCTAACAACTGCGCCAGACGCGTGTTGTCTTATATGGGGGTTGCCGACACCAGAGCCTGTTTATATATCTCTGTATTTGAATAGGCATACCTATACCATTTTGTTTGGCACCTCTGTGTTTAACGATTTGAGCTTCAGTGCTTTGTGTTACCACTGGAGGTCTGGTTCTTTCCCAGGACAGCTATGGCAATATATAAATGTAATAACACTGTGTCCTACGTGTTCCCTCGTCCTGCTTTCCCCTTGTAGCCTTTGTTCCAGCTGACATATGATACAAATTTCTGTCCTCCTGGTTTATGATTTGCCTGTTGTGGCGTTACCGACCAATGTCGCTCAGTGTTTAAGACTCTGCAGTCGTATTCTGGAGGACGGTAGACGGCAAGAATCCCTGCCTGTTTATCTGGATCTCTGTCTTCAATAGTTGCCGTAGATTCTTTAAGGCGAATGCAGCAAAGCGTCTGCGATATGGACACACCGATTTTCTGCCCAGTGCGCTCAGTCGCAACTTGCGCTCTGTCGTTTCCCTTGTAGAGGCGGCAAAAAATAGCTTAACTGACAGAAATAACCGGCTTGAGAAACATCTGTTACCGTAATAACCGCTTACATGATACTAGCAGTTATTTTAATAACGGCCAATAGTGCGTGGCGTCATCTGTTTAGCGACGTACGTACTAAGCTTTCGCATCATCTGAGATCTGACCACGAATAAATGACATAGCAGATAGAGGGACCACCAGTAATGTATTCTATACAATCTGGAAATAGCTGTCAGACTTCACGCCCATAGAGTATGTATACCTATGGGGTGAATGTATGTACAGCGTATGTTCGCAACATGAAACAGGGCTAGTGACGTGATTTTGGGACGACGCTGTTTGCCTACCATTTACTTTAATAGCGAAACTTGAATATTACGCATATTCGTCTTGTTTTATATACGTTTCGACACGTTTGAGTTTTAGTAACAGCTATTATGCAATTTTTGTCGTTGGCACGGATGTAAAGAGAAGTATGTGGAAGGAGGACCAGTTAGTATTCGTAGTACGACAAATGAATAATTGTAAATTTCATATTTACATGAGTCAATTAATATGTTGAAAAAGTCGAGACACAGTATTATACTCTTGTACTGTACGGATAATGTCTGCTATTTTAGCCGGCCAGTGTAGCCGAGCGGTTCTAGGCGCTACAGTCTGGAACCGCGCGACCGTTTCGGTCGCAGGTTCGAATCCTGCCTCGGGCATGGATGTGTGTGATGTCCTTAGGTTAGTTACGTTTAAGTAATTCTAAGTTCTAGGGGACTGATGACCTCAGATGTTAAGTCCCATAGTGCTCAGAGCCATTTGAAACATCTGAAATTTTATGGAGACGTGTTTACGAGACACGTGCTAGATAAATTGCATGAGGAAACAGCCAGTCAGTGTGTACGTATTGTTGCTATCTTAAAATGCATATGAAATTTGTAAATGGCAGTCGGATTAATTTTCTCGAATTTATACAGGTTCTCAAACCCTTGCCCTGTGTACCCAAGTATTTCCGCATGAGACAGTTTCCTGTACAGTGTCGCTGTAAAGTAATTAATTAGAACAAATTCGACACCAATATAAAATCTAAAAAAAAATGTTGGCTGTAACTTCTTTTATAACTCCAAACTTCGAGCACTGACCTTATATGTTTTGTGCGTAGTGTATGGTTGTATTTGTTTGTCAAAAGCAGAAGGGTGTATAAACAAAAACCTGAAAATCATAATAGATAAGCTGGTGTCGCAAATCTTTCACCGTATCCACAGTAACACTCTCACAGTTCCAGACGAGTTGTTTCTTCGTGAGACTTCGGCGCCGTCTACATTGTGATTGTAATCAATTAGAACAGAGATTCGACAATACGAATAAGTGCAACAGAAAACGTAAAAAAATATTGTTTGCTGTCAGTTCGTATCCCGTTACCGAAAAAACGTACATAAATTTAAATTTGAGCCACGGTAGTGTGGCAGAAAAGCCCAGTATCATTGCTGTTCACGTCTGTAAGCTGACTTGAATTCCTGGTAACACCGTGATGAGATGTCTGTAAAGCGCGTATATAAAGTTTCACGATACTTGCCGGCCGCGGTGGTCTAGCGGTTCTGGCACTACAGTCCGGAACCGCGGGACTGCTACGGTCGCAGGTTCGAATCCTGCCTCGGGCATGGGTGTGTGTGATGTCCTTAGGTTAGTTAGGTTTAAGTAGTTCTAAGTTCTAGGGGACTTATGACCTAAGATGTTGAGTCCCATAGTGCTCAGAGCCATTTGAACCATTTTTTTCACGATACTTCTAAAGAAGATTTCTCTAAAGCAGTAAAGTAATAACACTCAAAATACGCTAAGCGCTATACGGGCCTAGATACGCCGTCCTCAAATTACGAACTGCAGGAAATGTTGCGGACAGAATTCTCGTTCTGCCCGTCCGAATGCACACTCCATAAATATTTATACTCTATTTACGCGCAATGTGTTCGTCGAGGTGTGTACTTTGAATTAGTGCTACCTACCTACCTAGAGTGATCTCGTGCGACTACAGAAATAACCCGTCAACAGAGGAGTATACCTGTAAGTTATTTTTCTGTGGCATTTACTTTTCACTCAGAGTTAAAACTTTTTCTCTGGGAGTTGCGGCCTTCCAGTACAGCTAACCTGGAAGCTGATAACTTCGTTCCGGACTCCAGCAGGTCGCAGCACACGCTGATATTTCCAGAGTGGACAGATATTGGAGTATAAATAATGGTTTGTGACGAGGGCCTCCCGTCGGGTAGACCGCCCGCCTGGTGCAAGTCTTTCGATTTGACGACACTTCGGCGACTTGCGCGTCGATGGGGATGAAACGGTGATGATTAGGACAACACAACACCCAGTCCCTGAGAGGAGAAAATCTCCGACCCAGCCGGGAATCGAACCTGAGCCCTTAGGATTAACAGTCCGTCGCGCTGACCACTTTTTTATATTTTCATTTTTTGTTTTTTTATTTTTTTTATTTTTATTTTTTTTATAATTGTCTGAAAATAAAAAATTAAACTCTTCACTCGAGGGAAGACTTGAACCAAGGACCTCTTTTTTTATCTCTCTTTTTTTATGGAGGTGGGGGAGGGCGGGGGCCACTCAGCTACCGGGGGCGGACAGATATTGGAGTGAAACAAATGTTTTTGTATTTCGAGTGAAATAGTCGCCGACCGTCAGGGGGTCCACAGAATTTACAAATAACTGCGTTGTTATTGCTGTTAACGTCATCCACATGCCGCTGCATATGCAGTTGCAGTTAATCTGTGTCAAGTAGCTTTTAGCCAGGTACTGCGCGCACTTTCACGAATACCAAACCAAATTAAAAAAACTTAAGTACCTCGTACGTTTCGCAGATTTAACTATAGGAGCACAATAAAACAATAAATGTGAAAATAATAAGTAAGAAAAACTTTGAGAATGGGCTGGCGCGAGGAGGCAGTGCCAGTTGGCTACGTTAAGAGACTAAACCGTGCAGAGATAAAGCGACGAAAGTTTCAGCTATAAGAAACACATTGGAGAGAAATTATTCTGAGTCAGCGTATATTCAAGCTGAAGGATATCTAGCAGCTCGCGTATCGTAGACGCTCAAAGTTAATTGCAAGTTCGTCAGAGAAATTCGATAGTAAAAATATGAGTTAAAAGTAAGTGCTAAAAGTAACTGGTGTAAAAAATAGCCCTAACCGCGATAATTGGTACCGCGAAATAACCGTTCGGCTCATCGTCGCCTGTCCTTTCTACCTTTCTGCGGCCGTTTTCCTGAACGGTGCGCCGTTGTTCTGTGTGAACGTTCGCCGGCCCGTCCAGTGGCCCGCCTGCTGGCTCCTCTGCTGCCCGGCCCGTGTTTATTGCCGCCTCGCCACGGCACGCCTGCTCGTTACGGGGGGAATTTCCCTCCGCGCTGGTCACGACCCCCACAACAACACATTCCTTCGGCTGTATGTTGCTCTACTGCGGTCTTTGGTCCCGACACAAGTCTGACACGGAGGATGCTAAGTTCACCGGACTTGGATACGATGTGACGTCATTATGACGTATACACGCTACATCGAAAAAGATAGAAACCGTATATCGACTATTCGACTTTTGTGAACTTTCGAGAGGTTGTGACAGGGTAGCGCTGTGCTCTGCGCCATTCGTTTAAATGTGTTTTGCGTCCCTTGCGTTTAAATCGTGTATTGCACTGTGTTTGTGTCCTGTGCGTTGTTTTTCGTTTGATCGTTTCTAATTATTGTGGCTATCCGCTCATGTTGTAATGCAATTCGTATTTTGCATAATCTTGTCTTAGCAAATTATACTGCTGACGTAAACCACATTGACATGGCCAGGCACATGCTAAAACTATTGTGGTTGTATACATGACATAATATACAGTACGTCTGGTTTATCATACCACCATGGAATGCTTTGACACTGCATTCAATCATTTCATACGTCAATCAGTACTAGACACTAACCTTTGGTTAAGATTACATTGAGAAATCCACTTCCCCTCGTATTTCATCTCCGGTCGACGATTTTTCTTCAACAATGCCTCATATTTTTCTGTTTAAGTTCGGAATTCAATCATTCTACACACCAGTCATTACTGGACACTAAGGTACCTGTCTGTGCGGTCCGAGTGTAAAATTACTTGGAATTATGGTTGATAAAAGACTATCTTTGGATGGACATGTAAACTACTTAGCTAACAAACTTGCACTTTCAGCTATATTATTTAAGAATAAGAAGTCAGCAAGAGTATGCTGCTACAATCTAATATGTACTGACAAGACCAATTGTATGAAACCATACTAAAATGTTGATAATAAATAAATATTATTTTCGGCGTAAGCATTCATTACAACAATCACACAATCTAATCTGGTCGGGACATAAGAAGACTTCACTTTTTTACGAAACGTGTTGTCCGTGGTGTTTTCAAGGCCACGGTCGGGAATATTTCTATTAATATCCATCTCTTTTATTTTGGCGAAATACATATACGCTGCCACACAGCTGTTTTCAGAATCGCACGTGTCAAAACAAACCACTAGCTGACGACAGTTTAGAATCTCGAACGTTCGTAAAATTCGATAGGTGTGTTAATCGACTAAAGCGTATATACGTCATAAGGACGTCACATCATATCCAGGTTGGGTGAACTTAGCATCCTCCGTCTGACACAAACTCTCCACACCTTCCCTTACCCACCACAACCTAGATACATTTGAACCGTACATTTGAACCGCCCTCGGATGTGTCGTGTCAACCGATCTCTTCTATTAGTCAGCTAGTGCCAAAAATTTCTTTTCTCGTCATTTCTAGTCAATACCTCCTCTTACTTATGTGATGTACCCATTTTAGCTTCAACATTCTTCTGTAGCATCACATTTCAAAAGTTTCTTTCCTCTTCCTCTCTGAACTTCGCATCGTCTAGTTTCACGTTCTTTCAAGCCTACATTCAAATCATTTTCGATGTAACGAATTTCTCTTCTTTCAGAAGTGTTTCTGAGCTTCTCTGCTGTAGCAACTCTTAGTTTCGTGTCCCCTCTACTACGTTCATCATCAGTTATTTTGTAGGCAAAATAGCTAAACCGGTCTACGGCTTTTACTGCCTCTTTCCATAATCTAATTCCCTCAGCATCGCCTCATTTCATTCAACTTCATTCCATTTCAAATGGTTCAAATGGCTCTGAGCACTATGGGACTTAACTTCTGAGGTCATCAGTCCCCTAGAACTCAGAACTACTTAAACCTAACTAGCCTAAGGACATCACACACATCCATGCCCTAAGCAGGATTCGAACCTGCGACCGTAGCGGTCGCGCGGTTCCAGATTATAGCGCCTAGAACCGCTCGGCCATTCCGGCCGGCTACGTTCCATTTCTGTCATTTTAGTTTGACTGATGTTTCTCTTATAATCTCTTTTCAATACACTATCCACTCCATTCAATTGGTCTTCAAAGGCCTTTGCTATCTCTGACAGAATTACAATGTCATCGGCAAACCTCAAAGTTTTTCCTCCTTCTCCCCCAACTTTCATTTCATCTACAAATCTTTCTTTGGCTTCCTTTACTAGTTGTTCAATGTACAAATTAAACAAAAGTGCCCCACTCCAGTATTAACCTCTCTTTAAGGTTGTATGATTGATTTTATTTAATATTTGACTTGCAAAGTAATTAATAGAGAGAGATAGTCTTTTTAATAGAAACTTATAAAATTACTCCAATTTGGCATTATCATTTAAATTCCTTACTAAAGTGAAGCTTAATATTTCTAAAGTTAGGAGCATTGCGATAAGAAAGTGGAATCATTAGTCCTGATAGCGATCTTGTTTACATGAACTTTCTGATAGCGAGAAAAAATATGAACATTGGCTGTGCAAGTCGCACTACAGTATCCATCAGTATGAAAGGCGGACAACGTTACGAAAAGATGCACACTCGATTTTAATAGTAAAGTGGCTGGCGAGAGAGTGACTACCGCTCGATCGCAGCGTCATCAGATAAATCAACAAACAAGTAGTTATTAAGACCTCAACGAATCGCAAATTACTTTTTAGAGCGAAGCAGATGGTGAAAGGAATCACTTGCCACAAATAAGGAAACAAAATTTATGATCATTGAATTATTATTCAAATTACGAATGATAGCATAAAAAACTGCACTATGGCATCAACATGCGCAAATGGAACTTACATGGTCACAATCAGGTTTTCCATATGAAAAGACAGTGCAAAGTCGACACTAAGAGCATTTAAAATGGTATGATTACAAAGAGTAAGATACAGTGCAGCTTCATAGGTTATTTTGTCTCAGAGTAGATAAGTCTCAATATTATCGCTATAGTTATTTTTTATGCTATACTTATAAGACACTGTTTCTCCTTCAGGTCTTTCGACTCTTATAACTGTTATTTGCCTACTTTACAAATTGTAATTAACCTTCCACTCCTTGTATTTTACACTTGACATATGCAGAATTTCAAAGAGTCTATTCCATTTAACAATCTACATCTACATCTACATGATTACTCTACAATTCAGATTTAAGTGCTTGACAGAGGGTTCATCGAACCACAATCCTACTATCTCTCTACCATTCCACTCCCGAACAGCGCGCGGGAAAAACGAACACCTAAACCTTTCTGTTCGAGCTCTGATTTCTTTTATTTTATTTTGATGGTCATTCCTACCTATGTAGGTTGGGCTCAACAAAATATTTTCGCATTCGGAAGAGAAAGTTGGTGACTGAAATAGATCTCGCCGCCACGAAAAACGTCTTTGCTTAAATGACTTCCATCCCAACTCGCGTATCATATCTGCCACACTCTCTCCCCTATTACGTGGTAATACAAAACGAGCTGCCCTTTTTTGCACCCTTTCGATGTCCTCCGTCAATCCCACCTGGTAAGGATCCCACACCGTGCAGCAATATTCTAACAGAGGACGAACGAGTGTAGTGTAAGCTGTCTCTTTAGTGGACTTGTTGCATCTTCTAAGTGTTCTGCCAATGAAACGCAACCTTTGGCTCGCCTTCCCCACAATATTATCTATGTGGTCTCTCCAACTGAAGTTGCTCGTAATTTTAACACCCAGGTACTTAGTTGAATTGACAGCCTTGAGAATTGTACAATTTATCGAGTAATCGAATTCCAACGGATTTCTTTTGGAACTCATGTGGATCACCTCACACTTTTCGTTATTTAGCGTCAACTGCCACCTGCTACACCGTACAGCAATCTCTTCTAAATCGCTTTTCAACTGATACTGGTCTTGGGGATGACCTTACTAGACGGTAAATTATAGCATCATCTGCGAACAACCTAAGAGAACTGCTCAGATTGTCACCCAGATCATTTATATAGATCAGGATCAGCAGAGGCCCCAGGACGCTTCCCTGGGGAACACCCGATATCACTTCAGTTTTACTCGATGATTTGCCGTCTATTACTACGAACTGCGACCTTCCTGACAGGAATCGCGGATCCAGTCGCACAACTGACACGATACCCCATAGGCCCGCAGCTTGATTAGAAGTCGCTTGTGAGGAACGGTGTCAAAAGCTTTCAGGAAATCTATTAATACGGAATCAACTTGAGATCCCCTGTCGATAGCGGCCATTACTTCGTGCGAATAAAGAGCTAGCTGCGTTGCACAAGAACGATGTTTTCTGAAACCATGCTGATACGTATCAATAGATCCTTCCCTTCGAGGTGATTCATAATGTTTGAATACAGTATATGCTCCAAAACCTTACTGCAAACCGACGTCAATGATATAGGACTTTAGTTCGATGGATTAGTCCTACTACCCTTCTTAAACACTGGTGCGACCTGCGCAATTTTCCAATCCGTAGATACAGATCTATCGGTAAGCTAGCGGTTGTATATGATTGCTAAGTAGGGAGCTATTGTATCAGCGTAATCTGAAAGGAACCTAATCGGTATACAATCTGGACCTGAAGACTTGCCCGTATCAAGCGATCTGAGTTGCTTCGCAACCCCTAAGGTATCTACTTCTAAGAAACTCATGCTAGCAGCTGTTCGTGTTTCAAATTCTGGAATATTCCATTCGTCTTCCCTGGTGAAGGAATTTCGGAAAACTGCGTTCAATAACTCCGCTTTAGCGGCACAGTCGTTGGTAATAGTACCATCGGCACTGCGCAGCGAAGGTATTGATTGCGTCTTGCCGCTTGTGTACTTTACATACGACCAGAATTTCTTCGGATTTTCTACCAAATTTCGAGACAATGTTTCGTTGTGGAACCTATTAAAGGCATCTCGCATTGAAGTCCGTGCCAAATTTCGCGCGTCTGTAAATTTTAGCCAATCTTCGGGATTTCGCGTTCTTCTGAACTTTGCATGCTTTTTCCGTTGTCTCTGCAACAGCGTTCGGACCTGTTTTGTGTACCATGGGGGATCAGTTCCATCTCTTACCAATTTACGAGGTATGAATCTCTCAATTGCTGTTGCTACTATATCTCTGAATTTAAGCCACATCTCGTCTACATTTGCATAGTCAGTTCGGAAGGAATGGAGATTGTCTCTTAGGAAGACTTCCAGTGACACTTTACCCGCTTTTTTAAATAAAATTATTTTGCGTTTGTTTCTAGTGGATTTGGAAGAAACGGTATTGAGCCTAACTACAGCGACCTTGTGATCACAAATCCCTGTATCAGTCATGATGCTCTCTATTAGCTCTGGATTGTTTGTGGCTAAGAGGTCAAGTGTGTTTTCGCAACCATTTACAATTCGCGTGGGTTCGTGGACTAACTGCTCGAAATAATTTTCGAAGAAAGCATTTAGGAAAATCTCGGAAGATGTTTTCTGCCTACCACCGGTTTTGAACAAGTATTTTTGCCAACATATCGAGGGAAGGTTGAAGTCCCCACCAACTAAAACCGTATGAGTGAGGTATTTATTTGTTACGAAACTCAAATTTTCTCTGAACTGTTCAGCAACTATATCATCGGAGTCTGGGGGTCGGTAGAAGGAGCCAATTATTAACTTAGTTCGGCTGTTAAGTATAACCTCCACCCATATCAATTCGCACGGAGTATCTACTTCGACTTCACTACAAGATAAACCACTACTGACAGACCAAACACTCCACCACCAATTCTGCCTAATCTATCTTTCCTGAACACCGTCTGAGACTTCGTAAAAATTTCTGCAGAACTTACTTCAGGCTTTAGCCAGCTTTCTGTACCTATAACGATTTCAGCTTCTGTGCTTCCTATTTGCGCTTGAAGCTCAGGGACTTTCCCAGTACAACTACAACAATTTACAACTACAATTCCGACTGTTCCTTGATCCAAGCATGTCCTGTGTTTCTGCAAATCTACAAATACTTTTCCCGACACAACTGTAAGAAGAAAAATATTTTTCGGTTTACACACGTATGAGATTGTGTGTAACGTTGCCACCTGCCTACATGCGAACGTGTGTGGCTCAGTTCCGAGGGCAGCGTGAAATAAAGAGTATGTGATACGAAGGTAAGAAGACAGCTTTACTGTGAAAAAATTACCAGGACAACAGCATTCCGGTTCAAAGTGCACACCCTGACACGTCTGTGAAATCCAGTTCTACTGCTGGATAACACTCGAGATCGTGCGTTGAAACACACTTGTGTCTCCCTTGCGGTGCTGTCCATTGAGGGGTGCAGACGTTGCCGGTGACGGCCGCCTGTTCTGCAGCGACTGCCCTCCTGAGGAAGAGCAGTGTGTCAGAGGGGTGCGGCTTCCTGGCTGAAAGCACGCTCAGTCGGCGTCGCGTCGGACCCGCTGCCCGCAATTTCCCTCGAAAGCTAACGACACCAGTGGAGACGGACCTGTGGGCCTGTCGCCGGAGAAGCCCGAAGCTGTCGCTCCCACTCTGTCTCAAACATCTTGCTCACCAGATGGTAGAGTTTTGTCAGGACTGGCTCTCCCAAGGCCGTCAGTAGTTCTAATGGAATGTTGTCTACTCCCGGGACCTTGTTTCGACTCAGGTCTTTCAGCGATCTGTCAGACTGTTCACGCAGTATCGTATCTCCCATTTCATCTTCATCTACATCCTCTTCCATTTCCATAATATTCTCCTCAAGTACATCGCCCTTGTACAGACCCTCTGTATACTCCTTCCACCTTTCTGCTTTCCCTTCTTTGCTTAGAACTGGGTTTCCATCTGAGCTCTTGATATTCATACAAGTGGCTCTCTTTTCTCCAAAGGTCTTTTTAATTTTCCTGTAGGAAGTATCTATCTTACCCCTCGTGAGATAATCCTCTACATCCTTACATTTGTCCTCTAGCCATCCGTGCTTAGCCATTTTACACTTCCTGTCGATCTCATTATTGAGACGTTCGTATTCCTTTTTGCCTGCTTCATTTACAGCGTTTTTATATTTTCTCCTTTCATCAATTAAATTCAATATTTCTTCTGTTACCCAAGGATTTCTACTATCCCTCGTCTTTTTACCTACTTGATCCTCTGCTGCCTTCACTACTTCATCCCTCAGAGCTACCCATTCTTCTTCTACTGTATTTCTTTCCCCCATTCTTGTCAATTGTTCCCTTATGCTCTCCCTGAAACTCTGTACAACTTCTGGTTTAGTCAGTTTATCCAAGTCCCATCTTCTTAAATTTCCACCTTTTTGCAGTTTCTTCAGTTTTAATCAACAGTTCATAACCAATAGATTGTGGTCAGAGTGCACGTCTGCCCCTGGAAATGTCTTACAATTTAAAACCTGGTTCCTAAATCTCTGTCCTACCATTATATAATCTATCTGATATCTTCTAGTATCTCCAGGATTCTTCCATGTATACAACCTTCATTTATGATTTTTGAACCAAGTTTTAGCTATGATTAAGTTATGCTCTGTGCAAAATTCTACCAGGCGGCTTCCTCTTTCATTTCTCTCCCCCAGTCCTCATCCACCCACTATGTTTCCTTCTCTCCCCTTTGCTACTCTCGAATTCCAGTCACCCATGACTATTAAATTTTCGTCTCCCTTCACTACCTGAATAATTTCTTTTATCTCATCATACATTTCATCAATTATTTCATCATCTGTAGAGCTAGTTGGCATATAAACTTGTACTACTGTAGTAGGCATGGGCTTCGTGTCTATCTTGGCCGCAATAATGCGTTCACTATGCTGTTGGTAGTAGCTTACCCGCACTCCTATTTTTTTTATTCATTATTAAACCTACACCTACATTACCCCTATTTGATTTTGTATTTATAGCCCTGTATTCACCTGACCAAAAGTCTTGTTCCTCCTGCCACCGAACTTCACTAATTACCACTATATCTTACTTTAACCTATCCGTTTCTCTTTTTAAATTTTCTAACCTACCGGCCCGATTAAGGGATCTGACATTCCACGCTCCGATCCGTAGAACGCCAGTTTTCTTTCTCCTGATAACGACGTCCTCTTGAGTAGTCCCCGCCCGGAGATCCGAGTGGGGGACTATTTTACCTCCGGAATATTTTACCCAAGAATTCGCCATCATCATTTAATCATACAGTAAAGCTGCATGCCCTCGGAAAAATTACGGCTGTAGTTTCCCCTTGCTTTCAGCCGTTCGCAGTACCAGAACAGCGAGGCCTTTTTGGTTGTTGTTACAAGGCCAGATCAGTCAATCATCGAGACTTTTGCCCATGCAATACTGAAAAGACTGCTGCCCCTCTTCAGGAACCACGCGTTTATCTGGCCTCTCAACAGATACCCCTCCGTTGTGGTTGTACCGGCCATCTGTATCGCTGAGGCACGCAATCCTCCCCACCAACGGCAAGGTCCATGGTTCATGATCAGAATAAAAAGTGCCATAACTGTTTTGATATTCCATACTGCCTTGTCGCTTTCAAAGTGCTTAAATAAACAATATTCCATATACTACAGTCTATTTCCCCATAAATTCCTTAAGTAAATTAATAAACCATATATCCAAACACTACCTTGTGTGCTATAAATTGTTTAAATGAGAGGTATTCTAGACATTACCTTGTCTACCAGAAATTGTTTAAATAATATTACATACCTGCAATGGATTTGATGTCAAATTCTTTAAATAATTAAACTATAATCCATACACTCCCCTTTTATCCCATAAGTTGTTTAAATAAACAATGTTCCACACATTCCCTTGTATACCAGAAGTTGTTTAAACAATATTCCATACACTGCAATCTGTTTGCCACCAAATGGGCAATCAACAGTCTTGTTCCCACCTGTTTCTTGGTGGTGAAGGGGAGGGGAGATGAGGGCGGAGAGGAGGTGTTAATTATCTGATAAATTTAATTAATTAATCAATCAATTTGATAGAGTGTGAGGAGGTATTCGAATAACTCAGGCCTGAGTGAGGGGGAGGGAGGAGTGTTGGAGGTTTGCAGAGGGTTTGTGGATGAGGAGAGGGAGGGGAGGGAGGGTTTCTCAGAAGGACAGACTGTTCCCAGGGGTCACAAACCACTTAGTAGAACGGTAGGTTAAGGAGAATAGGGGGGGGGGGCTCTGAATGTATGCAACCCACATTAACAAAAAGCACTAATGGCAGCTTTCCCCACTACTGTGGGTTACACTATCGCAGTCTGACACGTAGCTTTGCCTCTGATGGTATGTACATGGGAGGAACTTTAAATTCTTAAAAACTCTCAATTTCTACTATTCGAGAACTACGAGTTTGTCTTCTGGCTGAAATGACCTAGTCTTCAAGGGGACCTGAAACCCAAAGGTCTCATTCTCTGCTCTTTCTGCGTCCTTGTAAGTTGAGTGTCAGCTGAAAACTCGCTAACTCTAGCTTCCAGTGTGCGACCATTTGCTTTTTCCCCAACCTGAACAGCTTACGATAAGGTCAATGTTTTCTGCTGACAGCGATAAGAAGATAAATTCAAACACTGAGAATAATGTCACAATGTAGCTTGGTATTCACAGGAAAAGTGGCGTGAGAGGCACACCGAGAACTGCATGTTCGGCTTATCTTAAGAGGCTCTAAGAGCATTAGCTCGCAAGTTGACGCAACGCCTCGAATGACCGATAAATTAGCCGAGAGATATTGCGTTATAAATTTCCGTGAAGCCTAATTGATCGCCAACATTAAGCACTTCTCCACAGTCTTGTATGCACTTTCGCTCGGCATGTTAATCGACGGAATGAACTGGACTCAGATCCGAATTTAGAAGAGGAGATGCTGTCGGAAAATGTCTCTAGACCTGTCAAAATATTTTAAGGGGAGAGCCAATTGTCCTATACTACGGTTGTTCATTTTCCGAAGTTCTAGACTCTCTATCTCAGAAACTGTTGAAGTAAGTGATTCGAAATACCTACACTGTATTAACTACAATGGAGGGTTTCAGTTCACAGGGAAAGTTGTGACTTTGGCTGAACGGATTGCGACGTACACAACAAAAATACAATGTAACTGTGACAATAGCGTTAAAGAATTTTAAGGAATGGATAGACAGCATCATTCACCCAAGACCACAGAGTGAATGCTCGCCATGGTGGATACGGTGTAATGAGGTTGTTTTGAACGCGGAGGTTGTGCAAGTGATTAGTGACGCAGTTCCCAACATCTCAACTGCTTTCCGATTTGAGTGATTGGCCACTGTCTCTGCTAGTCGTTTGTCAGTATTCTACCTGAATAAGTTGTAATAAAGGGAAACAGTTGATGACTCTTTGCATTTCACAACTATTTGTATTGCCTTAGGTCGTCGTCGGCGGAGACCTTCACTCTTCCGCTAGTATATATGCCTACCGTGTCACTAAATTCAGTTCACCTTGAGCAAATGCCTTAGGTGACAGCACGGAAAATTCTTGCGTGAGATTCACATGCACACGCAGCGTACTCGATGACGTGTCTCAAACAGAATGTGTGGTGTCACCGCCAGACACCACACTTGCTAGGTGGTAGCTTTTAAATCGGCCGCGGTCCGCTAGTATACGACGGACCCGCGTGTCGCCACTGTCAGTAATTGCAGACCGAGCGCCACCACACGGCAGGTTTAGAGAGACGTACTAGCACTCGCCCCAGTTGTACAGCCGACGTTGCTAGCCATGGTTCACTGAGAATTACGCTCTCATTTGCCGAGACGATAGTTAACATAGCCTTCAGCTACAGTTGCTACGACCTAGCAAGGCGCCGTATTCATTTGCTATAATACTTCTGTATCATCAAGAGCAATGTTCTACAAATGTGGATTAAAGTTAAGTATTCCAGAAGCTACGTACTTTTCTTTATAGCATTCATTACGTATCCTGTTTCAGACTGCTTGAGTTTAACGCGTGCATTTCGGCCTTCTCTAGCTATACAACAGAATGACCTCGTCCATGGCATCCGACACGGATTTCGAGAACTGGCGCTTTTCTCACATGCCTGATAGAAATGGATCACGGCGAACGGGGAATTCTGTGTCTACTGAGTTGCAAAGAGCATTTGACGCTGTACAACAGCAACGCCTGTTGACGGACGGACCACTGTACGGCCGATGAAACGAGGCTGGGTCTGACGGCGCCCCGCGCGCTCCAGCCACGGCACTGTCTCCAGCCACGCCGCCAAATGCTGATGCTTTCGTATCTTCGTGAATGTGAGATTAAAGCGCATTTCGTCAGTTTCAAAACTATCGTTTCCACTATTTTCAAACCTAAATTTACTGAATGAAAGAGCTAGTTTCTATTAAATTTACGGAAACGTAATTCAGTGCCAACCTTACCTGTCATTTTCGCTGGACACAAACGAAAAATTTGTACTTTTGTAGCATTGCAGGCTTGTAAATCTTCATCTCGACGAGCCATCCCACCCTCTGGTATTGCTTTCCTCGCCTTCATAAAGCTTCCCGTCCTTCTTGCTGTTTCACAGAATGGATGCCAATAATCGACAGCCTTGCAAGTCGTAGACCATAGTTTAGTCGGTCCTAGTCAGCTTAGGTTTTCTTAGTATGTGTACGAGGGTTGGAACTTTAATAGTGGCAAATATTTGTTTACAGCTCGTACAAAATAAATACGTGTTTCAGAGTTTTACTGATCTTCAAAGCAGTCACCAGCATTGTCTATAACCCGTTTCCAGCGATGTGGAAGTCGTAGGATACTCTTAGCAGTGCCAGTTGTGTTGACAGTTCGAGCGGCGCGGTCTATTGCCGGACGAATTTGTAGCAGTTCTGAAGCAAATGCCAGAAGTGTTTCCTTCAGTTTACAAATCGAGCTAAACTCTCAAAGGGCTTAAGTGAGAGGAGTGCAGTAGGTACTATAACACTTTGCAGCCCCATCAGTCAAACAAATCAGTAACAAAATGGCTCTGAGCACTATGGGACTTAACATCTGGGGTCATCAGTCCCCTAGACCTTAGAACTAGTTAAACGTAACTAACCTAAGGACATCACACGCATCCATGGCCGAGGCAGGATTCGAACCTGCGACGGTAGCGGTCGCGCGGTTCCAGACTGACGCGCTTACAACCGCTCGGCCAACCCGGCCGGCCAAATCAGTAACAGCTCACACTGTACGTGCTTGAGCACTGTCCTACAAAATGATGGTCAGATCCTGCAGAAAGTGTCATCACTTCTGTCTCTAAGGTGGTCGTAGGTTGTGTTCCAAAAATGAACAGCATAGAGACAGAAGTGATGACACTTTCTGCAGGACCTGACCATCATTTGGAGGACAATACTCAAGCATGTAAAGTGCAAGCTGTTACCGATTTGTTTGACTGATGGGGCTGCTAAGTGCTATAACACCTACTGCACTCCCCTCACTTAAGCCCTCGTGAGTTCAGCTCGATTTCTAAACTGAAGAAAACACTTCACGGCCTTAGCTTCAGAACTACTGCAGATTCGTCGGGCAATAGACTGCGCCTCTAGAACTGTCAACACAACTGGCACTGTTAAGAGTATCCTACGACTTTCACATGGCTGGCAACGGGTTATACACAATGCTGGTGACTACTTTGAAGGTCAGTAAAATTTTGAAACACGTATCTGTTTTGTACGAGCTGTAAATAAATAGTTGCCACTGTTAAAGTTCCAACCCGTTGTGTGTGTGTGTGTGTGTGTGTGTGTGTGTGTGTGTGTGTGTGTGTGTGTGTTATTTATCATTAGAAGGACCGTCTGCCCCGACAGCTGAGTGGTCATCACTACGGAATGCCGTGTAAAGGGTCCCGGGTTCGATTCCCGGCTGGGTTGGAGATTTTCTCCGCTGAGGGACTGAATGTTGTCCTCATCATCGTCATCTCATCCCCATCGACGTGCAAGTCACCAAAGTGGCGTCAACTCAGTCGGCTTTCGGCCGTAGTCGCGTGCGGACCGGCTCCGGCGCGGGAGAGTGCACCGCACTTGTTCACTTCTGCGTCGCGGTATTTCGTGTTGTGTAGCGTCTGTTACTACTGCGCCTCGTGGCGCACTGTTAACGCCGAACGACAGTTAGAGTAACATTCCAAGCTGAACATGCACGGCCACGCGCTTATGAAATTGAACAATTCATTCGCGAAGAGCTACGTCTGGACTCGCAGAAAGTGATAGGTATTCACTTCTCTATCACTGACAGAATCGTTTATATTAAGATGACGACGGAGGAAGCATGTGCTGAGGTAGTTCGACGACACGCACACGGATTCAAGTTCAAGCACTCTGACGGGCATATTGGAGAGTTAACGGTAGATCCGCTAGTTTCGGTATTCGAACACTTCGGGTCTTCGAGCTCCCTTTCATAGTGCCACAAGACGTGGTCGTCGAATCTTTCCGAACCTACGGCAATGTTGTGGAGCACATCGCGGAAAAATTGAAGACGTTCACGACATACCACGTGTTGAATGGTGTCCGCCAAATAAAAATCGATCTCTCCAAACATGTACCGTCCTATGTGCTGACAGGTGGTGTGCGAGCCATCAGCCATCGCTATGTATGACAGCCAGCTGCAGACGTGTGCCGGCTGCGGACAAGAGGTTCATGTTCGGCCAGACTGTCTCCACCGACGTTTGCTCCAGGTCCCGACCAGTGACGCGGCTACCAAAGTGATGTCACTTCTTTACCAGACTGCTGTGCTACAGCCGTACACAGCCCCGATGCGCCACTTCAGGAACCGCGTGTTCTCTGCCCGGCACTCCCCACTGGAAATGACGGTGCTGCAGCGACCTCACCGGCACCATCTCCTCTGATAGCTACGACATCACCAACTCTCCAGAGCTCGATGGACATCAATGAGAGTGCGGTGCCTGCCTCTGCTTTTCTTCAGATGGGTGCGACCTCGGACACTGAACATCCACATTCTGATACAGAACAACACCTCTGAAAGCAGTGGTCGCCCAGAAAACGGAAGAAGAGAAGTCAAATGCCGTCGGACGACACACTTCTTCATGTGGCATCACAGGCAGTGGAGCGGATACAAGACAGTGATCTCCATTCGAGCGCCCTGACGACAGGAGTCGCCACTCCTGATGTCCCATCTGAGGAACGATCTCACACGACTACGATGGATTCCATGGAGGGAACATTCCTGGACCCCACTATAGCAGCGTCACCACAACTCGCCCTCGAGGAGTGCGACAGTCGCTTGCCGTCTGTTCCAGTCTCCTGGGCTGATGATGTCGACGATGGAGCAGATCGAGGTGGTCGCCCTCCCATCAGGCAGTGACCCACCTTCCACCCAGTGACTGCGGCTGCAGTGACTGCGTCGGATGTTACACGCCAGTTGGACATCTCTGCCGTAACATCTGTGCTAATGGTGGGAGCACACTCACAACACTACTGTATCGTGACAGTGAATCTGGCCACCATTAGGGTTCCCCATAAACTGGCAATGTTTCGAGAGACCACGTATCCTGCTGATGTCGACACTGCCCTCCTCCAAGAAGTGATCGTCGCTAATTTCTATGCCCCCACTGGCTACACGTCACACATCCCCCATGGTTCTGACAACTGTAGTGGAGTCACCATCCTCCTCTGTTCTGGACTCCCTGATGAAGTTGTAGTGTACCTTCCTAATGCTAGAGGTATGGCTCCAACGCTGTTCGGCGTCCGCATCCTCAATGTACATGCGCCGTCCGGCTCCAGTCGACGTCGTGATCGACACATCTATTTTGCTGACGAGGTAACGTCGCTTTTTGAGAGTCACCTGGATTAAATGGTCGTCGGTGGCGATTTCTACTCCACTCAAGGGCCTGATGACAAACTTCCACATCATTCCACATGTGTGGCCCTCTCCGTCATCATCGACAGACTTCAGCTAGTTGACACGTGGACAAAGGTTCACGGCACCCATGCAGATTTCACATACTATACGGCGCATTTATCCGGTCTCTCCTCACACGTTCCCTTGCTGCCGACACTCGACATGCCGAAGTATGGCCTCTGGCTTTCTCTGACCTCGACGCCTACATCTGCGATGTCGTCCTCGCCTGCCAACAGGTGTGGCACAGTCGCAGCTTGTGGAAATTAACCGTTTCCTACCTGACTGTCCCTGATTGCCGACGGATCGTTGAGGATGCGTGGGCCCTCTGTCGTAGACGTCGCCCCGTATACACATCCACCTTATTCTGGTGGCTATCCTGTGTGAAACCAGCTCAACGCAGGGCACTGATGAGACATAGTGAAGACTTCAAAGCTTGGTGAGCGAGCACCACGGACTTTTGTGATGAGGTGCTTCGTGACTGCACTTCGATGGGCGTTCTCTCCTGTCTGTCACACGATAGTGCATCGCGCTAAAGTGCAGATCAGTTCTCTATTGCGACGATGCTTGGAAGGGACCCTTGTCAGATCCTATGCCTTACGAAACCCCATCGATGTACCACCTCCTCACAGAAAGCAGACGTCGTCGTCGAGCTCTCATCCACGACCTCACTGATGTGGAAGGATGTGGAAAGATGACGATACACTATGCAATGCGCCATTGGTCACACTTCCTATTCTCATTTCCTCCGATTGTACGCTGCCATCCCACATCCCTCAACCTTAATTAAGGAGGTAGCAGCACTGACTGTCAACACCGTGCCAGACGACGTGGCTCAAGAACTTTAGGAACAAGTGACCTCCGATCAATTCCTAGATGCTATCAATACGGGAGCTGCCAACAAGTTCCCTGGACCTCACGGCCCCCCTCTCGACTTGTACAAGTGTTTTAGCTATCTTTTGGTACCTACTACGGCGTTCATCTGTCGTGAACTGATGTCACCCACAACGACGATCCCAGCCACCTTCCTTGATGGGGTCATCATCCTGGTCCCTAAGCCGCATGAGCTATCACGGATCTGTAATTACCGGCCCATCACTCTACTCAACAATGATATGAAACTTTTTACGCGTTTGTTGGCCCTACTACTAAAGAAGGCAGCTAGATAAGTCACCTCAATTGATCAGACTTCGCTGGGGGTGACAACAACATCCGTATGGCCCTTTGCCATTACAAGGACATGATCGCGCTCACGTGGTCGCAACATTTCCCTGGCGCATTAGCATCACTTGACTTCAGTCCGGCATTCGACCGTGTCGACCATACCTTTCTGAAATCGGTCCTCCAAAACATGGGTTTTCCAGCTCGTATAGTAACAGTCGTAATGTGGCTCTTCGGCGGCGCGACTTCAAGAATACTCTGTAATCATCGCCTCGCTGCGTCTCTAGCGATCGAGCGCTCTGTCCGACAGGGTTGCCCACTTTCCACAATACTGTATGCTTTGGCAGTAGAGCCCCTACTCCAAGGGCTTTTGCCAATGCCTGGTGGGCCTGACATTGCATGGACACCGCTTCTGTTGTGCAGCCTATGCTGACGATATAGTCGTCTACCTCCGCAATGAAGATGATGTTCGCGCAGCTCTGACTTGGGTGGCGCCATATGGGAAGGCATCGGACAGATCTCTTAATATTTCGAAATCGAAGGTTCTGCTCATTGGTGAGGGTCTACCTGAGAGTTATGTCGCTCCTCTAAGTGTGGCCACCAGCGTCCGCTGTTTGGGCGTTGATTTTTGAATGACCTCCGTCGTTCAGTGGCAACCAATAGTCGACATCTCCTCCAAACGATCAGGGCTGGCCTTGTGAACCACCGGCTTAGATCCCTCGACATTGTACAGCATGCAGAATATGTGAATGTTTACCAAGCCTCACGCATCCCCCATGTGGCACAAGTGTTCCCGGTTCCGATTACCCTCGCACGTCGTGCGTTGATGCCGATGGCATCCTTTGTCTGTACCGGGATGTTATTTAAAGTTCAATATTCCTCCCTTTCCCTCCCACGGGAGGCACAGAGTTACAGCACTTTTTCTTAGCTCCCAAATGAAAGTCTGGCGTCGCTGCCCGACGAGGCTGACCGGACTGCTTTTGCAAGAAAATGCGGTCTGCCCCGGTCATGTTATCCGACATTCCACCCCCCTTTTATCACTTTCGGTATTTCTTTCTTGAATTAAGTTACATGCTGAGCTCCTTACCCCTTGCACGTATACTCCAGGCAAAGACTGTACATGACTCATTACAAATGTGTCGAAACCCCAACCCCACTGAACACAAGTTTCCCCAGATCATATGGCGTCGTGCGTGGAATGCAGTGCATGCTGGTTACTTCGACACCGGCGTTCAGTCCACCTGATGTATCACCGTCAATGGCAAAAAAGTCAACCAGTCTCGTTTGCAACGCATCCGCCTCGCTGACACACCACTCTTTGTGCACTGTGGTGTAGAGGAAACTGACACTCATCGATTCTCCGTCGTGTGACGTCTAGAGGCTCGCGCAGCATATCTTGGCCTTCCTTACCCGAAAGACACCTGCTCATATCACTTTCCTCACGCTTTTATTCCCTGATGTGATTCATTACCCGGCAACAAAAAGTAACGCTGTGAATTCGATACGCTGTCATAAAGCCCGCTACCTTTATGGCCCCAATGGGAAATCAGAACTAGGTTATTGGACGTACCTTAACGATCGACACTATGCACTTGTTCGCAACCCCAGATACAAGCAGCTCTTTTCCAGTTTTCTACAGAGCGCCTTTCATGACGCGCCTTCCAGCTGGAACGTCCGAGCCATGATGTTGTGAGCGCACTACAAACAGAATCCCCACAAAAATTTGGATGTTCCGCCAATCGGAAGGCGCTAGTGACTGCTGGAATTCTGGTGCATAGACTACTATAATACAAAAAATTTTAAAAATGAAACAAAACAAAAAGTTGATAAATACAAGAAAATGGAAATATACATACAAAAAACGCAGAAAACAAACAAAAATGCAATAAAATAAACTAAAAAAACAAAATCCCGTACACAACTACTTTCATTTTCATCGCTACTCTCTACGTTCTTCCCCCCTACTTTCTTCCTTTCCTACACCCTTGTAGTAATAGGTTAGTTGTTTTGGGATGGGCGTAGATTTTTTTTTTTTTTTTTTTTACAAGTGGCAAGTGAGGGTGGCAAGAAGTTTTTTGTTTGTTTGTATTTTCCCTTTCTTGTCCAGGGGTGGAAACAAAAGTGGTAGAGCAAAAAAAAAAGTAAGGCGATCCGTCGGGAAAAAAGAAGCTGAGCGGTCAGCACGACAGAATGCCATGCAAAGGGGCTATTAGCTGCTATTGTTTCGTACTGAGCTTCCGTAGAACATCAGTGTATTAATAATGTACCAAATGAGGAATAACGTGGCGCCGCAGTCCGGGTAGGCTTCAAACACTGTGAACACTGTGTGCCGGTCCCACAGGCATCGCAGAGGCAGAGGGCGCGGGACGCAACTGTGACGTCACAGGGCGACAGCGCGGCCGCCGACATGGGAGCGCGGGGAGGCCAGGAGCGGGCGGGCCGCCCCAGCACAGTCGGCCACTCCTGTTCAACAACGAGGGCGAATTTACCTTCTGCTGTGACATGCACAACAACGGAACCAGAAGTAAAACTACACTGTGCATTCCTCTCTAGCATTCAGAACTGAATTTGCTTTCAAAAGCCTTTTACAGGTCCCTAACAGACATGGGCCACTAAATTACAAACAATCACATATTTATCAGAATATTTGGTCTCGAAGGTACAAATTCTGGTTTAGACTAACTTCGTATTATACAGGATTTTTACGTCTCCAGTATATAGGTGCCTGATGGTGCTCCTGGAAATCACTCAAGTTACATATTGCAGAGTGTGAATTCTGTACTACCACCGCCGGGAAAATGCCCCTATCGGAGCAGAAAAAAGGCTAATATGCTCCTGTTTTAAAAGACTCTTGACTGAAAAGTGACGTACCAGCTGCCTTATTCTACCATCCTCAGCACGTTTAAAAACTTTCCCAAAATTTTGGCACGCGAACATAATAGCGTTTTTTATGTTGAGAGAGAAAGAGACAGTGACAGTGGGAAAGTGACGGAAAACTAACAAATACTGCAAGATAGTAGAGAGTTGTTGTGGTGCAGAAAGAGTGATGGAGACAATGGCAGTGTGAGGGTAAGAGAGAGACACTATGGGAGTGGAACATAGCTGACAGTGACAGAACAGTCCAAGGGTCGCCGAGAGCCGACTGTAATGACAGAGAGAATCTATGGTCACTACACCGAGGAAGAGAGAGATAGTGACAGCAAGAAGAGATAGCAGTAGTGGGAACGAATGAAGCACAGAGACACAAAATGATAATGAATTATACAATTTTTCGGCCAAACCTCGGTATTAGTCTGAATGGAAGGGAAGTTGACAACGATCGCCAGGGGCTGTCCTCACCCTCTTGGGGATAATGTACGAATTAGTCTTTTCCAGAAAACGTATCAACGACGTGTGATTTGTGATTCTTCAGTTTCTCCCAGCGTATTTCTTGTTCGAATAGTCCACGGGTGAACTGCCGGTCCATAGTGTCCAACGGGCGCAATATTTCGGCGATCAGACATGTCGCCATCGTCAACTGCGCTGACGAACTGAACTCCTGAGGGTGGGCGGCCATCTTAAATCCCCTCCTCCCCTCGCGAGGCGTTCTCTCCGCAGTCTGCACCCGCGCGTCAGCGAGCGGTGAGACGTTGGCGTCTAATAAAAAAGACGCTCAGCAAAGGAAACGAACAGGCGACCAGGGCGGACGAGGCAGTTACACCGACGCCACCACAGACGTCGACGCCAACGTCTCACCGTCCGCTGACGCGCAGGCGCGGATCCCGGAGAGAACGCCTCGCGAGGGGAGGGGATTTAAGACGGCCGCCCGCCCTCAGGAGCTCTCCCCCATCTGCTCCTATTACTCGAACATATCCGCATCCTCTACACCTCCCGCCGTCTCGAACCCCCTCACCCCCTGGTTGCTCCTCTCCTCTCCCATCCCTGCCCCCTGCCACGTCTTCACCGTTGTGCCCCCCTACCCTCCATCTCTACACCCTACATCTCCTTTCCCAAGGTGGCTTCCATCAACTCCCCCTCCCGGATGATGCCCTCTCTCCCTCCATTTATCGCTCCTATCAACTCTGATCCTCACTCCCCCTCCTTTCCTCTGTCCTTTCCCTGGGCTCCCTCTTCTCCCCTTCCGTCCTGTTTTCTCCCCACTAAACCTCTCCCTACCTCCCTTCTCCCCCCCCCCCCCGAGTCCTTTTGTATTCCCCTCCTCTGCCTACCCCGCTCCCTGTCGCGTCTGCCCAGCGCCCCCCACCCCTCTTATGGGTCCTCATCCTCCATCAGCTCCTTTCCCGGCTCCCCCCTTCGCTTTTACTCTCCTTTCCCCCCGTTTTTATTTTCCCATCATCTGTCCAGTTTCCCCCCACCTGCTCTCGGCTGTGGTATGTCACATTTGCCAACTTTTTAGTGCAGTGTTCCAGTGACTATTCAGTGTTGTTCGTCTTTCTCGTGTTGCAAACAGAAACCATGCTGTCGCTAGGTGTGAATTTTATGTCTTTTGCGAACAGAAACCAGACTGTCGCCGTGTTGTTTAATTGTCTGTCTATTGTTTTACCTGTCTGCTTCGTATGTATTTTATTAGCATCATCATCCCTCTGTTCTTTGTTTTAAGTTCCACGACTTCTTTTCGCCATGTTACTCTTTAAGTTTCCGATTTTATCGCCTGTTTTTATTATTTATTCTCTTCATCATTCTAACAAAGTCTGTAGGCTGAAGAGCGGCATACTAAGCTGCTGCCAGCCCGCCCCCTTCGGGGGGAATTGAAATTCAATAAAGAAAAAAAAAAAAAACAAAAATCAGGAGCTCAGTTCGTCAGCGCACCTGACGATGGCGACATGTCTGATCGCCGAAATATTGTGCCCGTTGGAAACTATGGACCGGCAGTACACCCGTGGACTGTTTGTACATGGGATTTGTTAGGATATACACTGAGGCGCCAAAGAAACTGGTATAGGCATGGGTATTCAGATACAGAGATACGTTAACAAGCAGAATACTGCGCTGCGGTCGGCAACGCCTATACTGGACAAGTGTCTGGCGCAGTTGTTAGACCGGTTACTACTGCCACAATGGCAGGTTATCTAGATATAAGTGAGTTCGAACATGGTGCTATAGTCAGCGCACGAGCGACGGGATACAGCATCTCCAAAGTAGCGATGAAGTGCAGATTTTCCCTGATGACCATATAACTAGTGTACTGTGAATATCAGGAATTCGGTAAAACATCAAATGTCCGACATCATTGCGGCCGGAAAAAGATCCTGCAAGAATGGGACCAACGACGACTGAAGAGAAATGTGCAACGATCCAGAAGTGCAACCCTTCCGCAAATTGCTGTAGATTTGAGTTCCGGGCCATGAACAGGTGTCAGCGTATGACCCATTCATCGAAACATCATCGATATGGGCTTTTGGAGCCGAAGGCCTACACGTCTACCGTCGATAACTGCATGACACAAAGCTTTACCCCTCGCCTGGGCCTGTCAAGACGGGCATTGGACTGTTGATGACTGGAAACACGTTGCCTGGTCGGACGAGTCTCGTTTCAAATTGTATCGAGCAAATGGAAGTGTACGGGTATGGAGACAACCTCGTGAATCCATTGACCCTGCTTATCAGCACGTGACTATTCAAGCTGGTGGAGGCTCTGTAATGGTGTGGGGCGTGTGCAGTTGGAATGGTATAAGACCTCTGATACTTCTAGATACGACGCTGATAAGTGACACGTATGTACGCATCCTGTCTGATCACCTGCATCCATTCATGTCCATTGTGCATTCCGACGGACTTGGGCAATTCCAGCAGGACAATGCGACACCTCACACGTTCAGAATTGATACAGAGTGACTCCAGGAACACTCTTCCGAGTTTAAACACTTCCGCTGGCCACCAGACTCACCAGACATGAACATTATTGAGCGTATCTGGGGTGCCTTGCAACGTGGTGTTAAGAAGAGATCTCCACTGTTACGGATTTATGGACAGTCCTGCAGGATTCATGGAGTCAGTTTGCTGCAGCACTGCTTTAGACGTTAGTCGAGTCCGTGCCTCGTCGTTTTGCGGCACTTCTCCGTGTTCGCGGGAGCCCTACACGATATTAGGCAGGTGCACCAGTTTCTTTGGCTCTTTAGTTTAATTACGTATATAAATGAAATGACTTTGATTTGCACCGACTTGGCATCAGGTGGTGTACGCCGATATTTCCGAGGCAAGCTCAGCACTTGAAATGTTCCGACTGAAATGAGGGGTAATCACATTTCCAATCATGATTGCCGACCACGACTGGCAATAATTTCATAATACGTAACAATTTCGGAGTTGGAGGCTTGGTTCGGTTCTCACAGCACAGCTAAAGCTAGGGTGTTGTATCGCTTTCATATAATTTCCTATAGAGTAATATATCATTATCTTACATATATGTATTTCACGAGTGTGCTTTATTTTCGTATTATCACACAGATATCGTCATGATGACAGTTATCGAACGCAATTGGCTAATTACAGTAGTTTCACCATCTAATGCAACTAGTCAGCATTGTGTCGCGTCGCTGCACACGTTCTGTCCCCCCGCCTGGCTGAATGAGGATGCTAACGACATTGTGGGTTTAGTTTGCATTGTTATCAACCTTTATAAGGGAGATGAGAGGCTGGAGGCAGTTAGGTTACAGAAGATTGGTGACTCTGGTGTGGTTGGCAGGAATGGTTTTCAGAAGCAGCAATTTTTACTCTTTCTTTGTTCACTTTATTGTTCTAACAAAACATTTATTTAGTAAGGTGTGGGGCTAGAGCTGTTTGTCAGAATGTCAGATGCTTTCAGTAATTACCAGGAAGGATCTCTAACAGAGGCGAGTGCTTGACTCTCACTCGGTTGCTAACTACCGGCCACTTGGCCTAACTAACCAATCATTGACACTGTGAACTACTTCACAAATACTCACAAGCCACTTCGCGCACAACACAAGAAACAGGTACCAAGTAGTAACTTCTTCCTGTTATTCGCTAAAATTCCTCTAAAAATGTTCAAATTTGTGTGAAATCTTATGGGACTTAACTGCTAAGGTCATCAGTCCCTAAGCTTGCACACTATTTAACCTAAAATATCCTAAGTACAGACACACACACCCATGCCCGAGGGAGGACTCGAACCTCCGCCGGGACCAGCCGCACAGTCCATGACTGCAGCGCCCTAGACCGCTCGGCTAATCCCGCGCGGCAAAATTCCTCTATTGTAGCTCTTGAGACAGGGACAGACAGTCTATTTCAGCACTATTCCAATGAATATTGCAAACCACTACTTAGCTTGCAATTACTGTGCGTCCACGAAAGCCTTCCGCCGTCGTCTCGTACCTGGAGTGTTTACTGCCGCACGAGGTACCGCCCCCTGGATGCTCCGCCCTGGAACCGAACACCCCCTGCTCACTGCTACGGTCTTAACCAACTCTGGTTGCACGTGCTCCTTTCCAGTCTCTTCCTGGAACATTCCCTTTGACCTTTCCTTCGACATGTGATCGCCTTGATGTTTCATTATCTCTCTAAATCGTACTCGGGATTCTTTGATTCCTATTATTCCGTCGACGTCGACTCTGGCGCCGTTGAAGAGGCGTCGAGTTGAAACGTTTCATACTTTTTAGCTTGCGTTGTGTACTGTCACGCTCACTCGTTTACAGTTTAGTTTTGTACTTCACGTTTGTCCGCATTCAGTAGTACACAATTACATTAAAGTATCAATTTTCCAGTAAGCATCTAATCCTACATACATTACCTACATTTCGTGCTCCCAAATTTCCTCTCTCTTTTTATCATCTGTGTGAATGAGAGAGTGAGTGTGGATGTTGAATTTGTCTTTCACATCGTAGCAGTGCAGCATCCGGCTGTCTGCTGTCCTTGCAACAGTGTAGCCAACGCATCTTTCTCAGTCGAGGCAAAGAGATTCGTACCCTTTCGGTAGTCGTTCGACAGTAGTTAAGTTGGTGGTGGAAAGGATCCCACTGGTCTCTTCCGGCTACCTGGGGGAAGTTCGTTGCGGGGAGAGCGTGCTCTCGACACTCGCGGCTGTTCCTCTGGTGAGTGAAGACGACACTCTCGAGGACGACTCGGCGCTGGTGAGTGTGTTAATGTGTGGTCGTGTGTAGCTTTTCTAACTGATGTACACGTTTCATCTGCCAGTTCATTTTCAAATTCGGTAGTGGACTTCTTATATTTTTCAGAGTGCGTACTGTAATGGTCGCCTGGTCGGTAGATATAGCTAATTGCTATAATCGCACTATTTCACTCCCATTTACGGAGCTTGTTAGCACTTGATGTTAGGTTGGCGCCATTAAAATGCATTGTGTTGTGGTAATCGCTGCTACTTGCTGGATCGCTGCTGTGTCTCGATGCTGATGCTGGCTCTAAATCTGGTTGTCTAGGGTTAAAAACATGAGGTCCCGTGTTTTTTATGTGCTTTTGATGATAAAGAACGAGCGAAACCAACAAATATGTAAACTTCAAATATTTATTACTCTGGTGGCCATCTGAATTCCACGGTCCACCAAAGACCATGACTCAACACAAAGTAGTACTTCCGTTACATGTTCTTTGCATTGTTTATCCACCTCAAACAATAACACACAAACACACTTTACCAAAGTGACATTCCGACTGCCTCCCGACCGTTCTTGCTGCTTGTATTTATAACATTGTCAAAGAACTACTAAAAAGAGATATAGTTTACAAGTCACATGTACATCTGTTATCATAATTTGTGCAGAAAAGTTATTAATTTGCATCGAGTGACATAATTTAACATGTTATTAAAATGACAGACAGATTTGTTGACTTGACAGAAAAATTCTTTGTTACAAAAAGGCCGTTTTTTAGAAGTTTGTCAATTGACTTCTCTAATTTGCATAAATAAGTAAATAACATGAATTATTAAGAATTACGTTGGTTTTCGTCTAAAATAGGATTGATTTCGTGAATACTGAGTGAAACCGCTCCTAATGAACAAATAGGTTTCATTGGGTGAATTTTATTTAAGGAGATCCAAAATACCTAAGTTGGCCACTATTTTTCGTACTTCATATTAATTATTTAAGATGAACTTAGTGTTTTTACATGATGACATTTGCTGTATCAGTAATCAAGTGATATAAACTTTTGTGTGGGTCAGTTACTCAGTATAATTTAATGGGTTGACTGTTTATGGAGACATGTTATGCAATCATTGTTAACATACACAATAACTTTTCTATAATCATAAATACTCGTAAACTGGTTGAATTTGGAGGGTATCGCATACTTCGGTACAGTAAAGCCTTTAATATGTTCCGTTACAGTACCTAGTAAGCGTTTCCGGTCAGTGCTTAGTGTAACCAGAACACGTGATGCAGGAAGTTCGTTACTCCAGCAAATGTTAAAAATTCAATTCTCTGACTTCTCTTTGAACTGGAATGTGTGTATGAACTTTTATGGTGTGTATGTGTTTTATTTCTTCTACTTTTCATTTCGTTTCAATTTTAAAATTGGGCAGATATTTTCATAACACTTGGTGGGGATTTCACCGTGTGTACCTTCAGTGCCACCTTGAATAAGTTTTATTCTTAATTCCGCGTGATATTTGATTGCTACTTGTGTCTACACGTTAATATTTGCGTTCTTCAAGTTTTCACGAGTCTTAGTAACGTTGATTTGTTCGTGAATATTCTCGCATCTGTGGGTATTTCAGGTCACGTCATGTACAAGGTGATCCAGATAAATTTCTTTGTCGGAAACTGTTCCGTAGTATTCGTATTCGCAATAACTTAATCATAGTGTTAGGCATGAACCTCTGAGCTTTTGACATATTGTCATGGGCAAAATTCTTTTTATCCTTATTCTTGTGTGTGTCTGAATCGTGTTTCTGTGAACTTCTCCCACGCGCGCCAAGTTTTTCTTTACATTTATCATCGCAAATCAATTAAATAAAGGGTGACGGTACATCATAGTTCAGAACTACTTTGATAATTTTTAATATCATGTCTTATTTTAATAAGCTATGTCAACTGTGATGACTGTTTGTCAGGCACACACCTCCCTGTTTGTAAGATTATTTGTAATACATCCCACCTGGCTTTCTGAAGCGCAAAAGGTAGGCCTTAGATTTGTAGACATTTTTCTGCCTATCTTATTCTTTATATTGAGGCTTAAGCTCCTGCTAGCTCTGAATTATTTGATTGACGTCTACACTCCAACCGTTCCCACATGTTCATTCCATATACTCACTTGCTTAGCAGTGATTAATTCAGTTCCTATATTAAATTTTCTCAATTTAATTAAATTGGGTGGCTACCCAGCAAAATTTTCAGGCACACGAAACTTACAGTAGACTACAGAGTTCCACATTGACTAACTTCCCTCAATCTCTGTTTGTAAGTCACTTTCCAGATAACCATTCACCCATTAGTAACCATTTAAAGTGTACTACTTGCTTGCGTGTTTGCCCAGAAAATGATGTCCAGCTGCTTTGGAAAACATTATGTGCCCCAGATAACCCGTCTGGCTTCACGCACGCATACGAAACAGCGCTCACTCCTCGTTATGATCTGACGTCTAGTAAGATTTTTCTGGCAGAAAACCCGAAGAGATTCTGCTCATACATAAAGCACACCACTGCGCGATAACAACGGTGAAGCCACTAATGACAGTGCCACTAAAGCAGAGCTATTAAACACGGTTTTCCGAAACTCTTTCGCCAAAGAACATGAAGTAAATATTCCGGAATTCCAATCAAGAACAATTCTCAAGATGAGAAACATAGAAGTAGATATCCTCGGTGTAGCAAAGCAGCTCAAATCACTTAATAAAGGCAAGGCCTCCGGTCCATATTGTATACCAGTCAGGCTCCTCTCAGAGTATGCTGATACAATAGCTCCATATTTAGCAATTACACTCCTGGAAATTGAAATAAGAACACCGTGAATTCATTGTCCCAGGAAGGGGAAACTTTATTGACACATTCCTGGGGTCAGATACATCACATGATCACACTGACAGAACCACAGGCACATAGACACAGGCAACAGAGCATGCGGAATTTCGGCACTAGTACAGTGTATATCCACCTTTCGCAGCAATGCAGGCTGCTATTCTCCCATGGAGACGATCGTAGAGATGCTGGATGTAGTCCTGTGGAACGGCTTGCCATGCCATTTCCACCTGGCGCCTCAGTTGGACCAGCGTTCGTGCTGGACGTGCAGACCGCGTGAGACGGCGCTTCATCCAGTCCCAATCATGCTCAATGGGGGACAGATCCGGAGATCTTGCTGGCCAGGGTAGTTGACTTACACCTTCTAGAGCACGTTGGGTGGCACGGGATACATGCGGACGTGCATTGTCCTGTTGGAACAGCAAGTTCCCTTGCCGGTCTAGGAATGGTAGAACGATGGGTTCGATGACGGTTTGGATGTACCGTGCACTATTCAGTGTCCCCTCGACGATCACCAGTGGTGTACGGCCAGTGTAGGAGATCGCTCCCCACACCATGATGCCGGGTGTTGGCCCTGTGTGCCTCGGTCGTATGCAGTCCTGATTGTGGCGCTCACCTGCACGGCGCCAAACACGCATACGACCATCATTGGCACCAAGGCAGAAGCGACTCTCATCGCTGAAGACGACACGTCCCTCCATTCACGCCTGTCGCGACACCACTGGAGGCGGGCTGCACGATGTTGGGGCGTGAGCGGAAGACGGCCTAACGGTATGCGGGACCGTAGCCCAGCTTCATGGAGACGGTTGCGAATGGTCCTCGCCGATACCCCAGGAGCAACAGTGTCCCTAATTTGCTGGGAAGTGGCGGTGCGGTCCCCTACGGCACTGCGTAGGATCCTACGGTCTTGGCGTGCATCCGTGCGTCGCTGCGGTCCGGTCCCAGGTCGACGGGCACGCGCACCTTCCGCCGACCACTGGCGACAACATCGATGTACTGTGGAGACCTCACGCCCCACGTGTTGAGCAATTCGGCGGTACGTCCACCCGGCCTCCCGCATGCCCACTATACGCCCTCGCTCAAAGTCCGTCAACTGCACATACGGTTCACGTCCACGCTGTCGCGGCATGCTACCAGTGTTAAAGACTGCGATGGAGCTCCGTATGCCACGGCAAACTGGCTGACACTGACGGCGGCGGTGCACAAATGCTGCGCAGCTAGCGCCATTCGACGGCCAACACCGCGGTTCCTGGTGTGTCCGCTGTGCCGTGCGTGTGATCATTGCTTGTACAGCCCTCTCGCAGTGTCCGGAGCAAGTATGGTGGGTCTGACACACCGGTGTCAATGTGTTCTTTTTTCCATTTCCAGGAGTGTATATACAACCACTCTCTCACAGAAAGATCCGCACCTGAAGACTGAAAAATTGTTCAAGTCACACCAATACCCAAAAAGAGAAATAGTAGTAATCCTCTGAATTACAGGCCCATATCACTAACGTCGATTTGCAGTAGGGTTTTGGAACATATATTGTGTTCGAACATTACGAAGTACCTCGGAGAAAACGATTTATTGACACATAGTCAGCACAGATTCAGAAAATATCGTTCTTGTGAAACACAACTAGCTCTTACACTCAAGAAGCAATGAGTGCTATCGATAGGGAATGTCAAATTGATTCCATATTTTTACATTTCCAGAAGGCTTTCGACACCGTTCCTCACCAGCGTCTTCTAACCAAACTGCGTGCCTATGGAATATGACCTCAGTTGGGGGACTCGATTCGTGATTTCCTGTCAGAAAGGTCACAGTTCGTAGCAATATACGTAAAGTCATCGAGTGAAACAAAAGTAATATACGGAGTTCCCCAAGGAAGTGTTATAGGCCCTCTATTGTTCTTGATCTATATTAACGACATAGGAGAGAAGCCCTCTTAGATTGTTTGCAGATGATGCTGTCATTTACCGTCTTATAAAGTCATCAGATGACCAAAACTAATTGAAAAATGATTTAGATAAGATGTCTCTACGGTGCGAAAAGTGGCAATTGACCCTGAATAAGGAAGAGTGTGAAGTTATTCACATGAGCAATAAAAGATATCCGCTAAATTTTGATTACACGATAGGTCACACAAACCTGATAGCTGTAAAATCAACTAAATACTTAGGGGTTACAGTTACAAATAACTTGAATTGGAGCGATCACATAGATAATGTTGTGGCTGGAGCAAACCAAAGACTGCGATTTATTGGTAAAACACTTAAAAGGTGCAACAGGTCTAGTAAAGAGACTGTTTACACCACACTTGTCCGTCCTATTCTGCAGCATTGCTGTGCGGTGCGGGATCCACATCAGGTGGGACTGACGGATGACATCGAAAAAGTTTAAAGAAGGGCAACTCGTTTTGTATTATCGAGAAATAGGGGAGATATTGCCACAGACATGATGGGTGGCAATCATTAAAACAAAGGCGTTTGTCGTTGCGACCGGATCTGCTCATGATATTTCATTGATTGGCGACTCCATGGAGTCCCGTGTGCACAACGACCATATATGTTAAATTAAAAGGAAGGTCAACGTTGGCCGTAATATTGATGTTTTATTGATAGCAAAATCGATTTTCAATCACATAGTGATCATCTTCAGTGCTGTGGTGTATAAATTAAACTCAGACACTGGTATCAAGTCATCAGTAACCAAAACTGAGAAGCGATCACAATAACACTGATACCAGTGTCGAGTTTGATTTGTACACCACAGCACTGAAGATGATCACTATGTGATTGAAAATCGATTTTGCTATCAATAACACATCAATATTACGGCCAATGCTGACCTTCCTTTAATTCATGATATTTCAGTTATTCTGTTGGCACCCACCTACACAGGGAGAAATAATTATGACAATAAAATAAGAGAAATCAGGGCTCGCACAGAAAAATGTAAGTGCTCGTTTTTCCCGGGTGCCGTTCGAGAGTGGAACGGTAGAGAGAAAGCTTGATGGTGGTTTATTGAACCGTCTGCCATGCACTTTATTGTGAGTAGCAGAGTAATCACGTGGATGTAGATGTACTGAATATTGATAAGGTCACGACGATTGTCCGCTGCGAACTGTACCACATATTTCGCAAATTTTCTTTAAAAATCATTCCTAGCAACCGGTGTGTCGTTTCTTTTATTGTTTCAAGTAACAGATACATCTGCTGTGGTCGTTTTAGTCTCAAGTACAGTGTGAATTGTATGCGACTCCTTGGATACTAACAACAAAGAAAAGGTCTATTACAAAAATTTCATCGTAAGCGTATTTTTCGATAGACACTGAACGTAGAAGAAAGGCTCTTTAGCAACGTTATCATCACATCCACAACTATTTTCAATCGGAAACTTTTTCGCTTTGTTGCTCATTTGGTGTAGTGGGTATAGTATTGCGTTGGAATACTGCAGTACGCGATGTCGATGCTCTTTCTAGGCGCAGTTTTTTTTAATTTCCTAGTTTTAGGCGGAGTGATGTGCTTGTTAATTGTTTTACAGTAATTATAGCAAAAGTTATACAAAAATCCGATTATTTAGTACCAGCACAGATATGAGAGTACCAGCGTTTTCGCTATTTCACTTTCAAAGAAATTTGCCTTCAAATGTTTCTCTGTTGTGTTCCACGTACCAGATCTCTGCCTACTTTCCGGTACTTTGCGAACATAATTTACCGTTTGTTCACTTATACCCTTAAAATAAAATAAAAATTGAGTCGGCTCCGTCACTTTTCTTTTGCGCTATCCCTGATTCTTTCATCCTACATAGTTCCCTTGCAACGATTCAAATCACATTGTCTAACGACAAGAAGACCGTCAGACGTGTTAATCGCAGGTTTAGACGTGTTGTAGAGGGAACTCTCCTGAGTACGTGGTTAGCGACTTGTCAGGCGACGGCCTCTACTTTACGAGAAAAATAGCTATTCAAGTTTCATGCGTGTGTCTGTAACTGAAACGTCAGTCGTGTGTCGCCCAATCGAGTGCAGCGCAGAGGCTGAGGTGACAACTGCTATGGTGGCAGGAAAGGTGCAGTTTCAGTCCGCGTACTATTTTTTTTATCGTTGGTATGCCTCACAATCGATAGTTCTCTCCACCAATAGAGACTGCACTGTTATGAACGTACAACATGTCTAATGGTCTATTAATGACGTACAATCATGCAGCGAAGTGAGCGAGGAAATGCTGATTGTTCGTCTAGCTGGATGCACGGAGACCAGTTGCGGCAGTATCTTTGGTTGGTGAAACCTCTTTACAAACAGGGCCTAAGTAATAAGTAAAATTCAAGAACTAAGGCATTGCAGAATCTATGGAACCATATTCCTAAGCTGTGTATGGAGAATTTGTTGTCCTAAGCGAAGTTCCTGTTTCTCCGTGTTGAACCGACTGTTTGAAATAAATGATTCTATTTTGCATTTCAGTTCTGTATTTAGTCTGTATTAGTCAAAACGATGAAAGTGAAAAATTAAAGAACCCTTATTCTGGACCGTGTAATAGGTGCACTGCCCAAGGCAGTTGTGGGACAAAATAGGTTCTGGTGCAATTCTGATATAAAACTGATATCGAATTAATCATGCAAATTAATTAGCACCCATCCGCTGATGACCTCACGGGTTTTCCCCAGCCAGCACATACATAGCCCACAGGGAACTCCCAGTAGTCTGCCCTCTCATGATGTAATCCAAGATGGCGGCTCAAGACAAATAGCGGGAAATTCAGATTCACTTGCGAGAATATCAAATTTTACCTGTGTTCACCTTGAGGTTCGGAAACCAACTGACCACCACCATCTTCACCTTGCCTCTCCTATCTCCCCACTTGTAAATTGGTGGGAAAAGGGCTCAGTCTGTGCTGGCCTGACAGATAGGATGGACGTACGTCTTTATTCTGTATGCAGTGCAGTATATTGTTTGTTTGAACATTAGAACTGTGTCCTACTGTCCCACTGCGCCCATAGCAGCCTGGCCCTACATACAGGACTGCTGTAGCAACATCATCTGAGAATAAAACACACTTACACCGATTTACAAGATGCAAGTCGCATCACTTCCAACATAAATATGGGAAATACACTCCTGGAAATTGAAATAAGAACACCGTGAATTCATTGTTCCAGGAAGGGGAAACTTTATTGACACATTCCTGGGGTCAGATACATCACATGATCACACTGACAGAACCACAGGCACATAGACACAGGCAACAGAGCATGCACAATGTCGGCACTAGTACAGTGTATATCCACCTTTCGCAGCAATGCAGGCTGCTATTCTCCCATGGAGACGATCGTAGAGATGCTGGATGTAGTCCTGTGGAACGGCTTGCCATGCCATTTCCACCTGGCGCCTCAGTTGGACCAGCGTTCGTGCTGGACGTGCAGACCGCGTGAGACGACGCTTCATCCAGTCCCAATCATGCTCAATGGGGGACAGATCCGGAGATCTTGCTGGCCAGGGTAGTTGACTTACACCTTCTAGAGCACGTTGGGTGGCACGGGATACATGCGGACGTGCATTGTCCTGTTGGAACAGCAAGTTCCCTTGCCGGTCTAGGAATGGTACAACGATGGGTTCGATGACGGTTTGGATGTACCGTGCACTATTCAGTGTCCCCTCGACGATCACCAGTGGTGTACGGCCAGTGTAGGAGATCGCTCCCCACACCATGATGCCGGGTGTTGGCCCTGTGTGCCTCGGTCGTATGCAGTCCTGATTGTGGCGCTCACCTGCACGGCGCCAAACACGCATACGACCATCATTGGCACCAAGGCAGAAGCGACTCTCATCGCTGAAGACGACACGTCTCCATTCGTCCCTCCATTCACGCCTGTCGCGACACCACTGGAGGCGGGCTGCACGATGTTGGGGCGTGAGCGGAAGACGGCCTAACGGTGTGCGGGACCGTAGCCCAGCTTCATGGAGACGGTTGCGAATGGTCCTCGCCGATACCCCAGGAGCAACAGTGTCCCTAATTTGCTGGGAAGTGGCGGTGCGGTACCCTACGGCACTGCGTAGGATCCTACGGTCTTGGCGTGCATCCGTGCGTCGCTGCGGTCCGGTCCCAGGTCGACGGGCACGTGCACCTTCCGCCGACCACTGGCGACAACATCGATGTACTGTGGAGACCTCACGCCCCACGTGTTGAGCAATTCGGCGGTACGTCCACCCGGCCTCCCGCATGCCCACTATACGCCCTCGCTCAAAGTCCGTCAACTGCACATACGGTTCACGTCCACGCTGTCGCGGCATGCTACCAGTGTTAAAGACTGCGATGGAGCTCCGTATGCCACGGCAAACTGGCTGACACTGACGGCGGCGGTGCACAAATGCTGCGCAGCTAGCGCCATTCGACGGCCAACACCGCGGTTCCTGGTGTGTCCGCTGTGCCGTGCGTGTGATCATTGCTTGTACAGCCCTCTCGCAGTGTCCGGAGCAAGTATGGTGGGTCTGACACACCGGTGTCAATGTGTTCTTTTTTCCATTTCCAGGAGTGTATATTGCATGATATTTCATTTGAATGTAGTGCCCATGATCTTACCTGATCATGGTGTCTCAGTATGAAAAAGAAACTTGACCAGTCACCTCCAGGTTAGTCCAGATCCAGCTACGGGTGTACTGTGTACCTGAAGAGCCAATCAGCTGGGAAACTGCAGCGTGCCAGAGGCCAGGCTAATCCTATACTTCCGGCTACTATGACCACTCCCGCCACCAGCCATCTTACAGTGCAGCCCATCTTTGGCTAACTGCAGCCCCATGCTTGCCACAGACTCCTCAGTTTAAAAATCTGAAGCGGGGATGTTTTCTTGTCAATACACCTATAATTTCTCATGTGAATTGTTAATTCCATTTACACTAGTTATTTTCGAAGACAGAAGAAATCAGAGCAAGCTTGTGTATTCACATCACTAAAGTATCATTACATATATTGAAAATCCTGTACAACACTATGGCATATCCTATGTGTCCTCTAAGCATTCTCTCATCAGGAAGAAAAATATCTTTTCTTATCTGTTACGTCCTGCATCACAGGATTAGAACATTAAACTCTTTTTTGGCTCGTCACGGAGTGCTAAGAACATGCTACACCTCTGTCATAGGATGCCTCCTCACATTTGAATTCTCTCTTAAAGTAAGTTCGCCACATTCGAAGTCTCTCAAAGTAAAAGCACAGAGAAGTTGTCAATATGAGATTAATAATGCATGTCACTATATATATATATATATATATATATATATATATATATATATATAAAGCTCACCAGCCATTTGACCATCTTCTTCTGTGCGGATGCATAAACACTGCCTGAACTCTTACGGGAACCAGCAGTAAAGCCGCGAGTAATAGGTATAATGGGCAGGGGCACTATGAATATAGTGCGGGACAATAAGTTGCGAATGTGAGTCTCACGGGAGACGTGGCAGAGATAAGTCCCTGCAGTCGCACTATCCTCTGTGTCCTCGGTGGCTCAGAAAGATAGAGCGTCTGCCATGTAAGCAGCAGATTACGGGTTGGAGTCCCGGTCGGGGCACACATTTTCAACTGTCCCCGTTGATTTATATCACGTCCTGTATGTAGCTAGGGGTATTCATTTAATTGTAATTTCATTCTAACAAGCTGAATGGTCACCGATGGTATCTGTTCTTTCGGAAATGACCGGAAGAACAGATATCATCTTTATATATATATATATATATATATATAGTTGTGATAGCACTCTTATATATATATATATATATATATATATATATATATATATATATATATATATAGTTGTGATAGCTCTCTACCTGTCAACCTTCTACCTAATGGAACAGTTCTGTCGGAACATGATGGGATTTCAACAGAATTAGCAGGAGTCTGTAACTTAGCTGGGGACATGTCTTACTATATATATATATAT
Organism: Schistocerca cancellata; assembly: GCF_023864275.1. Taxonomy (NCBI): domain Eukaryota; kingdom Metazoa; phylum Arthropoda; class Insecta; order Orthoptera; family Acrididae; genus Schistocerca; species Schistocerca cancellata. Next base: position 75,948,112 of record NC_064631.1, on the reverse strand, counting down.
ATATATATATATATATATATATATATATATTAAGAAACGTCCCCAGCTAAGTTACAGACTCCTGCTAATTCTGTCGAAATCCCATCATGTTCCGACGGAACTGTTCCATTAGGTAGAAGGTTGACAGATAGAGAGCTATCACAACGAGATAAATAGCGGCAGACTATACGCGAACTGCACAAAGAAATTCAAAAGCATAACACCTGCAATTCATCGATATCGAACGCCTGACTATAAATATCCCTCCCACATATGACCTAATCTCCTTTATTGTATTCCTATGATTACCATGTTAGAAATACGACAGTGTAATGGCACAGTCTCTCTCTCTCTCTCTCTCTTGGCATCAACCATATGTGGTGATCCCATGGAAATGAAGACTCGATTTATGTACAAGATGCAACAGGGGAATGGAGTACATTGCATACATCTTAGTTCATCTAGAGGACGCTACCAAAACAGGTTCTCCATTGATGATGGTCATATTTCATCAAACATGAATTGGTAGTTCTCTGCTGACTGAGATATGGAGACGTTTGCTGTTAACAATCGAAGTTAAATACTGCTGTAAATCACACACAGAACATGCAGTTGTACGTCAGTTGAATGCATTTTATACCACACAACCCATACATCCTGAGAGGAAAACGGAAAAAAATGGTTAAATGCACGATAAATGAGCTACAGAAACATCTCCCTACCACCAGAACGCATCATCAGTTCATCATCAAATCACATCTCATTACAGTCCCATACCAAGCGATCATTCCATTCATTTTATATTGTCCTTGAATACAGTTCCATGCCAGTTTAATGGCAGATGGTTCTCTTTTCCAGGAAAGCATCAAAGACAGCAGTTAACTTGCATGTATCACTATTACCTCACTAGACGCCTGGCACTAACTTATAATCACTGCAGTTATTCAACTGAAGACTAGAGGTGGAGTACTTTGCATACATCTTCGTTTGTCCAGAGGAGGGTGCTGAAATAGGTTTTCATATGGCGAGGTTTGCTGTTAACGATTGCAGTAGACAGCCTTCTAACTCACACACATAACATGCAGCTGCATACGAGTCGACCGGAAATAATACCACATAACTGATGCACCCCGAGAGAACAACAGGAAAAATAAATGATTTGCAGCAACTTCTCCTTTCTAGAATGTGATATCAGTCCACCATTACGTTATACCTCGTTATAACCCTTCTCAACCTATCACTCCATCTACCTTCTATCATTCTTTAACCCAGATCCCCGTCAGTTTCGAGGCAGACTCTTTTTCAGTAAAGCATCGAAGACAACATTCAGCTTGCGTGTATCGCTATTACCTCAATAGACAAAGAGTAGGATATTTTTAAACAACCGTGCAGCAACTGTTTGGTAAGGTATTTGTTAGCTGACACTGCGTGGTTGAGACTGGTGAAGAATACAAAGGAGCACATTATAAATACTGTTTGTGAGGACTTGAAAGACCTAAATGATGTTGCACGGGATCAAACACATGGTCCATTCTGTAGCTTGAAACGTCCCCTTAGAACAATTTATACACGACTGTGCTTAACCTGACACACAATATTATTTAGCGCAACGCAATCTGACTTTCAAAAATCTCTACAAAAGAATGGCCCTGACTAACATTAACCTATACCTTTCACAAATCACTTACCTCACAAAAATCTTCGTTACTCGAACTACTGCAATACAGCGAGCGCCACTACTGGCAGCTAAATAAAAGATTCAAACTACTGAAGGCACTAACTACTGATAGGGATAGTTAGCAAATGAAAGATTTTAATAGAGAACAAACACTGTATTTACCTTAATATCATCAAAAGTCATAATATATGTAATTTCAAAACTCCGCCATTTCCTTCCACACATCCACCACTGCTGGCGGCTCACCTCTAACTGCGCAACGCTACGCGCTGTTCACATCCAGCTGCCGCTGCCCAACACTACAATGGCAGACAACAATGCAAACTAGCCACAGACTGCACACAGCACAGCCAGTGATTTTCATATAGAGCGCTACGTAACGTTGCCAATAAAAAAACATAAACAGCCTACTTACAAGCTGCATATAGCAGTTCCCCAGCTGGTTATACAACGCTCTTTAACTAAGAACACTTCATAAAAATCTATAAAGTGGTTACCCATATCTCTGTGGTCACACCTGGGCTTGTGATCTGACATATGTAAATTTATTACTCTACATTCGATCGTCATCCTCGTTAAACATTCTAATCCAGCCATCTTATCGCTGCTAACGAAAAACAACTGTTTCTCTGGATCCCGAAGCTTCCATGTCTGCTTTTACTCGTATTCCTCTTGCTGCCACATACTCATCCCCAGAGACAAGAATTTGCCTGCGCCAAGGAAAAAACATGCTAGTACACCATAATTTCCCCTCAATTTCCTCGCATTTCGGCGTATTTTCCCGCAATTTACAGGCATTTTCCGTCAATTTAATCACTATTACACATACTGCAGTCGATTTCCTGCCAATCAAAACATATTTCCAGTTTCCACCAAGGAAAACTGCAAAATATCGATTTAATAAGTCAGTCAATCAATTTGCAGAGTGGGGGGTGGGCTATTCGAACAAACTCAAGCAGCTCGTGAATACAGAAAATGGCATGGTAGGATATTTCCCGTGACACATAAACGTAGACAGACGTGCAGAAAACAGAGCATACGCACTGCTGCTGTAGAGTATGTGGTTGGAAGTGACTAGATGCATTCAAGTACAGTGCTATACCATCATCTGACAAGAAAAGTAGTGCAGTTGTGCTAGCTGTTTGCAACTGTATTACATTTACAAGCGTTTTTAGAATACGTGGTGAGAGGTAATGTCATGATTGCATGGGCAGAAATGACATAAAATCGATAAAATTGACGGAAAGTAATTGTAAACTGAGGGAAAATACGCCGAAATTCGGGAAAACTGAGGTGGAATGAAAGAGTACTTGCATTTTTTCTGCTTGGTGCAGGAAAATCCTTGTACTTGGGAATGAATATATGATAACAAGAGGAATACGAGAAAACGTTGACATGGAAGCACTGGGAACCAGGCAAACAGTCATTTGTCGTCGATTGCGATAAGACGGATGGAAAAGAATGTTTAACGTGCTTGACCATCAAATACAGAGTAATAAATTTATATATGTTGCATCACAAGCCAAAGTGTGACCCCATAGTTATTGGCAACCAGCTTATAGATTTTTATAAAGTGTCCTTAGCTAATTAAGTTGTATTAACAGGTGGAAGGCTGTAACATACAACTACAGAATGGAAACCTTTTTAGGTGTTTTAAACCCTAACAAATAGTATTTACATTGTGCTTCTCTGTACTCTCCACCAATCACAACCGTGAGGTATCAGCTTACAGATATCTTACAGAATAGTTGCTGCATGCCTTTTTAACAACGTTCTACTGAATGTCTATTGAGGTAATAGTGATACATGCAAGTTAACTGCTGTCTTTGATGCTTTCCTGAAAAAGAGAACCATCAGCCATTAAACTGACATGGGTCTGTATTCAAGGACAATAGAAAATAGATGGACTGATCGCTTTTTATGGGATTGTAACGAAGTTGATTTGATGATAGACTGATGATACATTCTGGAGAGAGGGACATGTTTCTGTAGCTCATTTATAGCGCATTTAACCATTTTTCCGTTTTTCTCTCGGGGAGTATAAGTTGTGCGGTATAACCTGTGCTCGACTCATATACAATTGCGCGTTCTGTGTTGACTTACAGCACTACCTACTTTCAATCGTTAACAGCAAACCTCTCCATACCACAGTCAGCAGAGGACCTCCAATGCATATCTGACGAGACGTGTCCATCAATGGAAAACGTGTTTCGGTAGCATCCTCTAGGCGAACGAAGATTTACGTGAAGAATCCATTCACCTGCTGCAGCTTGGACATAAATCGAGTCTTCAGTTTCATAGCTATGGTGATTCTAAGTTAGTGGTAGGTATTTCTGAGGTACCACAATCTCTTTGTATACATTTGCCTGACACATGTTGTGTGTGGAAGAGACTGTGTTCTGTTCCAAAAGTTAGAGCAGCACGGCGTGTAATTTCACATTTCAAACACTGCTGCTACGTATTTGTCTGTTTCCTGTAGGAGACATTCTCCAATGCTGACGATCATTTTATAGGACTGATGCGAGCATAGCAAAATTTCTTAACCATGATCGGATGTGAATAGTGGGCGCTATACTCCTCTGGAAAGCTGCATTGTCTATGAATCACAAAGACTCTACGTTTTTCTTTGGTAGAGGCGGTAGTGAGTGGTATAGAAAACTTGGAAGGTGGATGCACGTCAGATGTTCGACATATACGTCCTGCATTAGAATATTAAGCGCGTTGCACTCTGCATGACTAATGTTTGGGAAGCCACATAACTTTAGCATTATAGTGTGTTTTAAGTGCAAAACAATGTAGCCTTAGGGGTGCCTGCATTGATATTCTGCAATCATTTGTCTCTCGCTAATACCTTCTTGGGACTAATCCCAGACACCAGAACAATACTTTTGTTAAAGTAAGAGATGAACCAGTTGTGAGTTACTTCCCGTATTCCATGATGGTGCAACTCCTGGAGCAGTATTTTGTGATCAACACAATCAAGCCCTTTAGTTAAATCAAAAAAGATACGTAGCGTTCGTAACCTTTTGTCTAATCCATCCAGTACCTCACAGAGAACAGAGAAATAGCATTTTCAGCTGTTAAACGACTTCTAAAACCTAACTGCACATTTGACAGCAAATTATGTAAAATAAAATGATCAATTATTCTTACAAACACAGCCTTTTCAGTAACTTTGCTAATCGCTGATGTCATATAAATAGGTCTAAAATTGTCTGCATTATCCCTTTCTCACTTTTTATTAAGCAGCTTGTAAGTGGTCCGTAGACCCTTACTATAACTTTGCACTCGGCACAGGTCGATAGGGCGAACAATCGATTGTGACGTGTTGAGAGAACGAGTGTCGAGATGCGCCAGTGTGGTTGGCGGGAATATGTGTGAGTGTGAAGGCCATTGTTGAAATACAGGGTTTTTTTAACCGTGAAGGGTGTCACCATCGCCGTGGTCAGACCCCTAAATAATAAATTAACATCGGGAAAGTGATGAAGTATCATTATGAAAGTGATCAGTGACGTTACTAGTGCCGATATTTGGTTTCGCGTCTACCGCGCCGGCCTAACCTTGGATTGCAGCGTTGGATGCAGTGATGGACTAGCGTGTGACGATAATGGCAAATGAAGAAAGCCTGTGCTGAGATTAGCCGTAATTAGATATGTATGACGAAGGCAGTGACTGTCTCCTTTTTGTGTTTTGAGAAGAATATAAGTTCGTAATTAGTAAAACTGTGTTGGTGTTCCTTATTACCATACATGCAGTATTATTGTATTGCACAGGACGAACTGGAAAGTAACAACTTCCGCAGCAGTCAATTCCGATTACCAGCCCCATTAGGTTCACGGTCATGTTAATAATAAATATTGGGCTGCTATTCGATCTGACCAGGGCAGGATAATAAACGGAGGTGTTACAAGCTTTACTACTGAAAACTTTAATCGTTCAGGAAGCTGACCATTCTTAGAGGAAAATTCCAAATATGGCTAACTACAGGGCTGACAAGTGCAGCACGGTACTTCAGTAGTCTGCTAGGTACTCCATCATGTCTCTCCCTTGTCAGTATCACAGAAGAGTAGTTCACACATCAGTCTCGGAAAGGCATTTTCCAAGAGAGTTATATCACTCCCTGTAGAAATTAAGTTTTTATTTAATTCACTAGCAATGCGCAGAAAGTGATTGTTAAATACTGCACATGTATCAGTTACAGAAATATTTTTACTATGAACTGACTATATTGACGACCCTCTGCTGCTGACCAGACACTTACTTCACGACCGACCGTACGATTATAATTTTATCCTGTGAATAAATATTCTAGTTGCGCACCACATACTTTTTTCCCTCCTAATAACAGTTTAAGCACCTTACAATACTGTTTATAATGGGCTACTCTAGCTCGATTATGACTACTACTGACATTTTGATAAATTCCCACTTTGTTCTACTTGATATCTTTATGCCACTAGTCAGCCACCCAGGCTCCAGGCTGCCTTTTACTGCTAGTACCCTGTTTAGAACGTTATAATCGGAAGCAGCTTTCAAAGAGCATGAGAACTGTGTTAAAGAAAGCACTATATTTGTCATCTATTTTATTGGCACTATAAACATCCTGCCACTCTTGTTCCTTAACGAGGTTTAAAAAAACTCTATTGCCGTTGGATTAGCTTTTCTACATAGTTTGTTTGAGTACAAAAAGCTTTTAGTGTCAAAATTTGTGCATCATTGTCTGGAAGGCCATTCACCCGTTTACTAACAGAATGCCCATCTAGTTATGAAGAACGAATAAAAATATTGTCTATGGCTGTGTTACTGTTCCCCTGCACCCTGTCTAGAAAAAGTGTAGTCTACATCGGATCATATCAATTTAGAAGATCTTACAACATCCTTTTTCTTGCACAATCACATACAAAATCAATATTGAACTCCCCACATATAACTAATTTCTGGTATTTCCTACAAAGTGAATCAAGAACCCTCTCCAGCTTGAGCAGAAAGGCTCTGAAGTCAGTGTTAGGAGACCTATATATAACAATAATTAGAAGTTTAGTTTCACGGAATTCAACTGCCCCTGCATACCTTTCATATACCTGTTCAGTGCAGTGCTGTGATACGCCTACGGACTCAAATGGAATACTGATTTTTACATACATGGCCACTCCCCCACTCCGCAAAGAACTCCTTGAGAAACTGCCAGCTAATCTGTATCCTGGTAAAGGAAGCCTCTGAATTGTCAAATTACTTCAGTCGTGCTCCGATGTACCAATAATGTCAGAGTTAACATCTATAAGCAGTTCACAAACTTTGTCTCTAATACCTCTTATATTTTGAAGAAATATGCTAATTCCTTCACTGTAGGATATCTGGTTTCCTTTGAAGGCGATTACTTTGTTAGAGAGACTTCCTTTACGCAGGTATACCTCTCAGCTGACTTTAGTCTAAAAAAGGTGCAGCTCTAACACCAACTACTACGGGAATTTTTCCATGAATGATCCCGATTCCATCATCACCCACTATACTGTCACCTATAAGCTTTGCCAGCCTCCCCTTCCCATCCCTATTGGGGTGCAGGCCAGGCCTAGTGAAACATGATATACTGACAGACTCAAATGGCACCACTGCAATGTGAGGTGTGCCCTCCGCCATCAGTGCCTTCTACAGCCCCATGGTAACACACCTAACAGCAGCATTAAGATGAGGCCGATCACGACGCTGAAACAGTTGCGCGAAATGCGCATTAGTGGCACTAGTTTGAATGGATACCTTTACCAGATCACCATCCACATCATATTCCCTGTCCTATCAAGACTATTTTGAGCTCCACTCACGATGACCACCTGATCCTCTTTCGAAAAATTCCTACATAACTCGCCTATGTTAACAGTCACCTGAGCCAACCCTGCACTTGGCTTCACAATGCTGGTAGCCTGGTACTCCCCAACACTTACTTGCGATCGCTGGCCCACACCTCTACCGTGCAGACTACCTAGCAACAGAACCTTCTTCTTTCTGTTAGAATTTGCAATTGACGTAGTTCTTAACACCGTATGCGTAACGGAGAATTCTGAGGACTCACACTGGCCTTTACTTCAGACACTCCCTGTTAGAGCCAACCACTAGTTTCTATTTCTTAAGGGGCTCCGGAACGCCCTATACTTGTACTTGCAATGTTAAAATAACGCTTATAAATTACATCTTTCCTCACAAAGTATTTGAGGTAGGAAGTTGAACTTTTTACAAATTATTTATTGGAATATGGGCTACAACTTAACACAGGGATTTTACAAAATTTTAGTTCCGTTATTAAAGATGATTTTTTTTCAATTGTAATGAAAATTCACAACATTTTTTTGCAATTTTTTATTTATATATTCAAAAATATACAGTTTTTTGGAAAAAGGCTGTGTTAAATTATGCAGAAGGTACTGTGTAACATTTACTGAAAGTTTGAAACAAATATGTTTGGAAGATCCTTAGAAAACATGTAATTAGTATGAGAAAATAAAAGTTTTGGGAATCGAGCGACAAAGATTGGATTAACTTTTTAGTGCATTCCAGGTCCATAGGATGGATTATCTTCATCCTCTGCAAACTCCTACTCCAGCTTCCTCTTGTTCCTCTTCCTGTTTACTCTTGCTTGTATTTCTAGACTCTTTACAGCCCTGTCTGCAGCCCGAAGGCGTTCCTTGTCTAAAGCAAGCATCGCTCGTACCATGTTAGAACCTATCTTCATTCCCATATTTCTAAATACCTTGCACCTTACAATGTTGCCATCATTGAAAGTCGCAACAGCATCAGAGGATTTCTAATAACTTTACTTTTACTCATTATTATACTTCAACAAAACAGAGACTCAAGAAACAGAATTAATTACGAATATTTTCGAGATAACGACAGAGTAAATAAACATGAAACAATCGACAATCACACCAGCAATATATATTGAACCATCACAGGTTAGCCACAACACATACTTTATCGCACATCACTAAAATGTACCTGATGAACACGGACGTTAATAATAACACCATTTGACAGCAGTTTAACAGCGCCACAGTGGGTCACGCCCACGTAGAACACATTTCAAAAAAAATTTAAAAATAGTTGTGGTCTTCGGAATTGAATAAATTATATATCTATTAAAAGGTAATAGTCTGCTGATTCAGAAAACGCAAAAAAGTAAAAATTGAACTTTTCATGATTTTGAGCCTTTCCGGAGCCCCTTAAGTTAATGCACTGTGGTTCAAATCTGCGTCTGGCCAGGAAGATTTCTTACATGAGAGTTTTTTAATTTATGACCCAGTCGTCATGTAAGGCCACAGGGCACTTATTTCTTATTGTATTTGAAAGTTAGAGGTTGAAAATTTCAGTGCTGGACAAGGATTCGAACTCACGTATCCCATTTCGCTGGATTTGATTTCTTTAAGATGATACATGTCTATCGCTTTATTGTTTTCCCAAGATTGAAAACGATTCAGGATTTCCACGGAAGGTGTGTGTCTTGGTTCAAATTCTGGACTGGAACAAAAATTTCTGTCCTGTTACTTCAAGTTGTAGCATGCGCACACCGAAATATGTGACAAATTAATATGTTTTTCAGGGCCTTTGTCAACAGTAACCATGGGTACCGGTTTTGACTCTCAGTTAGGTACAGAATTATTCGTCATATCTTTCCAGGTTCAAGCATGCCACTCCTAGTTACTGGTGAAAAAGAATTCGATAGTGAACGTCTCAACACGTATAGGGTTCGACTTCCAGTCAGCATAGAATTTCTTGTCATGTTATTTCCTGTTCGGACATGTGCACAGCTCGCTGATGGTAAAATAAACCTATTTTTAACGTCTATTCATAACTAGAAGTAACCGACGATAGGTACTCGGTTCAGATTCTATTAAAGTGAAAGTCTTTCGTCTCCTCGTTTCAGTTTCAATCATCCAGCTACTGGTGAAAAATTACAATTCTTAACATTTGATTGTGCTTTGTTAGCAATCCGATTAGATGGTGGGTTTGAACCTCCGTGCAACAAAAACTTTCTGCCATGTCATTTCAAGTTAAAACGGGTGTAGATTTTGTTACTTGTGACTGAAACCATATTTAACGTATTTTGAGGTTAGTTAACAGGGACAGCAGGCGGTGGATTAGAGTCGTGGATCGAAGCCCATTACAAAAATTTTGATGGTATAATTTGAAGGTGAAAGCTGGTTTCTGAAGTTTCATTTTAGAAGCAATTTGATTTTACAAGCATAACGGCTGTGTCATCTCGAATACCTGTTTTCTGATGTTTGCATTATCGTGGTACTAATTTACAGCTGGATTGATAGCCGTACAGATACACACCTCTTGTGCCCTCTTGTAGTAAACATTTTGTACAGCCAAACGACAGTACCAGACAGATGTGAAGACCTGCAATACAGTTACATTATGCGGATTGCATGCAAATCAGGCAAAAGGCAATTCAGATCGTTCCGATAATTTTGTGCATGATAGAATGTGCCTTCTGGTCAACAGAATCCACTCCGGATCGAATAAAACTATCTCTGGCTTCTTTTTACATGCTTCTTTACTGGACACTGTGGTGTAGAGAACTGATCATCATGACACTTTTGTTCTTTTTTGGCATATAAACTACAGTTGTCAAATTGTTTTCAAAACCAAATGATGAGGATAAAACTTCTCTCAACTTGGAAGCCTTCGCTTCTAGGGAAATTTTCTTATGGTTTTGTTTCTAAGTTCCTATTGTAAAATTTTTCCTGCGAAAGTTTGTGAAAACAAAGCTTGTGAGAAAGTATCCTTGTAATACTGCTTTAGATCCTCCGAAAGTCTTTTTTTAAAGTTTTTACTCTAGTAGAAGCAACACTGGTTTGTTTTGTCTAATCAGGGTCCGAACAATCCATCCGCTTCCTCAGACGTAACACTCTGCCATTTTTCCTTGATATTAGCAATGCGCCTAACTTTTACGTTAATTCGAAGCGCGGTGAAACAGTCTGATGTATTTTTAGAGTGTCAGTTATAGTATAGGCTACTGGTTCTCTACCGTTTTCTGCTGCAATATGATGGTGTTTTACTCCATGACCAATAAAGAGATCAGTAGCTGTATAGCTTGTCTTCACTTGGAATGCTTGTGGACCATCAGTGTCTGAATCACCGTCGTGTTCCTGATCGGAAAGAGCTTCATCTTCAAGCCATGCAATAACCGTTGATTCAAATTTATGATCAGTTGTACCGACTTCATATGATGTTCTTTTGCGTCTGTGGGGTAGTATGGAATCATTGCTGTAAGTAGAGGATAAAAGTATCTTGGATAATCAGTCTCTTCATGAAACTAAACTTATGCTCATCAGAAACAACTTTGGGGAAAATAAATACACACACCTTATAAAACAATACTGTATTGTAGCTTTTGCAGTAATTTTGGATTTTCAAAAATGAGTGTAGGTGTGCCGAACAGTTAATTATTATCACTAGCCTTTCCAGAACAGTGTGCCATTCAACCAAAGATAAATAAAGTACTGGAAAGATGAGATGTTTGCTAAAGGGTCCAAAAGACCCCTGCCATGCATTAGGTGTGTAGGATTACAAAGTCAACAAAGAAAAATAATTAAATTGACTTGCACCAAAATATGTTTTACCTGAAGAAAGTCAATTGTATTTCCAAGGATCACAAAGAATGTAAATTAAAATAATAAATTTATAATACAGTTTGTTGATAAAATGGAGGTTGCCGAGTCCAAACGACTGTTTTGACTGTAGCATCAACGTTCATTTCGTTATTGGACGTTACACCAATCGTTTGTCAACTATTTCTAAAACTATCGTTACATGTGAATGTATAAGCGATTCCTACTGACAATCCGAAAATTTAAGTTTTAACGACGATTTTCACTTTTGTCTAATTATTTTAAGACACAGTAAAGTCATCTGTTCCTTTTATGTATTTATTAGCTGAGATTTGTGGTAAAGTATAAGGGGTAAAAAAGTTTTATTGAAAATATATTCTAACTATGTTCAATACTTGTTTATGAGCAACATTTTTCATTTTGTTATCCGGGGTATATTCGTACAAATTTTTCGAATTTCCTACCCGAGAACAAGCTACATACACAGGGCGCGGCGCTTAAATCCGGACAAATTTAGATTTGAATTTCCCGCCATATCGTAGTTGCACTGGAGGTCGCGCTTGGCGTTCTTGAAAGACATAGGCATCTAGTACACAGTGAGAACCTCAAAATGGCCGAGGTGTTGTGGACAAGTGCGGAGTACAATCTAAAGTCTTCGCACTGGGCGTTCGCCCACTGAGATAGTTCGGTTCTTCAGGTACCCGAGATCAACTGTTTACGATATTGTTTCCAAGAATAATGCTCCGGGGAAGTCTGGGAAAGGTTCTGCTAACTCGACAAGGAAACATCATTCAACAAAACGCGTGTCACGAATTACCACAGTCGTCGGAAAGACTCAGGCACTGATTTCGGAGGATCCGGGGCAATCGCTGAACCAACTGGCATCAGTATTGGATGTCGGCGAGCGAACAATGTGTCGGATGGCAGACGAGGATATTCAGTCCAAAACTGGCTCTCGGATAACTTTGACGTGTTCTGGTCAAAGGCATTCTGGCTCCCGAATAGCCTGTATTTGAACACTATCAACTGCTATGTTTGGAGCGTAGTCGAGTGTTATCAATAAGACGAGACACCCTAATGTTGCATATCTACGCACCGCTATCGAAGCAACATTCGCGTATATGGACAGCGCTGTTTTAAGGTGACTGGTCCGTGAATACCAGGGGAAACCTTGAAAAAATTGTCAGTTTTCTAGACGGTGTAACTCAGAGAATAAGATTCGTATGCCGATATAATGCTTACCATCTTTTAAGACATCTTTTGGAAACATTTTTATGTATGAACCTCAGCCTGAGCTCTCACACTTTTTTAACTATTTTTTTGTTGCAAGTGAAAAAAACACGCTAATATTTATGTACATAATAGGTATCCATTACTGAAAATACAAACAAAGTGAAAGGTTTATTTTTTCCTGTAAGTTCTTTACGCTCTTATCTTTAAAGAAAGACTATTGAAAAGATGGTGCTGTCATAAATTGTGGTATAAAAAAATTTTGAGTATGATCACCAAAAATTTTGGAAATGAATTCAGGGTTTTTCTTCAAAAAATCATTTTATTTTCAGAGTTTTAGTTAAACATGTTTTAAGACAGTATACAAAATTACAGCTCTCTATCTTTAATAGTTTTTACCCAAAGTGTATCATTACATTAAATAATGTAACTCTCGGGAAATTCCAGTTACAGTTAAAACTTGCTTTTTCTATTAAACTTGCACGGCGCTAATGCAGCCCAGGTCCATATTCATCTTGCTTCCTGTGTTTTTCTTCCTCCCTTCTCTTTACCACACTACTTCTTCTTATTCTTGCTTTTTTGGTGGCTTCCAACGCTGATTTTTCTGCTTCGAAGAGTATCTTTCAGTGAATGGCTATTAGAGCTCTAAGCGTACTTAGTCCAGCAGGCACTCCCGTCAGTTCCATAACATTAAGCCTCGACACTGCACAGTCACTGAAACACAGGACAGCACCTAGCACATCTATTTTCAAAGTATTTAGTGCTACTAGAACAGTTTCTGGTATCCGTTCCCATATACAATTGTTGAAACTTTCATTTGGATTTTGAGTCCTACCACGTAAACATTTCTCTAATAATCTTGTGTCACTATGTTTATGGTTGTAGGTCTCACCTTGAATAACAGCCCTCTGGTAGCCACACTATGATATACTGCCACGTGGGCAGAATGGTTCAAAATGGTTCAAATGGCTCTGAGCACTATGGGACTTAACATCTGAGGCCATCAGTCCCCTAGAACTTAGAAATACTTAAACCTAACTAACTTAAGGATATCACACACATCAATGCCCGAGGCAGGATTCGAACCTGCAACCGTAGCGGTCGCGCGGTTCCGGACTGAAGCGCCTAGAACCGCTCGGCCACACCGGCCGGCTACCACGTGGGCAGAGTGCAAGAGATAGGTTGTCATGTATGGAGGATTAATGAAAGAAGGTAGCCCATACTGCCTTTTTCATTCCCTCAAGGTCATTTTTATTTTGTCTTATGGCTTGTCCATAATAATACTGCAATCTTATTGCTTCCTCTGTAAGCCGAACACGTCCACTAATGCACTTACTATCAGCTAATTTCTTTCCCTTCAAATTCCTCAATCTTGTGCCTCACCTTTTCTGGATATCTCCAACACATTCCATTTCTTGAATTTTTGTGTCAGCGTAAGGTTTGGATTTATAAACTTTTTCGTACCCTTTTGAGTCTCCATTTCCTAGGTAAGATGTATACATCACACCATATTTATCCACTGACCTGCGAAATATCTTCACAGCACCTTTAGATTCGATCACTCCACTATAACCACTTAAAATTAATCAAACATTCATGATTTTCAGTCCCACTAGTACAGCTATAACATCAACGACTTTACCATTGTCCACAGATGTAGCTGTCACTACACCATTTAGGGAACTACGGTTTCTACACCATTTAGGGAACTACGGCTTCTTCGTTGCCAGGGTGTATCCAAGGCTGCAGACATACATGTATTGCTGTCATTCTTGTCTACACTTTCCTGAACAGCATTTTTCATACTATCATTTGCTGCTTCTTCTGAAGTCTGTAAAATAATTTTATTGTACCTGTCAACACTTGTAGGTGGAGATAAGTGCATAAGAGCACAGAAAATTTGTGCACTTCTGTACCCTTTGTCTATACACCTCATAGCATTAGCAAGTTTAATATTTGTGTAATAAACACTCTGTTTACTTACGCCACAAGTATAATCACATTTGCTTAAATCACAAAAATTACAAACAATTCTTAATTTTGATGCACAACCTCTTCTAGCACGTACTTTATCTCCTTAACTACACTCACTCCACTATTGCCACAATCCTTACACTGGAAAGCCTTATTTATTAGTTCAGATAGAGCACATAGTTCAACTAAAACACAACGTGAATCAATAGTTGGTGTCTCTATATTATCAGCATTAATACTGTCAGGCCAACTGCCCAATTATTTCAGTTTTAGCTCCGAAGCACTTGGAGTAGTTGAAGCTGATTCAAGTGTTGTATCACGTAATATTTCAGTGTTAGTAGAGTTAATTCGTTTGGTGAACCGATTTCCATACAATTTACGTTGTTTAACACCGAACTTCTTAATTCTTTCCATTGTTTTCAAGTGGAATGAAAAAACTCACAAACACAATAAGAAATTCGCACACATAATTACTTCGCTGCAAACAAAATATTCGCACCAAAACAACGGCAAACAATGACTAAATGGACTCGCATTCGGGAGGACGACGGTTCAATTCCGCGTCCGGCCATCCTGATTTAGGTTTCCCGTGATTTCCCTAAATCGCTCCAGGCAAATGCCGGGATGGTTCCTTTGAAAGGGCACGGCCGACTTCCTTCCTCTTCCTTCCCTAATCCGATGAGACGGATGACCTCGCTCTCTGGTCTCCTACCCCAAAAACAACCCAGCCCAACCCAACCCAATGACTAAACGCTCTGTATAAACAAAAGATAAGCAACTGTAAAGCTTTCACAGGCTAAGCAACTTAAGGGACTAAAAAGTCACGAAAACGACACAAATGGTAGAAAAACTTTAACATGCTTCGTGGCATGGGGACGTCGTGGTACGTGCAGCCACTTTTAAATTCCTCTACTTTTGGTACTTTTCCTGGAAACAGACTTTTTCTCGTTCAGAAAACTACAGAGAATTGTTTAAGACAAAAATTAAATAATCGATTTTTTGTCGGTTATTCACCCCTTAAAGAGGGCGTGCGATCAGGTCAAGATTGGAGGCAGTCATTGGGGCTGAAGAGGGTTACACCGAGTGATGTTACTCTTGAAAGATACCGCTTTTTGTTTGTAAAAGGATTTTCATTTTCATTTGTATTTTGTTTTAATAAATTTACTTTTAAAAAAAGTTTCATGTCTCCGGATTTAAGCTCCGTACCCTGTAGTTGACCGAGAGAAGAGCAGGAGTCTATAAGGTTGGTGCCGCAATGTTTTAAAGTTTGTTCTTGCGCTTTGTTAATGGTAAAACCGTAGGATAATTTCATTAGAAATTGCAGTCCTTTAAATGGAAATGGCAGTTCAATAGAATTCAATGGTATTCTGAGGATAAATAGTGTGTCCTTTGTTCTTTCCAATCACAAGTTAAACTTCGATTATGTTATTAGACGTCTGTTTGAAGAGCATCCTTGTTCCATTACATAGTTTTGGTGAGTTCAAATTTCTGACTTTAAGTCGAAGGCATTCGTGCTACCTGCAAAGAGTTTAGAAATTCTGTAAGGAAGTTCACACTTCCTCAACGCTTACCACCGTGTCGATCAGTTTGTATATTCTCTCTTCGCTGGGAATTTTCTATTGAATATTAAAGCTGATATCGTCGACAACATGACTTTTAGTTGGTAAAATTTCCCGTTCAAATAGCCATTCCGGATTAGTATAATTATGACTTTATTTTCGATTTATATCCAGTCACTATCACTTTGACTACCCACGCTTCACTGTTTGCTTTTATTCACTCACTGCACTCCTTTTAGGGCTCTTCCCCTCGTCACTGACAGGAAACTAACGTTGGAATCCACGACAGGTCGTGCCTTATATACCGCTCCCAATGGGTGGTAGCGCCAGAGGCGAATTCCAGAATATACTAAAAAAGCTTCGAATGGTCCACAATGTTCCAGAACATTCCACAACATTCAAGAGTGTTTTGGAATATTCCACAATGATCTGGGATGTATATACTATATTGGATATTCTGGAAATCTGTGGAATGGTCTTGCATACTCTCGAATGTTCTGTAATGTTGTCGAATATTCTCGAATGTTCTGGAATAATCTAGAAATTTCTAGAGAGCGAAATTTCCCAGCGCTCGTATCTTCAAAAGGACGCCCTTCAAGTGAAAACGGGAAACTTCTTCATGGATGGGGTAAAGGGGCCTACCACACCATATAACTCCCTTGGCCGTACCGGGCCCTGTTTCTGAGTTTTAGTGGCACCCACATTGTACACTTACTTTTATAATATGTGTTGAGTAACTAGCAAGTTGCGGACTCGATTTCAATTTTTCATTTCACCTGCCATCCCTTGAGATTACCTTTCCAGGTAACAAAGAAAGATTACACATAATATAAAGGTCTTATTGATTAACTAAATTAATAATGTGTTGCTAACTTCATTCCTTTTAATACAATGTTTCCGTCAAAGGGAAGACATACATGCTAAGTGTGGTGTCACCGCCAGACACCACACTTGCTAGGTGGTAGCTTTAAATCGGCCGCGGTCCATTAGTACATGTTGGACCCGCGTGTCGCCACTGTCAGTGATCGCAGACCGAGCGCCACCACACGGCAGGTCTAGAGAGACTGACTAGCACTCGCCCCAGTTGTACGGACGACTTTGCTAGCGACTACACTGACGAAGCCTTTCTCTCATTTGCCGAGAGATAGTTAGAATAGCCTTCTGCTAAGTCCTTGGCTACGACCTAGCAAGGCGCCATTAACCATTTCTAGAGAGAGTCTCACTTGTATCACCAAGAACGCTGTATACAAATGATGGATTAAAGTTAAGTATTCCAGCAGCTACGTACTTTTCTTTATAGCATTCATTACGTATCCTGTTTCAGACCTAACGCCAGCCGGCGTGTGTAAACGCCTGCCTTTCGGTTACCCGTCATGTGGACTGGCTGTCTTGTCAGTCCACTGCACTAAGAGAATGAAACGGCAGAACCAAATATCATGAAGAAGTATTAAGTTTCTACGAGTGTTAACTAATGAAAAGTGAGTGGAGTTGCAGGAAAGAATGCAAAAGTAACAGAGTGGTACGAGGAGAGATGCGACTGTGACCGCACTGCGGATAAGAAAGGCAGGAGAGGACAGCCATGCCGTTGGCGACGCGTTTGCTTTCGTGGGCAGCATGTCCGGCTTTACCACAGGCGCCGCGCAACGGGTAGCTCGTTCCACGTGTGTGTCAGACTAGTGAGAAGTAGTGACGAGTCCGGTGACTAAGAAACAACTGAGGAACGTGGGGTGTGTGAAAACGACGGCTAACTCGATCAAACAAGCGAATGATTCGTATCTGTCTTCCGGAAGCATTTGTCGCCTTATCTAGTCATGACAGTTCTCACTGTTCTTGACGCGTCGGGATAAACTACAGTAGTAGTCATGGACGTGCGGTAGGACTCGGTTTTGTTTGATTTTGTGTGGAAAAATATTTTGCGTGTAGGCAAGAGAAGGGTTTTCCTGCACGACGCGGGAGCCTCTTCCGTCGAATTTAGAAGCACATATACAATGCAGAGGTGGACATATATGCAGATTTACCAAAGTCTTTATTTGCAAGTTCAGCCATATGATAGGTACGGTAGGCAATAATGTCTCTGTCAACAAAACTTTCAAGTCCACCAACACTAGGTACACCACTACCACCACGTACAATGGCTACTGTGAGCCAACCATTGCCATGTGAAAATGTATCATTAAGATCAATACTAAAATTAAGTCTGCAACCACAGAAAACACAAGGTCCGACGACAAGTACCTGGGCAGCAACACTCTTCACTGGTATGCGGTTCTTCTTGTCTCCAGCTGTTGTGGCGAACTCGATGTTCTCAATTGTTTGTTTAGAACGACGACGATAGCGTCTGTAGGGCATCGTGGCGGCGTTCAATGCAGTTGCCTGTGCAGCAGCAGCAGCGCGAGTGATCCGCTGCGCGGATATCTGTAAATGAGTCTGTATTTATTTGGTTTAAAGGTAAAGGAGTATGTGAATATGTAAAGTTTGTTGGTGATTGTGCTTTGTATTTTCATAAATAAAGTGATCTGTAGCGTAGCGTGATCCTTTTAATAGGATAACTGGAATATGACAGGAAATGCTTCACCCAAATGTTCACCTATAAACTTCCAGATTAACACGAGGATGAGCAATGCCTTCTTAGTGATCTGTTTGAGATACAGGTCTTGTGGCCATCCTGATATCAAACAACGTTCGCCATCCGTGTCTGAGATGATGGAAGCTATTTTTTGGGATACGCAGTCAGGTGAAAATAGTTGTCATCAGC
The DNA here is from genome assembly GCF_023864275.1 of Schistocerca cancellata. Classification (NCBI taxonomy): domain Eukaryota; kingdom Metazoa; phylum Arthropoda; class Insecta; order Orthoptera; family Acrididae; genus Schistocerca; species Schistocerca cancellata. The sequence goes on along the minus strand of NC_064631.1, from coordinate 75,929,329 downwards.
ATGCAAGTGATAGTCAATAATGTAATGCAGATGCCATTTCGTAAATGTAAAGGGAGAAAGGCTGCGGAGTAAGGACTGAGCTGTACGGCACTGTTAAACGCAAAACTTTTGCATAATTACGTCTACCGCCTTCAGGTAGCCTCTGAAGAAAAAGAAAGATTCAACTGTTCCGTTTTGAAAAGTAAAACATGGAATACTGACGAGTAACGGCGATAGTAAGCATGCTCTAGAGAGCCGTAATGCCCTCGGCGTCACCATCATTACGTAGTGCAGAAAGCGTCCTGGGGTAAACTGAGGAACGCTCGTCTTTGCGCGTGTTTGTAATTCCGCCTTACACTTATCATCGTTTCTCTCTTCTCTCCGTTTTCCTGTTTCAGACCTCCAAAAGATCTCATCTCTCATTCTCTTCCATTGTCTCAGTGTGACGCTGTGAGCTTTTCTTGCGGCATTATACATCGCTTTGCTATTACTGTTTATTTGTTTTGCCCGTATACCAGTCGTTTTCCAGTCTCCTTCTTTCTCTTCCTCTCTCTCTGACACACTTTCATTCTCTCTCTCTCTCTCTCTCTCTCTCTCTCTCTCTCTCTCTCTCTCTCTCTCATGATTTTTTAAAATACTGAGCAACAAGTCTGGCATTCTCTCGTTGTTTACGAAGCTCTTGCACTGTTCCGCTGATTCCCAGCAGTTTATTATCATCAGTGTGGATTCGATCGTTGTTAATTATTGTTGTTAACGCTCTTTCCAGTTTGTGCTACGTGTCCTTCCACTGTTTCCAGTGGTTTGTGGGAGACGGCGCAAGGAAAGAGCTGCGGACGCCTCTCCTGTTTACACGCAGTACGTTACGTTTGTTGTTCGGGACGAGGAGCTGGTTCGTGCGCTAGCCGTCCCTCTCCTGCAGGTCTTCCGCGAGTAGCGTCATCCAGTCGTTATCCACTGCATCACTGTTACACACTGCTAACGGTAACGGCCCCAGAGCGTCCGCTTGCGGTACTCCGGAAATTACTTTTCCTACAGTCTCTCGGTTGCGTCCAGTTACGAATCATTTGCACAGTTGTGTCTGTGAGTAAGTCCTGAATGGAGTTACGGATCTGGCCCGATAATCGGTAAGCAGGTATTTTGTTCTCGAAACGGGAGTAGGGAACTGTACGGACTGTCCTGTGATGGTCACGGACTACGGCATCGGCCAGAGTGGCAGAGTGGCGTTGTGTCAGGCACTCTGGATGTCATTCGTGCACAGAGAGGGCAGAGTATGATCACGAGTCTGTCCGCGGAATGCGTGTTAATTTTTACACAGAAGGTTCTCGTTCTCGGGAAATATTTTTATTGCCGACTATAAAATGTGTTCCATAATTCTACAAAAGATTCAGGGCAGTGATATTGACCCACAGCTACGAGCACCTATACGACAACTCTTCTTGGAAACGGTTTCTCATAATAGCACATGAGCCACCAGGAGAGCAATTGGTCAGTGACTGTCAGCCACTTACAATGTTGAACGCCAACTACAAGATCTTCATCACGCCTTTGGCAGGCCGCATTAAGAAAACTTTGCCAATGATTCTTGCCACAGATCAAACGTGACAGGTGGAGACACCAGCATTCAAATGAGCACCAGCGTCTGCAGGGACTTTATAGTAATCGCCTCAGCATGCCGCCTGCGAATGGCGATCGTCTCCATTAGTTTCAATCGCTGCTTTGACGTAGTGTAGCATAACTTCCTCCTAAGCGGGTGACTGGCTGTGTGGAATTTCGCCCAGGCTCATTGACACCCTGCATCATCTTCCGGCAGCAGGCAGCTTTCAGATCCAGGTCAACAGGTGCACAGTGGGCGGAATACCTATCGAGAAGTCTCTAAGCCATGCTTGCTCCCTTTGTATCTCTTGTGTCCCAGGTACAAACTACCAAATGAAAAGCCGGATTTAATTATAAATTAGAAGTTTTCTTCTGAAAACAAGGTGAAATATAACTCAGCGTAATCACTCGTGTCCAGATCCATAGGCAAAGTTCATGTCCCATCAAAACTATCAAGTCAGCATCGCGACTGAGAGCAGACCTGCTCCATACTCCAGGAGGCCCACCAGACGACTCGCCTCCCAGGCCACGACCACGCGAGTTAATCACGTGGGGCTGCATCCCGATTGGCTCTCCAGTGGTATGACCGTTGCATCTCTTTTGGCGCCCCCACTGTGAGCACTTTGGAGTATGCCGCACTGCTGCCAGTGGAGGGTTGGCAGACGGTACTCGAGAAGGCAGTGGCCGTGTCTAACGTGCAGCGACCGCACTGTACGGACGTACGGCACAACAGAGCCCACCTTTATGCAATGACTCTCGAGCCACTCATCGGGGAAGCTCAACTGCAGGCTATTTGGCGTTAATTCTGCAGGACATCACCTTCCGCTACATGGCGTACACCGACGACATACTACTGCTGGTATGTCCTGCCAATTAAGTCAACAGCGAACTAAACCGGATCGAGCAATACGGACAGGCTGCGTGAAATCTTCTGGGGATCAAAAAGTCGGCGGCGCTGGATATCGGGTGCGGTCCCCGACTGGAAACTGTCGCTCCCTTCCGCCAGTTACTGAACTGAGATGTTTCAGAATCACGTTTAGGAAGGACCACGGCAAATTATCGGCTGTTACTACAGATTGTGGCGATACGTCGCAGACCTCAGGCGACCTTCAGCTATTTCCTATCCACAGGAGATATATTCAGCATATGTTACGACGCTCTCACTCTCCCCCTACGCAGTCGAGGTCTGGGACTGGTTTAGGTAGGGCATGGGCAGCTGCCCTTTATGTGAGCAATAAACCAGTCAAGACGCCTCCCTCACAGGCAGTGTGTCGGAGGTCCCGACGTCCGCGCCTCGCGGCCTGCTGGTGCCGGTGGTGCACGTCGCCACACGGCTCTCCCACGTATCGACGTTCATCCCGGAATACAGCTTTGCGACCTCGGATTCCCCCACAACACGCCTGCCGAAGGCAGAAGATTTTTACACCACTCTTCTGCAGACAGTTCTGCGTAACGTGGTAGAAACTACATACCCAACTGTCTACTGGCCACGAGTGTGGAAAATGATACACCACCACTTTCTGCCAACCACAGCGCGCGCGACTTGGTATCGAGTCACGAACGAAAAATATTCGAGGAACACTAGCTCCACGCTGTCGGATTAACAGATTGCTCACTTTGCCCTGACTGTCGTCGCCTGCTGGACACCGATGAACCCTCCCTGTGTCTGTCGTCGTCCCGCGTTTGGGGTCCAATACAGAAGATCTTATCTTGTTACCTCCGTGTTATACCTGACGTAGTTCAACCTCAGTCCCTTCGGAGTGCTGATGACTATTACTTCCCTGGGGCAAATATCTTGTGCTTACATTGTTTAAGGGCATGACGGTCGACTACATCTTCGGCGAAGGGGAGAAAGTGAATCTTAATTACTGGTGGTACCTGCAAAACGCTCTCAACGCTCTTGAACGCACACCGAGGCACAGTGCCTTCATTGCAAATTATTTACGCAGTGTTTTCATAACCCTCCTCTCCCCCGCCCCCCTTCCCTGCTCGTTGTAACATCACATCGAAGACAGCATGACCTGAAATGCAAGCAGTGGGAAAGAAAATCACATTGGCTGACTCAAGGAACCCTACAGTCATTAAGGCATTAGAGATTTAGCATGACTCTGTTGTCGATGTTTCAGATGGCATTGTTGGAAATTGAAAATGCCAGTGGCAGTGGACAGGAGAACTCCAGTTACACCAGTTTCTTGAAGAAATATTCTTTCAGCTGTAGCAGCGCAAGTAGTATACAAACCTACTCTAGTTTATGTTTTGAATCACATCTTTAGTGTCACATTCTGTTTTATATCATTTTCATTTGTACACACTTACTAATTATAATCATGTAACTAAAAATGAATAAATAAATAAATTACAGAACCATGGAGCCTATCGCCTTGGGAGAATTTTTGAGAAGAGTTAGGGGCAACTCCTGAAGACGGATAGTTCATTTTTATGGTAGAGTTAAAAGTGGTGGTGCCAAGTAGGCGTAGATGTTTTTTTTTTTCTTTGGAGACTAAACTTAGTTAGATAAGGAGATGAGTCCACTCTAACAAACAAATTTTTTATTTTTGTAAAGATAACCATAAGTCTTTACCCCTCATTTTTATTGAATTAATTGGTTGAAATGCAATTTTTTTTAATTTCTGGTACGAGTACTTTGTCGCACCACTTTCATCACCGTATGATTTTATTTGCTTTTTAAATTTTCTTCTTGTCATTCTTTTTTCGTTTGGAATATGCTTGTGACGCCTTTAAAATGCATACAACTGCTAACTAGGACTGCTGATCGGTTGGTAACACAGCAGCTCGTGTAGCTAGTGTGAGGACAATTTCAGGCAAGCAACGACAGCGAGAAAATACAGTTTGCTTTTACCGCTAAAACTGAAATTTTGCTGCGAAAGATAGCTACGCAAAGAAACATAGTATGAAATTTTTCTGTCCTGAGTTTTCTTGTAGAGGTTAGCCTTAAACGGCGTCCACATAACGATCGTGATTTCTGTTCTGCCGCAGATTGTTCATCGGTGTTTTCTCGGATACATTGCATATCACGAAGTTGTGGTTAGGCTAGGACACGAGTTTAAATTCAGGGCTACAAAGCGCGTTGTCTGACGCAGTTCAGTTATTGGGCATCGACCGGGCATCTCACATCTTCTCAAAGCTCGCGGTGGCCGCTTCCAACAATGGTCCTCATTACACATTAACAAGCAGGGTTTGCGAAGTGACCCGCCGTGTTTTGTGTGTCGCCTATGACCGAGCGCTAGCCGGCACGGGTGTTGGAACATTATAGCGGCAAGCGACAGACGTCACCTATCAAGTAATGTTGATCCGACCGTAGGAACATTGTTGGGTGGCGAGGACAGAGCTGCCGCGAGTCTACGGTGCTCCTACCGCACCCATTACTCGATAAGAATAACTTTATGTGCGACACAAGTTGCATCAGATGACCGATAAGATAGGGAAGAAGACTGCGTCAACGACAGCGCTTCTGAACCTGTCTCGAACCGCTAACCGCAGCTTTTAACATGAAGTTTATCTGCCGCACTCCACTTCTGCACAAGCCGTCAGTATAAATTTGTTCGTGTGGTGATGTTTCTGAAACAGATCAGCACCTCTGTAAGATTCCGACCGCGTAGAATCCAGCACTCTGTCTTGGTACACATGCTCCACGAGGCTTTGAACAGAAGCTACCAAGCAGAAACTGCGCCCCTAGATTCCGAAAACCCTACGGCACAGTTCCGCACTCTCCCCTGGTGACTAGCGAGTGTGGCAACAGATATCGGAGTCGTTTACGTAGCTCAGTCAACGAAGACCAAAAAATGGCGATTAGGGGAAAAATTCGTGTAGTCGCAGATTTTTGTACAATGGTAGGGAGGAGTGTCATGAACAACATGCTTAAAATCCTGACATGTAGGGTGTGAGCGTTGTGGTGGTGGTGGGGCGAAGGGGTGGGGGGGGGCCTTGTTTGAAGGTCACTGTTCTACGTTTTTCTTGAATAACTCGAAAACCGTAGCTTCTAGCGAAAATGTTTTCCAGTACGAAGCTAAAGTACGCTGAATTCCCTACAAAAAAGGTCCTATTCATTTCTTCTCTAGGACCAATAGCTTTCTCGTTGCAAGGGGTTGAAAAATAGCAAATGTATGGAAACAATGTTTTAATGGTATAAAATTAATGTTTATTGTTAAATGAAGTTGATTAAGACCAAATATTAAATGGCTATAACTGATTTACGTACAGCAGAACGGTACTGAGGGATAAATTTTGTTCTGAGGATGTGACAGGTGGCAGCGGATGAGGGGGGAGGGGGGTGTTACGGGGGTTTTATCGGTGGAGGGTAGAAGATGATGGAAGGCACTTCTCTTATTTGTGCGTCTGCGAAACGAAGAGCGAGTTAGTGAATCCGCACTCCAGCCACCCCATTACGTCGCAAGAAGCAACGACAGGACCATCACAGCGACCCATCCACAGCGCACCTCGTAAATCACTGGTGACGCAGTGTGCAGACACGCCCGGAGATTTTTGATGTTTCACAAAATGCGTTGCTCGAGGACTCGTGTTACAAGTCTTTATTTTCCACAAATTCATTAACAATAAATGAAATACAGATATTAGTTATTAATAGAACTTCACATACGAACAAAATCTACGTACATCTCTGCACACCACCTTGGACCGGTAGGTGGGAAACTGATTGTTGGGCACAGTGAACGTTTGTTGCGGATTTTTCTGGAAAAGGCTCCTTCCCCCACCATGAAAAGTGCTCGTTCTTGAATTTACACACAGCATTTTATGTCCAGTTCTGTTACGTGAGTAGACAAAATAACTTTACTGTTGAGCGAGTTGAGTGGTTCCTTCCACCTTAATGACGTATGTTTGTACCTCGCGCTTTTTGTTTATTCTGCGAATAGATAGGTTCACGAATCAAAAGTTTCATGTAATAATTACTTCATCACTTTGTGCAGTTTATATGATGGTGCGCTAAGAGCAAGTAACGCGTTATTGATTATTAAATGTTGCAGCAGAGACTGCCTTATATCTGGAATTCATTTTATTAAGCTATTAGTTATTTGCAGTGATTACGAGAGTCAGTATATGAAATATGCTCCTGCAAAGCTTATGCAATATGAATTATCCCCATTTCCGTTGTCTCTCTTTAATGAACGGGGAATGACGAAAGGAAAGAAATCTTCTCCCTATGATGCTTTTGCAGACGACAATCCTGCAACTCGTGATCTAGAAACCAGTGCCAACGTTAGTAGGTGGAGGCTTCCTTCTCCACCATGTGAAATGGAACGTGGACAGCAATATTTCCGCACTTTGCAGTCAGTACATAGTCTATGTGCTCAAACATTATGGTAGAAATTGTACTGTGGTATTTGATGGTCATAATGATGTCAACAGTAGAAAGAGAAGGGTCTTCACAAAAACTTCAGTTGACATCAGTTTTAATGAAAGCACGACTGTCACTCTCCAACAGGAGCACTCTCTCGCAAACGAAAATAACACAGCCAGGCTTATAGGAATCCTTAGTAACAAAATGACAGCACAGGATATAGAAACAGTAGTTACTACAAGCGATGCTGACGGTACGATAGTGAGATGTGCATTAGGCAAAGCTGCCCTGCACCAAACTGTCACGATAATTGGGGCAGATATCGAATTCATTGTTTTACTGATTCCTTTTTCACAGTCAGGCACTAACATGTACATCATTAAGTCTGGTAAAGGCAAGGCTGAATCCAAATTGTTTACAACAAATAAACTCCAGCAACTTCCTTCTGCTGAAACCAGCCTCCTACTCCATGCCTTTGGCGGGTGTGACACAACCTCCGCCATTTACAACAAAAAGCAAAAGAGGAATGGTTCAGCTGTTCAGTAAGATCACGAGGCAAATGAAGACTACATCCGACACGAGCAGACGAGGTCGAACAGGCTGGTGAGAAGATGTTCCTGGAAACGTATCAAGCGAATGAATATCAGCGAGATTTAAATAAGCTCCGATATGAAGCATTGTTAAAGCCACAACCGGACCTTGCCTCACTACCGCCAACCATAGGAGCTGCACACCAGCACTCTTTTAGAGTTATTTACAGGTAAATTAAGTGTATTAACTGTCTTTTTATATAATTATTTTTACACTCCTATTTCTTGACATTACTGCTGTTTGGTTACTTACTTACACATGCAACAGTCGCTCAACAACCCCCTACTGCTGACTGAATGGAGGTGGAAGCGAAGGGAGGAAGGATCGCTCCATCCACTGACTACCAAAGACCCAGTAGCTCCTGAAGCTGCACTGAACAACATTTCTTTCCGATGTTCTACTGGGTGTGGGGGACGATGTGGATCCCGAAAAGCAGAAATCATACGTTCAATACACTACTGGCCATTAAAATTGCTACACCAACAAGAAATGCAGGGTACCCTCCGCCACACACCGTCTGGTGGCTTGCGGAGTATGGATGTAGATGTAGATGTAGATGATAAACGGGTATTCATTGGACAAATATATTATACTAAAACTGACATGTGATTACATTTTCACGCAATTTGGGTGCATAGATCCTGAGAAATCAGTACCCAGAACAATCACCTCAGGCCGTAATAACGGCCTTGATATATCTGGGCATTGAGTCAAACAGAGCTTGGATGACGTGTACAGGTACAGCTGCCCATGCAGCTTCAACACGATACCACAGTTCATCAAGAGTACTGACTGGCGTATTGTGACGAGCCAGTTGCTCGGCCACCATTGACCGGACGTTTTCAGTTGGTGAGAGATCTGGAGAATATGTTGGCCAGGGCAGGATCAAACATTTTCTGTATCCAGAAAGGCCCGTACACAACCTGCAACATGCGGTGGTGCATTATCCTGCTGAAATATAGGGTTTCGCAGGGACGAAATGAAGGGTAGAGCCACGGGTCGTAACACATCTGAAATGTAACGTCCACTGTTCAAAGTGCCGTCAATGCGAACAAGAGCTGACCGAGACGTGTAACCAATGGCACCCCATACCATCTCGTCGGGTGATACGCCAGTATGGCGATGACGAATACACGCTTCCAATCTGCGTTCACCGCGATGTCACCGAACACGGATGCGACCATCACGATGCTGTAAACAGAACCTGGATTCATCCGAAAAAATGACGTTTTGCCATTCGCGCACCCAGGTTCTTCGTTGAGTACACCATCGCAGGCGCTCCTGTCTGTGATGCAGCGTCAAGGGTAACCGCAGCCATGGTCTCCGAGCTGACAGTCCATGCTGCTGCAAACGTCGTCTAACTGTTCGTGCAGATGGTTCTTGTCTTGCAAACGTCCCCATCTGTTGACTCAGGGTTCGAGAAGTGGCTGCACGATCCGTTACAGCCATGCGGATAAGATGCCTGTCATCTCGACTGCTAGTGATACGAGGCCGTTGGGATCCAGCACGGCGTTCCATATTACCCTCCTGTACCCACCGATTCCGTATTCTGCCAACAGTCATTGGATCTAGATCAATGCGAGCAGCAAAGTCGCGATACGATAAACCGAAATCGCAATAGCCTACAATCCGACCTTTATCAAAGTCGGGAACGTGATGGTACGCACTTCTCCTCGTTACACGAGGCATCACAACAACGTTTCACCAGGCAACGCCGGTCAACTGCTGTTTGTGTATGATAAATCGGTTGGAAACTTTCCTCATGTCAGCACGTTGTAGGTGTCGCTACTGGCGCCAACCTTGTGTGAATGCTCTGGAAAGCTAATCATTTGCATATCGCAGCATCTTCTTCCTGCCGGTTAAATCTCGCGTCTGTAGCACGTCATCTTCGTGGTGTAGCAATTTTTATGGCCAATAGTGTAGTTTGCGGCACGTGCCACGGTACGGGTATAAATGGTGCACCGTTGCTCGATCTGGAAGATGATGACGATTATGAAGATACGTTTGTTGATTGTTTAACTGTACAAATTGAAGATAAGATGTTGTTTTATAATAACCAATGTACATTTTCTGTTCTTTCCAAGTTCATTGGACATTAAACATTTATTTTAAACCATTAAAACACTGTTTCTTTTTAAATTATGGCTTTTACACCCCTTGTAACGTGGAAACTATTAGTCACAGAGAAAAAATTAATACGAGCTTTCTTGTAAGAAATTTAACGTACTTTAATTTTTTACTGGGAAACGGTTTCGGTAGTATCCATGGTTTTCGAGTTATTCAAGGAAAACGTGGGGAAGTGCCCTTTAAACGACCAGCATCCCAACGCTCACCCCTATAGGTCAGGATTTTTAGTATGTCGTTCGTGACACTTCGCCCTACCATTCTCCAAAATTTGCGACTGCGCAAATTTTTTCCCCTAATTTTCCTTCTTTGACTGGGCTAACAGGGAGCAAAGAGGTGTTCAAATCTAGATACGACATGTCTCAGAAATTTTTAGTCTGTGTGAAGTCCTCTGCTTTTATTTCATTCAGTTGTATATATGTAGTGTCTACTCTTTCGGACATGTCCATAAGAACATACACCATTTTGATCTGGCACTCATTGTGAATTAAGAGAGACGGGAATGATTGTAAGCGGGAATCGATTGAAATCAGTGGGGAAAGTTGAAAGTTTGTGGTGGACCACTTACAGACAACAAGCTTCGGGCCTTGGAACCTCTTCCCGTGGCTTGGACGTCCTCCTCCCGCCCTTCTCGGCGGGAGGAGGTCGTTTTGGCCCGGTTACGAATTGGACACTGACGGTTCAGCCATCGCCATCTGCTGACGGCTGCGCCGGCGCCGTTCTGCCCATGTGGGCAATTGCTGACGGTCAGCCACATTTTAACGTCCTGCCCGGATTTTAACACACTGCGTCTTGATCTTGGCCTGCCATGTAGTCTAGATGCCATTTTAACGGATGACCCACGAGCAGCTGCTCGCGTTCTTGACCAACCTCTCTAAGGGCCTTTGATTATGCTGTTTTTTTTTTTTTTAATCCTATGCCTGTCAGTCTGTCTTTTATCGTGTTTTCCCTTTTAGTTGCTGTTTTAAACTTGTGCCTGGCGGTGCATTCCTAACGTAGTCTGGGCGCTAATGACCATTGAAGTTGTGCGCCCTAAAACCACAAAAAAATACAGATAGAGGGCCATACAATTAAATACAAACATCAAGATATGTATAATGTCTTTTGCGGCGTCTGTTGCCATCAGGAAATCACTGAACTTGCCACGGTATGCTCTTCTGTTGCACTCTTGGACGATGTGGCGGATGGTCTGTCTGTTGGCTCCGCAGACACAGTTGGGAGTTGGTGTTTTTTCCCATTTGTAAAGAGTATCTGCCTATCTTCCGTGATTTGTGTGTATTCTCTTAAGGGATGGATGTGAAGTACCGTGTAAAATACGCGGTACTTCACATCCAGGCGGTCTCTCAGTGATGCAGGGGAGGGCTTGACAATGCTCAGGGCACACTTCTCGCCATTGTTCCCTCCAGGTCTTTATTTCATGAAAGCTTATACTTTGCAAATGCTATGAGAAAATCGAGTTCCAAACTCGTACTTACCAGATACCTCTTCGCACATCTGAAATTTCTAGGAAATAGCCTCCTAGAATCCCAGTTGTAGATTTTTCTTTAGATCAGGCAGTGGGCTACGTTCCCGCCTTGCAGACAGGGAAACTGTCTCTCCACGTGAAGCGGCACCCGGCTGTCGCACTCCCACTCCCACAAGGGGAGCCACCGAAGCCAGACACGAACACCACTCGACCAGCCTGGCAACCTCCATCCAGTTCTCTAGTAAAAGTGTTACTGGCGAAAGCAACAGCCCATTAAGGCGTTCTTAGAGCAGAGAGTCGGACTTGTAAAAACAATTTATTCCCCAGTGGCCCGACACACGGCACTCGTTGTTGGCCAGAGCCCCAGAGTGCGAGGCGCGTGGGCTGAGGCATGCGGCGTCTCGACGACACGGGCGCCGCGTTACGGGCCGCGTGACGGCCAGCGCCGCCTATCCGAGCGGCCTCAACTTCACACTCCGACCGGTCTCAGGGGGCTGGTCGCCAGTGGCTCTTTCCCCCTCCTACAAGAATCCCTCAGATTCGTAACACGAGAAATTTGGGACACGGAACTAAACACACAGATAGGGGGACATTAAAAAAAATGGTTCAAATGGCTCTGAGCACTATGGGACTCAACTTCTGTGGTCATAAGTCCCCTAGAACTTAGAACTACTTAAACCTAACTAACCTAAGGACAGCACACAACACCCAGCCATCACGAGGCAGAGAAAATCCCTGACCCCGCCGGGAATCGAACCCGGGAACCCGGGCGTGGGAAGCGAGAACGCTACCGCACGACCACGAGATGCGGGCTAGGGAGACATTAAAACATTTGTTAGCAACTCGATCTACGTAGTCGCCGATATAACCCACATTATCAGGATCAAATACTCTTCACACGGTAGAAACATCTTAAATTTCATCAGCAGCCATGGTACTTAAGATGTGCCTGTCCACCACCTGACTCACGCGTTTCGAACCATTACTTGGCAAAATTTTGGCTTTGTTTCTTGCCTTCATTATGTGTGTTGTGCCATAAAACGTTTGAAAGTCATTTATTAGTGACTTGATAGGCAATGTCACAGCGCAACAGCAGAAAATGTGACACATGTTCTGCTGATTGTTCATCTAACACTATTCTGGAGCGTACTGGATATTTGAGAATCGTTAGTTTAGTTTTTTTACTGAATTTTTAACACACACACACGCGCGTGTATGTTTTCTGGTAATAATATGACACCTCGTTAAACTTCGCGTTTCCACTGTCTAGCATTCTCGTCCACGTATGCAGGGTGAACATTAATAAAACGGAAAAACTGCAGGTACGGATTCCTGACCCTATTAACGTTTGTCTGCAAATGCGTCGTTGCCACAGTAGATGACGCTGAAGAATGAGAGTTCCTGTGACCACCTGACATATCGTGCTTTCCAGCAGAACCAGGTCTTCCAAATCTGGAGTACACACAGCATCCCGCCTCCCTGCACATTCGTCTGTCTGAAAGCACCCATAATCGTACAAACGCCCAACAGGGCTCGAAATGTTGTGTGATGTGGTTTGTGTCTGTGAGGGTACTTGTTACGGTATTGCCATGCTGCCTCTCGACCGTTCCCACCTGCCTGGCATACACAGACACCACCTCGGCTTGTTCCCTATATGAATACCGGGCCATGCCGCTGCTTACAGTACGCTGCTTCAGTCACACAGCCTGCAACACACCAGGCACACCCGGCACGTGGTCAGAGGAACTGCCAGATTCGTCAGCGCCATCTACTGTGGCAACGACGCATTTCCAGACACACGTTCACAGGGTGTTTTTCCCTCCATTTCCAGTCAGGAATTCGTCATTGCAGCTTGCCGGTTTTATGATATTCACCCTACATGTTGAACGCAGTAAGTGAAAGGTTGCGCCCCGCCCCCACCCCCTCCTGTCGCACTCCTCTGAGCCGGCCGGAGTGGCCGAGCGGTTCTAGGCGCTTCCAGCATTCATTTAAAATCTGTGAGAGCCTTCGTTGTAACTTTACTTTTCCGTATTCAAGGGGTACTACGGGTATTGCCTCAGGGCGTTCAGGTTTCCTGTTGTTTATCTGATACACTGCCTCCTGTTCGCATCTACTGTGACGTCATGTCTTAATAAAACACCCTCTGAAGTAGCTTTTTCTGCCTCTTTGTCGTCTTCTTCAATCCACAGTTCCCGGTAGTGTTTCGTCCAACAAGTCTCTTTACCCGAGCATCTTTCTCCGGCTGGCCGGCCGGAGTGGCCGAGCGGTTCTAAGCGCTACAGTCTGAAACCGCGAAGCCGCTACGGTCGCAGGTTCGAATCCTGCCTCGGGCATGGATGTGTGTGATGTCCTTAGGTTAGTTAGGTTTAAGTAGTTCTAAGTTCTAGGGGACTGATGACATCAGAAGTTAAGTCCCACAGTGCTCAGAGCCATTTTTCTCCGGCTTCTTCAGCTGTTCATGAGTTTATAGGTACCCTCTCGTCAACCGTGCGTCTCGTTTTCTACAGCTGATAGAAAAATGTGCGCAAGCGTCATGACGAACATTGTTCCATTATTGCTGATTTTGCCAAGATGCGTTTTTCTATATATGAAGACCTCCCTCAAAGAAAGTTGTATATCACAATTTTGGTAAAGTTGAGTTTTCACTTGAATGAAGTGGTACATCACGTGAGACACGCTACCATAGCAACAGATGTCTTTTCTTCTGTTTTCAAGTTCTGCAATATGTAGTTGTGAAGTTGGACATCCTGGAAGAGAATTGTATATCAGTGAAAATGGCGGGCGTGGCTGATGTTTCTCTCTGGGGGATATTTGTGTCATTAAATAAAAGCGCAGAAAGGAAACTAAATCCATCACGTTGGAAGCAGAGTGTCAAGAAAATAGGAGGAACAGTGGATAAGTTTATATTTTACAGTTGCTGAGGCGTACCTTTAAAAACCAAAATAAAAGCTAGACGTAAAGAAACGCTGTACATCCTTATAACGTAAAAACTGTACACTAGCACAAGTCGCTTGGTCTGCTCCTTGATTTGGGCAAAACAACAACTGGACAAAGATACTTTTGTACAGCTACCTTCTTTTTACAGGATATTTTAAAGCAGTAGAGCATTATTTTATTGTTTCGGAAGAATGTAATATGGGAAGCTTGTTTAACTACACCTTTCATTAAAAGATAATGAGCCAGTACGACTTTGTTGCTGTCGTTGTTCTTGAAGGAATTATGCAGCCTGATTCAGACCTGACAATTACTGGTTACAAGGTCGAATATAAATGCAGATGATCTAACTGCAGTGTACCTGCTTCTTAGTCATAATGTCATTCAATCTTGGGTACGTCATTCTCTGCTAAAAACAAAAGAGAAAATCAACTTCAAGTTAACATTTGTACATCTGTTACGAGGTTTCCTATGTTGTATAAACAGCTTCTTCCTCTATCAGCAGAGAAAGTAGTGGATTTGTTGGATACGTGTAAACAACTTGATGTACAATGCAGGAAATTTTAGGCGAACTTACCTTCTCAGTGAACAGTTTATTTATCCTCTGTTTAATTTTTTCTTTGTTAGTTTCTCTTATCCCATACAGAACTAGTTTTTCTTAGCTTGGACATTAATTAAAAAATATATGTGTTATTTCAGAATATCAGATAATATATTCCGTCAATACTTCCACAATTTTTGACACTCTAACAGGAAATTTAATATCTTTTCACACACAACGTTATTTCACTGCGTACTTTTACACAATATGCAACGTTCTTACATGGGAAGCCCCACAAAAATTGTGATAATTTTGTAAATATTGTAAAATATGCTAAATACATATTAAGAGAAGTTTTCAAATATTGTAAAATATACTGAACATATGTTGATGCTATTTTGCACTGAAGCACCAAAAAAACTGGAATAGGCATGCGTATTCAAATAAGAGATATGTGAGCAGGCAGAATACGACGTTGCGGTCGGTAACGACTGTATAAGAGCACAAGTGTCTGGCGCAGTTGTTAGATCGGTTACTGCTGCTATAATGGCAGGTTATCAAGAGTTAAGGGAGTTTGAACGAGGTGTTGTAGCCGACGCACGAGCGATGGGACGCAACATCTCCGAGGTAGCGATGAAGTGGGTATTCTCCCGTACGACCATTTCACGATCGTACCGTGATTATCACGAATCCTGTAAAACATCAAATCTCCGACATCGCTGCAGCCTGAAAAATATTCTGCAAGGACGGGACCAACGACGACTGAAGAGAATCGTTCAACGTGACAGAAGTGCAACCCTTCCGTAAATTGTTGCAAGTTTCCATGATGGGCCACCAGCAAGAGTCAGCGTGTGAACCATTCAACAAAACATCACTGATATGGGCTTTCGGAGCCGAATGTCCACTCGTGTATCCTTGGTGACTGCATGACACAAAGCTTCATGCCTCGCCTGGGCCAGTCAATACCGACATTGGACTCTTGATGACTAAATTATGCCTGGTCGGATGAGTCTAGTTTCAAATTGTATCGAGCAAATGGACGTGTACGGGTATGGAGACAGCGTCATGAATCCATGGCCCCTGCACGTCAGCAGGGGACTGATCAAGCTGGTAGAGTCTCTGTAATGGTGTGGGACGTGTGCAGCTGGAGTGATGTGGGAACCCTGACACGTCTAGATGCTACTCTGATACGTATACAAGCATCAGATCATTGCATCCATTCATGTCCATTGTGCATTGCGACAGACTTGGGCAATTCCAGCTGTACAATGAGAGACCCCACACATCCAGAATTGCTCAAAGCGGCTTCTGGGATTAAACACCTCCGCTGGCCACCAAACTCCCCAAACCAGAACATTATTGAGCATGTATGGGATGCCTTGCAGAAGAGGTCCCCATCACCTCGTACTCGTACGGATTTATGGACAGCCACTGCAGGATTTATGGTGTTAATTCCCTCCAGCACTACTTCAGACATTCGTCGAGTCGTTGCCTCGTCGTGTTGCGGCACGTGTGCGTGCTCGCGGGGCACCATTGTGTGTTAGAACCCGTAGGTCTTGTAAACTGTCTCATGATGATAATATCTGTGTCTTCATCCGTGGTAGAGGTGTTGATATGAAATGTAAAATAGTTGGCGATATGACTGTATATAATAGTATGTAATAAAGTGGTGGTACATCCTCTGAACTGTAGACATAGAGCAGTATCCTTTATTTTAATAAATAAAGGCTCTTCAGTGTATAATGCACACTGTATCATTTTATCATACATAATAAAACATCTCAATAAATAGTATCAAAGAATAACAACAATTATTTTTACTTTCTGAAATATTATGAAATTGTGATGTACAATCTTCAAATATCTATCGAGTCTCTTTTGTATTATCACGTTGATTTATAAGGGAAGCATTTTGTTTTTCATTAAGTGCATTCTCTACTTTAAATTCTATATTCTGAGACCAGTATTTTCCTGAGTTTCTTCTTTTCCCCAACAGGGAAAAAATGCATGCCTTGACGTTTTCTCGTTCTGTGTTTACATTGTTGTTTGTGATATCATTCCGCAAATTTTGTGCGCGTCGTTTTTCGCACAGATGATTAATACTGTACCTCGTAACATATGTACCGTAGATACTTTCTGTTTGGTATTCAATATCCAGCTTAAGCCACTTACTGTCTGATGATGATTAAATCCATATAGCTACCATATGCAGGATGCTCTCTGCTGCGTGTCCCTTGCTTTTCCAAATAGTGCCATCAGACATTCACTGCAGGATTAACATCGGCCGATTTAGTGAATCATTCGAGGTTAGATAGAGCGGCTGAATGACCTCATGCCAGGGGGGTAGCCTACGCTTGTACGGCTGCGCTGGCGGCTTTTGTCACCGTGGAAGATGGGAGCATCTGCAGTATACTCATCGTGAAGACACAGAGGAAAGGGCAACATATGGTTGCCGAGAATGTTGGAATAAACGTCGTTGTTTACGTTCGCGGTAATCTGGGTGCGGCCCCAGAACACCAGGGAACCACACTGTGGGTTAAGCGACTCGTCGAGCTGTCGATAAGCCATACGTCTTGCACCATTTGAAGAGAGCGAAATGACGGCTTTTTGGACCAGACCACAGTCAGCTACTGTCCAATTTGTTTGTTGTCTGGCACATTGAAAACGTGCAGTTTCATGTGCTGCTCTGATCAATGGCCTACTGAGAGACGGACGATTCCAAATGTCTCTTATAAGCAGTTCCCTTCGCAATGTGTTCTCTGAAACTGGTTGAGATGGGTCTGCATTCACTGACAGCAGTAGTCGTTAAGAAGGTGCGACAGAGGCGTTTCTACGTACACTGTTCTTACACCGTGTTACGTGAATGTGAGTGTGACATTACTTGTTGTAGATACTTTTGGACAGCTGACATTAATAGGTCAACGAATGTAACAGTTTGGTTCGCGGTGTGATCACACGTGCGACGAAAGATGATAGCTGCATTCTGCCACACTGTCAGACATCCACGTCGGTCCGATGGACTAATTCCATACAGCTAATGGGCACACAGACATCGCTTCACTGCCGTCAGCACTGCTAGCAGATCTACTGTGTTCCAAATCGACCTGTGCGCATTATTAATGGGATGATTAACACCGCGCTTCTAACTGCCGCCAGCGCACAACCTTGTTTCCTGAACTTACTGCTTCTTCCTAGAAGCTATCGTCGCCTTAATGGCATCATCAGGAGCAGTTCGTGCCTTTTGGATCACGCAGTCTACTGAGTCTTGTCAACCTGTGTATAATATTTGTCTCTGGTATGGAGTATTCCAGATCGATAGTTCATGTTTCGTAAAACAGAAATGTGTAATACACTGTGGCTGTAACTAAACTTTGGCTATTTGGACCAATGTAGACAGAAAACTATTTACCGAATGGGTACCCAACACTATAGGAATGACGTTCAGGCTGTGCGCTGCAGGATTTGTATTGTTGGTAGTGTCATGACGTGCCGTTTGGCGCCGGTACTCGAACGGCGACTTAGGACTGAAGCGCAAGCACGAGTGCGCATCACAGTTACAGTCAGTCGACATGGGTCTGAGAGAGGTGAGCAGGGCTTTACTCGTAAAGCTGTTTTATCAAAACAACAGCAATAGCGCATCTGTTCTTCGAGAGCATCGATGTGTTGTTGCTGACAGCAGGTGAGCCAGACTGCAGAAGGGCATCTCCAGCTGCCGAGCCACAAGCCACCCACCAGGGCAGGACCTGACGAGAGCAGCCACAGAGTCCCCCACGTTAAGCGCAGCCTCCAACTTCTGGAAATGCTCGCCATTTATTTTTCATCTTACTTTATTGTACGAAAATTAATAGTAAAATTTGGAAACTGATACCCGTAGTAACACACTCCTCAAAAGAATTACGTGAACGCATGTATCAACGTCCAGTATGCTATATATATTTTTTGATGCGGGCAGTTCCTGTGGTCTCCTTGCGTAGCTTGAGATTTTCGCTTTCGATTTATGCAACAGCTAAAATCATTTGCCTTCTGCCGTCTCTGTTATGCACTACACTAACAGGAGACGCATCATCAGGTAGTGAGTAACAGCGTCACAGTGTTCCAGTAAGCTACATAGATGGCAGTTGTCATTTGTGGACATTTTGCTCAACCGAGCACATGCAATGTGACATCTTAATGCAGTGCGAGTTCAAGGACGATTTGTTTGATCCAAAAACTATGCGCTTTCGGTTGTGGTGCTGCAGATGCCAGTGGCTTTCGCGCTACAGGTTGGCAGGTCACTACACATGGTGAGTCGGATAAGGTCACCAATTCATTACAATCCAATGCGGAGACCGATATCTGGTCACCTCTACATCGTGGCGTTCCACAGTACTACGAGAGGATTGCAAGACGAACTCAGAAGTGCCAACGGAAGCAGTGCGTTCAGTCAAACTTAAGCAAATGACTGTGTGAAAGGATCTTACAACCTAGACAACCCCGCTCGACATGACAACATCTCGGAGCTCGTATTCAGTTCTCCCGTTCCCGTGGCAGTTGGCAGCCTCATCAGTGGTGAAACATGTTATTCACAGACGAGTACAGATATCCTCTGACATGGGATGATGTCCGTGTTCACGTGTGAAGATGCTGTGGTGAGAAGTACCTGTCGAATGTTGTAAAGGAAATCGACAAATTAAGGCAAGGTTCCGTGCTATTGTGGGGAGGAATCACTATTGATAGCAGTACGGATCTTGTTGTTATCCACAGTCGCCTTACGAGAAAGCAGTATATCACACGGATCCTTTCGGACCGCTTAGTGAATGGCGCATAATGTGGTGGCCCTCAACTCCTTCGCGAGCACAATAATTCCAGGGCCAATGTGGTGGGCGTCGCCAGAGAGGTCGTACGAAGCCTGGACGTTGAGGTAGTGGAATGGCTAGCAGCGAGCCCTTCGAGTGTGTGACGGACACGGCTGACAGTCGTGTTCGAGCTCGTACTGTTCAGTCGCAGACTCACGAGCATTCTGAAGTACTGGCATTGAAGAATGGGAACAGGTAACGCTGTAGACTAGTACTGAGTATTGCACGTATGTGTCAGGCAGATTAAGGATCACAGAGGGCATAAACGTTATTGAACTCTCAAGTCCAATGTACATCAACCGGGATGATGGGATGAACTATTGTTTCCACTTTGTTTTCGACTCCGGTGAGACCAGTTCTTGTTATGTAAATGAACGAGGATGCAACGATATTTTGTTGTGTACTTAATTTGTAAAAGATGACTATAATTTGGTAACATACCCAATCCTCAATGGGTTATGGCAGACACGTAAATTCGTGTTCCCATAATTTTACTAAACAGTGTATAAATGTTTCCGATTGCGATTAAACTTCAGCTACTCACAGAGGTCTGTTGAGGTCTTTAATTATCGTACGGCAGCAAAGCTCGGCAGATATGCTAATGCATTAATGTGGAACAATTTTACACTGGAAAAAAAAATTGTTCCAGCCTTGGCCACCTGCTGCAAATTGGCGCCGTACAACGACTCGTTGACATCTCCAGTGTTTGTACCGAACAAACTGTGTAAGCAGTAGTTAATAATAAAATCGACATTATGCGTTTCTCACTTATTTGATCCCTTCTGCCCCTAATCCACTAAATACAGAAAGATTTCTCTTCACTTTTCAATCGCTCACAGTGCCAGATTTGCACATGGTGGCCAAAATTTGAAGTAATTTTTTTCGAGGGTAAACCGGTTCCGCATTAATGTACTAGAAAATCTAGAAAGTTTCACTGTCGTACAATAACTACAGCCCTAATTATAATCACCCCATGTCTGCGCTTGTAAGCTGGCCTGTAGTACGAGAACAGACACGCCTCGTGTGGAATACCGGCCACGCGTAGCTGTACTGGTGCGCTGTGTTTGCAGCCAGGTGTACTGCCAGGGGGAGCTGCTGCACACCGTGCAGATGGCGCAGCTCTTCGACGACTCCAAGACGTTCGTCGACATGAAGCAGCGGCAGGCGACCGCGCAGACGCTGGCCAACTTCGAGGCGTTCATGGCGGCGCAGGACGGACAGCCGAGTCGCGCGGCGCTCGCGCGATTCGTCGCCGACAACTTCGAGGAGGGCGGCCAGCTGCTCAACTGGACGCTGCCCGACTGGCACGCCGAGCCCGCGGTGAGTCCACTGGCGGCGGCGGGCGGACTCAGGCTCCCCGTTTCCTCGCCATGCAAATCTCTGGTTTTCACAGTCGGTAAGATACAGGGTGTTTCAAAAATGACCGGTATATTTGAAACGGCAATAAAAACTACACGAGCAGCGATAGAAATACACCATTTGTTGCAATATGCTTGGGACAACAGTACATTTTCAGGCGGACAAACTTTCGAAATTACAGTAGTTACAATTGTCAACAACAGATGGCGCTGCGGTCTGGGAAACTCTATAGTACGATATTTTCCACATATCCACCATGCGTAGCAATAATATGGCGTAGTCTCTGAATGAAATTACCCGAAACCTTTGACAACGTGTCTGGCGGAATGGCTTCACATGCAGATGAGATGTACTGCTTCAGCTGTTCAATTGTTTCTGGATTCTGGCGGTACACCTGGTCTTTCAAGTGTCCCCACAGAAAGAAGTCACAGGGGATCACGTCTGGCGAATAGGGAGGCCAATCCACGCCGCCTCCTGTATGTTTCGGATAGCCCAAAGCAATCACACGATCATCGAAATATTCATTCAGGAAATTAAAGACGTCGGCCGTGCGATGTGGCCGGGCACCATCTTGCATAAACCACGAGGTGTTCGCAGTGTCGTCTAAGGCAGTTTGTACCGCCACAAATTCACGAAGAATGTCCAGATAGCGTGATGCAATAATCGTTTCGGATCTGAAAAATGGGCCAATGATTCCTTTGGAAGAAATGGCGGCCCAGACCAGTACTTTTAGAGGATGCAGGGACGATGGGACTGCAACATGGGACTTTTCGGTTCCCCATATGCGCCAGTTCTGTTTATTGACGAAACCGTCCAGGTAAAAAGAAGCTTCGTCAGTAAACCAAATGCTGCCCACATGCACATCGCCATCATCAATCCTGTGCACTATATCGTTAGCGAATGTCTCTCGTGCAGCAATGGTAGCGGCGCTGAGGGGTTGCCGCGTTTGAATTTTGTATGGATAGAGGTGTAAACTCTGGTGCATGAAACGATATGTGGACGTTGGCGTCATTTGGGCCACAGCTGCAACACGGCGAACGGAAACCTGAGGCCACTGTTGGATCACCTGCTGCACTAGCTGCGCGTTGCCCTCTGTGGTTGCCATACGCGGTCGCCCTACCTTTCCAGCACGTTCATCCATCACGTTCCCAGTCTGTTGAAATTTTTCAAACAGATCCTTTATTGTATCGCTTTCCGGTTCTTTGGTTACATTAAACCTCCGTTGAAAACTTCGTCTTGTTGCAACAACACTGTGTTCTAGGCGGTGGAATTCCAACACCAGAAAAATCCTCTGTTCTAAGGAATAAACCATGTTGTCTACAGCACACTTGCACGTTGTGAACAGCACACGCTTACAGCAGAAAGACGACGTACAGAATGGCGCACCCACAGACTGCGTTGTCTTCTATATCTTTCACATCACTTGCAGCGCCATCTGTTGTTGAAAATTGTAACTACTGTAATTTCGAAAGTTTGTCCGCCTGAAAATGTACTGTTGTCCCAAGCATATTGCAACAAACGGTGTATTTCTATCGCTGTTCGTTTAGTTTTTATTGCCGTTTCAAATATACCGGTCATTTTTGAAACACCCTGTATATACGCTGAAGCGCCTAAGAAACTGGTATAGGCATGCATATTCAAATACAGAGATATGTAAATACGCAGAATACGGCACTGCGGTCGGCAATCCCTACATAAGACAACAGGTGTCTGGCGCAGTTGTTAGATCAGTTTACTGCTGCTACACAGGCAGGTTATCAAGATTTAGGTCAGTTTGAACGTGGCGTTATCATCGCGTACGAGCGAAGGGACACAGCATCTCCGAGATAGTGATCAAGTGGGAATTTTCCCGTACGACCATTTCACGAGTGTACCATGAATATCAGGAATCCGATAAAACATCACATCTCCGACATCGCTGCGTCCTGAGAAAGTTCCTGCAACAACGGGACCGACGACGACTGAAGAAAATCTTTCAACGTGACGGAAGTGCAACCTGTTGTGGACTGACAAGACAGCCAGTCCACAGTGACGGGTAACCGAAAGGCACGCGTACACACACGCCGGCTGGCGTGAGGTCTGAAACAGGATACTTAATGAATGCTATAAAGAAAAGTACGTAGCTGCAGTAATACTTAACTTTATTCCATCATTGTGGTACATCGCTCTTGACGATACAAATGAGACTCTTTAAATACAAGCACTGTTAGGCTAATGGCGCCTTGCTAGGTCGTAGCCATGGACTTAGCTGAAGGCTATTCTAACTGTCTCTCGGCAAATGAGAGAAAGGCTTCGTCAGTGTAGTCGCTAGCAAAATCGTCGTACAACTGGGGCTGAGTGCTAGTACGTCTCTCTAGACCTACCGTGTGGTGGCGCTCGGTCTGCAATTACTGACAGTGGCGACACGCGGGTCCGACATCTACTAATGGACCGCGGCCGATTTAAAGCTACCACCTAGCAAGTGTGGTGTCTGGCGGTGACACCACACAACCATTCTGCAAATTGCAGCAGATTTCAATCCAGGGCCGTCAGCAAGTGTCAACTTGCGAACCATTGAACAAAACATCATCGATATGGGCTTTCGGAGCTGAAGGCCACTCGTGTACCCTTGATGACTGCACGACACAAAGCTTTACGCCTCGCCTGGGCCCACTTGCGAACCATTGAACAAAACATCATCGATATGGGCTTTCGGAGCTGAAGGCCACTCGTGTACCCTTGATGACTGCACGACACAAAGCTTTACGCCTCGCCTGGGCCCGTCATCACCGAGATTGGACTTTTGATGACATGTTGCCTGATCGGACGAGTCTCGTTTCAAATTGTATCGAGCGCATGGACGTCTACGGGTATGGAGACATCATGAACCCTTTGATTGTGGCACCATACACAATCATTAACCTGGCTCCAGGGAGGTAGGGTGCCCTTCTCTATTCCTCCACTGGGGTAATTCCTGTCTGGCGCGTCCACGTCGCGGGGGTGGGCATCCTACACTTCAGTAGGCCGGAGTGCTAGGATGACTGAGTTCAGGCAGGGACCCAATCCCGTGGGGTATAACACGGAACCCATGCCCAGGGTTACGGGTGAAGACCTTAATGGCAGCGACGGCGGAGAAGGAAGACTTCGGAACGGCGTAGCTGGCAGATGAAGCAACCCTCCTTTCTGGGGATTAAATGAGAAGGGAACCACTGCCTTGTGGTGGAGGAGAAACTCCAAAGACTAAGGGCGACAACCCCAACAGAAAATCCTTCCTTGCGTTAGGCCTAGCAAGCCAGTAGGAAAGTGTTCATATATTGCTTTCAAAACACAGACGAGCCTCGGAACGAACCACTCAGGATTTGACCCCACTGCTTCTTCAAGTACTGGTGCAAATGACGGGAGACCTGATGTTACTCATCAGTACAAGAAGAAGAAACCAACTGGACTAAAAAATAACCTAAATATTGGCACCATTAATATATTAACCCTCAATGGAAAAATGGAAGAAATGACAGATGTACTGACAGAGAGGAAGTTAGATATATTGGGATTAAGCGAAACAAAGTGGAAGGGAAAAGGTGAGAAGAATTTGAGAGGAGGAGGAAAACTGTACTGGAGTGGGAATAACAGGTCTGGAAGAAATGGTGTGGCAGTGATGGTGAATAAGAATCTACAAAGCTGTATTGAAAATGTGAGATATATATCAGACAGGATCATAATCTTAAACCTGAGATTCCAAAAAGAAACACTAAAAGTAATCCAGATTTATGCACCTCAAGTGGGATGTAGCGAAGAAGAGAAGATGGACTTTGAAAATGTGTTAGAAAACCATATAGAGAGTGCTAATATAGTGATGGGAGATTTTAATGCACAGGTAGGCAAAGACAGAAAGGGATTTGAGCAAGTATTGGGATGTTTTGGATATGGAGGTAGAAATGAAGAAGGGGAAAGACTCCTGGATTTGTGCCAGAGAAATGGAATGAAAATAGCAAAAAGCTGGTTTATGAAGAGAGAAAGTCATGTTATCACCTGATACAGTTGGGATGGAAGAACGAAGAGTGTAATTGATTATATTCTAGTAGATAGGGAATGGGGAGAGAAAGTAACAAATGTGAAGGTAATTCCAAGTGTGAGTGCTGATGGAGACTATAGATTACTGGTGGGACAATGGAAAATGAATCAGTGTGTGAAAAATAGAAAACAGAAGAAAGTGACGAGGATACGGGATTGGAAATTGAAGGAGAGTGAATGTGCTGAGAAGTACAGAGAATTAATAACACAAAAATTTCCAAAAGAAGTTTTCTGCGATGTAGAAAAAGAATGGAGTTTATTCAAAGACACTTTAGTCGAAGCAGCACAAAAAGTATGTGGCAGAACATCTGGAAAGGAAAAAATAAGACAGACAAGTTGGTGGGATGATACCACAATCCAAGCAGTTAGAAGAAAAAATGGAGCATGGAGAAAATGGTGGAAAACTAAAAATGACGAAGACCATAAAAGATATATAGAGGAAAAGAAGAAGTGCAAAGAAATAGTGGAAACAGCAAAGAAAAAGGCATGGGAAGAGTTTACAAAAAAACTTGAAGAAGATGTGAAGAGCAATAAGAAAATGTTCTATAAAATGATGAAAAATAAAAGGAAGGCTTCTGAAGTACCAGTAAAGATGGAAATAGAGGACGGTACCATTATTGAAGATCCAGGGAATATAAAAGATCTCTGGAAAGAACATTTTAAGAAGCTGTTAAACGCTGAGGACCAGGTACATGAGGAAACAACAAATAATGGAGAAATTGAGAGAAGTTGGGAAGCAGAATTAGGACAAATTACACAGGAAGAAATGGAAAAAGCTGTGAAGAAGATGAATGGGGGGAAAGCCCCAGGACCTGATGAAGTATCAGTGGACATGATAAGAGCAGCAGATCAAGTGGGAATGCAGTGGCTGTATAGAGTACTATCAAGCGTGTGGAGAAATAGTAAAATACCTGGCGACTGGAGAACAGGAGACATTGTTCCCATCTTCAAGAAAGGCAATAAAAGACTTTGTAAAAACTACAGAGGAATAACCCTCATGAGTCATACAGCCAAGATTTTTGAAAGAATTTTACTAAATCGAATAAGTGAAAAGATAGAAAAGGAGCTGAGTGAAGAACAGCATGGGTTTAGGAAAGGAAGGGGCACAATCGACCTGATATTTTCTATCCGTCAACTGATGGAAAAAAGTTGGGAGTATAACAAAAGGGTGATAATGGTTTTTATTGACATAGAAAAGGCATATGACTCAGTTGACAGGGAAAGACTCTGGGAAGAACTGAAGAAGATAGATATAGAAGATGGATACATTAATGTTATAAAGACAATGTACAGAGGCCACAATTGTAGAATTAGAACACCATTGGGGAACTCTGAATACTTCGAAATAAGACAAGGACTTAAGCAAGGAAGTATTCTATCTCCTGCGCTTTTCAATGTTGTGATGGAGGGAATGAATAGGGTAGTTAAAGATATAGTAAAAGAAAAAGACAAAAAGATGATTTTTGCAGATGATATGGTAATATGGGGTGATAAAGAGGTAGATGTACAGTTACAGCTTGATGCGTGGAAGGAAATAATGAAAAGGTACGGATTAAGAATAAATAAAGATAAGAGTGAAGTAATGGTATTTGGAAGAGAGAAAGGAATCAATGGAAATATTACCTTGAATGGAGAACCCCTCAAAGTGGTAGAAAGTTTCACTTATTTAGGGAGTGAAATATCTAGGGATGGAAGAATAACTAACGAAATTAATAGGAGGTTACAGAAGGGAGGCAATTTCTACCAAACAATAAAACATCTGATTTGGAATAATGAAGTTCCAGAAAGAGCAAAACTCCTGATGTATAAGAATTATTATTTCCCTATTGTCACCTATGGTGGAGAAACATGGACAATGAAAGAAAGGGACTGGAGCAGACTGCAAGCAGGGGAAATGAAATTTCTCAGAGCAGTAAAGGGAAAAACAAGAATGGACAGAGTAAGGAATGTAGAGATTAGAAAGGACCTCAAACAAGAAAGTATGAGAGAAGAAATTGACAGAAAGAGATTAAGATGGTATGGGCATGTTAAGAGGATGCATGGGCAGAGACTCCCCAAAATTATGGAAGAACTAAAGATGGATGGGAAACGACCTAGAGGGCGCCCAAGAACACGGTGGAAAATGGGAGTGAGAATATCTGTTGAAAGGAGAGGTGTGACCTGGCAACAAGTGGAGGAAGAAAAGTGGTGGGAGGACCGAGCCAAATGGAGAGGACTCGTCAGCACCCAGACCCGGCAGTAGCTGGAGCGGGATTCGGATATAGATAGATATAGATAGATGAATCCATGGGCCCTGCATGTCAGCAGGAGACTGTTCAGGCTGCTGGAGGGTCTGTAATGGACCGGAGCGCGTGAGGTTGCAGTGCTATTAGACCCCTGATTGGTCTAGATACTACTCTGATATGTATACAAGCATCCTGTCTGATCACCTGCATCCATTCATGTCCACTGCACAATCCAACGAACTTGGGAAATTGCAGCAGGACAATGCGACACCCCACACGTCCTGAATTGCCACAGAATGGTTCCAGAAACACTCTCCTGAGTTTAAACACTTCCGCTGGCCACCAAACTTCCCAGACATGATCATTATTGAGCATATCTGGGATGCCTTGCAACGTGCTCTCAGAAGAGATCTCCACCACTCGTACTTCACGGATTTATGGACATCCCTGCAGCATTCATGGTCTCAATTACTTCCAGCACTGCTTCAGACATTAAACGAGTCCATGCCACGTCGCATTGCGGCACTTTCGCATGCTCGTAGGGGCTGTACACGATATTAGGCAGCCCTACACGATGTTAGACAGGTGTACCAGTTTCTTTGTCTCTTCAGTGTATAAATGCGTGCGCATGAGTGATCTCAGTTACTGTTTTCTTGAAAGAGTTTCCGCATGCAGCTTACCTTCCGTATACGCGGGAATTCATCTTTTTATACTGTGCAAGTCAAATTAACAGCCTGCCATTCCTAGTGTGAGAACTAGTTTGTATTCAAATACTGGGCTTTTTTCAGTCGTATGTTTCTGGTGTCACATCGCTATTGTCAATGGTTTCGCCTTCGTTCGCCTAGCGGCGATTATAATAAATCTCTAGGATGTTTCTAATACCGACCCCATTTGCAATTCCTGTTTTCGTCCCAGGGATGAAACTTCGAATTGTTACTAAAAATTCCTTTTTGTTTCTATTTTCATATATTTTACTTTTCCGTGTAGAAAAATCAAAGTGGAGAGAAATGGATTCGTTGCACATAATTCCTGGTTTGTTATCCCAAAACATGCTCTTCATCTACCCAGACATACTTATTCATATGCGACATAGCTTCAAAACATTGTTCATTCGTGCCCTCAAAGTGGTATTGTTTGGCATTGTTATAATGGAAAAATACATTTAAATTAATTATATTTCTGAGAAGCTGTATGACGGACGAATCTGTGAACACTTCTTTTTGGACTTCTGTTTTTGCAGCGCTAACGCTCATGTTAAATACTGGCTTAGTATGTTATAATAATTTAACTGTAAGTTTTCTGCAAGTGCAGAATAAATTCAAGAATTTGTATGCCAATTTGCAATCTTTTCCATAACCTCCGAGGACTTATACATCTCCTGATCTTCTAAGATGATCAAATTTGGCCCCCTACCATATCATAGTATCCTTTCACCTGTCACCACCTGTGGTCCTTCGAATTGGAGTCATGTTCTTCTTCAAATCTGAGGGTATATCGCCTGACTCCTGTATCTTGTACGCCAGGTGCAATGGTTTTGTCGTGGCTGGCTCCTTGGTGTATCTCAATGATTGTAAGGGATTTATGGACTATACCGTCTGTACTTGGAGGAACATAGGTCCTAGACATATTAAAAACTGAAACACACAGTATTAATTTGCACAGTAATATTTATTTTCTATTCCGTTGTTAACTGGCTTTCCGCTTTCTAGACCGTCATCAGACAATTTACGACTGAACAAACAGTCCATACAAAACCAGCGAGAGTTTCATATTGCACGAAGGTATGTTACTTCCAAACGTAGGTCACCATTTTATAGCTACTTATCTATACGAAAAACGCACATTCCAGTGCTTCTATTTCACACGGGTACAAAACCTAAAATGATGTACCCCATGTTTTCAACATCCTTAACAAACTCTGACTGACATAAAACCATCAAATTACCCAAATTATACAGATATCCAACGATACACAAACTGACAGTTAGAAGATTTCTCTGGTGTTGTGCGGACTGTCTGTTCATTCTTAAATTGTCTGATAAACTTTCACTTCACAAACAAGCAAACAATAAAAACTATTATGGAACAGTAATACTGTGTACTTCAGTTTTTAAATAATAAGTCATTGTCAGTCGCTTCCAGGTGCCATATCTCGACTTGGACCTCTAGAGCGAAATTCTTCCACCATTATTATATTCCCACCTCATATTCACCTATTCCTTCTTAACTTTCTGTAACATTCTCTTCAAGTTAGCTTCCTCTCTACAGTCTTTCTACACATTCCTTCTACCATTCTGGCGTCCATTTTTTACTTCTTACTGTCTTGCCATCTGAGTTCTTGTTACTTATAGATATGCTGCTCTCTTGTCCAAAGGCGTCTGTACTTTCTGTGTAGGTGCTATCCATTTTTCCCATAGTCATGCGCGCTCCTAAAGCTTTCCATTTCTCCAGTAGATATTCCTGCTTTCCCATTTTGCACTTTCTGCCGGCCAGCCCATGGTTCCGATCTCTTTTCTCAATCTCTATGTTTTTCTTTAATATACTGCGTTCTTTAATTGTATCTTTTACTCTACTGTTCCACCAGCTGATGTTTCTCCTTCACTCTAGCACATATTTGTATCGTATTATTGACTAATGATGTTCTAAACAGGCTCCATTCTTCGTCCACACTACCAGTCTCTGTTTATGGCAACTTTTGTGCTACTGACATTTAGAAAATTTTCTAATATATGAAACGTTGTGCAGTCCTGCTAGCTATGCGATGACATGGAGTTAGTGTTGGAATAATGCTAATGAGAGGTAGACGTACGCGAGCCACCTCGGCCCCCGCCTGCCCTGACGGCGCTCGTCCGCCGCTCGTGGTCTCGCGGTAGCGTTCTCGCTTCCCGAGCACGGGGTCCCGGGTTCGATTCCCGGCGGGGTCAGGGATTTTCACCTGCGTCGAGATGACTGGGTGTTTGTGTTGTCCTCATCATTTCATCATCATCCAGGAAAGTGGCGAAATTGGACTGAGCAAAGGTTGGGAAATTGTACGGGCGCTGATAACCACGCAGTTGAGCGCCCCACAAACCAAACATCATCATCATCATGACGGCGCTCGCCTGTGCCCGCAGCTGCTGAGCCGCATCAAGGACACGAGGCTGCGCGACTGGGCGGCCTACCTGAACGCGCAGTGGCCGCAGCTGGCGCGCCGCGTCCCCGACGACGTGCGCCGCGACCCGGACCGCTACTCGCTGATCTACGTGCCCAACGGCTTCGTCGTGCCGGGGGGCCGCTTCCAGGAGTACTACTACTGGGACACCTACTGGATAGTGCAGGTCAGTCACACCAGCATCCAGCTCAGTACCTACTTTGTCTGGGAGATTTCTCCATCTTCGAGTCACTTTCTGGACGGTCCACACGAGCAGTCCACCTTCAAAACTCGTAACCTTCATTGACAAAATGTATAATACACTCCTGGAAATTGAAATAAGAACACAGTGAATTCATTGTCCCAGGAAGGGGAAACTTTATTGACACATTCCTGGGGTCAGATACATCACATGATCACACTGACAGAACCACAGGCACATAGACACAGGCAACAGAGCATGCACAATGTCGGCACTAGTACAGTGTATATCCACCTTTCGCAGCAATGCAGGCTGCTATTCTCCCATGGAGACGATCGTAGAGATGCTGCATGTAGTCCTGTGGAACGGCTTGCCATGCCATTTCCACCTGGCGCCTCAGTTGGACCAGCGTTCGTGCTGGACGTGCAGACCGCGTGAGACGACGCTTCATCCAGTCCCAAACATGCTCAATGGGGGACAGATCCGGAGATCTTGCTGGCCAGGGTAGTTGACTTACACCTTCTAGAGCACGTTGGGTGGCACGGGATACATGCGGACGTGCATTGTCCTGTTGGAACAGCAAGTTCCCTTGCCGGTCTAGGAATGGTAGAACGATGGGTTCGATGACGGTTTGGATGTACCGTGCACTATTCAGTGTCCCCTCGACGATCACCAGTGGTGTACGGCCAGTGTAGGAGATCGCTCCCCACACCATGATGCCGGGTGTTGGCCCTGTGTGCCTCGGTCGTATGCAGTCCTGATTGTGGCGCTCACCTGCACGGCGCCAAACACGCATACGACCATCATTGGCACCAAGGCAGAAGCGACTCTCATCGCTGAAGACGACACGTCTCCAT
Source organism: Schistocerca cancellata (assembly GCF_023864275.1). NCBI lineage: Eukaryota > Metazoa > Arthropoda > Insecta > Orthoptera > Acrididae > Schistocerca > Schistocerca cancellata. The sequence continues at coordinate 75,898,127 of NC_064631.1, read as the reverse complement.
TCGTCCCTCCATTCACGCCTGTCGAGACACCACTGGAGGCGGGCTGCACGATGTTGGGGCGTGAGCGGAAGACGGCCTAACGGTGTGCGGGACCGTAGCCCAGCTTCATGGAGACGGTTGCGAATGGTCCTCGCCGATACCCCAGGAGCAACAGTGTCCCTAATTTGCTGGGAAGTGGCGGTGCGGTCCCCTACGGCACTGCGTAGGATCCTACGGTCTTGGCGTGCATCCGTGCGTCGCTGCGGTCCGGTCCCAGGTCGACGGGCACGTGCACCTTCCGCCGACCACTGGCGACAACATCGATGTACTGTGGAGACCTCACGCCCCACGTGTTGAGCAATTCGGCGGTACGTCCACCCGGCCTCCTGCATGCCCACTATACGCCCTCGCTCAAAGTCCGTCAACTGCACATACGGTTCACGTCCACGCTGTCGCGGCATGCTACCAGTGTTAAAGACTGCGATGGAGCCCCGTATGCCACGGCAAACTGGCTGACACTGACGGCGGTGGTGAACAAATGCTGCGCAGCTAGCGCCATTCGACGGCCAACACCGCGGTTCCTGGTGTGTCCGCTGTGCCGTGCGTGTGATCATTGCTTGTACAGCCCTCTCGCAGTGTCCGGAGCAAGTATGGTGGATCTGACACACCGGTGTCTATGTGTTCTTTTTTCCATTTCCAGGAGTGTATTATTTGTAACCCTACTCGTACGTTCTTTTAATTTTTATATTTTTCCAGACAATTACCAGAAAACGCCAGAATGTCCTAATGAGCTCTGACCAGCCATCTTCTGACTAAAGGCACATGCTGCAAGCAGCGGCTAGTGTTAACCGGTTATGTCACTGTGAAACGCTTGTGTGATTGTCCTTAAAACATAAAAAAGTCCACCACTTAATCTGCAAGGCAGTATGTCTCTACAGAGACATTCCCCTCCATAGTGTGTTGTTGCAAATCCGCTCTACGTAGCATGCAGGTAACTGACTAACTTCATCAAAGCCAGTATTAGTACTGGAGCAACCACCATGTTTAGGTGCATACTTCTGCTAGAATACCAACTGCGCAGTCTAAGTGACAGCTGTTCCTAAACACCATGTCTACAGCTGTATACGAGGACGTGCTGAAAAGTAATGCCTCCACATTTTTTAGGTAAAAAGTCTTAAAGCTCTTTATACGAAACAACGTTATTTGGCCCCACGGTGAAGACAACTTGCAAGACTTCTTAAGACATCTGAACTCCCTCCACGATCAAATAAAGTTCACAATGGAAATTGAAAAGGAGGGATGCCTTCCATTCTTGGGTGTTTTGGTTCGGCGCAGAGAGGGTGGCACTTTGGGACATGAAGTGCATAGGAAGCCGACGCACACCGATCTATATTTACGTGCAAATAGCTGCCACCATCCTGCCCAGACAATGAGTGTTCTCCGAACTTTGACCCACAGACCACATATTATTTCTGACCAAAGCAGTCTGCAAGATGAACTTTCCCACTTTCAAAGAGTGTTTCAAGACAATGGGTACTCTCCACAACAAATACAGAGGGCACTGAAAATGAAACCGAAAGAGGACACAAAGAAAGCAGAAGAAGATAAAGAAACCTTTAAATCGATGGCCTTCCTGCCATATGTGGGTAGCCTCTCATCAAAAATAGGACGGATTCTCGGCAGGCACAAAGTAAAAGTGATGTTTCGTTCTCCACCCAAGACAGCTGCATTCGTGGGCTCCGTCGAAGATGATTTGCTGCTCCTAAAATCTGGAGTTTACAAAATTCCATGTGAATGTGGCCTTTCTTACATCGGACAAACAACTCGTACTGTCCAAGAAAGTTGTACAGAACACCGGAGGTACACGCGGCTTTTACAACCTAACAAGGCGGCAGTGGCAGAGCACTGTATTGATAATGCTCACAGTATGTTGTATGACAACGTCGAAATTTTGGCAACTACATCATCGTTTTGGGACTCGACAGTGAAGGAGGCAATTGAAATTCGCTTGACGACGAATTTAATAAATAGAGATAGTGGTTTCGATCTTGATAAATCATGGAATCCGGCACTTGCTGTAATAAACTCACAAAGACGTCGTCACAGTGCAGCTCACAACGATACATCGATATGCCAACACAGATGGACTGTGGAGTCATAGATACAACTCGCGCATTATGCACGTCTCTGCCGCCGACCAATGTCTCTGGCGCATTTGCATCTGTGGCCGCATGCGCAGTCGCGCGGTACACGAGTATAAAGAGAGGAAGCGAGCACTGGAGCGGCCCCCACGCAGATCCTCTATGATCTCATTCCTTTCCCCCATTTGCTCCTATTCCTCGAACATATCCGCATCCTCTACACCTCCCGCCGTCTTGAACCCCCTCACCCCCTGGTTGCTCCTCTCCTCTCCCATCCCCGCCCCCTGCCACGTCTTCACCGTTGCACCATTGTGTCCCCCCTACCCTCCATCTCTACACCCTACATCTCCTTTCCCAAGGTGGCTTCCATCAACTCCCCCTCCCGGATGATGCCCTCTCTCCCTCCATTTATCCCTCCTATCAACTCTGATCCTCACTCCCCCTCCTTTCCTCTGTCCTTTTCCCGGGCTCCCTCTCCCCCCCTTCCATCCTCTTTCTTCCCCACCTCCCCTCTCTTTGCCCCCTTCTCTCCCCCGCGTCCTTTTACATTTCCCTCCTCTACCTCCTCTCATTCCCTCTCGTGTCTGCCCTTCTCCCCCTTTATTAGTGCTCTCCCTCCTTGGTTCCCCCCCCCCTTTTCGTTTTTTCCTCTCCTCCCTCCTTGTTTTTCCCCCTACTCCAGGTCCCCCTCCCCCCATCTGTCTTGGGTCGGGAGTGCAATCTTTGTGCCGCCTTTTTCGTGCAGTGTTTTACAGTGTGTTTTTCCAGTGCGTGCTCCGTGTTGTGTCTTTTGGGAAGTGTAGCGAACAGCCATCATACTGTCGCTGGGTGTGCTTTTTATTACTTGCGAACAGAAACCAGACTGTCGCCATGTTTTTTTTTTTTATTGTGTGTCTACTGTGTTACTTGTCTGATTCCTGTGTCTTTTATCTACATTGCCAACCCCCTTTGCTTTCTGTTTTACGCCATTTTTCACTTTAAATCGCCATTTTATCGCCTGTTTTTCCTTGTTTCTTTCTTCTTCCTTTATTTACAAAAAGTCTGTAGGCTGTAGAGCAGCGTAGTAAGCTGCTGCCGGCCCGCCCCTTTCGGGGGGAATTGAAAATCAATAAAGAAAAAAAAACTGGAGCAGCAGTCTCGCGGCTCACTCTGAAGACGGCTGAACGTTATACGGCCGAAATATGAGAAGAAGAAGGAGATTTCTTGCGGCTGCACACCCGAAACTTAATGGAACGTTATTAACAGTCTACATCTTTATTCATCATGTCCACATAAGATGGGCGTTCAATAAGAAAGCAACAATTTTTTTTCTGACAGCGAGTAGGTTTTATTCAGTATTCCAATACACCATATTATTTCCCACTCGTTTGGCTACAAAACACTATTTTCCAACGTTATCTCCATTCAATGCGGCAGTCTTACGCCACCTTACTGGGAGCGCCTGTACGCCCACATGGTACCACTCTACTGGTCGACTTCGCAGCCAACGTACTGCTGCGTCAGTAACTTCCCCATCACCCAGGTTCTGCTTCCCATGGAGTGCACCCTTCATTGGGCCAGACGGATAGAAGTCTAGAGTGAAAGTGGAAAAAGAGTCCCATAAAGTTTTGTCAGCTTCTCTCTCCTCGGGTGCACAGACTTCTGTGATGCCTTGATGAGAAGTTCATTTGCATTTTTTTGGCGAGGAACACGCTGGAGACATTTCTCCAATCTGCTGAGGGTGGCACAGTTGTGTGCGGATAGCCGGCACGTATGAGATCGATCAGGTTTGCGCGACCTTGTTGCAATGATGACAGAAAAAAAGTCTCTCCGTCCGAACAGGCCATGAAGGTCCAACGGTACCGACCGGCCGCCGTGTCATCCTCAGGCCACAGGCATCAGTGGATGCCGATATGGAGGGGCATGTGGTCACCACACCGCTTTCCCGGCCGCTGTCAGTTTTCGTGACCGGAGCCGCTACTTCTCAATAAAGTAGCTCCTCAGTTTGACTCACGAGGGCTGAGTGCAGCCCGCCTTGCCAACAGTGCTGGACAAACCGGATGGTCACCCATCCAAGTGCGAGCCCAGCCCGACAGCGCTTAACTTCGGTGATCTGACGGGAACCGGTGTTACCACTGCGGCAAGGCCGTTGGCAATGATGACAGGCGCCTTGCCCAATGACTCACCGTGTCTTTCTTCACCGCCAGGCCTCCGCAGACATTCCGTAAGCGCCCAAAAAGATGTGCGGTGCTCTGGTTTTCTGTCAAAATAAAATCAGCGACAGTTCTTTGCTCGGAATGCCCCTCCGTTACAGACGCCATTTCGAATGCTTCGCACAGAGCCGCCACATATCGGAACTTCACGAAACTACAGGTGCTGAAGCGGGAATATTCCACGATGTCCCACAACAAATTCCGCACTTTTTAAGCAGACAATGGCCGAGGAAAAGAAATGTTTCATTACTGAGTGTACGCACCTGCTATTTGTTGCCCTCTACCGTTAACAGGGCTCTGAACTGTGTTGTGTAACATGGCAGTGTGTGACGTAACTACGTCGGTGTTCGAGAAACAGTGTCCTATAATCGACTTTCGAATGTAAAGAGTCCACGCAAGTAGCACCCTCTCCTGCACCTGACATGCCAGACCATACACCAGCACTGGTACATCTGTAACAACCCGACGTCTTGTGTTCACTGTCCTCGATCGTCCTCCATCCTGTCGCGACTGTCATCTGTTTCCAGGACTTAAAGAACACCTTCGAGGACTTCACTTTGATAGTGATGAAGCAGTGCAAGCAGAGGTGAGGCTGCGGCTTCATCAACAAACTGAAACATTCTACAACGACGGTATCAACAAACTGGTCTCCTGTTGGGAGAAATAAATATGTAGACATGAAGAACAAAGATGTAGATTGTTAATAACGTTTGTTTTATTTATAAAGCTTTAAGAGTCTTCAACATAAAAAAATCCGAGGCACTACTTTTCAGCTTCCCCTCGTACATATTGTTCAAATTGCTATGAAGAACACAGCAGAGGGTACGAAACTTTACGGTTCTTCCCATTCCAAGTGCACACAGTATGCAGCAGAATGACGGCTGACATGCGTCTGCACGCGCTGTAACCAGTCAGACCACACCTTCACTGCCCCTGCAGCAGTGGTACGCGGCGGGCTGGTGGGTTTTCTCTAGATTCTTACACTCCTGTTCCTTGGCACTTTGTAAGTAGGCATGCGCGGGGTCATTGTCGCCTATCTTCCAGACTGCGACACTTTCATTTCTCAACATCTCCGTGACAATCTCCAGTGGGACAAACCAATCTCTGAGCGTCGGTGCCACTCTTCTTCTCGTATACACTCAGCATCCCCTACTACCGTTATTTGGCACGTGCCCTGCACACTTGAGCAGTATTCCAACACTGAACGCACAGTGGCGTGAGTCGCTCGTAAACTGTCGGTGTTTTCCCAGCACCCTGGCCGCAGCGGCCCTCCCGCGCCAGGCGCGTCGCCTCGCGGCAGCCCTACAGCCGCGGCTGGTACCGTTGGCCGCTTAGAACGGCTGACGTACGCCGCTGGGACCAGGTCACTTCTTCACATGGCTGCTCCCTCTCCTTTGTGGCCCGATCCCAGCACCCACAATGGAGCTTACGTCATCACTCCATTTCGTACGTGTGCAAACTGTTACACGGACTGCAGTTGTAACTGAATGATGTCGTGGTCATATGTCACAGTTTTACATTTACACTTCTGAACATTGTTAGAACTTCCCCGTATTTGCACCATTCTCATATCTTTTTAAGATGACACTGAACAGTTATACATTTTTTTGGGATAGTACTTCGTTATAGACAACCAAATCATCTGCAAAATGTTGCTGTTATTATTCCCTGACAGGTCATTCGCGTACAAGTTAAACAACAACCGTTCTAAGGCACTTACTTGGGACACACCTGAAATTACTTTTATTTCGATCGATGACTCTGCATCCAAGTTATTTGCTGCATCCTGCCCACAAAAAAAGTCCTCAATCCAGTCACAAACTTCGTTTGATACCAGGGAACGTGAACAGGCAGCGACAAGCGGGCGTAGCCCCAACGCACCTAAACAGCGGACCCACTGGCGCTCAAAATAAAGCGAAAACAGGGAAAAATAAAACAGGCAAGGAGTACATTCCGGTCCTTTCTGGCGTAGCCAATAGCTCGCAGGCCGCCAACGGATACATATCCCGCGCTTTACTTCTGTTAATACTGAACTGAGAAGGAAACAACAATAACCTACCACATAATTTCTGATGAAGTCTGTTAGTACAATAATCTTACAAACTACGTTCAGTTGACAGGCTTCCTCTCTAACCACTACTCTACAGCTGACACAAATTATTTAAAACAATAGCTTTTATATCATGATGCCGTAAAGGTCATCTGCATACAAATTGTAAAAATAGATGTATCTGTCTATGTATGTATAAATGTACGTATGTTCCTTATCTCGTCCTAAACCACTGGACCGATTTTAACCAGACTTTGTGCTCATATCATTCACCGTCTGGAAAGAACCACTGTGGGGATAAGAATCACCCACCTGTCCAAAGGTGGGGGTGGACACAAAGAACCAGTGCAGCCCATAAGGCGAGAGTAGCCACAGGTCAGTCACCCAGCATTTAAGAATGAGAGCACAACAAAGTTTACACATAATTTCAAACCATTAAGAAACTCTCTCTCCTGACGACTCCAGCAAAACTATGAAAGGAAAACATTTTGTCGGTTACTTCGTTTGCACTGTTCAGGAATCTCTCTTTACTACCAACCGTATTGGAGACGCATTTTGCAGGCAGTATTCACTAATATAACTGAATGTAGCAGAATAATTGCACATTTGTTCAGGAGATACGGCGTCATAAACACTGAATGCGAGAACACCTGTTGCATCGTGCAAGACGTTTACATTTATTAATTCGTCGCTACTTAATGTATTCGCAACGCTTTTCACAAAGGGTATCCACATGTGATGCTGAATGTACCAACAAAACTATATCATTGTGCGACACATTGTTCAGGAGAAATGATGTCAAATGCAGAGATACGAGAAAAAACTGCCGCATCATGCATAACGTTACAATCTATTACTTCGTTGGCACTAACTCTATTCGCAACACATTTCACAGACAACACATTTCCACGTACGCAGCTAAATGTACTTAGAAAAATACATTTTACGACACACGGTTCAAGAGATATGACGTCATAACGACTGAGATGAGTGAGAAACTGCCGCCTCATGCACGACGTTTTAATTTATTAGTTCTTTACTACTAACTCTATACACAACACATTTCGCAGACGATATCCGCATATACCACTGGATACACTTGCAAAATTTTATCATTGTACCGTATGTAGTTCCGGAAACACGACGTTGTAAACATTACGCGGCGTGAAAATGAAACTGCAGGGCGATATTCGCTAGGCATAGTGGTGAAATATGTATACAAATTTGTGTGAAGTACGTTAAATATGTGTGAAATTTATTTGACATTTGCGTATGCGAGCAAAGCCATAGGTAAAAAGCTCATCCTAAACCGCTAGAACGATTTCTATCAGATTTGGTACACATATTAACTACAATCTGGAAAGAAATACTGTAGGGGTAAGAACCACCAGCCTCCTTTTGGGATGAGTGTGTAAACGTGGAGAGAGAGTGCAGGAGGAGAAGATGGACACAGAAAAAGAAGAGGAGGAGATTAATCGAGAGAGGGGAGAGGAGGAGAATGTCAGAGAAAGTAAAGAGGTGGAATGGACAGAGACGGGGGGTAGGGGGGAGAGACAGTCCGAGAGATCGGGGAGGAGGATATGAACAGACAAAGAGGGGAGGGGGGGCAGAGTTGGACAGAGAAAAGAAAGAGATGGATAGAGAATGTGAGAGGATGAGTTGGAAGGAGAGGAGGGAGGAGCAGATCTATAATGGAAGACTGGAATAAACAAATACCTAGGCAACATCTGGTTTCTCAGCTAGTTTAACTATAAGAAATCGTACCACGTACGACATGTGTGACAGATATCCTTAATGAGCTGGCGCTATGAAACATCGGATGATCGTGACATGGAAGCTATAAGATGAAAAGCACCAAAAGCCTTTAACTATTTATATGTTGTTTTGCGTCATTTTATTGGAAGAAATGGAAGCAAAGGCAACCGGTTTTTGGCATATCCTTCATGTACCGGTCCTTTAAGACATCTTGCGTCATAACACATAAATTATGAATGAAAAGTACGATACATGCTTCTCCTACAAACCATATAGTTGAATATGACGTCCCGTAAGTTCAGATTGTGACGTCTTATATCTCACTGCCACGTTGCAAAATTCCGGTGCGTTTTATTCTGCCTTTGTCGCCTGTGGCGTTGTGACGTCACATAGGTCGACCACCTCCACGTCCGTACTCTCTCTCACTGAAACAATCCTCTCGTTGGACCTCGTGGCTGCGCTCAGAAGCCACGCATTGTCTGCGATGCATGGCAGGGGAGCACACTACGTGCCAAACCGCTCTACAAGTCTAATCGGAAATTTTTATCAGCGGACATGCTGCGCTACATTACCACTCATTCTGAGTCAGCATCGCCAGCCTCGCTTTAGTCCGCACCTGTCCCAAAATCAGTAACTAATGCCCTTCCATTATTTACTACCATCAAGAATATTCCCAGATACCGACTACTGAAGTGGAATAGCTCCACCGCTAGCAGTTCAGTACCCCACCTCCAACTGCCTACGAGCAACTCCCGCCGACTACAGAACGGAAATACGGCTCAAAGTCACTTGGGAAAGCGTCACATCGCTCTCAAATACCCACAGAAATAATTTATTGGTTTCTGCTAAACCTCTCCATGTTAGTCTCGTTCACCAAAACACGGTCGTCCAGCTAGCTGCTGATGTGAGGGCCGTACTTACCAGGAACCCTCGCCCGAAACTTATACCCACGCACAACAACGCACTTTCCGACTGTCCCAAATTTCCGTACTGCAAGAAATAAGACGGTTGATCAGGTGGAATCCCCCGCTCCCGAAAAGTGAAATGCACCAATAACGTGGCAGTTCCTCCCCAGAGGACACATCACGCCACACGAGGAATGGCGGCCGATCTCGCGAATTGTTTGTGGACGTCTTTGACGCCCAAACCACCAAAAACGCGGGTTAGTACTACGGTTGACGCTGCAGCTAGAACCTTGTGCGCTGTATCCCCGGGTACTGGTTACACTGCTGCAATTTATTTTGCTTAGGGCATAGCTGTTAATCAAAAGAACTCTCTGTATCCGGTTTAACGTTCTAGTTTTATGTTTATGGAGAGTAGCCCTGTATAGAGTTTATGGTCCCAGTTGGCAACTTCATCCCTCAGATTGGACATTAAAATACTATCTAAGTGGTTCGTCTTTTCTGTCCTTTGTAACCATGTTAATTTTCATAGTCTCAGTTTGGAGTCTGAGAGGTAAAATCCTCGATCTGTGTTCACTGAGCTTGGGGCCAGAAGAAGTCAGCGTGGATTATTTCTTAAGCTCATTCAGTTTCAGATTTCGTGTTAACTATTACACTGATGCAATCAGCATAGGCGTGAAATCTGTAAACCTTGTAGCCTGTGTTGCAGGTTTAACAGTAGTGGTTCTACATCGATTGCGTACATTATCAAACAGAGGGAGTAACCCTGTCGTATACATTGTTTAATCGGGACAGGTGAACTTAGTTGGCCATTAATTTTGATTCTAGAGGGTGTTACGACTATACGTTTGCGTATCTGCTGAGTAAAATGATCGCTGAACCCCTTCAATTCGCATTATGGTTAGTATAAAGGGGTGGTTGATGCGGTCAGATGCCTTACCAAAGTCTAAAAAACATGAGACCGACTTTGCACTTACACAGCCACAACACAGATATTATATCCCTGTATTCACACAATGCATTTATCATAGGTCGCCCAGGGACTGCACTCATTTGATAAGAGCCAATTATCTACGGCAGTGCCGACTTCATTCTACTATTTATGCGTCGGATGGAGATTTTATAGTCGGAGTTGAGCAGAATTAGTTGCTGAAAATCCTTCAGCGTCGAACCACAACTTTTTTTTCTCTCTCTCTTTGAGCGGGTTGGGATCAGGACAGTCCGTCCTTCCGTAAACTAGGATGGCACCTGCACGTCCGCCAATGATTGTTATACATTTTGGTGAACTCTTGATTGATCTGTTTCGATTGTTCAAAACCATTCAAAAGTCAAGATCGCACGAAATACTTTTTATTCAAGAGAACCGGTTTCAACTGTCTTAGCTGTATTTTCAGGTCTTAAACATTTTTTGAAGCGATGACAAACATGCTGAGTTTTATCCACTTGACATCTTGCGCATGAGATCAGCGTAAAATGAACGTGTCTTACTACAAAAAAATGTTTAAGATTTGAAGATAACGCCTAAGACTGTTGAAACTGGTTGTATTGAATAAAAATATTTTGTGCGATCTTGGCTTTCGAATGGTTTTTAACGTTTGGCGAAATCTATTCCTATGACGTTCCAAAAGCAAGCATAAAATTCTATTGGCAGGCATTCTAAACCAGCTGAGATCTTTGTAGATAACTCTTTGACTGTGGTCAACATTTCTTCACCGGTAGTGATGGCTACGAGGTCGGCGTTGTCATTAGGATTGACCGGGGGTGAATGAAGAGTAAAAAGGGCTCACTTACCGTCACATCAGTTGCCGGCTCGACTTAAAAATCTGTATAATACTGCACCACGTAATTTTTTTTATCGCGGCTTTTTGATCGTATTCGTGCCCCCGTTCATCGTTGAGAGTACGGAGTACCTTTTGTTTACCTCTACTGGCTTTGCTGATCGTGTGGTATATTGATGAATTTTCCTGCGTAAGTTCAACTGGAGAAAGCACTCAGATCATTTCCCCTCTAGAGATTGTCGTACAAACGCTGAGATTCTTGTCATAGTACGTTTTATTCTAGAGATGTTTGCTATGAATCCCATGGGGTCACCATAAAGTTCGCAGGGCCATAAAAAGTACACTTAAGGTGTGTTTTCGCCTACATGCTTTCATACAACCACACTGCACGATGCATTTTTTTATCTGCGCTTTTACAATCTGTAGCCACCACATGGTGCGTGTTGGGTATCTGTCTTGCATCCGAAGACATTGTTGCCACGTATCACTGATCTGTTTCAGCACAGCCTCGTCCCAGTAACGATTACTTTTTTTTTTTTTAATGTATGCTGCACGCTTGTATGAAATGTTCAGTGACCTGAGAAATTTATGGACGAAATTACACAGTCAACCACATTATCGATATAGCTTTCGCTGCATAGACCCTGTCTAGTCTGAATTACTGGCTACGTACTTATATCCTCGGCGTGGCACCAAGTATCTATTAAATATAGTCCATTAGTTACAACGACAGCTTCTCGCAAAAGTTGAAATTCGGAACTTGATCTCACTGACGCAATACGCAATTAAAATCACCGTCCAAAATTATATTCAAGCGAGCATCGTATTAATGGGGCAATCTCATCTCAGAACAAGTTGCTCCTCACACGTTTCCCGCTGGATCCAGAGGGAGCATACACATTTAGAAGAAGTAGATCATACATTATCCCAGTTATTCGTCGTTCAGTTTCAAGTATAGCTAGCGCTGTACATGGTATGTCTTTCTTGAACCATATTGTTGTTCTACACTCAGAAGATTGTCTCATATCTGAACACGTCCACTATTTTCGTCGTAACTGGTTCTGGTATCATCGTTATACTAGTATCAGTGTCGGTGGCCTAAAAGTAGTCATTTAGGGATTGTAACTTCACGTCGGAAATAATACTGTTTAAATTGAGCGTGACAATTATATACGGCTGCAGCATTGAGTTTTAATCCTAAGAACAGTCATTTTCATCAGGCGACGCAGTCTCCTTATAAGGTCAATTGGGATCCCCTGTTTAGATCGGTTCTTCGACTGAGGAGGCTAGGTTCATAATTTATGTACATCTTCATTCGGGTTTGGAACGTCTGCTTTTCCGACCTCAGTCACGTCACGTTTTTCGCTTCCACCTGTTCTGAGAATTGTCTTGGTACATGAGACTTTTTGCTCTAGTTCCTAAATCTCTTCGGGTCTCTTGCTTACATGTTTGCCGTTTGGGTTTCACAGGCTGCTGCCTGAGGTTATCTTTCTCGATATTCGTCAGTTCCCCTAATAGTGTGGCGTTCCGAGTCAAGTTGTCGCTCGAGCATTTATTTGAGGCCGGCTTCAAGAGAAAAATCGTTTCGCTTCGAGGATGCTCGTTCAGAGTAGGTTGTTGCGTAACTTCGGTATCAGCAGCGGAAGAATGGATCGGTTTCCCACCTTTCGGGGTCCACTGTGCTGAAACTGTTGCAGCTGTGACGATTTCCTAAGACTAGCGTGGTCTCGATTCTGTCCTGTCAGTGGTCTCCTTCTTGGGTGACAAGTCGCTGGTAGTGCAGGCACTCGCCGCTGCAGACGCTCGTCACGGACGTGGCCGCGAGAATTGCACGCCACGCTGGTCCTCGCCGACCGTCTTACGTAACGACGCCTCAGTAACCACAGACACTGATCTACGACGGTACGTGCTTGCGCAAGTCGACCTTTAATTATCTCGTTCCGTTGAGCACTTGGAATTTGCGTGCATTGGACCACCGTTCGGCAACGTTACTGAGGATTCTCCCCTGCAGTTATCTGTTCCGCTGGTACTTCGAACGGCAGTTCGAAAATCCCGATTGACCGTATTCCAAACCCTGCGTGAATAACGGTGACTTCACCTACGTTTCCGTCACAGTATTTCATAATTCCCCACAAGTCTGAACTACTTTGTCGCGGCGCACGATATCCGCCACACGTCCGCACTCGACAGCATCGCCGACGCGGCGGGCTGGCAGTCCGCGCACGCCCCCTGGGCTGACCCATATCTCCACACGTCACACTGTCTTCATCTTTCTATCATAGGCCACTAAATTCAAAACCTAAGTATCATAAGTCTAGCTGGGCACACGCCGATAAGAACACTGGTGTCGGTTTCTCGACGTCCCATTGTCCCTGTTGCGGGAATCCAAGTAATGTTGCGAGGTGATGAATTTAATGGACTACGAAAAAAGGATGTAGACGGTGCGACACATGGAAGTTTGGGTCGGCCCAGGGAGCGTGCACGGGTATACACTCCTGGAAATTGAAATAAGAACACCGTGAATTCATTGTCCCAGGAAGGGGAAACTTTATTGACACATTCCTGGGGTCAGATACATCACATGATCACACTGACAGAACCACAGGCACATAGACACAGGCAACAGAGCATGCACAATGTCGGCACTAGTACAGTGTATATCCACCTTTCGCAGCAATGCAGGCTGCTATTCTCCCATGGACACGATCGTAGAGATGCTGGATGTAGTCCTGTGGAACGGCTTGCCATGCCATTTCCACCTGGCGCCTCAGTTGGACCAGCGTTCGTGCTGGACGTGCAGACCGCGTGAGACGACGCTTCATCCAGTCCCAAACATGCTCAATGGGGGACAGATCCGGAGATCTTGCTGGCCAGGGTAGTTGACTTACACCTTCTAGAGCACGTTGGGTGGCACGGGATACATGCGGACGTGCATTGTCCTGTTGGAACAGCAAGTTCCCTTGCCGGTCTAGGAATGGTAGAACGATGGGTTCGATGACGGTTTGGATGTACCGTGCACTATTCAGTGTCCCCTCGACGATCACCAGTGGTGTACGGCCAGTGTAGGAGATCGCTCCCCACACCATGATGCCGGGTGTTGGCCCTGTGTGCCTCGGTCGTATGCAGTCCTGATTGTGGCGCTCACCTGCACGGCGCCAAACACGCATACGACCATCATTGGCACCAAGGCAGAAGCGACTCTCATCGCTGAAGACGACACGTCTCCATTCGTCCCTCCATTCACGCCTGTCGCGACACCACTGGAGGCGGGCTGCACGATGTTGGGGCGTCAGCGGAAGACGGCCTAACGGTGTGCGGGACCGTAGCCCAGCTTCATGGAGACGGTTGCGAATGGTCCTCGCCGATACCCCGGGAGCAACAGTGTCCCTAATTTGCTGGGAAGTGGCGGTGCGGTCCCCTACGGCACTGCGTAGGATCCTACGGTCTTGGCGTGCATCCGTGCGTCGCTGCGGTCCGGTCCCAGGTCGACGGGCACGTGCACCTTCCGCCGACCACTGGCGACAACATCGATGTGCTGTGGAGACCTCACGCCCCACGTGTTGAGCAATTCGGCGGTACGTCCACCCGGCCTCCCGCATGCCCACTATACGCCCTCGCTCAAAGTCCGTCAACTGCACATACGGTTCACGTCCACGCTGTCGCGGCATGCTACCAGTGTTAAAGACTGCGATGGAGCTCCGTATGCCACGGCAAACTGGCTGACATTGACGGCGGCGGTGCAGAAATGCTGCGCAGCTAGCGCCATTCGACGGCCAACACTGCGGTTCCTGGTGTGTCCGCTGTGCCGTGCGTGTGATCATTGCTTGTACAGCCCTCTCGCAGTGTCCGGAGCAAGTATGGTGGGTCTGACACACCAGTGACAATGTGTTCTTTTTTCCATTTCCAGGAGTGTAGTTAACGCGACCGCTTGCGATAAGCGAGAAATACGGTCCCGGTTCGGCACAAATTTTCATACATCGCCAATAGGTAGTATATCCATAACTGCCCGCCCGATTGGCCGTGCGGTATAACGCACGGCTTTCCGGGCGGGAAGGAGCGCCTGGTCCCCGGCACGAATCCGCCCGACGGATTTGTGGCGGGGTCCGGTGAACCGGCCAGTCTGTGGATGGCTTTTAGGCGGTTTTCCATCTGCCTCGGCAAATGCGGGCTGGTTCCCCTTATTCCGCCTCAGTTACACTATGTCGGTGATTGCTGCGCAAACAAGTTCTCCACGTACGCGTACACCACCATTACTCTACCACGCAAACATAGGGGTTACACTCGTCTGGTGTGAGACGTTCCCTGGCGGGTCCACCGGGGGCCGAACCGCACCACAATAACCCTGGGTTCGGTGTGGGGCGGCGGAGGGGTGAAGTGGACTGCGATAATCGTCGTGGGGGTTGCGGACCACCGCGGCAGCGGGGGGGACGGAGCCTCTCCGTCGTTTCTAGGTCCCCGGTTAAAATACAATACAATACAATATCTATAACAAATACAGCTGTTGTCAAAGAACTCGCAGTCAGCGAATAAACTTCGAATCATTTCGCAGAGCTGCAGATCCTCAAGCGAGGGTCTGTAAGTTTTACTAGCCTAGAAGGGTATATGAAGATAGCAACTTTGATCTCGACTCCTCTCTCATTGTGCGATTTTTTTCTTTTTTTTTTACGTTCTCCACCTGGATTTATTGCTACCATGAAAATCATGAAAGAGAAAAAATACGATCACATTTAGTTGGGAGATAAATCAATGACTTACAGCATTTGTACTTCAGAATATATTAAAACTAGTCCTGTCATAGAGCAGCAGCTACAATGTTGCAACGTATTTCAAAGCGCAATAAGAGATTGAGTACTTGCTTTTCCTATAGGGTGTTGTGCGGCATTAAATGGTATCATGTCGCAATGAAAATATCTTTGAAACAAATCAGAGTTTCAGGTTCACAGTTTCGCCAAAATGAAATGAACGTTACCTATCTCACTAACTTGCACGCCAGATAGAAAGACAAATACATAACACATTACATATTTCCTGGACACTAAGATTCCTTTCCAACGTAATTGTCAATATACTAGAATTTGATTATTAGGATCATTAATAATAATTTATTGTTGTGAAAGTGGTGCATGTACCTCGCGTAATTGCTCACCCGGTGATCAACAGCACAAGAGTGGTAATATTAAAATGACCATTTACTTCATACAATGTGATTCGTAATGGGGCAAGCAAAGGAGAAGGGCGACAAAGATTTTAAACTTCGCGCGCACAGCGCCTCTGGACTCTTACGCGACCGCGGACAAGGATCACAGACATTGCAGTTTACGAAATCTAGACACGTCATACTACAAGAGGTTTATTAAAAATTTTAATAGTTACCTTAAAGGAGGACTTTTTAAAATTTCTTTTATCGATGTCGGAAATTTTTGTACAACATAGTACCGTGAATTATGGTTTGTTTCTATGGTAGTATCTCGTTTAACCTCTTTATATGGATGTCACCGCATTTTCTTGTATCGTAACAATGAAGACAAGTCAGTTTTGAGACTGTCAGGTACCTTTTCATATTAATTACATGTTTTTGTACTAGACGCATGGCACGAGTTGAATATTCAGCTGTCGAAATAATTGCTTGGAGTGTGTTAGCTCTGAACTGCTGATAATTTTTTCATTATTCTAACAGCTGATTTTTGTATGGTGAAGATGATTTTTGGATTTTACTGCTAGACAATGCAAGTTACTTACAAGGCTTCACGTACCATTATTAAGTGAGGAATCGAGCGATGTGCTTTGGCTCCCTACGCATCATTCACGTAATGATTCCGAAGACTAGAATAATTACAGCGCGCGCAGAGACATTTAAGCAGTGCTATATTTCTAAAATTTTAGGTGACGGAACGCACATCCTCAATCAATACAAACACCGCCCCACCCCCTCCCATTCCCCTTCCCCATCCTCACCTCGAGCCATAAAAGAGACAAGTTTCGATTTTTGAAAACATGTAATATTACTTGCAATGGCAAACTGTTTTTTTACAAAATATTGTTCTGAAATTCAGCTTTTTAAAATATAGTATAAACATCATGTGCTTCCGTCTACCCATTTAGCAGTGCCAGTTTCGTCCTTAGTTCTGTTCGACACACATCGGCACAGTTCGATAGCCTTTATGGTTCTTCTGTTTTCATTGGTGTCAGACGCAACATCCAAACAGTTGCATTATAGCTGTTCGATGATCGTTATTTATTTCTCATTGACACACAAGAGACATCGCCATGCTACTGCGAGGCGTGCTTGCAGTCTACTTTCCTGCTTTGCTGACGCAAGCTGCAACCCTCTTCCGCTACGTGTTAACATAGCGCTGTGTAACGTAGCTACATCTACATCTACATCCATACTCCGCAAGCCACCTGACGGTGTATGGCGGAGGGTACCTTCCGTACCTCTATCGGTTCTCCCTTCTATTCCAGTCTCGTATTGTTCGTGGAAAGAAGGATTGTCGGTATGCCTCTGTGTGGGCTCTAATCTCTCTGATTTTATCCTCATGGTCTCTTCGCGAGATATACGTAGGAGGGAGCAATATACTGCTTGACTCTTCGGTGAATGTATGTTCTCGAAACTTCAATAAAAGCCCGTACCGAGCTACTGAGCGTCTCTCCTGCAGAGTCTTCCACTGGAGTTTATCTACCATCTCCGTAACGCTTTCGCGATTACTAAATGATCCTGTAACGAAGCGCGCTGCTCTCCGTTGGATCTTCTCTATCTCTTCTATCAACCCTATCTGGTACGGATCCCACACTGCTGAGCAATATTCAAGCAGTGGGCGAACAAGCGTACTGTAACCTACTTCCTTTGTTTTCGGATTGCATTTCCTTAGGATTCTTCCAATGAATCTCAGTCTGGCATCTGCTTTACCGACGATCAACATTATATGATCATTCCATTTTAAATCACTCCTAATGCGTACTCCCAGATAATTTATGGTATTAACTGCTTCCAGTTGCTGACCTGCTATTTTGTAGCTAAATGATAAAGGATCTATCTTTCTGTATATTCGCAGCACATTACACTTGTCTACATTGAGATTCAATTGCCATTCCTTGCACCATGCGTCAATTCGCTGCAGATCCTCCTGCATTTCAGTACAATTTTCCATTGTTACAACCTCTCGGTACACCACAGCATCATCTGCAAAAAGCCTCAGTGAACTTCCGATGTCATCCACCAGGTCATTTATGTATATTGTGAATAGCAACGGTCCTATGACACTCCCCTGCGGCACACCTGAAATCACTCTTACTTCGGAAGACTTCTCTCCATTGAGAATAACATGCTGCGTCCTGTTATCTAGGAACTCCTCAATCCAATCACACAATTGGTCTGATAGTCCATATGCTCTTACTTTGTTCATTAAACAACTGTGGGGAACTGTATCGAACGCCTTGCGGAAGTCAAGAAACACGGCATCTACCTGTGAACCTGTGTCTATGGCCCTCTGAGTCTCGTGGACGAATAGCGCGAGCTGGGTTTCACATGACCGTCTTTTTCGAAACCCATGCTGATTCCTACAGAGTAGATTTCTAGTCTCCAGAAAAGTCATTATACTCGAACACAATACGTGTTCCAAAATTCTGCAACTGATCGACGTTAGAGATATAGGTCTATAGTTCTGCACATCTGTTCGACGTCCCTTCTTGAAAACGGGGATGACCTGTGCCCTTTTCCAATCCTTTGGAACGCTACGCTCTTCTAGAGACCTACGGTACACCGCTGCAAGAAGGGGGGCAAGTTCCTTCGCGTACTCTGTGTAAAATTGAACTGGTATCCCATCAGGTCCAGAGGCCTTTCCTCTTTTGAGCGATTTTAATTGTTTCTCTATCCCTCTGTCGTCTATTTCGATATCTACCATTTTGTCATCTGTGCGACAATCTAGAGAAGGAACTACAGTGCAATCTTCCTCTGTGAAACAACTTTGGAAAAAGACATTTAGTATTTCGGCCTTTATTCTGTCATCCTCTGTTTCAGTACCATTTTGGTCACAGAGTGTCTGGACATTTTGTTTTGATCCACCTACCGCTTTGACATAAGACCAAAATTTCTTAGGATTTTCTGCCAAGTCAGTACATAGAACTTTACTTTCGAATTCATTGAACGCCTCTCGCATAGCCCTCCTCATACTACATTTCGCTTCGCGTAATTTTTGTTTGCCTGCAAGGCTTTGGTGTTGTTTATGTTTGCTGTGAAGTTCCCTTTGCTTCCGCAGCAGTTTTCTAACTCGGTTGTTGTACCACTGTGGCTCTTTTCCATCTCTTATGATCTTGCTTGGCACATACTCATCTAACGCATAATGTACGACGGGTTTGAACTTTGTCCACTCATCCTCAACACTATCTGTACTTGAGACAAAACTTTTGTGTTGAGCCAACAGGTACTCTGAAATCTGCTTTTTGTTACTTTTTCTAAACAGAAAAATTTTCCTACCCTTTTTAATATTCCTATTTACGGCTGAAATCATCGATGCCGTAACCGCTTTATGATCGCTGATTCCCTGTTCTGCGTTAACTTTTTCAAATAGTTCGGGTCTGTTTGTCACCAGTAGGTCTAATATGTTATCCCCACGAGTCGGTTCTCTGTTTAACTGCTCAAGGTAGTTTTCAGATAAAGCACTTAAAAAAATTTCACAGGATTCTTTGTCCCTGCCACCCGTTATGAACGTTTGAGTCTCCCAGTCTATATCTGGCAAATTAAAATCTCCACCCAGAACTATAACATGGTGGGGAAATCTACTCGAAATATTTTCCAAATTATCCTTCAGGTGCTCAGCCACAACAGCTGTTGAGCCAGGGGGCCTATAGAGACATCCAATTACCATGTCTGAGCCTGCTTTAACCGTGACTTTCATCCAAATCATTTCACATTTCGGATCTCCGTCAATTTCCTTCGATACTATTGTACTTCTTATCGCTATAAACACGCCTCCCCCTTCACTGTTCAGCCTGTCTCTACGGTATACATTCCAATCTGAGTTTAGGATTTCATTACTGTTTACGTCTGGTTTCAGCCAACTTTCTGTCCCTAGTACTATATGGGCATTGTGACCGTTTATTAATGAGAGCAGTTCTGGGACCTTTCTATAGACGCTCCTGCAGTTTACTATTAGCACATTAATATCGTTATTCCCTGTTGCATTTTGCCTACTCCTACCTTGCCGCGTCTCAGGAGGCGTCTTGTCGGGCCTAGGGAGGGGATTCTCTAACCTAAAAAAACCCCATGTGCACTCCACACGTACTCCGCTATGTCGGTGTACGAGAAACAGCGTGCTCCAATTGAATTTCCAATTTGAAGAGATATTCCAAACACGGAGCACACTGTCCTCAAGCATGACAATGCCAGACAAAAAAGGTTGAAACGGCTCTGAGCACTATGCGACTTAACTTCTGAGGTCATCAGTTCCCAAGAACTTAGAACTACTTAAACCTAACTAACCTAAGGACATCACACACATCCATGCCCGAGGCAGGATTCGAACCTGCGACCGCAGCGGTCGCGCGGTTCCGGACTGAAGCGCCTAGAACCGCTCGGCCACTCCGGCCGGTTAATGCCAGACCACACGAGCACTTGCGACATCTACAACAATCTGACGCCTCGGGTTCACTATCACTGATCATTGTCCGTACAGTCCCGACTTGGCACCAGCCGGTTTTCATCTGTTTCCAAAACTGAAAGAACACCTCTGAGGACTTCACTTTGATAGTGATGAAGCAGTTCAAGCCGAGGTGAAGTTGTGCCTCCGTCAACAAAGTCAAAAATTTTACAGCAAGAGTATGAACAAAGTGGTATCTCATTGGGAGAAGTGTGTTCGTCGCCAGGATGACGATGTTGAGAAACTAATATGTAGACATGGAGAATGATGTTGTAGGATTTTAGTAACGTTTCTTTTTATTTAAAAAGCCTTAAGAGACTTGACATAAAAATTCGGACGCATTACTTTTCAGTACGCCCTCATAAATCCCTGAGGTTACTTGAGGTTACTGGCGTGTGTTAACAGAAGGTGACTCTACACAAGAAATTCGGAATGAAGGTCAACTACCTTGGTTGTACTTAATATTTCTGAGGATGCTGGCAGTTGTGAACGAAAGACAGCTGACACGAAGGATATTGATATATACCGACACACACACACACACACACAGACACACAGAACCTCGTCTCACACCCCTGGTCACGCATTGCGGTGCAGTGGCAATCGCAGTTACGTATACTGTTTTAAATACCCAGTCACGACTTATTGTGCAACGCTGTGGCTAGCAGTGAGTGAGTTGTCTGGTGGTGTGTGGCAGGGCCTGCTGGCGACGGACATGCCGGAGACGGTGCGCGGCGTGGTGGCCAACCTGCTGTACCTGGTGCAGCAGCTGGGCCACGTGCCCAACGGCGGGCGCGTCTACTACAAGGAGCGCGCGCAGCCGCCGCTGCTGGCGCCCATGGTGGAGGCGCTGGTGCGCTACTGCGAGCGCGCCGGCTGCGAGCAGCGCACCTTCCTCGCCGGCGGCATCGCCGCACTCGACGCCGAGTTCCAGTTCTGGATGCACAACCGCACGACGTCGGTGGGTGGGCGGCAACTCGCGCGCTACTTCGCGCCGTCCAGGGGGCCGCGGCCAGAGTCCTACAGGTGACACACTCTTTTCACTGTGGAGAGCGGCACCGGCAGCAGGTGTTACCTACAACTTGTACCGAAGCACAACTGCAGTTACGAGAGTTGAATGGCGTGAAAGTGTGCAGGGTTCTAGTCTGTCACTCATTTTAGTCGATATATACATTGAACAAAAATTAAGGAAATCAGTGAGAAATTTGGAAAGGGAATTACAGATCCGAGAGAAGAAATAAAAAGTTAAATGCAGGACAAGCACCAAAATGACGTGACAAGTGGAGTGGCATGTGGTGTAGCACAAGGCACGCATCTGGCTCGCAACTTCAGACGGAAAACGTACACTGTCTACCGGACAGATCCGACGTCACCGAGTCGTACAGTTTGCCGTGCCGCGCCGTGCCGTGCCAGATGTAGTGATGTGCTCCACATTTGCCACACACTGTGTCTGTGCCACTGGCAGCTTATGAAAGTTTCTACAGTAGTTGTTCAATTGCCTCTGCACCCAGGAAAATGAGAATGATGCTGAGTTCAGCATTCATTTTTATCTCATTTTTATTTGTTGCTTCTTTTCTGTCTGTCTGTCCGTCTGTCCGGTGCAAATTTTCAGTCGATTTTAAAATAACTACCCAGTGAGTTAGAGACTCGAAATGCAGACATACCTCAGAACTGGATGACAATTAAATATGAATGTGCTTTGTTGCCAATCCGTCCAGTGTGGGTTGGGAGTAAGGAAGGTCGATTACATATGACATCTACGCTGCATTGCACGACCGATACATGCGGTTGTATCAGAATGTGTTTCAGGAAGTGTATGTGTGGGCAGACACAACTCGGCAGGGAGAAGTGTATAGAGAGATAGCTGCGGGCAGAAGAGATGGACAGACAGAGAGGGGAGAGGAATAAATGAACAGAGAGAGGGGAATGAGGAGATAGTCAGACAGAGGCTGGAAGAAGAGATGAACAGAGAAAGATTGGAGGAAGGGACGGACAGAGACAGTGGGGGAGAGAGAGGCAGAAAGAGGAGGAGGAGGATATATACAGATGGGGGGAGGAGAGGAGATATACAAATGGAGAAGAGCGGAGGGAGTGGACAAAGAGGATGGAGATAGACAGAGACTGGAGGAGGAGGAGAAGAAGAAGTAGTATACAAGGATGAAGCCACAGACACTATAAAACTAATATTGCAGTAACAATATTGTGATAAATCATACAAAATTAATTTTGCTTACTTCTTTCTAAAAACAATTAAACAGATTTATACATCATTGATAGGTAGGTCTAGTAGTAGTAGTAGTAGTAGTGTCAGCATGCTAGTAGTACTTGTGCATCTGGCCCTAGAGGCGCCAATCTGTTCCAACCAACTGCCAAGTCACCCTCTGTGAATGACATCATTGGATAGGGCAGTATGGAGGAGAGGGGGCAACATGTTGCCAGTACACCAATCTCACAGTCATTATCCGGATTTTTCACCTCGGAACACTTACTAATAAGTCGAATGGCTCAGCTGGCCTCTCGAAGCCGAGTGCACCCCAGACCAGTCCTCCCAAGAGGGCAAGATCCCTGGAATTATCAGGAACGGAAGCCGGCTCCCCCACATTGCAGTCAGCCATGCTGATCACTCAGCTATAGGGGCACACAGTAGATGGGTTCAACACTATTCTGTTTCAGGTGAAAAGACACTGAAATAAAAGAGAAAATTAACGTCTCTTATAATGTTATCAATATGTCTAAGTCCATTCAAAAATATCATACAAACACGACTGAAAAGCAGAAGAAACTTATTTAAGTAACGAATTTCATACACTACCTTTTAAATTGGACTAAAAAGTGTAACATAAGCTTTCCTCAGCCAATACAGATTCCTAACCCCATACAATGGTCCTGAAAATTTGTGATTGTGAATTTTTAATAGCTATGAAAATACTTGTAAGATTTAAAACGAAAAGCGTGGGGGGCATGTAACAGATATGGTGCGTGAATAATTTGTCCTTACTACCGTCTATGCAATACACTCCACGTTTTTCATTTTAAATCTTATAAGACGTATTTACATATCCTTTAAAAATTCACAACCGTATGGAATTAGGAATCTGAATTGGCTTAGCGACACTTGTTTTATACTTTTTAGTCTGGTATATTAAAAATTTATTTTTATTTAAATAATTATCTATTGCGTAATATCATATCTTTTCAGTATGTTGCTACATATACACTTTTCTCTGAAAAGACAATGCTTCACTTGTGCTTAGAAGAAAACTGCAGAGTGGATTACTCAGCTCGATGGCATTGTTTGTAGGTCACTGTTGGTTTTCTGGTTTTTGATGTGAGTTCTCAATATGGTGCTCTAAATTTTGCTGCATACATGTCATGAATACACTGTCATGAATCCTAAAGTTGTGAAACAAAGAAATAGCTTCAACTATCACATCAATTTTATTCATGTCACAATTCTATAGAGGGCCAGTCTGTGTCCTCTAAAGTAATCAGGACTGTGTCAGGTGGGTTTTAGTGGTCAGGATCTGTCAGACACTCAAGTGTGTTAAGTAAAACATGACTGTCAGTTATTTAATGATCACAAGTACACAGTTGTCATCTCCAGTATGCTGGAAGCTGAGGCATGCTGGTGGAGGACAGGCCAGGTCAGTGGGTGTTGATGGTCTCGGAGTGCCAGCAACACTCGTGTAGCAGGCTGCTGTGCAACAAGTGGATGATGACCCTGGTAGCACCACAAACACAGCCATTGTGGGACACTGGCCCACAGCTCTGTTAGCTGATCTCAGGAGTCTTTTAATTGACATGAAAGATCATCACCAACAAGAGGTAATCTAAAGCCCTGCTCAGAGTGTGTGTACCATGCAGAGCAAGGCCGAGGCCTCTCATTACAAGAGAGATGCTGGCAGCATCGGTGCCTGTTGCGGAAGTTATGGTGAGCTGCATCAGAGGTTCACCTTCACAATGCTAATGCTTCACAATGCTAATGGGTCCTGTTGTCAGGTCTCCAGAAGGCCAGCTGGATGTGGACAGTCACAACACCCCATCAGCATGGACTCAGTAGTAGGTGCTGCAACTCACAGCAGCTAAGCCCCTCCAACAGGACTCAGTCCTCTGAGGAAGTTCAACAGTGAGTAGAGGGTCGACCGACATAAGCCTCACCTCTCGACAGAACTGTGCAACAGAAATCAAACAGAACAGGAGAAATATTCCCACTGGATGCACTATTGTGCTCTGGTACAGTGAGGCAACAAAGACACCATGCATCCTGGTTTTCCAATTTAGTCAGCCCTCTTGGTTGCTTCAGTATTTCTCAACTTAATCTTTCATATGCTCTTTTCTGCTACATTGGTACCTGCACAGTTGCACTTACAATTGATCTACGCTTTCTTGTGAACCTCTGTGCAGTCACTATTATGATGGTATCCTTCTGTTGCCATGATGTTATTGTGCTATATTTGCTCGCTTGAGCACTTGGCCAGTTCCGAGTGTTGCAGTAGCTCTGGTATTCACTGTCACTCGATCAGCATTTCTCTCTTGTTGGCATTCTGCTGATTATTGACCCACTCTGTGCTCCTTCTGCCGTTTCCAGGGAAGAACTTTGACAATTTTTGAACGTCTACCTGGAATACTATTCTGGGAAGTAACAATTTACTGAAGATCCAACACCAGAATCTTTGACACTAGCATAACAGAAGAACATTCTACAGACCTTATACTCTGTAATGAAATATATTCCTTTCATTCACTCATTGTCTATTTAGATATGGCCTGATCATGGATTTTGTGAGAGGAAAGGCATCATCTGCAGTAAAACTATAAGGAAATTTTCAATCTTCTTCCAACAAAGGTCTAGATGTTCGAAGAGAGACTGTGCCTTTAAACTATGCTTCACTGAAAACATTTACTTTCAATAGACTCCAATCACTGTTGCATTCTCAATGTCAACTGGTAAAGATAATCTAAAAACCTTCAGACAGCTATCAAGATTATGGACTAGAATTGTAAAATTTTGTTCCAAATTTAGCGAGAGGTTTTTGCCTTCTGTCCATGCTACCTATACAGTTATACTCAGTCCATAGTTTCCATTAATGATCAGCTGTTTTTTTCCAGAATTATTGTGCTTGTATTGGTAAATATTCAGGCTGCAGATGTTCTCATATCATCTTTGACATTTTGGTGAAAATTCTTTAAATAGCACAGTGAGCTCAGAAAAAAAGTAAAATGAAAACACCTTAAAGATAGGAAGACACAAGTAGAATGTTTGCTTAATGTCAGCTTTGAGGTAAAGTTTTGAGAAACTGCTACATTTCTCTTATTGTTGTCATGTTCCGTCATGCTTCTTTTGACACAATCTAGAAAGCAGAAAAATGCAATGGCAGTTATGAGTGAATCTGATATTGAGCTCCTTTAACATACAACTAAGAACAAGACAGATCAAATAACTACAAAAATGTGAAGTTTTGTGATTTCTGACATGACTGATCAATACTTGTAATATAAGCACTGTCGGTATAAAGTTAAATACATAACTAGTTCATCATCATCATCATCATCATCATCATCATCATCATCATCATCATCAAGGATTAGACCTTTTGGTCGATTCTGTCTCCTTCAAAATTGGTCAGGCCATCTCTTCACTGATCTTCCTTAGGATCTTTTGCCTCTTGGTTTATATTGTTTTGTGGCCTTAGTGATCAGACAAACATAACATTCTCATACCCTCACAACATGGCTTCAGAAAGGGTAAATCTACAGAATCAGCAATTGCCAGTCTAACAGAATACATTTTACAGTCTTTAGATGATAAAAAGGTTGTCTCTACAATATTTCTGGATCTTCCAAAGGCATTTGACACCATTGACCATGAAATGCTGATACAAAAATTAAGCAACTATGGCATTCAAGGGCAACCAGATGAATCGATAAAATCATACTTGCGCAACCGCAAGCAGTATGTATCATTAGGAAACTCATACCAATCAGAAACCAAATCCATCAAATATGGAGCGCCGCAGGGTTCGGTTTTGGGGCCATTGTTATTTAATGTGTTTGTTAGTGATATAGGTGTTGAGGAGGAAGAAAAGAAAATATTGTATGCTGATGACATGACAATACTAAATAGTGACCAAAATATAGAACAGCTTGAGAGAAGAGCATACATATCTGCAAATGTCACAGCTCAATGGCTGTTGGAAAATGAACTGGTTATAAATCTAAAAAAGACTATGTATTCAGTGTTTAAAAGGAAGGAAAAGGCTATAGACATGGATTTAGAGGTTGATGGAACAAGGCTGGAAGAAGTAGAATCGGCTAGATTCTTAGGTATTCTTGTGGATAATGAACTGAAATGGAAAAAACATATTAATAATGTCTGTAAGAAACTGAGCTCTGTCATATTCTTAATGATGCAGCTATCACAGTATTCAGATAAGAACCTTGTGTGTACAGTGTATCATGGACTTTTCGAACCATACTTACAGTATGGAGTGACTGTGTGGGGAAACTCAAACAAACAAGAGACAAAACGAGTGTTCACATTACAAAAAAAAGCAATTATGACCATTTTAAGAAGAAACACCTCTGAAACGTGCAGAAACTGTTTCAAGAATTTAGGTATCTTAACTTTTTCATTGTTGTATATATACAAAACAATAATGTACATCACAAAAGGTAGTGAGGACTGGATTACAAATGCTAGTGTACACACCCACAATACAAGAAGGAAGAATGAAGTACAGAGCATACCCCACCGACTGGCAATGCTAGAAAAAGGACCCCAGTACTCTGGTATCAGACTACTAAGAAGTCTGCCTCAAAACCTGCAAGATAGTGTATTTTACAATGACTTCCCAAAGAAACTTAAAGACTATCTCATTGAAAAAGAGTTTTACAGTGTTGCAGAATACTTATGTCATTAAATTTGTATATATTGTTATTCATTAGCAATGATGTAAAAATGTAAGCTAAAGGTGTGATAAGTGATAATTAATGTTAATACTTTGCCATGTCCTATATTACACGTACATTAACTGTACACAATGTAATCTTACATGATCAAATAAAATTCAATTCAATTCTTGGGTCTGGCATAGAGTCTATAAGTTCTTTCTGCATAGACTGATATCATTTTATTATGTCAGTTTTGCATATTCAGTTCAGCTGGATGCCATCACCTCTCTTTTTATCCATCAAAATATATCCAGCCACATATCTAAGGAAATTCATTAACATGCCTTTGTTCTCTTTTCATTTCGCATCTTAAGAGTCCAGTTTTCGCACCCACAGAACATTACTGGTATAGCCATAACCCTACTGAACTTCAGAGAGTATTTCTGTGGGCTTCTTATCTCAGTATTCTGCACAAAGTTTCACAGAAATAGTTAAATAGGTCTAACTTACTTGTAGTTCATTGTTTGCCCTGTATGTTGTATTTCACTATTTGCCCTGTATACCATACTGCATCCTAAATATTTAAATGTATTAACTTGTGATGGGGGAAAGAAATACAGTAGAAGAAGAGTGAGTAGCTTCGAGAGCTGAAATAGTGAAGGCAGCAGAGGTTCAAATAGGTAAAAAGACAAGGGCTAGTACAAATCCTTGGATAACAGAAGAGATATTGAATTTAATTGATGAAAGGAGAAAATATAAGAATGCAGTAAATGAAGCATGCGAAAAGGAAAACAAATGGTTCAAGAATGAGATCGACAGGAAGTGCAAAATGGCTATGCAGGGATGGTTAGAGGACAAATGTAAGGTTGTAGAGGCATATATCACTAGGGGTAAGATAAATACTGCCCACAGGAAAATTAAAGAGACCTTTGGAGGAAAGAGAACCATTGTATGAATATCAAGAGCTCAGATGGAAAAAGAGTTCTAAGCAAAGAAGGGAAAGCAGAAAGGTGGATCGAATATACAGAGGGTCTACACAAGGGCAATGTACTTGAGGGCAATATTATGGAAATGGAAGAGAATGTAGATGAAGATGGAATGTGAGATGTGATAGTACATGAAGAGTTTGACAGAGCACTAAGAGACACAAGTCAAAACAAGACCCTGGGAGTAGGCAACATTCCATTAGAATTACCTATAGCCCTGAGAAAACTCTACCATCTGGTGAGGAAGATGTATGACACAGACAAAATACCTTCAGACTTCAAGAAGAATGTAATAATTCCAATCCCAGAGAAAGCAAGTGTTCACGGGTATTAAAATTACCAGACTACCAGTTTAATAAGTCACGGCTGCAAAATACTAACACGAGTTCTTTGCAGACGAAAGGAAAAACTGGTAGAAGCCGATTTGGGGGAAGATCAGTTTGGATTCCATAGAATGGTTGGAACATGCGAGGCAATACTGACCCTATGACTTATCTTACAAGACGGAGTAAGGAAAGGCCAACCCACATTTCTGGAATTTGTAGACTTAGAAAAAGCTTTTGACAATGTTGACTGGAATACTCTCTTTCAAATTCTGAAGGTGGCAGGAGTCAAATACAGGGAGCAAAAGGCTATTTACAGTTTGTACAGAAACCAGATGGCACTTAATAAGAGTTGAGGGGCATGAAAGGGAAGCAGTGGTTGGGAAGGGAGTGAAACAGGGTTGTAGCCTATCCCCAATGTTATTCAGTCTGCATGCTGAGCAAGTAGTAAAGGAAACAAAAGAAAAATTTGGAGTAGGCATTAAAATCCATGGAGAAGAAATAAAAATTTTGAGGTTCGCCGATGACATTGTAATTCTGTCAGAGACAGCAAAGGACCTGGAAGAGCAGTTCAGTGGAATGGACAGTGTCTTGAAAGGAGGATATTAGATAACATCAACAAAAGAAAAGTGAGGATAATGGAATGTAGCTGAATTAAATCAGGTGATGAGAGGGAATTAGATTAGGAAATGAGACACTTAAAGTAGTAAATGAGTTTTGTTATTTGGGGAGCAGAATAAACGATGATGGTCGAAGTAGAGAGGATATAAAATGCAGACTGGCAATGTCAAGCAAAGCATTTCTGAAGAAGACACATTTGTTAACAATGAGTATAGAGTTAAATGTCAGGAAGTCTTTTCTGAAAGTATTTGTATGGAGTGTAGCCATCTATGGAAGTGGAACAATGACAATAAATAGTTTAGACAAGAAGACAATAGAAGCTTTAAAAATTGATGCTACAGAAGAATGCTGGAGATATGATGGGTAGATCACGTAACTAAAGAGGAGGTTGTGAATAGAATTGGGGAGAAAAGGAATTTGTGGCACAACTGGACTAGAAGAAAGGATCAGTTGGTAGGACATGTTATGAGGCATCAAGGAGTCACCATTTTAATACTGGAGGGCAGCATGGAGGGTAAAAATTGTTGAGGAAGACCAAGAGATGAATACACTAAGGAGATTCAGAAGGATGTAGGTTGCAGCAGGTACTTAGAGATGAAGAAGCTTGCACAGGATAGAGTAGCAAGGAGACCTGCATCAAACCAGTCTCTGGACGGAAGACCACAACAACAACAACAACAACTTGCTCTATGATCTGTTCGTCAATTTCAATCTTAACTCGTATGGGCTTGTATCCTGAAAATGCCACTGATTTTGTCTTTGTGATGGAGACATTCAGATTTCATTCCTGGCTATTTTACTTAAATTAATGAAAGATTCTTGTAAGTTATTTTCATACTGTATAAAAATTACTTGGTCCTCAGCAAAAAGTAATGTACCAGTATCCACATCGTTAATTTTAAAATGTTTTATTGTCTGTAGCCAAGTTTTGATTACATTGTCAATATAAATACTGAAAGTGCTAGGTGAGAGGGGACACACTTGTCTAACTTCTTGGTTTATTTCAGTACCATTATGTCTGCTTCCTGCAATTCTTTTTTGTTTTGCTGTTAATATATGAACCCCGTGGAGCTGTTATGGGACAAGATGGGATCCCTCTCTTTCTTAAAAATTTCTACAGCTTCATTTACTTTATCAAATGCCTTTTTGTAGTCAAGGAAGGCAAGAAAATTTGGTAAACTAAATTCACAATATTTTTCTGTTAATTGTGCCATCAGCATACAATTTATAACATGAATTCTGAAGGCTGATTCTACTGTAGTTCTGACATTCAGACTGTTTCTTTTTTTTTTATAAACTGTGCTAACTGGGCAGCATTCTTCTTCAGATACACTACTGGCCATTAAAATTGCTACACCACGAAGATGACGTGCTACAGACGTGAAATTTAACCGACTGGAAGAAGATGCTGTGATATGCAAATGATTAGCTTTTCAGAGCATTCAAAAAAGGTTGCCGCCAGTGGTGACACCTACAACGTGCTGACATGAGGAAAGTTTTCAACCGATTTCTCATACACATACAGCAGTTGACCAGTGTTGCCTGGTGAAACGTTGTTGTGATGCCTCATGTAAGGAGGAGAAATACGTACCATCACATTTCCGACTTTGATAAAGGTAGGATTGTAGCCTATCACGATTGCGGTTTATCGTATCCTGACGCTGCTGGTCACGTTGGTCGAGATCCAATGATTGTTAGCAGAATATGGAATCGGTGGGTTCAGGAGGGTAATACGGAACGCCGTGCTGGATCCCAATGGCCTCGTATCACTAGCAGTCGAGATGACAGGCATCTTATCCACATGGCTGTAACAGATCATGCAGCCCTGTCTCGATCCCTGAGTCAACAGATGGGGATGTTTACAAGACAACCACCATCTGCACGAACAGTTCGATGACATCTGCAGTAGCATGGACTATCAGTTCAGAGACCATGGCTGCGGTTACCCTTGACGCTGCATCGCAGACAGGAGTGCCTGCAATGGTGTACTCAATGATGAACCTGGGTGCACGAATGGTAAAACATCATTTTTTCGGATGAATCCAGGTTCTGTTTACAGCATCATGATGGTCGCATCCGTGCTTGGCAACATCACGGTGAACGCACATTGGAAGCGTGTATTTGTCATCACCATACTGGCATATTACTCGGAGTGATGGTATGGGGTGCCATTGGTTACACGTCTCGGGCACCTCTTGTTCACATTGACGGCACTTTGAAGAGTGGACGTTACATTTCAGACGTGTTACGACCCACGGCTCTACCCTTCATTCGATCCCTGCGAAAACCTACATTTCGGCAGGATAATGCACAACCGCATGTTGCAGGTCCAGTACGGGCCTTTCTGAATACAGAAAATGTTCGACTGCTGCCCTGGCCAGCACATTCTCCAGATCTCTCACCAACTGAAAATGTGTGGTCAATGGTAGCCGAGCAACTGGCTCATCACAATACGCGAGTCACTACTCTTGATGAACTGTGGTATCATGTTGACACTGTATGGGCAGATGTACCTGTACACGCCATCCAAGCTCTGTTTGACTCAATGCCCAGGCATATCAAGGCCATTATTATGGCCAGAGGTGGTTGTTCTGGGTAATGATTTCTCAGGATCTATGCACCCAAATTGCATGAAAATGTAATCACATGTCAGTTCTAGTATAATATATTTGTCCAATGAATACCTGTTTATCATATGCATTTCTCCTTGGTGTAGCAATTTTAATGGCTAGTAGTTTATATAACCACACTGCCAGCACTTGTTCATAAAATTGAGTATTCTTATTTTTCCAATAGTTGATGCATAGTTTATCAATTCTATATTGATTTTGTCACACTCTGGAGTCTTCCTGTTCTTGCCAGAGATTATTGCATCCTCTAGTTCCTCCAATGTCATCCAATTCTACATTCCTATCTGCCTCAGACGGAACCACCAGTGTATCTTGCACATCTGCCCAAAGTGTTTTATAGTACTGAAACCAATTACATTCATATACTGTGTTTATTTGCAGATTGTCCTTACCTTCTTTGTTTAAATGTTTCATCATTTTGTATGCTCTATCTTGTCTTCCTCTTATGTCATGTTCAACATCTGTAATATAATTTTCCCAACTAAGGGTTTTAACTTGCCTTACTTTCCTTTTGACTAGAGCTATTCCTTTTATAATCTAGTCTCTGATCTTGATCATCTGGGATATTCAACATTTTTAAGTAGCCACATTTCTTATCTTCAGCTAGGCTACATACTTCATCATCCCAGTATCACAAGCTCCATTGGAAAAAAATAACTTTTCTTTCTTGTGCCAAGTACTGCTCTTGCTGCTTTAATTAGTGCATCCTTTATATTATTCCATTCCTGACTGATGTTATCTGCTTTTATATTTAAACTTACATATTCTTCAAGCCTTTTCTGATATAACAACCAGATACTCTCTTCTTGAAGTAAATGTAATTTAAATGTTGAAACTTCCTGGCAGATTAAAACTGTGTGCCCGACCGAGACTCGAACTCGGGACCTTTGCCTTTCGCGGGCAAGTGCTCTACCAACTGAGCTACCGAAGCATGACTCACGCCCGGTACTCACAGCTTTACTTCTGCCAGTACCTCGTCTCCTACCTTCCAAACTTTACAGAAGCTCTCCTGCGAACCTTGCAGAACTAGCACTCCTGAAAGAAAGGATATTGCGGAGACATGGCTTAGCCACAGCCTGGGGGATGTTTCCAGAATGAGATTTTCACTCTGCAGCAGAGTGTGCGCTGATATGAAACTTCCTGGCAGATTAAAACTGTGTGCCCGACCAAGACTCGAACTCGGGACCTTTGCCTTTCGCGGGCAAGTGCTCTACCAACTGAGCTACCGAAGCACGACTCACGCCCGGTACTCACAGCTTTACTTCTGCCAGTACCTCGTCTCCTACCTTCCAAACTTTACAGAAGCTCTCCTGCGACTCCTTTCTTTCAGGAGTGCTAGTTCTGCAAGGTTCGCAGGAGAGCTTCTGTAAAGTTTGGAAGGTAGGAGACGAGGTACTGGCAGAAGTAAAGCTGTGAGTACCGGGCGTGAGTCGTGCT
This sequence comes from Schistocerca cancellata, assembly GCF_023864275.1. Classification (NCBI taxonomy): domain Eukaryota; kingdom Metazoa; phylum Arthropoda; class Insecta; order Orthoptera; family Acrididae; genus Schistocerca; species Schistocerca cancellata. Next base: position 75,864,807 of record NC_064631.1, on the reverse strand, counting down.
TCGGTAGCTCAGTTGGTAGAGCACTTGCCCGCGAAAGGCAAAGGTCCCGAGTTTGAGTCTCGGTCGGGCACACAGTTTTAATCTGCCAGGAAGTTTCATATCAGCGCACACTCCGCTGCAGAGTGAAAATCTCATTCTGGAAACATCCCCCAGGCTGTGGCTAAGGCATGTCTCGGCAATATCCTTTCTTTCAGGAGTGCTAGTTCTGCAAGGTTCGCAGGAGAGCTTCTGTAAAGTTTGGAAGGTAGGAGACGAGGTACTGGCAGAAGTAAAGCTGTGAGTACTGGGCGTGAGTCGTGCTTCGGTAGCTCAGTTGGTAGAGCACTTGCCCGCGAAACGCAAAGGTCCTGAGTTCGAGTCTCGGTCGGGCACACAGTTTTAATCTGCCAGGAAGTTTCATATCAGCGCACACTCCGCTGCAGAGTGAAAATCTCATTCTGGAATTTAAATGTTGTTCTGTGTTATTTTGTTTCTGTTTGGAAGATATCTTCCATTTTTTAAAATAGTTTTATTTCTGAGACTAGCAAGAAATGATCCGTAGAGACACCTGGCCCTATGAAGATCCTTGCATCTTGTGCTAATGATCAAGTCTTCTTATTTGCCATTATGTAGTCTAGAATTGTGGCAGTCTCTATAGCTGATCAGGTAAATTTGTGGATTCGTCTATGCCTGAAGAATTTGTTTTTTTATCCTTAACTCATTATTCAATGAGGACACCTTCAATCTATATCCATTATTATTTATTATGTTTTCCCTTTCAGAACCAATAAAATTTGCCACCAGGTATTACCCATCCTGGAATTTAAATCAGCTGCTATTATCAGATAATCATATTTGTTTATCTCATATAGCAAGATATCACAGAAGTCTTCAGAGTCATCACCCCGTCCCTCTTCTGGGGCACATACTCGAGTAACTAATAGTTACTCTTACTCTTGGTATCTTTATTCTCACCAGAATTATCTGTTCATTGATGAAGGTATAAAACCATATTTTGTTTGTTAAAGTCTTCCTCCACAGAACAGCAGTTCTGGAATAGGCTCTTTCCTTTGAGGGACTCTGCTGTAGATCTTGTCATACCTGTTTATTGTTACAGAACATCTTGATTTCTTTTTGGTTTCTGTTATGAAGGTCATGTCCATATTTTGTGAATTTAGTTCATTTTCTAGTTCAGCTTTCTTATATTTTAGACTGCGGACATTCCAATTAGACAATTTGAACATGCTGTCTATTCAAAGTTGTTTTGTTTCTGTTGTTTGCCAAGGCTGTCTTAAATTTATCCATCCATCCTGCTTTTTTCCAGAGATTCTGAGTAATATTATCATTCCCCCATTACAGGATACCAGCTTGCAGCCAGGGTAACTAGGTGGTGAGGCTGCCACTTTCTGGTATCCCAGCACATCTGTTTTTCTTTTGGGATTGTCTCCTTTAGATGGTTGCTTTTACTACAGTTATGAATCGATCTCTCCAAGTTTTTCAAGGTGTTCTTCCCTGTTTTACATTGAGGTTTTCTCCTCTAGGAGAGTTGGGTTTCCTATGCCAAGGAACCCCCCACCCACTAGGCTGTGGAATGCTCTTTGTCTGACTCCTACCTAACAGACCTGCCTGGCTTGGATGGCCCTGCCAATAGCTTTAGCCCTTGCCAGCATCTCTCTCTAGGTCACAGCAGAGTGCACAAACCTCACCACCAGTGGCTTGTTAGTTATATTATTGTAACTGTGCACAACAAATGAAATGAATGACTGGTAAGAATGAGGCAACAGTGGTAGTATTTCTTATCAGATGTGACAATCGATACTGTTGTCAGTCTCATTCCATGAAGAAGCAGCAACAATGGAACCAATTTCTTTGCATCACATGGTTACCTTGGATAATTACAATATTGGAAAGGATGATACTTATTGCTGTAATGGAGCATAAGTACAACACAACCAGCAGACTGAACACTACTTTATTGCACAGAAGCATTAACAACTTGAACACGTATTTAAGTAACATTCAGCTGGCACTAATTACATACACAAGAGCTGATGCATTACACACAGAGAGATGAGGCCAAGGATAGCTCAGCTAGCATTAAATAAATTGGGGTCTGTAGTGAGCTAAATAAATTGGGGTCTGTGGTGAGCTCTGACAGTGACCTCACACACACACACACACACACACACACACACACACACACACACACACCTGATGTGTCCTCTGCAGACAATTCTGTCACAAGCTTGGCCGTTTGAAAGTATGTGCATGTGTCACTGCATTCCTCCATTCCTCCTCTCGTAGGGAGATCACAGACGTCCATGCTGTCCTCCTCAGATGCTGGGCTCTGGCTAAGGTGGCACGCTGCAATGGGAGAGTATGGTCTGAAGTGCTTTTGGCACGGATATATTGTGTGCCCACTTTCCCATCTCAGACCGTGCGGCAACACAGGCAATGCTGGGGCTGTTTCCATGTTGACTTCAAGCATCAGTTCTGGTGACAATGGTGCCCCCAGTGCTGATGACACTAGTATCAATGGTTGCTCTGGGACAGGTGACAGAATCCCTGATAATAGTATCAGAAGCAATAGAGGAACTGCTGGTTCGGCCACCGAGGATGGATGCCTTTATTCACATGTGAGTGGAGAAGCAGCAGCAGCAGCAGGTGATGTGACACCAGATGTGGACGGGCTCAGAGGTGATGGCATGACACCAGAGGATGCCTGGCAGTCCATGTGAAGGCGAAGCTGGTCACGGTGCCTCAAGCAGAGGCTGCCCTCCAAGCAGATGTCGCATAGAAACCACCCCTGGCATCTGATAACAGCTGGAATCCATTTAGGGTGGCATTCAAACCCACACATCCAGACAACCACACCCAGCTACATAGGTTAATATACAAGTGGAGGATGCAGGAGGTGTAGCAGTGCCCTTTTATGGCGCCCGTGGAGTAGCTCCACCAGGCTCTTCTCACCGAATGGCGTGTAACGGTACAAGGAGGCAAACTGATCTAAGGCAATGTTGAATGAAGAGTTGGCCACATAATTTCTCATCTGAGTTTTAAACATTTGCACTAGGTATTCTGCCTCACTGTTAGATGGTGGATGGAACAGCAGGGTAAGAATGTGATGGATACCATGGGAATCTCAAAATGCGGCAAACTCTTGTGATTAAAATTGTGGACCATTATCCGAGACTAACATTGTGTGCAACCCTTCAAGTGAAAACATTTTAGACAAGGCTGTAACAGTGGCATTGGTGGATGCGGAAACACAACAAATGACATACAGAAAACAAGAATATGTGTCAATGACCGACAGCCTATAATAAACATCAACAGGCCAATGTTTTTGTGCGTGAACACCACAATAGTCTTCATGTAATAAATGGAGGACCTCTGAATGAAGCACTGAGGGATCACTACCTGAGGGGCTGTGTGATCTGCGGCTAAAAGCAGAACCCAATCCATAACAGAGAATCAGTGTTGAAAGATGTAATAATTATGGAGTGGGTCAAATGCACGAGAAGGTGGTGAATCTGGCCAACCTTGTTGCACAAATCTTATGACATTCCACAAAACAAGATCTGAAGCCTTCACAATCCTTACAAAAGAACTATCAACTATCTGATATGTGGTGACATCAATGTGGAAACAGAGCAATTCCTCCTGATCAAATCCTAGGCCCAGACTCGTCAGCAGGCAGGACAAAGCATCAGCATTTGTCATTGATTCATAAGGTGCAAATGAATCTCATAGTTGTAACATGAAAGGAAAAGAGCCCAACACTTAATGTGATGTACTACTTTATCTGGTAAGGACACAGAAGGACTGAATAAGGAAACCAATGGTTTGTGATCAGTGGCAAGTGAAATTTGGTACCACAGAGAAAAACAAGGAATTTCTTCACAGCATGTACGATGGCCAATGCTTCCTTTTCTATCTGGGAGTACCTATATTGAGCAGGAGTTAGTGTTTTTGAGGTACGAGCAATAGACCACTCAGAGACATTGGGATATCTATGAGCCAGTACTGCTCCCAACCCATACAGTGGAGTACCTGCTGCAAGGACTAAGTGGAGCCTTGGTTGGTATATCACTAAGTAGAATGCACACTGCAACATGGTCATCTTAAGAGTGGAAAACCTGATGTCACAAGCTGGCAACCAGTGAAACTGAGTCCATTTGTGCAGCAATACAAGTAACAGCTGTGTGATTGATGCTGCACCAAGCGCAAAAATTTATGGTGGTAGGTGACTTTGCCTAGAAAAACCTGATTTTGTGCATGTTCCTCAGTGGAGGCACTGGAAACTACACTGTCATCTACCCAATTTGCACAACCTGGCACAGACACCATAAGCTGTTCCAAAAAAACATTGAAAAACAGTGGGAGTGCTGGCAACTAACATATGTTGTTGCAATATCTAAAAGGAGCTGTAATTAGGCATCCAACAACTCAATTTTTGAGAAATATTGACCATGTTATAACTTTGGAAAGAGTTCGTCCGGGCATAGTATCGGGTATGTATCCACTACAGATTGTGCATCCACAAAAACTTTAGAACCAGTCCGATGGTTTCTGTACTATAACTAAGGGGGAGTAGACCATTCACCTGATGCAACAGGTCAGACAATGCCAGATTCCATGAGGCGATCTAAATCATCTTTGATTTGTTCCCCGAGTGCCACTAAAAATGGACAGGCCTGGAAGACATGAGGCCTAGCAGAAGCTTTCACAATAAGGCATGCCTGAAAATTGTTGGCACACCCCAATCCATGAGAGAACTAAGAGGAAAACTCAGACCATAATGCATCTAACTGTGTATAGAGCACTTGTTCTGACACTAAATTCACTTCACCTGAAATTGTAAAACCAAACAACTTAAAAGCACCTAACCCAAAAAGATTCTTTGTAGATGTGTTATCCACAACAAGAAATGTAACTGACCACACTGTTGACTTGTAGGTCACTCGGGGGCAGAGAACTGGTTGAGAATAGGGATACTCGGTTTTTTGTAATTTACTAACTTTCTTGACACAGAGAGAAGAGGAGGAGAGCCCAGTTTGTGAGTTAAATGATGTTATCACAGCTCCTGTATCCAGTTGCAAGTGCGGAACATTATGAAAAAACCATACCGTCAATAAAAAAGTTGTTCGGCACAACAGGAACAGCCGATACAATGTTTACATCCATATCCACATCAGGATCATTGTGCTGAATTTTTGCATTACAAACAGAACTAATGTGACCTTTTTTGTTGCAGTTATGAGAGGTAGCCTGACAGTCTGGGCACTCATGGTTAATGAAACAATGTAATTTGCTGTTTACAGGCCTGTTTACTTTGTTGGTGTGCCTGCTCCATGGAGTGAAGTCAGCCACCTTGATGCTCTGACCATGAGCAGACTGCTGCAACTGTGTCTTCCTCCTGCAAAACATCTAAAACCTGGTGTGGAGGAGAGGGTTAGACTGCTGATACTTCACACCATGACTCAATTTGTTTACCTGCAGCTCGTGACACATTGAATTCTATATGTCAGGAGCTGCAGGTAACCAAGTTGAGCCATGGTGTGCAGTAGTGGATTTTCACAATGGGGGCACACTTCATTGAGTCAGGATTCAGAGCTAAATGATCATCTGATCAGCATATGGCTCTTCATGCACAACAGACACAAAAGGGCAATGATGACTTAAACCGTGGAGTTCAGCTACCCATGCTTGATAGGATTGATGTGGTTGCTTCCTACAGCAGTGAAACTCAACCTGTGATGCAATAACGTGTGTGTGCTTACAGTAGTATTTTGAAAGAAATTCACACATTTGGTCAAACATTAAAGAAGATGGATCCTATGAAGGGGCAAGTTGACATAGGACTCGATACATTTTTGGCTATATCCATGAAAGGAACAAGGCATGACATAAAATAGCTTCAGTGATTGCAACAGCTTGGAAGTATTGTCCTACATGTTTTTCATATGCATCCCATTCCTCGATGAACTCATAATATGTATAAAAAGGAGGTGGATAAACAACAGGGCTGAAGAGGACAAAACACCAGGTCATAAAGACTGAGGATCATGCCAACTAGACAAAACAGAAGCCAATAATTGAAGTACTGAGTTTGACAGTCCAGCACCTGTTACTGGTTGTGCAACACCATGGCGAATGATTCTCGCTTTTTTGTCCAACCAATCCAAAATGTCCTCTGTAACACCATCAGCCATTGTAAGAATAAATGGAGAACTGACCAGAGTAGAAATGTGTTTGTGGAACAGGACCACACCTGTCGCCTGTTGTGTTGTAATTAGGTATAAGTACGACAAAACCAGTAGACTGAACACTACTTTATTCCATTGAAGCATTATCACCTTGAACACAGTATTTAAGTAACATTCAGCAGGAACCAATTACATATACAAAGAGCTGCAGAAATACACATAGAGCTGAAGCCAACCATAGCTCAGCTAGCCTTAAATTTGCCGCACACGCAGCCTTTTCAAAGTATGCACACCCATCACTACACTTACATGAATGAAAATAGAATATTATGCAAATGATGTTCCGTGAGTACTGCTCTAAAATGGATTGCTGGGTAGTGTGAGGAAGCATCAGTAATAGCAGGTTGGTTTGTTTCATTGTTTCAGAAGAATTTACTGGTACAACTGCTGAAAATAACAAGCACGGTATAAAAATGAAAATAAAAAATTGTCTGCCTATTTACTGTTGTGGGTTGGCAAGAGAGCCAACCTGGTACTACTAGAGGAAGCCGAAAGGCACGCGTTTTAGCTCACGCAGGCTGGCGTGAGGTCTGGAACAGGACAAGGAAATTAGACTTAGAAAAAACTGACGTATCTGGTGGAATACTTAACTTTAATCCATAAATGGTGAATGTCGCTCTTGACGGTACATGTTTTACAGTATCAATAGTAACTGGTAATGGCACCTTGCTAGGTCGTAGCAAATGACGTAGCTAAAGGCTATGCTAACTATCGTCTCGGCAAATGAGAGCGTATTTTGTCAGTGAACCATCGCTAGCAAAGTCTGTTGAACAACTGGGGCGAGTGCTAGTACGTGTCTCTAGACCTGCCGTGTGGCGGCGCTCGGTCTGCAATCACTGATAGTGGCGACACACAGGTCCGACGTATACTAACGGACTGCGGCCGATTTAAAGGCTACCACCTAGCAATTGTGGTGTCTGGCGGTGACACCACATATACAAAGTAAAATGCATATGACAGCACATGTTCTGCCATATGTAATGCATCAGAGTTTGCTGTCCTTTCAAGGTACTTAACCAGTTTCATTTATGAAATAATTAGCTACTGTATGTTCATTTCTTATTGCTTCCTCTTCTTTCATCCAAGTTTGTGGAAAAAAACTAAAATCCTTTGAGAGTAAATGTATCTTCAAGTTGTTGACCATGTCTCTTGCATACATAATTACACAGAGTGAAGTACGTTTTAGATATTTCAATAGCAAAATTGAAACAATGGAAAATCCAGGATGGAATGTAAATATTATGAAAAGGAAAGTTACAACTCACCGTATAGTGGAGATCATGAGCCACAGATAGGTACAATACAACAAAAAGACTGTCACAAATCAGCTTTTGGCCAGTAAGAACTTCATGAAAAATAGACAACAAATACACACATACACTCACACAAATGCAACTCACACAGACATGACTGCAGTCTCTGGCAACTGAAGCTTCAGAAAAGACAAATGGCTCTTCTTCCAACTTTACAAATCTAAAATGTCCCAACACAAATTGGCCAGCGACTTCTTTTTCCACTACAATTTTTTTCAAATATGTGTGGTGGGTTATGTAAATCAAAGTACCATAACAATCAGTAACAAAAAGAAAGCATGGAGTGAAAAAATTGTATAGGGAGACAAAGATATGAATACAGTAAGTAGATTCAGAAGGATGTAGGTTGCAGCAGTTACTCAGAGATAAAGAGGCTTGCACAAGATAGAGTAGCATGGAGAGCTACATAAAACCAGTCCCTGGACTGAAGACCACAACAACAAAAAGAAATCCAGTTCTTCATCAAGCTGCAAAGTGAGATGATAAGGTGTGAAAGAATCAAAATTTGATAAACTGTCTCAAAAGTTGGATGAGAAATGTCACATAGCAAGGAACACATGTAAATCCCAAAACAGTAGTTTTTAATTTTTTACATGAAAAGTAGCTTTCATGAGAGACTAACTGCAGAGACCAGTGTAGCTTTGCTACATTTGCCTAAAACGTTAAGTTGACTAAAGCCAGAACATCTATATTGTGAGAAGAATATACTGTGTTACTCACCAGTGGCATCGAGTCACATGCATGCCACACTACTGCCATGTATCTTCCATGCCACATATCACGTCACTAGTCACACCTTGTCAGTAAGAGACCTGCCTTAGATTTGCCATGGACATCTTCATTCTCTCAGGGCTGGTAGAGAAACTGGAATAGCACTTTAATGCAATGGCTGGTGTTGAGCAAGTTCCCTCCTCACTGGTTTGAAATTTCATGCAAGGCCTACCTCATCAGAAACAGAACACTACTTCAGGAGGCTACATTTACTGTAGAGTCCAACCTGTTAGAGGAGGTGTTCCAGGAGTCATTCTCACATTTAGACACAATACTGCTCTCCCCTCTGCAGTGAATTACAAATTCTTTCAGACACCTCCCAGATAATCTCGTAAAGCTTGACATGACCATTACCAATTTCATTATTCCTTGATGCCTTGGATGAGTCCTATCAAATAATCCTGTCTTTTAGTCCAAGTTGTGCCATAAATTTATTTCAGCTCAGTTTGATTCAGTACCTCATCATTTGTTATCCCTCCTAATCTTCAGCATTCTTCTGCAGTATTGTATTTCTAAAGCTTCCATATATTACCTCCCTGAGCATCATATTATTTAATTTAACTTAACTCCATTAGCCTTTTTTTTCTTTTTTTGATGTTATAATATCTTGCTTTTAGACACTATCCATTTCATTCAAATGATCTTCAAGTCCTCTGCTGTCTCTGACAGAATTGACCAATCTCAAAAGTTTTTATTTTGTCTCTCTGAAGTTTATCCTTTTCAAAATTTCTCCTTTTCTTGCTTGCTTAATGTACATGTTAAATAACAAGGGAAACAGACTACAATGCTGTCTCATTCCCTTATCAGTTACTGTTTTTATACTCTTATTATTACAATCTGATTTCTGTACAGGTTGTAGGCTATTTAATTCATGCTTCTATCAGAATTCCAACTAGTGTATTCCAGTGAAGACTGTAAAATCTCTGTAATTTGTGTCTACAGATTCTGAGGAATCCATACTGGTCTCTGTTGAGGTCAGTTTCCATCAATCTTTCTTCTTAATTGTCAATATCAGAAGATCAGAAAACAGCTACTGTTGAAAAGCAGTCATTTATACTATCTTCAGTGTGGTACAACATAAGATTGCATGTGCTTCTTCATAATGAAGGTATATGTAACTCTATTTGTCTGACATAGTATTGACAGAAACAGACACACACGTTCCATTCCCCAAACATCTGTATGCAGTGTTGATTAGAATTTGGTAGTCAAACCCCTAAAAGTCAGTTGCCTTGATTGAACATTAGACAACTATGTGAGAGAATGAAATAAAGTTGAAAGAAAGAAAAAGGAATGGATAAAATGCCACATAGAGAAAAGAAACTTACACGGCATAGAAAGATGCCAAATAGTAAGCAGACTAAAATTAGCTAGTGCATCTGTACAGCCCTCATGATATAAAAATATTTGCACAGCAAACAACTGGTTCACATTTCAGCTGGAACTGCTGTAGTAAAGAAAAACATCAAACTATGAGACTGACACTGCAAAGTGCAGCAATTGCATAAGGTGACACCGAAACTATCCTTTATTATTGAACCATTTTTGAATGTTTGTAATAAGGCATTCATACTTCAATTAAATTTTTCTCAGAATCTACTATTTAATGCTGATCTCATGTTTAATTTCATTTTTCAGTGAAGATTACACCATTGCCCATGGATTATCTAATGACTCTAAAGTCCAACAACGTCTTTATACTGACCTGAAATCAGCTGCAGAATCAGGGTGGGATTTCTCTTCAAGATGGTTCATAACAAATGGAACAAATGAAGGTACTTTTTAAATGTTTCACAATTTCACTGCAATAGTCCACGTAAATAAACTATATGTGAGTTGTCTATTCTTTCAAACACGTCTTAGACAGCCTTTTTCACTTAGTGGGCACACACTGATAAGCCAAAACATTATAACCACTGACCACTATGACAATGGATGCTGCCTGGTGGCATTGAGGGCAGGTAATGTGGTAACAAAAGTATGTAAGTGGACCACACACAGACAGGGGATCACCCTAGCGAAGATACGGGCTGCAAATAGGGAAATACCTTGAGATAAGCAACTTTGATGAAGGGCAGGTTATTATTATGCACGACCTATGAAAGAGTATCTTGAAAAAGGTGAAGCTGGTCATATGTTCACATGCTACTGTCATGAGCATCTACAGAAAGAGGTAGAATGACAATGAAACTACCACTAGGCACTAAACAGTTAGACATCCATGACTCTTCACAGAACGTGCAGTTCAACAGCTTGTCTGCTCTTTAAAGTAGGATAGATGGTGATCTGTGGGACCTCTGTCATAAGGGCACAATGCTGGTGCACACACAAGTGTTTCAGAGCATACCACTTGTTGTACATTATTGAACAAGGAGCTCTGCTGCAGACCATCCCTACATGTTTACATATTGATCGATTGACACCATCAGTTACAGTTGCAATGGGCACAGGTCGTCTCCACAAATGCCATCATCGAGGTGAATGGTGGGTCGAAACGTGCAGCGTGCCACAGATGCAGGCTGGCAGGAGCCATATTATGCTATGGGAGAAATTCTCCTGCACTTGCATGGAAACAGTGGTAGTAATCAAAGATGCGCTGATAGATGAAAACTGCCTGCATCCCTTCATGGTACATGTCTTCCCTGGTGGCGGTGTCATCTTTCAGCAGTATAATTGTCCATGTCTTTGAGACAGAACCATGCCACAGTGGTTCGAGGAGCATTGTAGTGAACTCAAGTAAATGTCTCAGCAACCAAATTCACCTGATGACCAAAGTCGTCTGATGTACATCCTGTGGAACCCTTCTGGGTTGCTATCAGGTGCCATCACCACATTCGCAAGTCAGTGGTCCATTACTTACGTGAATTACATGACCTTTGTGTAGACATCTAATGTCACACATGTCCATAAAACTAACAACAAACTGTCTGATCCCTGATATGCAGGATTAGTTATGTATTTTGTTCCAAATATGGACAAACAAGCTATTAAGCAGGTGGTCATAATGGTTTAGCTTATCAGTGTATATGTTTATAAATGATGTAAGAAAAACTCAGGCCTTAGTGGCAACTGGGCATTGAAATAAATCCGATGGTGAAGTGAACATTTGTGCTGGATGGCATTTGAACCTAGATTTCCTCCTTTACATGAGCAGCCACCTTAACCACTTCAGCTATCAAAGCATGCTTTCTGCTCAACACTAATTCTCAATTTGATGCCTATTACAAATGTAGTGTCCACTGTCCATTATCCTCACTGCCCACAGCTTCTCCTGATTTCCTGCAAAAGTTTGAATGTAGTGTGCATCCAAACTGAAGGGTTTAAAGTTTCAGTCATAACTAGAGAGTTTTTTGATATTATCATAATATGAGTAAGGACAATGAGTAGCAGTAGTAGTGGTAAATAGTAGCAGTAGCAACACTAGAAGTCTTCATTAAAGAGGTAATATGTGATGCTTTATAGCTCAAAGTCGGTAAGAGAATGTTCAAAGACATGAAAAGTACCCTGGAATAAACTAGTAGAGTTTATGGGCCATGATATTTTGCTTCTGTGTGGTACCCATGTAATTACTATAATTGTGGTAATCAGCATAATAATATTAGCAATAGTATTTCAGAGTTTGAATTTAAAATGGATGTAAATTAACATATATCACACACAAAAGTGAAAAGACCAGCAGATTTTGCAGCAATTTAACTGTTATTCATGAACTATGGCTTACTTGTCAAAGGAAAATAATTATTTGTGCTTAGTGACAATCTTTCAAAACTTCAGATCATGTAATACCAGATAGACAAAAATGACTTAACAGAAGTACAGCAAATTACACTCAGTGTGTGTAATTGCATTGTTACTGCCTAATGTAGAAGATGTAATTTGTTATGCTCCACAATCTTTGAAGTTTTTAATGTTATTTTTGGCATACTAGTGTAATCCATACATCTCACACATATATTTACATACTAGCTGACAAACCTGACATTGTCTGGGTATTCACTTGCCAATTTTCTGTTACAAATGAAAACAAAAAATGAACTGTTGTAATAGTGAAGTATCAAAAAATCATTTTCATCTATTCATGTAAACACCTTTGAAACTATGAAACATTCATACAAAGAAACATAGAACATGTACAAATGTATAAGTACAGTATAACAATCAAAGAACATGATCTGAGACAGTTTCTGTACAATGGCTACAGCTGCTTTGTGTGTCTACAATGCGATTTTGCAAATGTCTATATGATAATGCCTCTTCATAGGTCTAAAGACAGTTACTGTTTTCACCTACGGCATTTGCACTTTGCAGTTGAAAGCTGTGGAAACCACTACCAGGTATCAGGGATTGTAAGAGTATCTTAGTAGTAAAGAATACGCGAGACACTGAGAACCAAATGGGCCTAAGGCACACCCTTGTCAGTTCTGAGATTTTAACATGTATGCAACTTCCTGGCATCTGTCCATCTTAAGATGAACCAGCTCTATCACTGCTGTACCCCTACATTTTATACATGAACATTTCCAAAAAGCTGTCTCTCCAGTTACTTTGATATTTGCTTCCATATGGGCCCAAAGCATGAATTTTCATTTCAGTAGGTATGGTCACAGGCTACACTGATGCCCATTTCTTCATAAAAGTGGGAATCTCTTTACGGAATCCCTCACCATAACCTCATCTACCACGTTTCGGCATTCCAGTGTGTAAAACGGACACAGAGAATTTAAAACTCTTAAACTCTTAAAATGTTAACTAAAAACCTTGCTATCAGACAAAAGTTGATGTTTGTGGTAATAATGAACATTTCAGAAATTTTAAAAAAATGGTTCAAATGGCTCTGAGCACTATGGGACTTAACATCTATGGTCATCAGTCCCCTAGAACTTAGAACTACTTAAACCTAACTAACCTAAGGACAGCACACAACACCCAGCCATCACGAGGCAGAGAAAATCCCTGACCCCGCCGGGAATCGAACCCGGGAACCCGGGCGTGGGAAGCGAGAACGCTACCGCACTCAGAAATTTTAAACATTTCAGAAATTTTACAATGACAAAGTGGTAATCAAGTTCCATGAACTGTTGTTGAAAGTTACATATTCTTTGTTAGAATCATGAGAGGCCTCCATTGTCTTCAAGACACTTAGTAGGGAGATCACAATTTGTTATTTCTCAACACTTTGTAGATGCCTTTCAAAATCAATTGCCCAAATACATAAATGAAAGGCAAATATCAGCCTTGAAACAAACAAGCTTAACAAAACTACTAGATCAAAATTGAAACACATAGCCTTAATGAAACTGATTTGATTTGATTTGCTTTTTTATTGGTCTGCCGGCCAGGGTGGCCGAGTGATTCTAGGGGCTGTAGTCTGGAACCGCGTGACCACTACGGTCACAGGTTCGAATCCTGCCTCAGGCATGGATGTGTGTGCTGTCCTTAGTTTAGTTAGGTTTAAGTAGTTCTAAGTTCGAGGAGACTGGTGACCTCAGAAGTTAAGTCCCATAGTGCTCAGAGCCATTTGAACCATTTATTGGTCCAGTTTTATCATACAGTACAAATTGTACAATCGATATTGGACAGGTCAAAGATAACTTACAATAATACATAGTAAAATAGGTACCTATTACAATTAATTTTGTTACATATTCAGAAATTCTCTGACAGAAAAGAAACAGTGCTTTATTAGAAATGCCTTTAGTTTAGCTTTAAATATTGGATGAGTAGCATTTTTTATTTCCTCTGGTATCTTATTGTATAATATTACACCAATGTTATTTATGCTCCTCTGGTAGGTGGTTGTTCTGTGATATTTTTGATGTATATTTGATTTCCCTCTGGTACTACAGTTGTGCACATTTTTGTTCTGTAGCAGTTTGCCTGTTTTCAGGAGGCAGTACCTAGTGAACACGATAGTTTCAAAAATGAATGAACTTGGAACATTTAGAGCACCAAGCTCAGTAAAATGGGATTTACACGACTCCATCTTTTTAAAGCCACAAATTATTCTTATAGCTCTTTTTTGCATTCTAAAGACCTTTACACTGTGAGTTGAGTATCCCCAGAAAACGATCCCACATCAGACTAGTGAGTGGAACTGTGCATAGTGTGCCTGCAGTACTGTTGTTTTGCTTGTTGTAGCCTTTAAAATTCTTAGGCCATAGCACACAGATGATAATTTTCTAGAGAAGTTATTTATATGTGTGTCCCACTTTAAGTCTTGCTGAACCCATGGACCAAAAAATTTTGTGTCACATATCTAGGGAAGCATTTTTTAATTATGCTTGAATAGACATTTGATTAGTTGGAGGAATTAAATGAAAACCAACACACACAGTTTTTTCAGTATTTATAATGAGTTTGTTTTTTGTGAACCACTCAGAAAGTCTTTTCATAGAACTTTTTACTGTGGACTGCAAAGTTTCTGGACTGGATCCAGTGAGTAATATGTTGGTGTCATCGGCAAACACGATAGTTTTAGTGAGACTTATATATTCAACAAAGTTGTCCACATAAATCAAGAAGAGTGGTGGACCTAAGATTGAGCCCTGTGGTACACCATATTTTATTGGTAATTCGCTAGAAAGAGAGGAGTTGTTTCTTGTTTTATTCATTTTGTTGAATTCATACTGAAGTGATACTTTCTGCCTGCAATTTTTTTGGTATGAACACAACCTACTATGTGCTACACCTCTTACTCCTCATCTTTCTAATTTTTTGAGCAGAATGTTATGTCCAGGACGTCAAAGGCTTTTGATAGATCTAGAAAAATACCTGCAGCTAATTTATGTTGATCAAGGGATTTTAAAATGCAGTCTAAGAATTCAAAAATTGCTGTCTGCATACATTTCGACTTTCTAAAACCATGTTGTTATACTGTAAGAGGTGCATATTTATTTATGAAACTTAAAAGCCTGTCACAGATGAGTTTTTCTAGAATTTTTTGAGAAGGAACTTAACTGTGACATGGGTCAGTAATTTGATATTTTTTCAGAAGAACCTTTTTTTTTTTTAGCAGTGGTGAAATTTTTGCTATTTTAAAGATGTCTGGAAATACGCCAGTTTTTAAAAAGAGGTTGAAAAATTTTGCCAAAGGGTTTATTATGTGGTGAGCATATGTTTTAATATGAAATCAGGTACTTCATCAAGACCACTTGACATTTTATTGCTTAATGGTTTAATTTTACTTATAATTTCATTGGGGTTTGTTTCATAAACATACATAGAAGCAGTCGAGATCACTGACTTACTGGAGAAACTTGGGACTGGTCCTTGACTGTGTACTTGAATGAGGTCTTCAGCTATTGAAGTGAAGTATTCATTGACTTTTTCCACAACTGACTTTGGTTCTGTGACTTTTGAGCCTTCTAGTGTTAATGATACATTTTTTTTCTATGGCACTGAACTACGAGTTTCTTTCTTTATAACTCTCCACATGGATCTCATTTTGTTAGATGAGTTTCTTATCAAATTGTCATTCCACATAATTTTTGCCTCTTTGATTACTCTACCATGGATTCTTTTGTAGGTTTTTGAATAATATGCGAATTCTTGGGTTACTCCATATTTCTTACAACAGTACTGCAGAAATCTGTTTCTCTCACTGGAAATTTTTATGCCTTTAGTTACCCATTGTTTATTATTGTTAGGTTTTACTGTTTTTACTACTTTTGGATATGCTACATTAAAATAGTGAAGAAAGATGCTCTGAAAACTCATGTACATGCTATCAACATTGTTCTGAGTGGTGATGCTTTCCCATTCTTCCTTCACCAGTAAGAGATTAAAAATTCTAATTTTATCTTCAGAAAAGGATCTTTTTTTTCAACTACTTTTTTGGAACTGCTACTACTTGTTGCCATTTCTATACACAGCAGCTGTGCCTCATGAACACTATAACCCATTCTCAGTACTCTACTTGTGAATCTGTGATTTGTTTCTGAGATGAATATTTGGTCAATAATGGAATTTGTGCATTCTGTTAATCTTGTTGGGCAGTGTATTGTGGGGATCATATTGAATGTAATAATTTTTTCATAATGTGGGGCCACAGTCATAATATATTTCTTTTAAGTCAGTACTGCCATTAGACTGTTCTTTATTTGCAGTGTTACATTTACACGATCATGATTTCGACTTCAAAGTGCCATTATCAAGTGTATAAATATGCAGTATGCCATCTTAGGCACTGTATAACACTTAAAACACTTGATAATGGCACTTTGAAGTCAAAATCATGATCGTGTAAATGTAACACTGCAAATAAAAACAGTCTAATGGCAACAATGACCTTAAAGATATATTGAATGTGTCTGTCATATTTATCAAAGCATCTCTGGTGCTGCTGCCTTTTGAAAAATCAATATTGAAATCCCCACAAAGCACTATCTTCATATTTAGTGTACTGATCCTGTTCAGCAGAACCTCTAGTTTATTCATGAAGACTGGCAGGCAGGTTTCCTCTTGGTGCTCTATATATGTTAATAACTATGAAATTAAGTTGTGGCAGTTTAGTAATGGAAAGTTCAAAGTCTTTTTCAATTGAGTCAATATAACTTTTACTGACATCACAGAACTTTATTTGTTCTTTCACAAAGATAGCAGAGTTTGGAAAACTCTCAGCTAAAATGACATGCTAATCTATATCCTGAGATTGAGGTTAATTTTACTTCGTCATTTCATAGCTAATGTTCAGTAATGCAAATTAGGTCTACATTTAGTGCATACTGGAATAGTGTTTCCAACATGGAAATTTTATTTGTGAGTGACTGAACGTTATGGTGTAGTATAGCAAAATCTGGGTATTTAGTAACTTCAGTTGAAAACGTTTCTGATTCTTTATCTAATGGCATTTCTAATACAGTACTTACCCTAAAAAATGTTGTTGTCTTTCTTGTCTGCCCTTGTCTCACCCACAACCTCTGGTGTGATGTCAACTGGCTGAAGCATGATAGCACGTAATCGGACTGCTAAGTCGGAACAGTACCCTCAATAGCCTGGCATCTTATCGCCAGCTCATAAATAAAGTGGTCCTATCCTCAACAGGCCAATCCCAGGTCACTGCCTGACCACCATTAGAATTGGTCACCAAAAGCAGAACACAGTACCAAAGACAAATATCATATAACACTGGCAGAGTTACAGTTCAAACCAACAGCAACTGAAATGGTAATATTACAATCATGGCTACGCTCTGCTACCAGTTGAGACTTGGTACCAAGGAAGGCAGGATTGGGTTATGATTGTGGACAAGGCCGTAATCAACTGCTGTTGGTTAGTTTATTTTTCAGTCACATACAATTTATTTATTTTTTTTAAATGATTTTAAACATAGCTGCATAACAGCAACGGTTCCACGTAATTAGATTAAAAACAGCCGACCAGTTGCAAAGGATAAAGTAATCTTTACCTAGGTTTCTATAGGTTTAAACCTATCTTCTTCAGAGGGCGGCCTGAGGAAAATGAACATCATGTTTTATATGAAAGGTATACACATAAGTCAAGATTAGAGTTTAACATATATTAAGAGAATCTTGTGTTACAAAATATGAGAAGAATTTCTTGTACTTACAGTATTACATTAACATGGAGTGATACGTCATTGCCATTTTTACAAACATCTCCATAGCTCCATTAGTCCAAATAAAATATAGCCCTAAGAGTAGGGTTTGTCAGATAAATAAAATTAAGTACATGGAAGTCGGAGAGCATATAAGCAACTGAGTAAAATCGGCCTGTGTGGTAGCACTGCGGCCAGAGCAGGTGGCGCTAAGGTCGCGTACTATGTGCCGATTGGCATACTGAAGCAACATGTAAAATATAAATATTAATTGTGTCCTTAGATAGAGTGACAGTAAATAAAAGGAAAGCATTTAACATTCCCATTATGACAATGTGGGAGCCTTAGAAACAATAACGTAGAAACATACATCAAAAAGGCAGGTGGCACATACGCCATGAGTTACATGCAGTGGCATATACAGCCAAAATAAAATTATATTACCATATTAGTTAAGAACATAGAATGTATGTAAGTCAAAACTTTAAGAATAAACAGTAATGGCATCTTAAGACATAAATAACGAAACCTGGTCCACAATCTAGTTATTATACATTCACTGGGATCCGAGGTTTTAGGATAAGCGAGAATTACATGAGGGCCGGTGTAGTGGCAGCCATACATCATGAGTAAATCACATTGCATAAAAGGTAGTGAGCTTAGAGATATAAAAGTGCATTATAGCTTCCTGAAGAAATAGACTACTGAGGTTATCAACATTAATGTTATGAATTAAATAGTATGGGTTTAAAGCCTTCAAAAAATTGTCTACAGGCAAGGTTCAACTGACCGTTGAGTATATTACCATCTTTGAGCTCTAGATGTTTAAAAATAAATAGCTCTTCCCACAGATCTAGTCTCCGTCCTTTAACTTGTCTGTGTAGGATAACCGTGTCCTCTAACTGTTTAGGTGTATGGCGGGCTATCAAGAGGTGTTCAGCAAAAGTAGAGTTGTGAACATTAGCTCCTTTTTTACCTAATAGATGTTCTTTATATCGTGTTTTAACAGCTCTGCCTGTTTGACCAATATAATATGAGGGGCAGTTATTACAGGTTAGTTTGTATACACCTGAATTAGAAAACCAATCGTTAGCAATTTCTACTGAATGTATAAGATTTCTTTTTAAACTGTTGTCTGTAGAAAAGGAGACGTTACAGTTATATTTTTTATTTAGAAGACGTTTAATCCTATATGATATGTTACCCAAGAAAGGGATGGAAATAAATTTTTTAGTTTCTGTGGTATCTGTGGGGAGGTTATTACTCAAAGTCGAACAATTTTGGGAAATTTTCTTATTAAGCAGGTGATCGATCATATTCTGGTTGTATCCATTATTAACAGCAATTGTTTTGATGACATTCAATTCCTTTTGTTGATCCGCAGGTGATAAAGGCGTGGTTACCATTCGGTGAATGGCGGAATGAAAAAACGCCAGTTTGTGCGCTTTAGGATGAGTTGAGTCAGCAGGAATGACATTATCTGAGTATGTTTCCTTGCGGAAGATATTGAAATGGAAGGTATTATCTTGTATAGAAATTGTTAAATCTAGAAAATTAAGTTCACGTTTATCATTTTGAAGTTCTTTTGTGAAGGAAATTTTTTCATGTAAACCATTGAAAGTGTTGAAGAGCTGCTCTAACTCATGGTCAGTGCCATCAAAAGCAATGAAAATGTCGTCCACATAACGTGCATAATAGCGGATTTTTTGGTGTAATTCTGAACTAGAATTGAAAAATGCTGTTTCCAGGGCGTTAATGAAAATCTCTGCTAGAATACCGGCGAGGGGGCTGCCCATTGCTAGACCATCTGGCTGTATATACATTTTCCCATTAAATGTGAAATAATTGTATTTTAATATGACCTTAAGCAAACCAATAAGTTCAGCAATCTGAGTTTCACTTAGTTTTTTATGCTTAAAAAGATTTTCTTTTACAAGGTCTATGGTTTCATCAACCGGGACATTTGTACAGAGGCTGACAATGTCGAAGGACACCAGTCTAGTGTCAGGTGTACATCTTACAGACTGAATATTGTTAATTAATTCCTTACTATTTTTTATAGAAAAGTTATTTTCAAATGTGAAAGCATCTTTAATTTTAAAATGGAGGCGCCTAGCAAGAGTGTGATGTGGACTGCCTATACCATTCACTACAGGGCGGATCGGATGATTTTGTTTGTGCAGTTTAAACTGGCTTCTGAGCACGGGTGGTTTCGGGTTCATATTTATAAGCCCTTTCTGTTTAATAAGTTTCAAAAGAAACATTATTTTTAAACATCTAGAGCTCAAAGACGGTAATATACTCAACGATCAGTTGAACCTTGCCTGTAGACAATTTTTTGAAGGCTTTAAACCCGTACTATTTAATTCATAACATTAATGTTGATAACCTCAGTAGTCTATTTCTTCAGGAAGCTATAATGCACTTTTATATCTCTAAGCTCACTACCTTTTATGCAATGTGATTTACTCATGATGTATGGCTGCCACTACACCGGCCCTCATGTAATTCTCGCTTATCCTAAAACCTCGGATCCCAGTGAATGTATAATAACTAGATTGTGGACCAGGTTTCGTTATTTATGTCTTAAGATGCCATTACTGTTTATTCTTAAACTTTTGACTTATATACGTTCTATGTTCTTAACTAATATGGTAATATAATTTTATTTTGGCTGTATATGCCACTGCATGTAACTCATGGCGTATGTGCCACCTGCCTTTTTGATGTATGTTTCTACGTTATTGTTTCTAAGGCTCCCACATTGTCATAATGGGAATGTTAAATGCTTTCCTTTTATTTACTGTCACTCTATCTAAGGACACAATTAATATTTATATTTTACATGTTGCTTCAGTATGCCAATCGGCACATAGTACGCGACCTGAGCGCCACCTGCCCTGGCCGCAGTGCTACCACGCAGGCCGATTTTACTCAGTTGCTTATACGCTCTCCGACTTCCATGTACTTAATTTTATTTATCTGACAAACCCTACTCTTAGGGCTATATTTTATTTGGACTAATGGAGCTATGGAGATGTTTGTAAAAATGGCAATGACGTATCACTCCATGTTAATGTAATACTGTAAGTACAAGAAATTCTTCTCATATTTTGTAACACAAGATTCGCTTAATATATGTTAAACTCTAATCTTGACTTATGTGTATACCTTTCATATAAAACACGATGTTCATTTTCCTCAGGCCGCCTTCTGAAGAAGACAGGTTTAAACCTATCGAAACCTAGGTAAAGATTACTTTATCCTTTGCAACTGGTCGGCTGTTTTTAATCTAATCACATACAATTTATTTGGAAACAACAAAAAATAAAAGGTGACAATAAATTACGAAGTGTTCCACGGCTGAAGGCCTTAATGACACCAAATTCAAACTATTTCTCAGCTGAAGGCCCCAATAGTAATAATTTAAAAACTCTTTCATGGCTGAAAGCCTGAATAGTAATCTTTTAAGAACCAGTTAAACAACTTTGAACTTGAAATTACAGTCCTTATAATATTTTTTTTTTTTTTTTTTGAAAAAACAATCATAAAATCTCACTAAAACAAGGGGGAGGGGGGCCGCAGACATTGCTCCAAGGATCGACCTGAGAAAGTCCCTCAAAACTTTGCAAACTATGAGACAGGTAGCCAAGAGTTGCATTCACTTCACGAGATGGTAACTCAGACTAGTGGCAGTTTAAACACGACCAATAATCATTTGCTAAATCTACATAATGCGCGGTGACCAATGCAACGATGGAATAGCACACCCAAGCTGGAACCAGTGGTCAGCACTACGTCTTCAGACTCTGGTGTTTAGAGAAGAGGGGGAGGGGGGGAATCACCACCTGTCCCACAAATCAAGGAAGCTGTCGAACTACACGCCTCACCGGACAGCAGTGGCGAAGTGAGGAAAAGTACGCTGCCGTAAAATACACTAAGTTCCAGGGCATTAGCAGCCACTAGGCAGGAAAAATACTGCTGGTTGAACTTCACAAATAATAACATACAGAATGCAACAATTAACAATAAGAAGTGGAGGATGGCTAATTAGGTTTGCCTTCCCCCAATGCTCCACCCACTGCTTTTCACCTCGGCAACACTGCAAGCAGCAACATGCATGCAAATGGTGAGATCTCACAATGGTGGAGGCTTCACTACTTGAATTAAGGTCCACTCAACTTAAACTTCCTGGGTCCGGTTGACAACAAGGTTACCCCTCGCGACTACAGCCCTTCCATCCAACAGTGCATGCGTGCCACCAGTGGTCCCTGTGTGTTCTCGCGGTGCACCAACCTGGCTGCTCATCTGCTCCAACAAAACTGCCGACTCACACCACACAGAAACACCCCAACATTGCCCCAAAGATAGTACCACTGTTACTAGATATCAATAACCGTCGCTGCTACCACTAGCGGACAGACAACGCTTGCAAACAGAGTGGTGCCAATGAACATATGAAGAAGACGACACCCATAACTATACCAACTAAATGATGCCAACCTAGCAATGGCACCAACACGAGCTGCAGCACAGCTCAAGGTCATTTGCTTCAAATGTTCATAAACGTAAAACTGAGTACGTAATGAATTTTTTTTTTAATGTTGTATCCTATGGCTACAATATCGGTGACTCACAGCTGTAATCAGTCATCTCATGAACATAGCTAGTTGTAACATATTGTAGGGGTATGAAACACAATGATAAAACAGTGGAAACTCCGGAATATCAACACTATAGGAAAAGGTAGTTTGCTACTTATCGTGAAGAAGACATGTTAAGTTGCATACAGGCACAATTAAAAAGCCGCTTACACAAAGCTTTCAGCCACAGACTTCATCAGCAAAAGAGAAACGCAAACTATTCACCCACACACAAGCAAGTACACCTCACGCACACACGACTGCCAACACCTGCAGCTTGGGCAGGGATACAACTATCACATGGGATACAAGCAGCAATCTGGAGGAGGTGATGAGTGGAATGGATAGTAATGCACAGGTGGGGGCACAGAGGAATGTTGTCTGGCAGAGTGTGCAGGGACTAGTATGCTAACACGTGCACTGTCAGGAGGTTGTGGGGCAGGGAGATGGGTAAAAAGGAGCAAAAAGGAAAGGAGTGGGGAAAGATGGACAGGTGTGTTGTCAGATGGCAGCAAGCAAAGAGAGTGGGAGATGAGAATGGGAGGAGATGGCAAGACAGAGGGGATGGAAACTGTTGGGTAGAGGGGGGTGGAAACTGTTGGGTGGAGAGGGTGGGGAAAGTATGTTACCATTGGTTCAGGCCAGAATAGTTATGGGAGCAGAGAAGGTGTTGTAATGATAACTTCCATTTGCGCAGTTCAGAAATGCTCGTGATGGAGGGAAGGATCCAGACAGCTCGGGCAATGAAGCAACCGCTGAAATCAACTGTATTGTGTTCAGCTGCATGTTGTGCCACAGGGTGGTCTACTGTGCTCTTGGACACAATTTGGCAGTTGCCATTCATCCTAGTGGACAGGTGGTTGATAGTCATACAAATATAAAAGGCTGTGCAGTGATTGCAATGAAGCAGTGCAGGTATATGACATGGCTGCTTTTACAAATGACCAGGCCTCTGGGGGGAAGGATAAGCCTTTGATAGGACTGGAATAGGAATTGATGAGTGGGTGGATTCAGCAGGTCTTGCACCTGTGTCTTCCACAGTGATATGATCCTTGTGATAAGGGTTTGGGACTGGAAGTGACATAGGGATGGACTAGGATATTTTGGGGGTCAGGTGGGTGATGAAACACCACTTTAGCAGGGTTGGGAAGGATCTCGCATAGTGTGTCCCTCGTTTAAGGGCATGATGGTAGATAATCAAACTTCTGGTGAAGGGTGTGGTTCAGTTTTTCCATTCCGGGATGGTACTGGGTGACAAAGGGGGCACTCCTGTGTGGCTGGTTCTTGGGGGTGATGAGAGGATTGGGAGTGTGAGTGGAAGTGGCACAGGAGATCTGTTTGTAGACTAGGTCTATGGATAGTGCCTCTCTGTGAAGGCCTTCATGAGACCCTCAGCATACTGGGCAAGGGATATCATCACTACACATACGCCATCCCCAGGCAGACAGGCTGCACAGGAGGGATTTTTTGGTGTGAAATGGATGACAGCTGTCAAAATGCAAGTACTGTTGGTTATTGGTGTGTTTGATGTGGAGAGGGGTGAGGATGGAGCCATAAGAGAAGAGTTGGTAACGTCCAGGAAGGTAGCACACTAGGTTGTGGAGGATCAGGTGAAGCAGATGGGAGAGAAAGTGTTGAGATTGTGAAGGAATGAAGATAGGGTGTCTGGCCCTGAGTCCAGATCATGAAGATCTGACAGCCTCCCATGCCAATCTGTTTATGGGCCATCTAGAGGAGACCTTCCAAGTCTCCCAAACTACATCCTTCACCTAGGCTTTGATTGCATACCATCATGCCCCAAAATGAGGGATATCCTACCCGAGACCCTTTCCACTCCTGCTAATGTGGTGTTCCATTGCCCACCCAACCTCCAAAACATCCTAGTCCATCCCTATCCCATTTCCAGTCCCAACCTCTTGCCACAAGGATCATGTCCCTGTGGAAGACCCAGGTGGAAGACCTGCCCAATCCACCCTCCCACCACTTCCTTTTCCAGTCCTGTCACAAGTTTATCCTTCCCCATCAGGGGCCTGGCCGACTGTGAAAGCAGCCACATCATCTATCAGCTCTGCTGCAACCACTGCACAACTTTTTATATTGGTATGACTAACAACCAGCTGTCCACTTGAATGAACAGCCACCACCAAATTGTGGCAAAGAGCAAGTAGACCAACCTGTGGCACAACCGGCTGCCAAAATAACATGCTTGATTTCAATGGTTGCTTCATTATTTGGGTCAACTGGATCATCTTCCACCGCCAGCTTTCCTGAACTTTGCACATGGGAGTTATCCTTACAATACATTCTCCACTCCCATAATTATCCCAGACACTACCTACAGCAACATATTGTCCCCACACCTTCCAGCCAACAGTTTTCACCCCCTCTGTCCTGTCATCTCCTCCACATTCTCATCTCCCACCCTCTTTGTTTGCTGCCCACTGACAATACACCAGTCCATCTTTCCATGCTCCTTTCGTTTTTTTGCTCCTTTTATTCTCATCTCCCTGCCCCACAACCTCCTGATGCTGCACCATTCTAGTCCCAGCACACCCTACCAGACAGTGCTCCTCTCTGCCTCCAATCATACACTACTATCCTTTTCCCTTCTTTGCCCCTTCCACATTGCTGCATCCCGTGTGATAGTTCCATTCTGGTCTGAGCTCCCAGGGTGGATGGTCATGTATGTGCGAGGTGTGCTTGCTTGTGTCTATGAATGGAGAGTGTTTCTCTTTTGCTGATGAAGACTGTGGCCAAAAGTTTCTATATATGTGTCTTTTACTGTGCCTGTCTGCAACCTAGCATGTTTTCTTTATGGCAAGTAGCAATCTATCTTTTCCTACATTTTTTAAATGAAATGATAAGATCAATCAGGATGGAAGCAGTTAACAGCTTTCATTTCACTTTTCATTTCATTGGTGGGATACTAGGGAAATACTGTAGTATACAAAAGACATTGCTATCAAAACACTTGTACGAATTGTCCTAGAATACTGCTGAAGTATGTGGAACATGTGCCACAGAGTACTACCTGGGGCTATTTATGAATACATTGGAGGACAGTAGGAACAGTCACACATTTGTATAATAACAGGGAGAATGCCATGCAAATGTGGAAAAACAAGAACTAGCAGACATTTTCAGATAAACATCAACTGCCCCAAAAGGCAACTGATGAAGTACCATATTAGGCTGATTACAGTATCCACAAAGATATTTAAGCAGTCTTCCTTCCCACACTTCGTATGCTAATGGAATGGGAAGTACCCTCTGGCATGCAATTCACACTGGTTTGCAGAGTATACATGTGGACGTGGCTGCATGTCTGAAGTTCCTGTGCATATGTATGCATAAAAAAATAAATTGGCAGTAGCATCTGGATCAGTTAGGTAGCCAAAAAGTAGAGTTCTGCATGTCTTGCACTTAGAAACCTCTTTCATTGTGTTGACAGGCATATGCGATTGCTAGCAAACTTTGCAGGATTTCTCTCAATACTGACCTATACCACAATCTTTTCAGGCAATGTATCAAAGGTCAAAAAACATTACAAAAGACTGAAATAAGAATGTTACATTAGGCTATTAACCAAATATCTTGAAGTAGCCATTTCAGGTATTTTGGGATTATTGCACTTATGTGTCAATATATTTACGCCTAATGATGCTGGTGGTTAATAATAAAAGTGATTATCAAGTGAGGACCAATTTCACAAAACTGGCTTTATGCATTTTCGTTTAGATAAAAAAAGATAGTTTTTTCCTAATACATACTGTTCAACACCCTCTACAAAACTATGCAGCCAGCTTTAGCAAAACTTGCTTTATTCCACACTTATAGAACAAATAATACAGCCTGTTTTGGGAAATCGCACCTCATGTATATGTAGGGGTCTTCTCAGAACTTGCTTTATGGTACTTAGTTTGTGCAAGATATTAGAGGTATCGCTGAATTTTCTCATAATTTGCTTAATGTGTAATAGATGTCAGAAAAAGTACTTTTTCGACTGTGTTAATGCACTCCTGGAATAGTTGCTTTGCTTGGCGATAGATGGCAGGGAATATCACTGTGCATTCTTACTAAGCTGACAACTGGTGTGGTGGCTGATGGGAGCTCCGTTAGGCAACACACTGGGTGTCTATTTAGTTTACATTGGCAGCATTAAACTACATTTGTTGATGATAGCTGTTATGTGAGTTGGTTGTCATTTACCACCATCTTGTGGAAGGTGAATGTGTTAGACTAGAGTTGTGTTAAATAGTGAATACAGAAGATGATGGTGAATATAATACTGCTGTGAGTGAAAAAAAGAAGAGAAAGAAAGCAATCGAATATCTCCAAAGCAAAATCAGCTCAATATTCAAAGCAAAATGCTGGGCCCAATATTGACTCAGCATGCCAAAAGAAGTGAGGCAAGCAACAAGGTGGGAAAGACTGTCATGCAAGCAAACTCTCTTGCATTGACTTGCCATGTTTCAGTAATCTACTACATTCTTCACGAGATAAATGCAAGCAAGATGCATTCTTTCTGTAATACATGTATATTTCAGCACCAGCTAGGTATGTTGTAAATCTGCCTATCAAAGATAAGGTAGAACTTCGAGATGTATCCCAAACATCAGTTTGTGCTGCTCCATTTAAAAAATAACAGGTGTATCACATGATTGCTTAAGCCAGATTACTTGTCACTATCAGGAACGTGGGACTACACTATAGCAATGAAGAGGTGGCTTGAGAGCAACTCAGGCTGACATAGTTATGACCCAACAAGACAAAAGATCATATTTTGAAGTAAAAGTGTAGAGAATGTTACTGTAGCAGAGGTAAAATGAGTATACAATATCCAACCTCAAAATTAAATGTAAATATAAT
This sequence comes from Schistocerca cancellata, assembly GCF_023864275.1. Lineage (NCBI taxonomy): Eukaryota > Metazoa > Arthropoda > Insecta > Orthoptera > Acrididae > Schistocerca > Schistocerca cancellata. The sequence goes on along the minus strand of NC_064631.1, from coordinate 75,837,407 downwards.
GTGGGAAAATTTTTGCAAAGGAGAGGGCTGAGCAAGCGATAAAAGCTGTCCTGTGCCAAAATTTAAGACAATATTCTATAAGAATTTTAATCTCAGCTTTGGTGATCCTCACAGTAACACCTGTTCAACATGCAATGAGTTTGAACTGAAAATGAAGGTTACAGAAATTGAAGAACGCCTGGAAGTGTGTAAAACTAACTTGTGCCAGCATTAAGCCCATGCAAAGACATTCCACAGCATCACGAACAAATACAAGGGTTGTTCAATAAGTAATGCCCCACATCTTTTTAAAAAGCCATTAATATACATAGACAAACATCCTTGTTGGTCCTTCACATTTGATGTTTGTTCTGTGCACCGGTGAAGTTTTGAATGGTTCTGGCAGATACCAGAGCCATAATACAGTGTCAAAATGGCGTCCACATACGACTCATGTTATAAGCAGTGTGCTGTTATTGAATTCTTGTGTGCAGAAAAAGAAACCATGGTGAACACCCATAAACTTTTGTGTGCAGTGTATGATGATACTGCAGTTGATAGGAGTATAGTTGGGAAATGGGCAAAGAAAGTTACAGCCTCAGGAAACGCAGAAACAGAGCTCCATAATCAGACACACTCAAGACATCCTGTCATAGTCACTGCTCCAGACATGCTGAATCGTGCAGATGCCATTATTCGTGCCAACTGGCACATCACAACTCAACAATTGGCTCTACAGTTGTCGGTCGGTATTGGAAGTGTATCTGCAGTGATCAAGTCTCTTGGATATGCAAAGAGGTGCTCACAATTGTTTCCACAAATGCTCGCAGTGGACCACAAGATTCAAAGAAAGGCCATTTCACCTGAATTTTGAGCATTCTCAGACCGACGGAGAGGCCTTTCTGCTATGGATTGTTATGGGGGGAAAAAGCTAGGTGCACCACTTTGTGCTGGAAACAAAAAGGCAGTCCATGCAGTGTTATCATCCTCATTCACCATAAAAGAAGAAATTCAAGACAACCCCCTCTTCCTGGAAACTCTTGGTGACAGTCTTCTGGGATTGTAATTGCATCATTGTCGTGGATGTGATGCCAAGAGCGTCAACCATCAATTCAGAGGCATACAAGAACACTCTGAATAAACTCGAGAACTGCGTCCGATGTGTTTGATCAAACAAGAATACAGCATAAATCTTGCTCCAACAGCATAATGTACACCCACACACAAGCCTGAGAACCTGGGATAAACATCGCTAAATTGGGTTGGACATCATTCCCTCATTCACCCTACAGTCCAGACCAGGCACCCTCAGACTTCCATCTTTTTGGGTCACTTAACGATTCTCTACAGGGAACACACTTTGAAGATGACGAGAGTGTCAGTAATGCAGTAAAAACATGGCTATGCCTACAGGACAACAGCTTTCACCAGCAGGGAATACATGTTCTTCCACAAAGTTGGCGTACGGCCATAGAATGTGATGCAGACTACATAGAAAAATAGGACATGGACAAGACGTAGTGATGAATATTGTCACCAAATTCTGACTCTTAACAATAAATATGTTCTGAGAAAAAAAAATGTGGGGCATTACTTATTGAACGATTCTCGTACCCTGAAGAAACTGTAAAAGTTGTCTTCAACATATAACAAAATCAACTGCTGCCAAAGTTGTCTACTGGACAAATCTTGTCACTTGACAGGTACCATTCTATAATCAAACTGTGGTGTACATGAACCAAAACAAAATACTGATAACATTAACAATGTAGGAAAAGATAGATTGCTACTTACTGTAAAGATGACATGTTAAGTTGCACACAGGCACAACTAAATATCTCTTTCACAAAGTTTTAGGCCATAAACACACACCATTCTTATACACAAGCAAGGGCACCTCATTCACAAATGCCAACTCCAGCATCTCGTGCTAGAGCTGTTGGAGTTGGCTGTCAAGTATGGATGAGGTGTGCTTGCTTATATGTATGAATGTTGTGCATTTCTCTTTTTCTGATGAAGGTTGTGGCCAAAAGTTTTGTGAGAGTGCCTTTTAATTGTCTCTGTCTGCAATTTAATGTGCAATCTTTATGATAAGTAGCAATCTATCTTTTCCTACATTGTTGATATTCCTAACTGGAGTTTCCATTGTTTGATTTTGCACTGATAACATTTTTCAACATATTTGGTGTGAAACAGAAACAGGAAGAGGTGCAAATAAAATCACATCTGCAATATAAAATTTTCTCCTGCATTATTTGGGAGAGAGACAAGACAGATTGACAAGAGAGGGTTGAGACTTGAGCTTTCTTCAGTCTTGTGCACCAGCCAGAACAAGAATTCTATAATGCTCTGTATAATGGCACATTTTATGAAACACACTACAGTGGATATCACTGATCTAGTTTAGGCATAAAACAAGTTTTGGAAAAGAAAAATGTTTTCCTATTCCCAGCAATTGATAAAGTACCACAAACTTTATGTATATGCAAAGACTGTCTTAAAATACATTCAGAACTGTACAAAATTTTCTAATTGTAAGAAATTTTTTTCTCTCAGCTTGCTTGTTAATTAAATAAATGTCCCCTGAAAAAAAAAAAACAAGTTTTGCTTAAATGATCCTAATGAACTGTTAAATTCAACACTATAACAACTAAAAATAATTTTGGCACAGTCTCTGCCTAGGGCTCACAAGGCAGTTTCATATTTTCATTCTAAAGTCATGCAAGGAAGTTGACGCTCCCAAAATTCCAAAATTAAATTAAAGTAGCATCTTATCATTCACTCCTTCCATAATTTATCAGAAAATTTGGGCTTGAGGATGTAAATTTTGGTTAGCACTAATGTTCATGTTAAACATGTCTTAAGTTTCTCAATATGCAGACAGCTTATATATAAAAAATAAAATGGTGAGATATTATCCAAAATACTTAAAACATCTGTCTTCTCATTAGTAATACTCGCAGATACTTAAATTTTTATGATAGTTTATAGGATATATGATAACAAGATTGTGATCATTTCTTTTTGCACACTACAGGAAATCTATCTAACACACATACAAGATATATTATACCAGTTGATTTGAATGCATTTTTATGCATGAATGCCAGAATTTTATCTGAATTTCATACCTCACTGGGAAATACTGAGAAAGCTGGTTATTACACAGCAAAAATGAATGAAATATTAGAAGCAATTGATGCAGTATTGTGGAATGATGAAGAAGGCATCTGGCTTGACTATGACATGCTAAACAAAGTAAGCAGGAATCAATTCTATCCCAGCAATCTGGCACCTCTCTGGACAGGCTGCCACAAAAAGGTATGTAAATTTCTCTGTGTTTAAATATTGACATTAATTATTGCATTTCATCTCATGTACACACACACACACACACACACACACACACACACACACACACACACTGGAGATATACTTACATTGATACTCAGACTAACCCTTCCATTTCCTGCTCTACTGCTCTCCAACACAAACACAGACAGGTCCCCAAGCCCCACCCCACTCCCACATGCCATTGAAGTGATATCAGCTGGACCAACTTCTCAGATGGGTACAGGTTCTGTAGAAATTGTAAGGCACAGGCACTAAGGGAATCAGAGCAAATGAAAAACTGTTTGCCCTGAATATGGCACATCCAGCCCAGTGCCTTCAGGATCGCGTGGAGCTCTGCCGAGAAAATAGTATAGTTGCCAGGAAGGTGAATCCTGGTGACATGGTCAGAGAACATGACAGAGCAGTCAAGAGAATTCCCTTGTTTGGCGCTATCAGTGTATTACACTGATATAAACAAAGATGCTGTAACTTACCAAACGAGAAAGAGCTGGTATGTTGATAGACACTTTTATTGTGTCTATCAACATACCAGCACTTTTTCATTTGGTAAGTTACAGCATCTTTGTTTTTATATATATTTTTCCCACATGGACTCTAACTCCCCAAGACACTATCCAAATTGAACCCTGTCTGGAACAGCTCCGTCCTCCGTCACAGCGGGACCCACCTCCTCTTCCTCAAAATCACCCTCTCCAAACCTTCCAGGAATTTCTCACTTCCAGCCTTGCCTCTCAATCCTTCTTGAAAAACCTTAATCCTACTCCCAACATCACCACAGCTGAAGCCCAGGCAATCTGTGATCTGAAGGCTGACCAATCCATCATCATTCTTCCGACGGACAGGGTTCCATGACTATGGTAGTTGATCGTCGGGAGTACGTGGTTAAGGGACTGTGCCAGCTTTCAGACAACACTACATACAAAGTTTTCCAAAGTAATCCCATTCCTGATGTCCAGGTTGAGATTCAAGGAATCCTCAGAACCTTAGGCCCCCTACAAAACCTTTCACCTGACTCCATCAACATTCTGACCCCACCGACACCCCGCACCCTTACCTTCTACCTACTTCTTAAAATTCACAAACCCAAACATCCCATCTGCCCCATTGTAGCTGGGTACCAAGCCCCCTTCCTTTCACACCGATCACCTTCCACACTACCTAAAACCTCTTTCCTCAATACCTTAGCCAGTTTCATCCTAACTCACAACTTCTTCACTTTTGAAGGTCAGACATACCAACAATTAAAGGGAACAGCCATGGGTACCAGGATGGCCACCTCATATGCCAACCTATTTATGGGCCGCTTAGAGGAAGCCTTCTTGGTTACCCAGGCCTGCCAACCCAAAGTTTGGTACAGATTTATTGATGACATCTTCATGATCTGGACTCACCTCTCCAACCTCAACTCCTTTGGTTCCATCAGATTCACCTGGTCCTACTCCAAATCCCATGCCACTTTCCTCAACGTTGACCTGCATCTGTCCAATGGCCAGCTTCACACATCCGTCCACATGTCATAATGGAGGTACTGTTGCTTGTTGGTGGGTTTGATGTGGATGGATGTGTGAAGCTGGCCATTGGACAGATGGAGGTGAATGTCAAGGAAAGTGGCATGGGATTTGGAGTAGGACCAGGTGAATCTGATGGAACCAAAAGAGTTGAGGTTGGAGAGGAAATTCTGGAGTTCTTCTTCACTGTGAGTCCAGATCATGAAGATGTCACCAATAAATCTGTACCAAACTTTTTCTTTGGCAGGCTTGGGTAACCAAGAAGGCTTCCTCTAAGCGACCCATAAATAGGTTGGCATACGAGGGGCCCATCCTGGTACCCATGGCTGTTCCCTTTAATTGTTGGTATGTCTGGCCTTCAAAAGTGAAGAAGTTGTGAGTCAGGATGAAGCTGGCTAAGGTGATGAGGAAAGAGGTTTTAGGTAGGGTGGCAGGTGATCGGCGTGAAAGGAAGTGCTCCATTGCAGCGGGGCCCTGGACGTGCAGGATATTTGTGTATAGGGAAGTGGCATCAATGGTTACAAGGATGGTTTCCGGGGGTAACAGACTGGGTAAGGATTCCAGGCGTTTGAGAAAGTGGTTGGTGTCTTTGATGAAGGATGGGAGACTGCATGTAATGGATTGAAGGTGTTGATCTACGTAGGCAGAGATACGTTCTGTGGGGGCTTGGTAACCAGCTACAATTGGGCGGCCGGGATGTTTGGGTTTGTGAATTTTAGGAAGGAGGAATAAGGTAGGAGTGCGAGGTGTCTGTGGGGTCAGGAGGTTGATGGAGTCAGGTGAAAGGTTTTGTAGGGGGCCTAAGGTTCTGAGGATTCCTTGAAGCTCCGCCTGGACATCAGGAATGGGATTACCTTGGCAAACTTTGTATGTAGTGTTGTCTGAAACCTGACGCAGTCCCTCAGCCACATACTCCCGATGATCAAGTACCATGGTCGTGGAACCCTTGTCAGCCGGAAGAATGATGATGGATCGGTCAGCTTTCAGATCACGGATAGCCTGGGCTTCGGCTGTGGTGATGTTGGGAGTAGGATTAAGGTTTTTCAAGAAAGATTGAGAGGCAAGGCTGGAAGTGAGGAATTCCTGGAAGGTTTGGAGAGGGTGATTTTGAGGAAGAGGAGGTGGGTCCCGCTGTGATGGAGGACAGAACTGTTCCAGGCAGGGTTCAATTTGGATAGTGTCTTGGGGAGTTGGATCATTAGGAGTGGGATCACGATTTTTTTCCTTTGTGGAAAAGTGATATTTCCAGCAGAGACTATGAGTGTAGGACAGTAAATCTTTGACAAGGGCAGTTTGGTTGAATCTGGGAATGGGGCTGAAGGTGAGGCCTTTGGATAGGAAAGAGGTTTCGGATTGGGAGAGAGGTTTGGAGGAAAGGTTAACTACTGAATTGAGGTGTTGTGGTTCCACATTGTGTTGGCTAGAATTTTGAGGTGTTGGGGGGAGTGGAGCTGGAAGTGGGAGATTGAGTAGATGGGAGAGACTGGGTCTGTGTGCAATGGTTCAAATGGCTCTGAGCACTATGGGACTTAACTGCTGTGGTCATCAGTCCCCTAGAACTTAGAACTACTTAAACCTAACTAACCTAAGGACATCACACACACCCATGCCCGAGGCAGGATTCGAACCTGCGACCGTAGCAGTCGCGCGGTTCCGGACTGAGCGCCTTAACCGCGAGACCACCGCGGCCGGCCTGTGTGCAATGAGAGGAGGTTGAGGTTTGTTGGAAAGGTTGTGGAGGGTGAGTGAGTTGTCTTTCCAGAGGTGGGAAACCAGGAGATTGGATAGTTTTTTGAGGTGGAGGGTGGCATGATGTTCTAATTTGCGGTTGGCCTGTAGGAGGATGCTATGAACAGCCGGTGTGGATGTGGGAGAGGAAAGACTAAGGACTTTGATTAGGGATAGGAGTTGACGGGTGTGTTCATTGGCTGAGTCGATGTATAGGTGAAGGATTAGGCGGGTGAGGGCTATGGATTGTGCAGTTTGGAACTGGTATAGGGACTGATGGAAAGAAGGATTACAGCCAGAGATGGGAACTTTGAGTGTGAGGCCTTTGGGGGTAATGCCAAATGTCAGACAAGCCTGAGTAAATAAAATATGGGAGCATAATCTGGCTAGGGTGAAGGCATGTTTGCAGAGGGAATGTAAATAAAATTTAATGGGGTCGTTGTAGGGATAGTGTGAGGTTGACGTGGTATTAGAAGGTGGAAAGGGTAACATGAGACTAAAGTGAAAATAAAAAAATAAAAGTATATAGGGAGAGATAAAGGTGTGAAAAAAGTCGAAAAAGTGTTGGTTTGAGATGAGCTATGTTGATCCTGTGCTGAACTTAGGTTGGGGAACAAAGGTTAGGTAGTTGTGTTGCCTCCAAAACACGTTAAAGGTTGGGGAAATTCAGGAAAATTTCGAAAAAACTGCGTGTAAATGTATTCAAAGGACTGGTTATGTGCTGGCAGATTATGAAAATGAGGCTAAAAATTGTCTGACGAAGAAATAATGAAGTTTAAACCTGTGGGAAGCTGCTAAAAAGTGATCGGTTATGTGGGAAATAGAACGAAAGTTGTTGGAAATAGATCCCAGGTCTTTCCCATACAGCTAGTGAGGGCAACACTACAGTAACTACTTGGGCATGTACGGTCTTTCCCAGGTTTTGAAAGAAGAACTGAAACTACCTCATGCCATGAGTCAGGAAAGTCACCTGACACCTAAATGGCATTAAAAAGTGCAAGGAGGATATCTTTCTCTCACCTTGTGAGGTACAGCATACTGTAATGGATCCTGTCGTGATCAGGGGATGTGTCACGAGCTGCACACAATACAGAATCCAGCTCTCACATGGAAAATGGGCAGTTGTAATCTTCATCAGAAGTGGACTGGAAATCCAAGCTATACTTCTCAGCAACCACTCTATGGCACTGGAAACTTGGATCCTGACTATCTGTTGCAGTAACTGTGGCAAAATATGCCACCATAGTCTGGGCAATGTCTCATCGGTTGGTTTGGAGAGTGCCATTCCTCATTACAGCAGCCATGGGGCGCCTCCCTCATCTCCCAGAAATTCTCCTGATGGTCTCCTTCACAACAAAATTCTCCTGGTGGTCTCCCACACAACAGAACTTTTGGTGGAACAATTAACAGTGTTCAGGAACTGTTGCCACAACCTCCTCTTGCCCTCTCAAATAATTCAGCGACACTTTTCCCTCACCACCCAAAAGGCTGCAAGATTCTCTGTTGTTGACCAGTGCTTGAAGCTACACAGAGTCACATGTTGTCTTGATTGCAGAGCGGCAATCGGCTCTCCACCAAGGAACAGGTTGCCTCTTCTGTTGTCCTGTGGACAATGGAACAGATGCTGCAGCAGCATGATGAATCATTTTGGTAATACGATCCACCCATGCCTCAACAGTTGCAGAGTGTTCCAGTTGGCTCTAACAAGCACCCGTCATGGTGATTTCCTTTCAGGTTCCACCCTATCTGGCAGGTTAATCCAGACTGGGAAGTGATCACTTCTGCACATGTCATTGACCACTTCCCATTAAGCAGTGTGAGCAAGAGTTGGAGAGCAAAGTGAGAGAGCAATGGCAGAGAATGACCCAGTTGCTCTGCAGAAGTGAGTGCTCTGTCCTGCATTTAACAAGTATGCGCAAAATGACACAAGAAGCCTCTCAATTGCTCGACCCCTGGTGCATTAAAATTACCACAAAGGATGAAAGGATGGGGGAGCTGTGTAATAAGGTTGGTTAGGGCCACATCATCAAGTGCATCATGTGGCATGTGGGGGCACACAAAGGGAACATGTTGTCAATGGATGACACATGTGCACTGACACAGCAACTGCTTGTAAATTCATCATAAGTGAGAGAGGCGAGCAGTGGTAGTAAGCACTGATGAAAATACCTACGCCTCCTCTAGCTCTCTCTCTACTCAGGTCATCCTTTTTGTGGAGTACATAGCCTCATATCCCAGGGGTGTACGATTGATGGAAATAAGTCTACTGGAGACACAGACACAGTGGGTCCACCCTGAGATAAGAGATGGAGTTCCTCCTCATGCATCCTGAATCCCTACAAGTTCCACTGTAGGATGGGAGACATTTCATCGATGTGGTTTTAATTTATCCCTATCTTTGCACCGCGGAGGTGAAGCACTTTTAGAGGGAGGGAGAGTGAAGAAGCTACCTGGATCCAAGGCATCTAACTCTATGATGTCCTCCTCATCAGTCAGATGTGAAAGAATTATGTCTGATGGCTCGCAGGACAGCTTTTGACCTGAAAGTCGTGAACCTTTCCCTGCACCCTGAGGGGGAGAGGGGACATTGAGAGGGACTCTGCTTGTCGTGTGCCTTCTCGACACTATGGACCTGCTGCTGGTCTTTTCTGTGGTGGCTGCTCGGATTGCTTTATCCTTACTCATTCTGCCTTGGCAAGTTCACATGCAAGTGCAGGTGCTTGTGGAGGATGGTTGTACACTGGATGATGCCTGCATCAAGGCATCGACCTTAGGAATAAGTTTCTGTTCCATGGAAGTGTAAGAAATGATAAAGATGGGAGGTTTCATCACCTTATATTGCTTTTTGGCTTCAGCATAGAGGGTCTGCTTGGTGACCTTCAGTTCCTGAATTTTTCATTCCTCTGAAAAAAACAGGGTAGTCTTGGCTCCAGACTGGGTGGCTTCCAGAGCAGTTAACACAGACTGTTAGAGATCGACAGTCAATCCCAGGTTCATGGGCTGCCTTTCCACATTTCCCACAGGTTGCTTCATCCCCACAACTTAGCATTGTGTGCCCAAAACACTGGCATTTGTAACACCACATAAGGTTAGGTACATAAGGCCTAACCCTAAGTTGGAGGAAGTCTCCCATGATGGGGTCAGGCAAAATTGGAGAATTAAAGGTCTCAGTTTCTCCATTATTCCTACGCTTCCTTTGCTCTATGTCCACTATCCCCTGCAATGCCCATTTCTGTTTAGGTTTGGCTATGTCGATATCCGTAATGTTATGGCATGTGACCAGCCCTTGCTAGAGTTAAGGGAGTTATGCAATTCAACAGTTACATCATATTCACCCAATTTTTCGGTCTTTGTAAGTAGCTCCACCTGCTTTGTCCTGCAGTCTCAACCAGTAGGGAACCATTCTGCAGCCAATTAATAAGCTTCAGGCTTCTAGCAAGTCCCTCCAAGCCTTTATGGACATAGAAGGGGGCCACTTTTTTCCTCTTAATGACCAAAAACACATCTTGATTTATGACTGCTTGAGCCCTGTTACTATAGTTCAACTGGTGCAGATTACAAGGAGCACTGGGTATGAATACTCCCAAGGCAGTACGCCCTTCCCACTGGGAGGAGAAGAAGATGATTTCGAGGATTCCATCTCCATCCCGTGAGCAGCTAGGAAAACAAGGGTCCAGTCAGACAGAGCCCTGCATGCCTGAGTAAGCCTTATACAACTGAGGTGCGGCAGGTTCCCCAGAGATTGCCCACTAATGACTGTTCCACATCAACAGCCAGGCATCGCATCAGTGCACAGCACACCTTGAGACTGAGGGTTTTTTTTATTTTACTTTTTTTATTTAGAGGCTTTCACCATCCTCGCAATCCAGGTGGTTAAGCCAAGATCCCCATTCCCTGCAAGACACACAACATTCCACTGCCGCACCATACAATGGTCATTGAAGAATGCCCGGAGCTTACAGTAACAGGAGACTAGCAGCGCTTACCAGTCCCCAGCTCAGGAATCCTGGGGTCACCAAGCCCTTACTCAGCAAACGAATGCTAAGCCTCTGAGGGCAGGAGAATAGAGTTGCATAAAGGTGAGAAGGGAACCAGGTATTTATGATAAAGGGAGTCACTGGGAAAACGTAGGAGATGAGACGCCTACATCTACAGACCTATTTCAACCCAACAATACATACAGTAAGAAAGAAGATCATGTACTGGGGGAGGGAGAAGAAACCAGAAAATAATATGACAACATTGACGGATGAAGATACAGTACAGGGACTAACACAGAAACAAGGAAAATTATATGAATAAAGGATATGCCAGAGTAACAGTTTCTGTGGTCATATCGCAGATATGCTGATGCTTGTAGGAGTGGAGAAGAGAGCTGCAGATGGCACAGTTTGTAAAATGACCACAAAAGCCAGCTACATTGTTATGATCAGCATGTTCTGCCATTGCATGGGCAAAGTTTCTTTCTGCTACACTTTAGCAGTGACCATTTGTGAGAGTGGAGGAAACTGATTGGTGAACATTTCCACATGGAAAGCTGAGTAGTAACTGCAAGTCACTTGCTGCTCTCACATATTGCCCTGCCCTTGACAAGAAATGAAAAGATAGGACTCTACACTGGATGGTAGGACAAGTGGGTGGTGGAGGCAGCTGTCTACACCTAGAACATGTATGTAGGTCTGAAAGAGTGGGTGCTTTTCCCCTCTCTATTCTTCATCTCTTCTTTCCCCTCATCTCCTCAACAGTCATCTCACTGTCTTTACTTACTGAAAATCACTCACCCCAGCAGATGAGCTGTGAAGCCAAGAGAATGGAGATTTAGGCAGACAGAGACAGAGAGAGAGAGAGAGAGAGAGAGAGAGAGAGAGAGAGAGAGAGAGCAGGGGGCGGGGGGGGGGGGGGAGGGGGGGTTAGAAAGCAATTAACTTTGTGAAATCACTACCTACAGTGATTGTTTGTCTTTTAATATTTCAGTTGTTTCTTATTGTTTTATTTACAGCAGTGGTACTCAACCTGGTCCCTATCACCCACTAGTGGGCATTCCAGCTTTCATGGTGGGCTGTAGGTGATTAAAAACACTTTCATTAGGTTTTCATAAAATTTTGATATAAAGTATTGGTATGTAATTATGATTATAAGCTGTAACTTGCTGTAATTCTTTAAGTGTTTAAGTTACTTCCCTACTTTATAAATCATTATTACTGTGGAACTGGTGTGTCATTAGGAAATTCTTTTACTAACAGAGATACAAAAGTGGGCAGTAGGGAAAAATGTAGACTACCACTGATTTATAGTACCATATTTTTTTCTTTTCTAATTTGTTCTAACTCCATTTCTTGCTCCCATCAATTTTTGTCTTTATTTATATTGTTGTTGTGTGTAATGTTAAACTCATACAGCTGGCCTCTCAGTTATCAGCAAATCACCTTGTTAGTTTCCTAATCACATTTCAGTTTCTCTACCTTTTTTGGGTTTTTACTTCTTAAGCTATCATGCATTTCCTTTTGCACTGAGGAAGAAATTATTTTAAATTTTTTGTGTCTAATAGACAGTCCTCCTCCTTCACAAATATAAACCAAATTTAGAACAGGGAGCAGTGAATAGTCATTTGTTTGTTCCATAATATACATTTATCAATCATCTGATTACTGTACAGGAGACACACAAAAAGGAATAATGTAATTCACTTACATAAAATTATAGCTAATGAAATGCCACACTATAATAACTATAAATAATGGTGTTGTTCTGGGTGTTCTGCTGAGTTATTGTTTCCATTTTATCTATGATATTTCCATGATCGATCCAGCCATCTTTTTGAAGTGTTGTGATGGCTGGGTCAGTAGTTGAAATATTGTGCATAAAAAGGGAAACAACAGCTCAACAGAGCAGCCAGAAGCAAACCATTAATGAATTGTGCTGAGAAAATCTGAGAGATCATAGTCTAATTTTTCTCCTGTCAGTGTCTAATTACCAATGAAAGCTTACTTAAATTATCAGTTCATCCTTCATAAGGACTTCCACTGAATAATAACACTTCTGCATTACAGCATCATGTAGTTTCTTTTTTAATACACGTAACTTCATGTTCTGATTGTACTTGTCTCTTAGCCTCCTGAAGATCTATATTCCCATACACTGGGGAGCCCAAGCATGTTAGTTTAATCAAAGAACAGGAAGCATGAAATATTTTTTTTCTCATATTACATGAATAATTTTCCACTATTAATAATGGTTGTCTGAATAATAAACTTATTATCTGCTAGCCATATAGGGAGTTACATTAAAAGTTTCAATTGTTTAAATAATGAATGACATGAGCCACTAGCCCACATATTTGATGACTTTTTCTGGAGATGCTATTCACACATAATGCACTGTATGATAGAAAAAAAGTGAAGCACACAGAAGGGGACAACAAAATAAAATGAAACTTCACAGGTTGAATGAGTATGTCAGGTTATAGCAGTGATCACTAAATTGAGTCAAATTTACATATAACTTGGCAGCATAACCCCACTTACTGATATGACACTGTACCCCCTCTGGCCTGGAAACATGATCTGATTCGGTAGAGAAGGTGCCATAAAGGCTGAGCCAAGTTGGCCCACAACTATAGTAACTGGTCCTTGATGTGCTGGATGTTCGCACTTCGACAGAGTTGACATGTGATCTGGTCCCACACATGAGATGGAACATGTGAGGATGCAGGATGTCCATGGCATACCACTGAACTGTCAGTTCCCTCAATCACTTCTAGCTGTAACCTGAAGTTATACCTGATGGCTCCCAGGACCTCTCCTCAGGTTGCCACCATTTTCAATGACGACAGTCATCCGACATAATGGTTGGTTGGTTGGTTTAAAAGAGGGGTGAAGGGACCAAACTGCTAGGTCATCGGTCCCTTGTTCTGCATAAAACAATGAGAATAAAACAAGGAAGACTTGACAACACAAAATGGAGAGAAAGGAAAAACCACAAGAATGATGGAATGGCAACAAACACTTAAATGGAAAAAAGGGGAGAAGAAAACCACAGAAACGCAAGAAACAGGTAGAAGAGATTAAAATGACAAAACAGATTACCATGGCTGGCTGACCATGAGTATAAAAAGGAGAAGCCAGTCACTCAGCAACAGATTAAAACCTCCACCCTAAAAGCACTAGGGTGGAGGGCACAGAGGGCCAAAGGACATGTGCTAGAATTTAGATCAAATGATGAAACCCACCCTCACGAATAAAACGTAAAACTAAATCAGCTGATGATGTATTGTCAGATATAATTAGCGGCAATGAGTCTGGTAACCGAAGATTTCATTGCAGGGCAGTCAAAGTGGGACAGTGCACCAGAATATGGGCCACTGTCAACCGGGTGCTGCATCGACACTGAGGCAGGTCTTCATGGTGCAGGAGGTAGCCGTGCATTGCCCAAGCGTGGCCAGTGCAGAGCCAGCAGAGAACCACAGAGCCCTGCAAGAGGCCTACATGGAGGACTGCCACATATTCATAGTCTCCTTAATGACACGCAGTTTGTTGTGTGCACTGAGACTATGCCATTCCATCTCCCAAAGCCAAAAAACCTGGCGAAGTAAAAACGAATGCAGGTCAGTTATTGGAATGCTGATCTCCATAAGCAGTTTCCATGTAGCCTGTTTGGCCAGCCTGTCAGCAAGTTCATTGCCTGGGATTTCGACATGTCCTGGGTCTACACGAACACCACTGAATGACCGGACCAATCCAAGGCATAGATGGATTCCTGGACGGTCACTGCCAAAGGATGATGAGAGTAGAACTGGTCGATACCTTGTAGACTGCTCAACAGAAGAAACAACTACCCAGGGCATGAACGAATGTGCTCAAGAGCATGAGATATAGCCACCAGCTCGGCAGTGAAAATACTGCAGCCAACGGGCAAGTAATGCTGTTCAATATGTCCTCCATGGACATACGCAAAGCCGAAATGACCATCAGCCATTGATCCATCGGTGTAAACCACTTCATGGCCTCAGTACATGTCAAAAATCGAGATGAAGTGACAGCAGGGAATCGCGGGGTAAACTGAGTCGTTTGGGTCACGTGAAACTTTCAGCCAAAGCCACGGTCTAGGTGTACACCATGGAGGTGTAAATGATTGGACCTCGAGTGTAGGTGGTAAAGGCAAGGACTCCAGTTCAGATAGAAGGGATCGGACATGAATGGCAATTGTAAGCCCTGACCTGGGCCGCCAATGTTGGAGATGAACCGCTGTGGATGGGAAAAGGAGACGGTAATTCGGATGCACAGGAGAACTACAAATGTGTGCAACATAGCTGGTGAGCAGTTGTGCAAGCCTGACCTGCAATGGAGGGACTCCAGCCTCCACAAGGATGCTGGTCACTGGACTCTTCCTAAAAGCCGCTGCCGCTACTCAAATGCCACAGTGGTGCACTGGGTCGAGTAAACACAATGCTGAGAGCACCGTCGAACCATAAACCAGACTCCCATAGTCAAGGTGGGATTGACCAAGGGCTCTGTATAGCTGCAGCAGCATAGAGCAATCTGCACCCCAGTTGGTGTTGCACAGGCAGCGGAGGGCATTGAAGTGCTGCCAGCACTGCTGCCTAAGCTGACGAACGTGACGAAGCCAAGTCAATCGGATATCAAAAACCAGTCCTAAAAATTGATATGTCTCCATTACAGTGAGGAGATTGTTAGTTAGTATGGTAAAGTTCTGGTTCCAGATGCACGGTACAACACTGACAGAAGTGCATAACACACAACATTGTAGCCAAAAACTGAAAGCCATGGGCCTTGTGGATGGCTCCCTGTAGGCAATGCTCAGCAACACCAGTACTGGTGGAGCAGTACGAAACGCAGAAGTCGTCTGTATACAGAGAGGGTGAGACAAACTGCCCAACAGTTGTTGCTAGACCGTGAACAGCCACTAAAAATATACACTCAATACAGAGCCCTGCAGGACCCCATTCTCCAGGATATGGGAGAAGCTATGGGAGGCACCCTAAAGCACGAGGGATCGCATTTTCCACCGCAGAAATGATTGTCCCAGTCTGCCTTGTTTAAAGCCCATCTGGGCAGGCATCTGTGGGCTGGACGCTGTGGCAGTGACAGGAAGAGGGGGAATTGGTCACTACCACACAAGTCATCATGTGCTCTCCAGTGGAAAAATGGGAGAAGGCAAACCAAGAGATCAATGGCCAAATATGTGCCATGTGCCACACTGAAATGTGTGGTGGCCCCAGTATGTAAGAGGCAGAGGTCGAGTTGTGACAGTAAATTTTCAACATCTTTGCCTCAGCCAGTAAGGACTGTGTCACCCCACAAGGAGTTATGAGCGTTAAAATCTCCCAAAAGTAGGAAAGGTTTAGGGAGTCCATTAGTCAGTCAAGCCAATGCGTTCAGGGGTACTGCACCATCTGGAGGAAGATATACATTGTAGACAGTTACTTACTGTGTTTTCCTTATCCTGACAGCCACAGCTTCAAGAGGGGTTTGAAGGGGCACAGATTCACTGCATACTGAGTTGAGGACATAGACGCAAACTCCACCTGACACTTGATTAAAGTTGCTACGGTTCCTGTAATATCCCTTATAGTCATGGAGGGCAGGGGTCCACATTGTTGGGAACCAGGTTTCCTGGAGGGCAATGCAGGAAGCAGGTTTAAAGCTTAACAGTTGCTGTAGCTCAGCCAGGTGGTGGAAAAAAAAGCCGCAATTCCATTTGAGAATGATGTTATCGTGAGGCTGGGAAGACATGAAACTTGCAAGGAGGCAGGTTATGCCTCAGGGTCACCTGCTGTTGCCGACCTAGTATTTGTAGCCATTTCTATGATGGATGAGGCATCAGTGAGATTCAGGTCCGCAGGGGATGCTAAGATCTCCACTGCATCCTCAGATAAAGAATTGATAGGGAGTGGTGGTGTTGGGGCCACCAGAGGGTTCTGTTTCTTAGCAGACTTCTTCTTAGTTTGCTTGCTCTCTCACTTCTCCATAGGGGCTTGCTGGGAAGATTTCTCTAAAGCAGCTTCAAGCATGGAGGAAGACTTTGAAGCTATACGTCCAGCAGCTTTTAGCTCCTTGAGTCACTGGCGAGTGTCCACCATGGCATTAGTGGAGACCTTGGAAGAGAGGGCCCCAAGGGTCCCCTTCCACACGAGAGAAGCCAGAGGAGGCTGTTGCTTCTCCAGAAGGGGGGAGGGGACTGATGTCCCCTGCATTTGGGGAGGGGGGGGGGGTGCGGCTTGCTCCCGAAGTAAGTGCTTTGAGAGCAAAGGAGGAAGATTTTCCCCCTACCACCAATGGGGCAGATGTATTCCAGCACTTAAAGCACCACAGGGGGAGGGACGTATGGTTTAATGTCACAGCGGTAAACCATCACCTTGACCTTATCAGGCAATGAATCACACTCAAAGGCACCAGTAGCAAACCCTGTTGTCTTTGGGTCCCCTGTAAACATGCCAGATGAAATGAACACCCTGTCATTCTGAATTGGCACAGAGCTCACTGTCAGATTGCAAGAGGAAGTCATGATGGAAAATAATCCCCTGGACCATGTTGTGGCTTTTATGGGGAGTGACAGAAACAGGAATATCACCCATCTTATCACAGATGAGCAACACTCGGGATTGGGCTGGGGATGCTGTCTGAATCAAGACTGTGCTGTTTCACATCTTGGACAACGCTGTCACTTCTCCAAACTTATCCTCCAGGTGTTCAACAAAAAACTGAGGCTTCTTAGGTAGAAAATAGTCCCCAGTGGTTCTGCTACAGTTTAAAAACTGAGGCGAATATGGTTCTCTGTGTTCTGTAGCTCTACGTTCCTCTCATGGTGTAACGGGGGGTGGGGGAATGATTTAAAGTCATACCTGTCGGCATTGTATTCAATCTTGCCCTTCTTAGAGACTGCTGGTGCCGTACGGTTACCAGCAAGAGATGACTTAGTCTGCTTCATTGCAGGTCATCTGCCCTGATGTCACACACTCCTATCAGGAGCTCTCCCCACGTGTGCCACCCAGCCACAACAACTGGCATGATGGCCGTTGCTGGGAGTCCTGATGACCCTGGAAGACAGGCATCTACTCCTTGGCATACTTGGGGAGTTTACACCTCAGGCATCAGCAGCGCCATCCCTGTGTTGTCAGGGGGCTACCACCAAATGGGTACATGACGGCCCCACTACAAGAGACTAACTACCATGCTGGATACTGGGTGCAGAGGATCAATATTGTCATAGGGCTGAAAGAGGACAGGAGCCAATGAAAGAAGATTATATATCCCAGTAAGTGTCCTCGCCCAAATAGTTGAATTGCAGGTGGAGATGCAAAGCTGTTACAAGAGATTCAGGAGATTAAATCTAAGGGCACTCATGCACCATGTAAGGCATCCTTCCCCATATGCCCCGCACTTCTCCTCTTACGACAGGCAGGAATACAGGGGGTCAACATAATGCAGAGCCATAATTCATCACTGAACATGATGTGGCACCATTTATCACTAGTCCATCCTTCTCAGTTGAGGCACCACTAGAAACATTTCCGTTTGTGTTCTGGTGTTACCAGCAGTCTACACATGGAAGGGTAATTCCCTAGTCCAGCTGTTAATAGTCTCTGACCAATGGTGTGGGATAGCACAAAATGTTGAGAGTTTTTTACTTCTTCTCAGATTACAGATGCAGATGTGAAGGGGTTATAATGAGCTCAGTGCACAATATGGCAATCCTGCCTTGTGGTTATCGGACGTGGCCGACTGCAACTATGACGACGAGTATGCCCGCCCTCCCATTTCCACACAGTCCAAGGGTAGGCCACTGTCACATCCAAATGCCAAACAAATCATTACACAATTAGACTAGCCAACCAAATGGACCCCCATGATGAGACCCCTTTCAAATGTGTAAGGTGCTGAATTGTCTCACACAAGTACATGGCACCTCCATATCCTTCACATTGAACACTCATTATCTGATGCTGCTCACAGCTCTTATATACCCTACCAGGACTGGTAACGGCACTAAATATGAGGAACACTAATGCAGTCTGGTGGCTATTCTACCTATCACAGAATATTGCAACTCCAAATCATTTACATACCTACCAAATATGTGTAAGTGTACGAAGTTACACTGACGTCTGACCATGTCTTCTGCCTCCTCCACTTTTTTGTCAGGCAGTGTACTCCTAAAACTTATCCACAAAGCAAGAACTCATTGCTTACTCAAAATAGTTGAAGAACACAATATTCTGTGTGTCCATGTCAGTAGCTCAGGATATCATCTGCATTGCTAATGCAAAGCTATACAATTTAGTTGATAGGTGCTCAATAAATATATTCGAGTTTAAATTCTTATCTAGATTTAGTCCCAGAAACTTGACAGTTTCTAAATCTGCTTTTTCCTTCTTCTTATGGTATATTTTAATTTCCTGGCATTTTTACTGTTGGTTCTTGAATTGCACTACATGAGATTTTTAAAAGTTCAGAGTCAACCCTATAGCTGAAACCATGTTTCTAAGCTGCACTCAGGTATATGAAGTAGAACAGATGTATCATCTGCAAACATATATGATGGGAAATTGAAACTGATAAACAAATCAGTAACACAGAACAGAAAAGGAATGGAGCTTTGATGGATACCTAGTGTCATCAATCATTCTGAAGGATTTTTTTTTTTTTTTCATAATACACTTCAGTGCACTGCCTCTAATCTCATGCTTTCCTGGTTTGTGTATTAGTAGGGTGTGGTTTACTGAGTTGAATGCCTAAGAAGGGTCACAGAGGATTCCTTCCATTTTATTATTCTTGCCTAGTGGGGTGTTAATCTTGTCAACAATCTTATTATTATAGTGCCTATAGATATTTGTTTTCCTTGCTGGAAACTACATTGATTGTTCAAAATAATGTAACAGTTGCATTAAAATTTTGTACACAAATAGGAGATGTCCTCAGGGCTGATTGATATTTTGAAACCTTTTATATGGTGATGTAGGTTAGGACCCTCTGTGTCATACCTTACAGCCATTCGTACCAGTGGGCCCACATTTACGAGTAATCTATGGGAGGTGAGGGGGATTAAAGTTTTTCATAACAGTCTAGGTCCTTAAAAATAGTACCAGTACACCGACTGGTGGGATTCTGTAATGGGTAAAGTGCAGTCCCCATGTGCAAAAGGTTGACAGTTGAATCACCTCAGGTGCTTTGAAATGTTTTATTTTTAAATCTTTGTAATACTTAATTTGATCATTATTTTTATTCAGTTAATTTCTTTAAATGTATTTTTTATTTCTAATTCTTTGTCACGGCATAATAATCATCATTTCAAAGTTCTTATTCACCTTCATTTTGTCTTCTGTTCATTCTTTTCATATTAGAAATCTCTGTGCAGGTGTGTTTAATTATTTTTACCTATCTGTCATAACATTTAAACATCTGAAGATGCCAATATATTGGTTAATAACTAAAGGCAAAATAATCCATTTATACTGACTACGCAATGTTGCAAAAAATGTATTTTTCATAACAAGTTTTACATTTTTCAATGGTAATCATCACACAAACATTTAGAACACAGATTAAACTTACCCATTGCAGATGTTTTAGAGCCTACAGTTTATTCATCGTAAATACATAAAACTGCTACCAATAATTTTTTTGAAATAGTTATTTATTATTCCATGAACTGACTTTTTTATGTTTTCAGGCTCTACTTCAGATGGCTTTCCAGAAGTTACATATTTATTTCAAGCATAATGCTGGGTGCTGGCTCTGTGACAAGAATATGGAACATGCTTTATGCGTTGTCATGAGTATATCTGTTGTTTGATCCAAAATTTAGTTTTGTACTTATTGTAACAGAATGGATGGTCTTTTTTTGTTAGTGTCCATCTATCTGCTTCCATTGTATGGCCAGCTGTTTGCACATCACACACTTTTACATAATACGAGGGTCATCCACAAGTAAGCTCTGTTTCTATTTCTATCCGCGGCAGCACTACGATCGCAGTTCCGAGCATGCGTGGCAGTTACTCTGACTCAAGGAGAAGACATGTACACCATTTTCAGATCACTGCTGCCGACAAGTGCTTTGTAGTGCTTCTTTATAATGTCAGCCATAATTGAAAATGCCACCATGTTTGAAATCCGATCTGTGATTCGTTTTCTAAATGCAAAGAAAGTTAACCAAAGGAAATTCATCGGCAAATCTGCAAGGTTTATGGACAAAATGCTCTGAGTGATTAAATGGTTAGACGATGGGTCAGACAGTTCAATGAAGAGCGAAGTGGATGCCCGGCTGTGGCTACTGAGGAACTGGTTCACACAATTGAAGAGAAGATTAAGCACAACCATAAGTTGCTCCTAGCGACTTTCATCTCTTCTTACACCTAAAATATGTCCCTCGTGATCAACACTCCAACAATGACGACGAGCTGAAAGAACATGTTACCACATGGTTGAATACACAGGCAGCAACCTTCCATTAAGAAGGCATACAAAAACTTGTGCCACGCTATGACAAGTGCCTACAAAATTTCGGAAGCTATGTAGAAAAGTAGTTTAACAGTTGTAGATTTTTGTACAATAGATATTTTTTCTCTATCTGTACACGTTTGTTTTATATAACCGAATGGAACTTACTTTGTGGATGACCATCGTATATATACATATACACTGTGATGCATATACACTATCACAGTGTATATGCATACATATTGTGTGACACAGTGTAAAAGTGTTTGAAGTGATAACAAGTGCCCAACACAATGGAAGCAGACAGATGGATAATAACAAAAAAAAAGCCACCCATACTGTTGCAGTATGTACAAAACTAAATTCTGGATCGAAATCGACAGATAAACAATACTCAAGACAATGCGTTAAGGCATGTTCCATCTTCTTATCACAGCACAGCACAGCATTATGCATGAAGTAGATATGTAACTTCCGAAAAACCATCTGAAGATGAGCCTCAAACTGTTTTCAAACTATTTCATGGAATAATAAATAACTATTTCAAAAAAGTGACTGGTTGTAGTTTTATGTATTTATATTTAAAAAACATTCTTGTTGCACCATGGACAAAAATAGCACAGATGAAGATCTAAATTAAAGAAATGGTTATTAAACAAAAGAAGGGATTATAAGTAAAACAAAATTCAAGCAAAATGTTGAATAGAAATAATGAATCCTACAACTTAGACAAAAATATAAGATGATAAAATGGAAGAAATTAAATCAAAGTCAATACACAATAATAAGTAACAAAATAAGAATGAAACTAAGAAAAATGAGAGCAAATAAAGAACTTAATATAATGATTAAAATGAGTGAATAAGCATTAGGGGAAAACATTTAAACTAATTAATGGAATAAAAATGATGGTTATTCATTTGGATACAGATTCAAAAATAAAAAATTTCAAAGCACCTGAGGAGGTTCAAACCCTCACTCTTTTGTATGTGAAGAACGCATCTTAATAATTATACTATGCTACCACTCACGAGGTTAGTATTATTTTCAAGGCTCAAGACCAGGGGTTCACAACAAAATTTTCTCGAGCATGATTGGTACCTTGTCATATCACAGTATCAAGTATCTAAAAAACCCAAATTAAGAGTCTTTTTATACGTTTTCTATTTTTGGTACTTAGAAAATAACATTGACATATTCATTACTGAAAAAATATTGAGCTTAAAACTTTTTCAATTTAGCCATCATTGTTATTGTTAAATTTTTGATTATTGCTCAAAATCTTTGTCTTTAAATCTGGGTGTTTAGTATAACAAACTCCTTAAAAAATTAAAAATTGATTATGAACTGAAAATGACAGGAAAGAATTAAAACTGATTGTATTGATCTTTCAAGTGTACTACACTTGAGATCGCCTTGAATAGACGTGTGAAAAATAAGAAAACACTAATTTCATACAAGGTATTATTTATCTGAAAAAATATAGTTACAACAGAGTACTCCATCAGTATAAAGTTAGTTTTAATTTTTAGTTCTTAATGAGATGAGTTCAATCTGACCATTGAGTGCATTATTTCTGAAATATTAGGTTCCAAACTTGAAACTTTCACTCTGAAATCCGACTGCATGTTGAGCCGATTCCTATATTTGTTTTTCATGAAACACATGGAAGAAAATACTTGCTCACATTGATATGTGCTTGCAAATGGAAGGATCTTTTTCATTGACTTGTTTTCTATCCTTGACACCCAGATATGACCATAGCACTAATATTATCCTCAACTTTGAACATGTCTACATTTTTTCCTTGTAAGCTCAAGTTTCATACATTCAAGTGTTCAAACACATCAGCTATGTACGCAACTGACAAAGCCAAGAGCAGTTAGTGAGAAAATCCATGTACTTTGTGTCAAGAAGGAAGACACGAACCTCATCTCTCAAGTTCAAAAAATCTTGACAAGATCCTACCTCGACAAAGCCATCTTACTTACGTATGAATAAGAAGTTGCTCATGCTCACTGCTGATCTCTTTACACAACAAAGAAAATAATCTCGATTGCAGATGTCCAGTTTTAATGTAGTTGATGATTTAAACTACTTCGTTAAGTACCTTTTGTAAAGGTTCACCCCTGGGGATCCTCAGACCACCTGTTGGTAACCACTGCTCTAGAACATTACGTGAAATTCTGAAACTCTCTTTTCATTAATTACTCACAAATGAGGCCCACCAAGCTGAATGGTTGCAGGGTGTGATACTCAGACCCCTAACCTATACAACCATCTATAGATGGTTTTAAAATGTCCATCCCTCCTCTGGGGACCTTTCCTTGTGAGTAGCAGCTACTTCCTCAAAACAACATATATCGGAAAAAAGCTCATTTGAAAGACTGACTTTTTTAATATAAGTGGATAATTTTTTTAATTTTGTACACTAGTTTAAATATGTATGTATCCATCCCTATCGCCAGAGTTGTTGCTTTTCAGTAGCAATATTTTCACTCTTCCTTGTCAAAACTGTTGTGGATTTAGTGTGACATTCACATTTTTGAAGGCTTTCCTTTTTTGGTAAGTTGCTACACTTATATCTGATTTCATACTTGTGAAAAATTAATTGAAGCTCACAGATATTTGCTCAGGATTTACAGTGTTCTCAAGTTAATGCTTAATTTTAGAAATTTCATAGTTATGTATTTTTACACCACTTTCAGATTTGATTATGGATCACAATGCCATTAATGTATTTTAGAATTTTAAAATGGACTTCCTATTTGGCATTTCTTCTGCTGTATTTACAATATTATTAAATACAATTGTATAACACTCATTATATTCAATATTCTGTTACTCTTTAATTATTTATGCAGCTGACTTTTTCTAGAAATTTGCCTTTAGTAATCCAGTCTAATGTACTAGTTGTTGCAACCCAAGAACAGTGTAAATTATTGCTCAAACAGTACACACAAATGGAAGACAACAAGTTACAATACAAATAGCAATACACAAGTGGCCCATGCAGCTTTGGGCTCTGGTCTATATAGTCATTAGTTCAAACAGGGGGTACAGCCAGGAGGCGTTGCATGTAACTGCTCTCATATTAGCAGGCCAGGTGGCCTCTAGTGGCTGAATCTAGCACAGACTTCACACACAAACTGTGAAGCAGTGCACACAAAAAATTGGTAATTACAGTACTCCTCTTTCTTTGTGAAGAAGTGAGCACTGTCCCCATGTCCATTTCTTTTATGGTCAGTGTAGGTTGTTGAGTCATGCGAGTCGTGATGCCACCGGTGCATATGATCAGAAAGGGTGTGAGCACAGACAGGTGTGGTGCCTGTCCCCCTGTGAGAGGCCATATAGTAGGACACGAAACATTGGCACAGATTCAATTTCCATGTCAGAGACCAATTGCAGGGAAGGAGACTGCATTGAAGGTTGTGGAACACACAGTGCCAGATGTGACTGAGGTGGCAGCAGCAGAGGTGTCGCTCTGACAGTGTGAGAGGCTGGGTCCCTTTGTGGCCCCCGACAGACGAAAGCAGAGGAAACAATTGTGAAGACATTGGCTGTGGCAGCAGAGAAGGTGAGGGTACCAGCCACTATATAGGAGATGGCCAGACAGATGGAGGACACAGGGGCAGCGGAGGCACACCCAGTGCACAGCCGCCCACCTGAGGTCGTAGCTGGTCAATGTGCCACAACACCCTCCCCTCAGCCGTGCAGATGACACAAAGGCATTGGCCACAGGTACTCTCGATTACCGCCTCCACCCAGTGGCCAAATTTATGAGCCCAAACAGCTGTGCCAGGCCAAAAGCACTGTGGCACCAGTGCCAGCATATGACCTGGAGTCAGCTGAAGCAGGTGTAGCAGAGTCTGGGGCTGAAGACCTTGCAAAAATTATGCCAGACTCTTTATCACTTACAAGAGTTAACCTATAAAAACTGAGGAACTGGCCAAGAGCCACTTCCAGCCCAAAATGTATTCTTCATCTGAATCTCAAATGTTTGTTCTAGTAATTCTACTTCTGGTTCAGTTGAGGGTGGAGAGGAGGAGCTGTAACATGGTGAACACCATTTTTGTTTACAAAAATCTTCAAATTCCTGAGATACAATTTGGGGATACTGTCCATAACTAACGTACATGGAAGATCTTCCGTTGCAAAAATTTTTGACAAAGCTGAAATTGTTGCTGCCACAGAAGTAAACAGGCAACATACCCCATACATAAATTCAAAAAAGAAATTAAAAAAAGAAATTCAAAAAAGGTCCTGCTGCAAAATCTAAGTGAATTTGTTCCTAAGGGTGCTGTGGATCAGGCCATTGGGAGGGAGGGGGGGGGGGGGGGGGGGGACACACTGTAGGCAGACTGCGTTGCACAAGACTAATAACTTTCCTTAAACAGGATCTGTGGCTACCGCAGCTACAGTTTTAGTGTTAGTAACAGGAATTCCATTAATAATGTTTTAAGTTTCCATATCTAAAAGAAAACAACATAATTCCTCGTTATCAAACTCTGGATCTGGACCAATCGGCAAACACGATAAGGTGTCATCATTTGCATGTAGAGCGGTAGGTCAAAAATGTATCTCATAATTCTATCATGACAGGAAAAAAGTCCACCATTGTAAGTGATGTTCGGCTTTGCTCAGCAGGGATGCTGAAGGGTTAGAAAGATATACCATTGGTTTGAGGTCAGTGATCAGGTGAAGTCCAGACCTGTATAGAAAAACATGAAAGTTTTCAGAGAATACATGATCACAAAAGCCTCTGTCTATCTGAGAAGGACACTGCTGCACTGCATTTAAGGAATTACTGACATATGCGATAGGGTGTTCAGATCTATCTGCATACTTATGAGCAAGGACAGTGCCACAGTCAAACTGATATGCATCCATTGCTAACACAAGGTGCTGGCCCAGCTGAAAAATGACCAAATGAGGGGCCGACTGCAGCTTTGATTTCAGCAACTTGAATGCCCAGTCACAAGCCAGGAACCACTGTAAAAGACATCTTTACATAATATTGCATGGAGTGGTTGTGCCACAGAAGCAGCATCTGGTTTGAATTTGAAGTATACAGATTTATCTAAAAAGGCCTGTACATCCTTGATGGACATTGGTGTGGCAGTGTATCAATAGTACCAGTACGCTAGTGCAATGGTTTAGTGCCAGCAGTCGACACTTCAAAACCCAAATAAATAATGCATGGTTGAAAAAAACTGTGTCTCATCCAAACAGAACTGCAACTGTGCACATTGTAAAACAGAAAATAAGGCACAAAAACAGCACAAAGTTTCTACAAATTATCCTCTGTACAGGCACCAGACACTACTATCTCACCTAAATAGTTTATGCAGCCTGGAACTGAGGCAATAAGTTCTTTAAAAAGCATTGAAAAATAGCGGGTGTGCTTGCCACACCAAATGGTACTGATATAACTCAAATTGGGTGTTGATAACTAGAAGACATTTAGCTTCATTATGGAGCAGCAGTTGTAAATATGCCTTTGCCAAGTCACTCTTTGAAAAATAATGCCCCCCCCCCCCCCCAATAATTTTGTTACCAACTCATCAGTGCACAGCATAGTGTAGATATCAGTGATTCACTGTGCACTGACAGATATTTTTTTCCAGTATGTTTTTTTACTATCACCAGTGGTGCACACCATTCACTGGAATCAAGAGGTTGAATAACATCAAGGAAATGAAGATGATCTAATTCTGCTTTCAATTGATCCTGTAAAGTGGGGGTGGGCAGAGGGAGCAATGTGAGCCTGAAATTCAGTTGTGCAACCCAGTCCTGGAGAAAACAGCATCTAAGTGTAGACATGAAACTTGATCAGAAACTAAATGCACTTCATCACTGATGGAGAATACAAGCAGTTTAAAAGCATCCAAACCAAATAGACTTTCAGTGTAAGCATTGTCCACAACTAGGGATGTTAATGAATGAACCACTGCCTTGTAAGCCACAGGTGCAGAAAACTATCCAAGAATGGGAATCTGTTGTTTGTTATAACTCACCAGCCTCCATGACACTAGAATCAGAGGGAGGAACCCAACTCTACATAGGTCTGAGAATTCACCAACATTGCTGCTGCACCCATGTTCACCTGCATTCTCAGTGGTTTGTTAAACACACTGCCTCTCTTGGTATCCATGTTCATTTCATCCTCACTCAGGTTTGAAAATTCTAATAGCACCTATTACATATTTCCCAGCACTTGGGACATGAGGTTGGTTTTTGCTGAATGAAGCAGTATGGGCACGAAGACAGCGGAGCATGAGGTTGTTGTTGACGTGACACGGACTTTTGTTATCGTAAACAACAATTACCTACACTGAAGTGCCAAAGGAACTGGTACAGACATGCACATTCAAATAAAGAGACATGTAAACAGGCGGAATACAGTGCTGTGGTTGGCAATGACTATTTAAGATAAAAAGTGTCTGGCACAGTTGTTAGATTTGTTACTGCTGCTACAATGGCATGTTATTGAGATTTATGTGAGTTTGAACATGGTGTTATAGTCAGCGCATGAGAGATGGAACACAGCATCTTCAAGGAAGCGATGAAATGAGGATTTACCTCTTCAGCCAATTCACGAGTGTACCATGAATATTGGCAATCCGGTAAAACATCAAATCTCTGACATTGCTGCAGCCGGAAAAAGATCCTGCAAGAACAGGACCAGTGACGACAAGAGAATCGTTCAATGTGACAGAAGTGCAACCCTTCCACAAATTGCAGCAAATTTCAGTGCTGGACCATCACCAACTGTCTGCATGTGAACCATTCAACAAAACATCACTAACATGGGCTTTCAGAGCTGAAGACCCACTCGTGTAGCCTTGATGACTGCACGACACAAAGCTTTACGCCTCGCCTGGACCTGTCAGGACGGACATCAGACTCTTGATGACTGGAAACATGTTCCCTGGTCGGACAAGCCTCATTTAAAATTATATCAAGCAGATGGACATGTATGGGTTTGGAGACAGCCTCATGAATCCATGGACCCTGCATGTCGGAAGGGGTCTGTTCAAGCTGGTGAGGCTCTGTACTGGTGTGGGTTTGTTTGGTTTGGTTTAGTTTGTGGAGCACTCAACTGTGCGATCATCAGCACTCGTACAAAGTCCCAATTGTTACTGTCACGGATGATGATGATGATGATGATGAAATTATGAGGACAACACAAACACCCAGTCCCTGGGCAGAGAAAACCCCAACCTACCCGGAAATCAAAACCAGAACCCCATGATCCAAAGGCAGCAAGGTAATGGTGTAGACGGTGAGCAATTGGATTGGTATGGGATCCCTGATACATCTAGATATGACTCTGACAGGTGACACATACATTAGCATCCTATCTGATCACCCACATCGATTCATGTCCATTGTGCATTCCAATGGATTTTGGCAATTTCAGCAGGACATTGGGACACCCCCACATCCAGAACTGCTACAGAGTGGCTCCAGGAACACTCTTCTGAGTTTAAACACTTCCCCTGGCCACAAAATTCCCCAGACATGAACATTATTGAACATATCTGGGATGTCTTGCAATGTGCTGTTCAGAAGAGATCTCCTCCCCCTCGTACTCTTACGAATTTATGACAGCCCTGTATGATCCATGGTGTCAATTCCACCCAGCACTACTTCAGACATCAATCGAGTCCATGCCACATTGTGTTGCAGCTCTTCTGTGTGCTGTGGGCCCTACACTATATTACACAGGTGTACCAATTTCTTTGGCTCTTCAGTGTATATGATGCTGAGATGTCTGCTGAACGGCTTCAGTAGCGTCTACATTTGCTTGCGAACTGACTGAAGGCTGTGTGGGATGAGAAGAACTGATTTCTGAAACTTAGGATCAGGGTTTTATGTGATTACCTGCAGCCTGTGAAACTTCAAATGACCGAGCTATGCTCAATACTTCCATAAGCATAGGAGTTTCACACTATAGAACTTGCTCTCAAACTTCCCTATCAGGAGCAAAATGTATGAATACACCATGAACTATTTGATCTGGGTATGATTCCTTATGAACACTGTCACAAAATTACAATGAATGCTAAGTCCATGTAGTTTTGCTGACAATTTATGACTGTTTTGCCACTTTTGGCAACAGTAAAACCCCACTTATGAGTACATTTATGGTGATAGGTAGAAAGAAACTCACATGTCTGATCAAAAGAAAAACTTAAAAGTTCTTATAAGGGAGCAAGTTGACACAACAACTGTTACAAGAGAGGTGAAATCCATAACAAAGACGGATGTTGCACAAGTTTATGTCTGTTGCCCCAAATGCCTGTAAATGTTGTCACAAGCATTTTTTACAAGTATCCCAGCCTACTGCTGCGTCATTGTACACAGGGAACAGCAGTGGATATGTTGCTGGTGGAGCTGCAGGTTGTGCCAATGTAGTTGTTAAACTGAAAATTGCACCTGCTGTTGCTTGGGAAGAGATATGAGCACTACCTCCATGCAAATTAAAAGACGAATAACTGAAGTGGAATACATGGTGTTGAATACTGTACTCATTGCCAAAACGTGTTCCAATACAAGAAGACTGAATTTATTGCTTGAACAGTACACACATGTAGAAGTAAGGTACAATACTATTAGCAATACGCAAGCGGCTGACGGAGCCTTGGGCTCCAGCCTATATAGTCATTAGTTCTAACAGGTGGCATATCCAGCAGTCTACACATGCTACTGCTGTCATATTTGCAGGCTAGATGGCCTCTAAGAACTGAATCAAGCACAGACTTCAAGTGTGAACTATGCAGTGATTAGCGCACACAAAATTGGTAGTTACAGCACTAGTCACTTTCATATAGCAGGTTTTACGTCCACAGATTTTGTTTAGTATATCTAGAAAATAGCTTAGGAACATATCAAAGTTTATTCTATTTGAAATATTATTGACAATTTTTGACAGCAAACCAGACTGTCAGCCACTGTACTTGATATAAGTAACAAGCATCAGACCCATATAAGTAATTGGTTAACTAATCTACTCACCAAGAGTTGGCAGGATACATACATATAAAATGTATTACAGTTTGAAAGCCAATGGCTCCTTCTTCTACTTCTAGCAGAAGGGTTGAAGGGGAAGGAGTGGGGGGGGGGGGGGGGGGAGATGATGGAAAAGGGCTGGTGAGGTATAGGAAAAGGGGGGAGTCTGACAAAGTCACACAGGTCAGTGAAGATTTACCTTCATCCCCCCTCCTTCCCCTTCAGCCCTTCTGCCAGAAGATGGAGCCAATGGCTCTGAAAGCTTGCAAACAATAATACCTTTTGTATGTGTAGTAGTGCACTAAGTAGATTTTTTATCTATACAGTTACTTATATTTTCAAAAATTGATTATTTTTGTGGAAGTATCAGACCAAATCATTTTAGTTTTACTGGTGGTTACTAGTTTTCGTTATTTATAATAATCACAGGACCAATTTCTGAATTTCTGGTACATAGCACAAAATAATTTATAACACCACCACCAGTCGTATTACATTGATTTGGACTGATACTTGTCATTTATATGAAATGTGGCCATGTCTCCTCTAAACTGCCATGAAACACAAATTTTCTTGATTCTAGTTCCCTTTCATTGTACTTTGTTAAAGTGGAGTTTCTCTGCTTGTTTCTGGTAGTTCAACAAACAATGAAAAATGGCAAGAAATTCCTAAATCCTTCAGCAAAGGCATCATAGTTGTGGACAATGCTCCATACCATAACAGAGAAGTGGACAGAATATTTATACATTACGATACCAAAGTGTAGTTGCTGCAATGACTGAAAATGAAAGATGCCCCTACATTGATAGTATGATGAAACATGTTCTGTTCTCTTTATTTCGAGAACATAGAACTGCTGAAAAGTCATATATTGTCAACAAACTGACTAACAAGAAAAGCCACACAGTTATCCACTTGTGTCCCTGAAACTGTGATTTAACTGTGACAGAACTCGCACAGGCAAAAATGAAAAGGTCATTTTGGGAATACAACATTACAGAAGACATTTACAAAAAATTGCCAGTGAATCCCTGTCTGTTATACTAATGAGTGAGAAGTGTACTGGTTGAACAACTGAAAGACAATAACTTAGGACACAAACTGTCATTGAACTTGCAGTAGAAGAAATTGTAATTATTCTCCTGAATCGGATGGCAGTGATGATAACATCTAATTATATGCAGTTGAGGAAAATTATGAGTCAGATTTTGAGTGAGTTATGTGTACTTAGAAGCAGGGTTATGTGGTCAAAATTTCTTTTCACTGACAATTTTTACTACTGACTCTTTTTATTTCAATATTTCTATGAGAAATTATACATTTTAGTAGTAACAAGCATACTCAATCAACATGAACCTGTCAATTTTGATTTCATAAATCCTGTAAGCTTTTGTCACACCTGTGTCAATTTTTACTTTTGTAGATGTGCAATATGAAGCAACACACTCAGTTGTTAGTGCCAGTACTGTATGAAAGAAGCATGGCTCGTTCCCCTCCCCTCACACTGTGTCTGTCCTCTCACAGCTGCCCACAGGCTGAGAGTCGGTGGACAGAGCTCGCTTCCCCTGCTCATTGCACCCTCAGAATTCATTCAGGTTATTGTGAACAAACTATAGTGGTCTCCTCAAACATCCTTACTTAATCAGTGTCGCTACCAACTGATTGGTTGGGTTGGTTGGTGGTGAACACATTTCATCATTTTGTGAGTTTGAGATCTTGCACTGGCTAACATGAAAGAGCAGCATGCCTGGTATATACAGGGTTATTACAAATGATTGAAGCGATTTCACAGCTCTACAATAACTTTATTATTTGAGATATTTTCACAATGCTTTGGACACACATACAAAAACTAAAAAAGTTTTTTTAGGCATTCACAAATGTTTGATATGTGCCCCTTTAGTGATTCGGCAGACATCAAGCCGATAATCAAGTTCCTCCCACACTCGGCGCAGCATGTCCCCATCAATGAGTTCGAAAGCATCGTTGATGTGAGCTCGCAGTTCTGGCACGTATCTTGGTAGAGGAGGTTTAAACACTGAATCTTTCACATGACCCCACAGAAAGAAAGTTTCGCACTGAATGCATCCTCTTCCATGAGCTGTTGCAACCGCGCCGAAAATTCAAAGCATTTGACTTTGTCATCGGGTGTCAGGGCTTGTAGCAATTGTAAATGGTAAGGCTTCTGCTTTAGCCTTTTCCGTAAGATTTTCCAAACCGTCGGCTGTGGTACATTTAGCTCCCTGCTTGCTTTATTCATTGACTTCCGTGGGCTACGCATGAAACTTGCCCGCACGCGTTCAACCGTTTCTTCACTCACTGCAGGCTGACCCATTGATTTCCCCTTACAGAGGCATCCAGAAGCTTTAAACTGCGCATACCATCGCCGAATGGAGTTAGCAGTTGGTGGATCTTTGTTGAACTTCGTCCTGAAGTGTCGTTGCACTGTCATGACTGACTGATGTGAGTGCATTTCAAGCACGACATACGCTTTCTCGGCTCCTGTCGCCATTTTGTCTCACTGCACTCTCAAGCGCTCTGGCGGTGGAAACCTGAAGTGCAGCTTCAGCCGAACAAAACTTTATGAGTTTTTCTACGTATCTGTAGTGTGTCGTGACCATATGTCAATGAATGGAGCTACAGTGAATTTATGAAATCGCTTCAATCATTTGTAATAGCCCTGTAGTTCTGTTTTAAACATGAGAAAATACCTGTATAAATGCATCAGCCAGATGTTGAAGCAAGCATCTGGGGACAATGTTTGAGGCCAGTCAGACTTGCAACTGATATAAACATTTAAAAAGGGGGCAAACATGGTGAACATCCTCGTCAGCAGTCGACTGGTATCACACCATGAAAATGTTCAGATTCTGCAAAATCATACACAGACCATACACAACCTCTGTAAAACTTTGGGAATCAGCTATGATACCTCTGAATGTATTTGATCAAAGGAATTGAACATGAGAAGCTTGTGCCATGAGTGATTCAAAACAAACAGAAGCAACCAAAACTCAGTTCTCTATCACGACACTGCAAGATCATTTACTGCCTTCATTATCCAGAAATGTATTACTAAATATAAGATGATACTTGTTCACTGCCCACTGTACTCTCCAGTCTTGCATCTCTGTGATCTCTTCCCCTTCCTCAAGTCGAAAATCCAGTTGAAGCAGTGACAATTTGATACAGTGGATGAGATTCAAGCTGAGCGGTTCTAACAATGAAAGACTTGTGCACTTCAAATATGGTAGGAACAGTGGGACTGGTGTATTGGCTCCAAGAGGATTACTTTAAAGGTCATGGTGCAGAGTAATATGTAATGATTGTAATTAATATAATATGGGAACTTCTGGAACCACAAGAAGGGGCAAGTGCCTCTCAATTGGGCATATGAGAGAGAGAGAGAGAGAGAGAGAGAGAGAGTGAGAGATTCAGTGTTGTATCTAATGTTCAGCTCTAATAAATTGTTAAATTATTCAAGACAATATTTTGTTTTACAGACTATGATTTTCTAAATGTAATATTTCAGAAAAGTCACTGTGCTGAGAAAAATGTGATCACTCACTGTTTTAGCAAAGTATTTATTACAGGGGATGTTCAGAATGATTTTCTGCAACACATAAAGCTGTTTATCATTGCTTGTTACCCATCAGGATAAACAAACAGCCGAAATTTAAATCAACAGCATTTTTCAAAGTAGTTCTGTCACTTAAATTCACACACAAATAATATTAAGCAATGTAGTATACACTTTTGTTAATGTTCTCCTTCTCAAGATTATCTACAGAACACAATGACTGAATGAATTAGGTATACAATTGTTGCTGCATAAGAGGTGAAAATGGTTAATTAAATAAACCAAAACAAGTATCACCAAATTCCATACTAATGCTTCTTGTGGATAACAATTTATTTTATTTTAAAAAACTGAATTAGAGCAGTTTAATCTTATAAAACTTTAAGAAAATTGGTGGGAGCCTTTCTAATACATCTCATTAGGAATCTTGTTAATATTAGGTTGTTAATATTAGTTTGAATTATTGACAGTAGTGTTCTGAGATCATGGATATTTGTGAGCATTTTCTGTATTTATTTCTCACATTCAGAAATAAATTTCTTGTGCAAGTAGTTAAAAATCAAATCTGCAAGTTTTTCTACACTAGAGCAAAAAAATAGTCAAGGACGAAAGCTCTACAAACTCCCATAATTTGGCTCCTTGTACATGAGTTTTGCAACTCGATTTGAAGATAATTCTATCAAACTTTCCTGCTCTATGGAAGTCAACTATTACTCTTCATTCATACTGAAGGAAAATGAATCCCTAATACTGCTCTTATGTCAAATCAGGTACTGTAAAATATTCATGAAAAACTTGTTTTAGCTTAGGTAAGTGTCGTGCAATTTCTAGTATTATTCATTGCTGTTAATTGTTGTTGTTGTTGTTGTTGTTGTTGTTGTTGTTGTGGTCTTCAGTCCTGAGACTGGTTTGATGCAGCTCTCCATGCTACTCTATCCTGTGCAAGCTCCTTCATCTCCCAGTACTTACTGCAACCTACGTCCTTCTGAATCTGCTTAGTGTATTCATCTCTTGGTCTCCCTCTATGATTTTTACTCTCCACACTGCCCTCCAATGCTAAATTTGTGATCCCTTGATGCCTCAGAACATGACCTACCAACTGGTCCCTTCTTCTTGTCAAGTTGTGCCACAAATTCCTCTTCTCCCCAATTCTATTCAATACCTCCTCATTAGTTATGTGATATACCCATCTAATCTCCAGCATTCTTCTGTAGCACCACATTTCAAAAGCTTCTATTCTATTCTTGTCCAAACTATTTATCGTCCACGTTTCACTTCCATACATAGCTACACTCCATACAACTTCCTGACACTTAAATCTATACTCGATGTTAACAAATTCCTCTTCTTCAGATACGCTTTCCTTGCCATTGCCAGTCTACATTTTATATCCTCTCTACTTCGACCATCATCAGTTATTTTGCTCCCCAAATAGCAAAACTCCTTTACTACTTTAAGTGTCTCATTTCCTAATCGAATTTCCTCAGCATCACATGATTTAATCTGACTACATTCCATTATCCTCGTTTTGCTTTTGTTGATGTTCATCTTATATCCTCCTTTCATGACACTGTCCATTTCATTCAACTGCTCATCCAAGTCCTTTGCTGCCTCTGACAGAATTACAATGTCATCGGCAAACCTCAAAAGTTTTTATTTCTTCTCCATGGATTTTAATACCTACTCCGGATTTTTCTTTTGTTTCCTTTACTGCTTGCTCAATATACAGATTGAATAACATCGGGGAGAGGCTACAACCCTGTCTCACTCCCTTCCCAACCGCTGCTTCCCTCTCATGCCCCTCGACTCTTATAACTGCCATCTGGTTTCTGTGCAAATTGTAAATAGCCTTTCGCTCCCTGTATTTTACCCCTGCCACCTTTAGAATTTGAAAGAGAGAATTTCAGTCAACATTGTCAAAAGCTTTCTCTATGTCTACAAACGCTAAAAACGTAGGTTTGCCTTTCCTTAATCTTTATTTTAAAGATAAGTCGTAAGGTCAGTATTGCCTCACGTGTTCCAATATTTCTATGGAATCCAAACTGATCTTCCCCAAGGTTGGCTTCTACTAGTTTTTTCATTTGTCTGTAAATAATTCGCGTTAGTATTTTGCAGCTGTTACTTATTAAACTGATAGTTCGGTAATTTTCACATCTGTCAACACCTGCTTTCTTTGGGATTGGAATTATTATATTCTCCTTGAAGTCTTAGGGAATTTCGCCTGTCTCATACATCTTGCTCACCAGATGGTAGAGTTTTGTCAGGACTGGCTCTCCCGAGGCCATCAGTAGTTCTACTGGAATGTTGTCTACTCCCGTGGCCTTGTTTCGACTCAGGTCTTTCAGTGCTCTGTCAAACTCTTCACGCAGTATCGTATCTCCCATTTCGCCTTCATCTACATTCTCTTCCATTTCCAGAATATTGACCTGAAGTACATCGCCCTTGTATAGACCCTCTATATACTCCTTCCAACTTTCTGCTTTCCCTTCTTTGCTTAGAACTGGGTTTACATCTGACCTCTTGATATTCATACAAGTGGTTCTATTTTCTCTAAAGGTCTCTTTAATTTTCCTGTACGCAGTATCTATCTTACCCCTAGTGAGATAAGCCTCTACATCCTTACATTTGTCCTCTAGCCATCCCTGCTTAGCCATTTTGCACTTCCTGTCGATCTCATTTTTGAGACGTTTGTATTCCTTTTTGCCTGCTTCATTTACTGCATTTTTATATTTTCTCCTTTCATCAATTAAATTCAATATTTCTTCTGTTACCCAAGGATTTCTACTAGCCCTCGTCTTACCTACTTGATCCTCTGCTGCCTTCTTCCCTCAGAGCTACCCATTCTTCTTCTACTGTATTTCTTTCCCCCATTTGTGACAATTGTTTCCTTATGCTCTCCCTGAAACTCTTACAGTCTCTGGTTTAATCAGTTTGCGCAGATCCCATCTCCTTGAATTCCCACCTTTTTGCAGTTTCTTCAGTTTTAATCTACAGTTCATAACCAAGAGATTGTGGTCAGAGTCCACATCTGCCCCTGGAAATGTCTTACAATTTAATACCTGGTTCCTAAATCTCTGTCTTACCATTCTATAATCTATCTGATACCTTCTAGTATTTCCAGGATTCTTCCATGTGTACATGATTCTTGAACCAAGTGTTAGCTATGATTAAGTTACGCTCTGTGCAAAATTCTACCAGGCGGTTTCCTCTTTCATTTCTTTCCCCCAATCCATATTCACCTACTATGTTTCCTTCTCTCCCTTTTCCTACTCTCGAATTCCAGTCACCCATGACTATTAAATTTTTGTCTCCCTTCACTAACTGAATAATTTCTTTTATCTCATCATACATTTCATCAATTTCTTCATCATCTGCAGAGCTAGTTGGCATATAAACTTGTACTACTGTAGTAGGTGTGGGCTTCATGTCTATCTTGGCCACAACAATGCATTCACTATGCTGTTTGTAGTAGCTTATCCTCACTCCCATTTTTTTATTCATTATTAAACCTACTCCTGCATTACCCCTATTTGATTTTGTATTTATAACCCTGTATTCACCTGACCAAAAGTCGTGTTCCTCCTGCCACCGAACTTCACTAATTCCCACTATATCTAACTTTAACCTATCCATTTCCCTTTTTAAGTTTTCTAACCTACCTGCCCGATTAAGGGATCTGACATTCCACGCTCCAATCCGCAGAACGCCAGTTTTCTTTCTCCTGATAATGACGTCCTCTTGAGTAGTCCCCGCCGGAGATCCGAATGGGGGATTATTATATTTCCGGAATATTTTACCCAATAGGATGCCATCTTCATTTAACCATACAGTAAAGCTGCATGCCCTCGGGAAAAATTACGGCTGTAGTTTCCCCTTGCTTTCAGCTGTTTGCAGTACCAGCACAGCAAGGCCGTTTTGGTTAGGGATACAAGGCCAGATCAGTCAATCATCCAGACTGTTGCCCCTGCGACTACTGAAAAGGCTGCTGCCCCTCTTCAGGAACCACATGTTTGTCTGGCCTCTCAACAGATACCCCTCCGTAGTGGTTGCACCTACGGTATGGCCAACTGTATCGCTGAGGCACGCAAGCCTCCCCACCAATGGCAAGGTCCATGGTTCATGGGGAAGGGGGGGGGGGGGGGGGGGTGCTGTTGATATCATGCTGTTAATATCATTACTAATATAGATACAGGTACACTCTTAAGCCTGGAAAATGAATCGTAAGTGCTGTTTGAGGAGCATCATTCTGACAAATTCTGCTTCGTTTATTACAGATTCTATTTTGTCTTCTACTTCAGATATTGTAGTAGTTGAGGTCCAGGACTCAGAAGAACATTAAGCTAAACAACATTTTGGTCTTGGCAAGCCTAACATCACTTTTTGATCTTAGTCAGGTGGGCCCTCCTAGCAACCTGGTCCTAGAAATAAAACCTTCAAAGAAGGAAATACTGCAAGCTACACCCGAAGATTTGTTACCATGGCAAGAAGCCAAACATTCAAAAATATTTTCTCAAAAAGTCAGCAGCTTAAATCCATCTTAAAAGCAATACACAGGACGTTTCAAAGATATTCATGTGACTTCACAAGACTATATCCTCCACATGAACACAGGAAATAAATTTTTATGTGGTCACTGGCAGAGTTATTCCCGAAACAGGTAGCTCACTCCCTTGTTCACTAGTCAGTGTACACTGAGCCAAGATAGCAATAACACAGCAGCAAACTATGTTTCACATTCTCTCTCTCATTCGGTGCCTTCCAGATACAACTGTGCAGCATGATTTTTGTCAAAAGTGTGGAACTGCGCTTCCTATAGCTCAATGCACTGGACAATGACACCAGCAGTTTTGAGAGAGATTGTTTTCGGAAGAGGAAATTCACAGATCTTTCTGTGTGCTCATCACAGGTGTAAACCACATTTGACAGAGTTTTGCACATAGTGTGCAGAAGTCAACTCAAGGTGTAAGTTGAGAGTAAGCCATTTCTCATATACCTGTGTGGCAAGATCTGTAGTAACATTTATGTTTCAAATCATACAAGATTCAACTGCTACAAGCCCTTGACAAATGTAAAAATAAACAAAAGTGATCAAAGCTTTGTGAACTGATTACGGTCACGGGAATAGAAGATAATTTTGTTTACATATAATGTTCAGTAATTATGCTACATTCCATCTATGTGGAAAAGTGAGCTGTAATAATGTGGGAAACACAGCTGCCATATAACACAGCAGAGCACAAGAGAGACTCTCCCTCTCCAAAGCTTCATGTTTTATGTCATTTTCAGATAAAATATTTACTGTACATTCACTTTTGCTGAAAATATGATTAAGGCATCACACACCCACATAAGCTGGACTGGAGTCATTACAGCCTTTAAATTTCTTAAGTGAAAATTGTTAAAGCACTTTAAATAAAATAAACTTTATTACGATTCTACATCTTTATTATTCATGCCTACATATTTCTTTCTCAACATAATCATCCTGCCAATGAACACATTTCTGCCAATGAGAGGCTAGCTTGATGATACTGTCACTGTAGAACATTTGACTTCATTGACAGAGACACAACAACCTTCCACCCCCCCCCCCCCAAAAAAAAAAAAAAAAAAAAAAAAAAAAACACCCTCACCCCCCCCCCCCCTTTTTGCATCGCTTCATCACTGTCAAGTGAAGTCCTTGAAGGTGTTCTTTAAGTTTTGGAAACAGATGAAAATCAGATGGGGCCATGTGAGGACTGTATGGAGGATGACCGATGACAGTGAACCCAAGATGTTCTATTGTTGCTGATGTCACAGTACTTATGAGTGGTCTGGCATACTCATGCTAAAGGAGGCTAACTATTTCATGACTAAGATGGTCTAAAACTGTTAAGTGGGTGTGCTGGAAAGAATGCCTTTAAATTTCTTAAGTGAAAATTGTTAAAGCACTTTAAATAAAATAAACTTTATTACGATTCTACATCTTTATTATTCATGCCTACATATTTCTTTCTCAACATAATCATCCTGCCAATGAACACATTTCTGCCAATGAGAGGCTAGCTTGTTGATACTGTCACTGTAGAACATTTGACTTCATTGACAGAGACACAACCACCTTCCCCCCCCCCCCCCCCAAAAAAAAAAAAACACCCTCACCCCCCCCCTCCCCTTTTTGCACCGCTTCATCACTGTCAAGTGAAGTCCTTGAAGGTGTTCTTTAAGTTTTGGAAACAGATGAAAATCAGATGGGGCCATGTGAGGACTGTATGGAGGATGACCGATGACAGTGAACCCAAGATGTTCTATTGTTGCCGATGTCACAGTACTTATGAGTGATCTGGCATACTCATGCTAAAGGAGAGGGTTTTCCATGTGTGGACAAACTCTTTGAATTCATGCTTTCAGTTTTTTGATGGTATCTCAAGTGCTGATATAGTTATGTTACACACCACCACATTACATGCTACAATTTGGAGCCCTGTAATAACAGTGGGCTGCATCAGAGAAGTGGGAAAGTTGACCAATTAAAATACATGACATGTAATACCTCAACCAATATGAGAACAGAATAAAATGTTCTGAGTTTTTACTTTACAGCACATCTTTATATTCTGAAAGGTAGATTATACTTTGACAAATGTACATGTTGGAATTTACTGTTTTTGACAAACTATAAGAATTAATATGATTTTGATTTATAAAATTGTGCAAGTCAGAAATTTGGAAATATATATGGAACTATTATCCTTACACCAACATTAATCAATTTGTTTATATAAATGAGTGCCACAGCAAATTACATGACATTATTAATTAGTGAGTTAATTATTGTTCTATGTCAGATGGTACAGAAAAACTAAAGTAACAAAACTCTGGAATATGACAGTGGTTAATACAAAACCACTTGTGTAAATTGTTTAATTAGTTCAGAAGATAATTAGTTTTTGATAATTTACAAAACTTTCCTCTAATGTCGAAATGAGTCACTTTCAACTGGTGTAGGTAACTTTTCACAAATTTAACAATTACCTCACACTGTTTCACGTCTCTCTAACTATAGTTCTAACTTCAGTCAACTGTAACTTTTAATTAACAGGATCCTAAAGAAAATTAATTACACAAATGTAATCAGAATATTTGAAATGAGAATCTGAATAATATAGTTGATTAAAATTAGGTCTAGAAAAGATTTTGAAATTTTTAAGTAAGTGCTACATGTTACTAGTTAAACATATTGGAAATAAGATAAAAATTAGTGTCCATCTGACCACTGCACACAAGTGCCACGTCACTTCACTTCATTTACAAAGATATCCCATACTTTCATTTGTTACACTCTAAAACTGCGGAAATCCTCTGGATTCAACCCGCTATGGTCTAATACATTTCTAGCCACTTTTTCTTCATGCCTATTCTGCACTTAATAATCATAATGCCTATCTTTATACTATACTTGCTGTAATATTTCCTTTCAGTTTAGCTCATCCCTTAGATTGCAGAGGAATTGGTTTGTTAAGAATTGCTTCCTAGACAAACTTGGCCACTTAAATGTATTGTTATCTACCAACTGCAAAGCTCCCTAAAAGAAAGAGTTCCTTTTAATACTGCTGCAAATCTAATCCTGATACTCCTCTTCAAAAATTTTATGAACGCAAAATTCATATTATCTGTAGCAGATGCTGCTAAGCCTCTGAATCAAGATTTGAAACTATGTCTATGGAATAAGAAGAATCCCCAAATACCAAAGCCACTCCAACTATTTTTAAATCATAAAACATGTAAAAAGCCTCCATTCCAACACTGTAGCTTACGGTGAGTTAATATCATGTTAAGTGACAATAGATGACTGTTCTAATTTTTAAAAACTGCTTATTTTTGTAACTTGCAACAATAGATTACACAGAACATTGGTTTCACATTTTTCAGCAGTGATGGTGCAATGCTTGTACAAGTCAGTCACAAATGCTTTCCCATGCATACAAGATATACCATCTCACTGAAACACATTTATGTGACCGGAACCTGAAATATGTTATTCTTTTAAAAAAATGTATTCCCATTAACTACTTCAGTCAGAATCCCAATGGACTGTTTATAACACTAGTTGCAGATTTTTCAAACAGTAATACAATTTCTGTGGAGATGCATATTTATTGAACACTGGACAATGTTCTTCTGTTGCAAAATAAAATGTGATTTCTGTTTTGAAAACTAATGTGACTGTCTTGGAATCAATTAATGGTTACATTCAGTATTAAAATTTACATGTTGCAGTAGTAAATTTACTGCATTAATATTTGATATATTTAATTACAGTTCTGTCATTCACCATTGTAAGTGCAGCTAACAAAACATCAAAATGTCATTACACCAATAAAATAGAAAAATCTTGACTTGATATTGTTGTTGTTGTGGTCTTCAGTCCAAAGACTGGTTTGATGCAGCTCTCCATGCTACTCTATCCTGTGCAAGCCTCTTCATCTCCGAGTAACTACTGCAACCTTCATCCTTCTGAATCTGCTTAATGTTTTCATCTCTTGGTCTCCCTCTACAATTTTTACCCTCCACACTTCCCTCAACTACTAAATCGGTGATCCCTTGATGCCTCAGAATGTGTCCTACCATCCAATCCCTTCTTTTAGTCAAGTTGTGCCACAAATTCCTCTTCTCCTCAATTCTACTCAGTACCTCCTAATTGGTTGTGTGACCTACTCATCTAATCTTCAGCATTCTTCTGTAGCACCACATATCAAAAGCTTCCATTCTCTTCCTATCTAAACTGTTTATTGTAAATGCTCCATTCAATATGTACTTTTCATTTCAGTCTAAAAAGGAAATACGTGGTATTGTATCTTACCTAAAAGACAACGACATTGAAAATTATCTTGGAGGGGCTCCAGCATCCTTAATTCTCACTGGTGAGCAGTGGGACTTCCCAAATGTTTGGCCCCCACTTGAAAACATTTTAATCATGGGTCTGCAGAAGACTGGTGTAAGAGAGGCCACTGAGTTTGCATTTGAGCTGGCACAAATATGGATACATGCAACATATACTGGCTATATACGCTACAATAATATGTTTGAAAAGGTTGGTTTTCCTTGTTTCGTTCCTTCTTCCAGTCACAAAATAATAAGAGTATTGCATCTCAGAGTACTTATTTAGCTGATTGTAACATAATATTTCATTCCAGTATGATGCTGAAAAACCTGGAGAATTTGGAAATGGAGGAGAATATGTAGTTCAACCTGGGTTTGGATGGACAAATGGAGGTATCCTTGAGCTGTTAAATGAATATGGACAGAATCTCACTATACCTGACCTGCCACAATACCAAAGTAAGCAAAAGTAATGTTAAGTTTTCAATGAAGTCATATAAGGTCATATGTAAAAGATATATCTTTAAGTCTAAGGTGTACATGTGCATCTACAGTTATATCTATAGCACTCAAGTCAGCTCACAGACATGGGTGAGGATGTTCCATGTACCCCTTTTTCCTGTTTGATTCACAAATGATGTGTTAGATGAAAAACGGCTGGTAAGCCTCTGCATGAACATTAATTTCTGTAATTGTGTTCATTTCACAAGGTAACTTTGTTCCTGGGATCCTCTGACAACATGCCATCTGACAGTTTTAGCACTTCTTCTTGTTGCATGATGTCTCCTATATAACATCTGTGAGTAGAGTTAGATGAGCATCTGCACGATGTTCCCGCATGTACTATATAAACCAGCAGTAAAATGTGCTGCTCGTCTTGTGATTTTTTCTAAGTCTTCTAAAAACCTTTCCGAGAGGTAATGCTGACTGGTGAGCAGTACTCAAGAACTGGTTAAAAGAGGTTTTTTTTATTACCTATTAAAGAGGTGAATTAAATTTCTTTGTGGTTCTTCCAAAGAATCTCTCAGGCATCTGCATTTTACAAAGTTTTGTATAGTCATTCCATGTAAGATCACTTTTGACACATACTCAAATATGCCGGTATTTTACCATTGTTACTGGATCCATTGCTTGACAGTCAATCATGTAACCAAACAACAATAGAGCTTTGCCTCTTTTTATGGACAATACATTATATTTATTGATGTTGAGGGTCAAATATCAACTCCTATAATGACTGGTACCAACTTTCTGAGTGTCTTCCTGCATTTCATTACAATTTTCTGGCTATGATACTTCATGGCGGGCACCACTTGCAAAGTGCACCCTGGAGCTTCTATTGTTATCTGCAGGATAGCTTGCACAGGCTGAAGCAGCTAAGGTTGGGAACCCTAGATATGTCCAGAATGTGTAAACATATAGAGCTGCAGTTTCCACTAAGCTAAAGTCGAATTTTCTGGTGTGTACATAATTTGTAACATCTATAGCTGCTGAATTATAGCACCATGTTTTCATATTGTTCTTTGTTTTTGTTTTTAATGGGCCTACACACTCTTCTTCTGTTGCATTAGAAAGAGCCTTCAGTGTGGACTTCAACAACATAATGTGTAGAACTAGGGTACCTTAAACCACCATCCAGCCATTGGAAGAAGAGATCCCAGAATTGTCTATCTGCTGTACCAAATGTAAGCAGATGTGTAAATCAGGTGCAGTCCCTGTGTTTACACATGGACTTTGCTGCAGCTATAGTGCACAGACTGATGTGCTCAATCAGACGACTTGTTCATGAAATTGTTCAGCTGAAAAAGTGGATTGGGTTTTTGTTTACGGTGAACACTGCCAAACTGTTAGAGCAGTGGCACAGTCGTATTCAGAGAGATGATCTGACTGTGTCGAGGCCTCATGGCCTGTCATTGCAAATGTAATAAAATTGAAAGTGTGAAGCTTAAAATACACAAACGAAACATAACATAGCTGAATAGAGAAATGAAACCTACATTTTAGCAGCAATAGTATAGATTCTGTGTGTAATTATGGGGCAACTCGAACATGCTAGTAGGAATATTCTACAAATTTATCCATTCCATATTTTGCTACTCAATCAACAACTGCGTGGCAATGACTTTCAACACTGGGTACAGTTATCTGAATAGTGTCTACAAAAATTACTAAGTGATCCATGTTTCTATGTGTGACTTTGTTTACACACAAATCATCATTTACAAACTGTGCTCAAAGCATAGTTCACTGTATGACTACTTGGGAGTGGACAATCCACAA
Organism: Schistocerca cancellata; assembly: GCF_023864275.1. Lineage (NCBI taxonomy): Eukaryota > Metazoa > Arthropoda > Insecta > Orthoptera > Acrididae > Schistocerca > Schistocerca cancellata. The sequence goes on along the minus strand of NC_064631.1, from coordinate 75,792,645 downwards.
TGGCTGAAAAAAAGTGGGTGTCAAATGACTTGGTAAGTCAATCCATGGTACCAGAATTTCAGGAATAGCAACCATCACTGGTCCCTATTTTACTGATGGGATTCTAAATACTGAAACACATCTACAGCTCCTAAAAGATATGTTGATGCAGTTGTCAGAAAACATCCCATTGAATGTAGGGCAATCCATTTCAAATCAATGTGACAGATATCACACCTATCCCACACAAATAGTTAAACTTTCTTTGCAAACCAGTTTGAGACTGTCAGTTCAGTTGTTTCGAAAACATGATTTTGCTTGCACTCTTGCCAGGTTTAATACGTTTGGGCTTTTATCTGTGAGGGAAAATTAAAACAAAAATTCTACAAGGAAAGGCAGATGACTCTCAGACACATGAAATGACATATACTATGGATGTAAGCTTCAGTAAGTCCAGATGAAATTCAATACACAGTATTGTCTGCCCATAATTTGTCTACAGCCTGCATCAGTGTTAAAGGCCACCATTCACACATAACAGTAAACTTGTAGCTGTACTGCTTACATTTGGTACAGAAAGGCAGAGGTTTGAGGGATCTCTTGTCCAGATGGCGAGACAGTGGTTTGGGGCATTGTTATCTTGGTACTGTTTGAGGGAGATTGATTCATGTTAGTATTCTTCAGGGGCTCTTTTCAGTGTCAGAGCAAAACAGATACGGTTCAATAAAGAAAGGAAAAAGTCACTGTCACAGTTTGAAAGCTATCAATATTAAATACTACTAGCGTAGATCAGAAAATTCACCACATCTCTGCATAATCTCAGCTTGGTATATACAGGGTGTTACAAAAAGGTACAGCCAAACTTTCAGGAAACATTTCTCACACACAAATAAAGAAAAGATGTTATGTGGACATATGTCCGTAAATGCTTAATTTTCATGCTCATTTTAGTTTCATCAGTATGTACTGTACTTCCTCGATTCACCGCCACATGTGTGGGCTGACGAGAATCCGCACGCAATTGTGCAATCATGTCATCAACACAGATTTTCTGTGAACGTTTGGGCAGGAATTGTTTGTGATGTCTTGATTGGGCCCCATGTTCTTCCACCTACTTTCAATGGAGCCCGTTATCATGATTTCATACGGGATACTCTACCTGTGCTGCTAGAACATGTGCCTTTACAAGTACAACACAACATGTGGTTCATGCACGATGGAGCTCCTGCACATTTCAGTAGAAGTGTTCGTACGTTTCTCAACAACAGATTCGGTGACGGATGGATTGGTTGAGGCGGACCAATTCCATGGCCTCCACAGTCTCCTGACACTCTTGAGTTTCATTTATGAGGGCATTTGAAAGCTCTTGTCTATGCAACCCTGGTACCAAATGTAGAGACTCTTCATGCTCATATTGTGGACGGCTGTGATACAATATGCCATTCTCCAGGGCTGCATCAGTGCATCAGGGATTCCATGCGACGGAGGGTAGATGCATGTATCCTCACTGAAGGAGGACACTTTGAACATTTCCTGTAACAAAGTGTTTGAAGTCACACTGGTACGTTCTGTTGCTGTGTGTTTCCATTCCATGATTAATGTGATTTGAAGAGAAGTAATAAAATGAGCTCTAACATGGAAAGTAAGCATTTCCGGACACATGTCCACATAACATTTTCTTTCTTTGTGTGTGAGGAACATTTCTTGAAAGTTTGGCCGTACCTTTTTGTAACACCCTGTATACACTTCTTCATATATCTGAGATAGCCTGCCCCAGCTGCCTCTGTCTGTGTAAACAGTGACATTCTCATAGTATGTCAAAAGTTGCTTTCACATCTGATGGTTTGTCACCATTAAGAACATGTGCCAAGTTTTATGTATGAGGAAGTGCTCAAGCCAGTCACAAAGCTGCTTCAGCACTTTGATGTTGTTCATCAGGCATTCATTTGGAACTGTATGAAACACCAACTGGAAGTCAAGGGACACAGCATCGACATATGAGCAGGGGCTGTTACCCTGCTATATGCAGCCATGTGGATTTCACAGAAAAACAAAGCAAACTGAGTTTCACAAAGTAACTGTTGATTCCTGTGAAAGAGACTTGAGTTTGTAATGTGTGACCATGTAAGATGTGCCATAATTCTAAGACAGACGTATGTAATTGTTAAAGATGTATAATCATCTGCATCTGTCCAAAAATCTTTTCTGAATGATTGATATCAATATCAGTTATTTTGGAAATCACAGAACAATTGACAGGATGAACTAGCATTACCTTTTGCAGTGAAACTATTTTGGAAGACGCAGGTCAGTATTTTGCTCTTCACAGTGTCATCTTGTGTTTCAGTATCACCACTGTGTGATTTACCAGCTTAACTGAAGACCAAGACTTCTTACAATCCTCATCATATCAGCAGGCAAAAAATTACTTTCAAATTTGTTGAACACCTCTTGTGTTGCTCTCCTTATGATCATCTTGTTTTTGTTTGCCAGTAACACACACACACACACACACACATTATATATATATATTTCTAAAAAGAAAGATGATGAGACTTACCAAACAAAAGCGCTGGCAGATCGATAGACACACAAACAAACACAAACATATGTATGTTTGTGTTTGTTCGTGTGTCTATCGACCTGCCAGCGCTTTTGTTTGGTAAGTCTCATCATCTTTCTTTTAAGAAATATTTTTCCCACGTGGAATGTTTCCCTCTATTATATATATATATATATATATATATATATATATATATATATATATATATATATATACAAGACACCTGTATGTGTGGATGGATATGTGTGTGTGTGCGAGTGTATACCTGTCCTTTTTTCCCCCTAAGGTAAGTCTTTCCGCTCCCGGGATTGGAATGACTCCTTACCCTCTCCCTTAAAACCCATATCCTTTTGTCTTTCCTTCTCCTTCCCTCTTTCCTGACGAGGCAACCGTTGGTTGCGAAAGCTAGATTTTGTGTGTATGTTTGTGTTTGTTTGTGTGTCTATCGACCTGCCAGCGCTTTTGTTTGGTAAGTCTCATCATCTTTCTTTTTAAATATATTTTTCCCACGTGGAATGTTTCCCTCTATTATATATATATATATATATATATATATATATATATATATATATATATATATATATATATATATATATATATATATATATATATATATATATATACCTAAAAACAAAGATGATGTGACTTACCAAATGAAAGTGCTGGCAGGTCGACAGACAGACAAACGAACACAAACATACACACAAAATTCAAGCTTTCGCAACAAACTGTTGCCTCATCAGGAAAGAGGGAAGGAGAGGGAAAGACGAAAGGATGTGGGTTTTAAGGAAGAGGGAAAGGAGTCATTCCAGTCCCGGGAGTGGAAAGACTTACCTTAGGGGGAAAAAGGGACGGGTATACACTCGCACACACACACATATCCATCCACACATATACAGACTCAAGCAGACATATTTAAAGACAAAGAGTTTGGGCAGAGATGTCAGTCGAGGCAGAAGTGCAGAGGCAAAGATGTTGTTGAATGACAGGTGAGGTATGAGTGGCGGCAACTTGAAATTAGCGGAGATTGAGGCCTGGTGGATAACGGGAAGAGAGGATATATTGAAGAGCAAGTTCCCATCTCCGGAGTTCGGATAGGTTGGTGTTGGTAGGAAGTATCCAGATAACCCGGACGGTGTAACACTGCGCCAAGATGTGCTGGTCGTGCACCAAGGCATGTTTAGCCACAGGGTGATCCTCATTACCAACAAACACTGTCTGCCTGTGTCCATTCATGCGAATGGACAGTTTGTTGCTGGTCATTCCCACACAGAATGCATCACAGTGTAGGCAGGTCAGTTGGTAGATCACGTGGGTGCTTTCACACGTGGCTCTGCCTTTGATTGTGTACACCTTCCGGGTTACAGGACTGGAGTAGGTGGTGGTGGGAGGGTGCATGGGACAGGTTTTACACCGGGGGCGGTTACAAGGGTAGGAGCCAGAGGGTAGGGAAGGTGGTTTGGGGATTTCATAGGGATGAACTAAGAGGTTACGAAGGTTAGGTGGACGGCGGAAAGACACTCTTGGTGGAGTGGGGAGGATTTCATGAAGGATGGATCTCATTTCAGGGCAGGATTTGAGGAAGTCATATCCCTGCTGGAGAGCCACATTCAGAATCTGATCCAGTCCCGGAAAGTATCCTGTCACAAGTGGGGCACTTTTGTGGTTCTTCTGTGGGAGGTTCTGGGTTTGAGAGGATGAGGAAGTGGCTCTGGTTATTTGCTTCTGTACCAGGTCGGGAGGGTAGTTGCGGGATGCGAAAGCTGTTGTCAGGTTGTTGGTGTAATGCTTCAGGGATTCCGGACTGGAGCAGATTCGTTTGCCACGAAGACCTAGGCTGTAGGGAAGGGACCGTTTGATGTGGAATGGGTGGCAGCTGTCGTAATGGAGGTACTGTTGCTTGTTGGTGGGTTTGATGTGGACGGACGTGTGAAGCTGGCCATTGGACAGGTGAAGGTCAACATCAAGGAAAGTGGCATGGGATTTGGAGTAGGACCAGGTGAATCTGATGGAACCAAAGGAGTTGAGGTTGGAGAGGAAATTCTGGAGTTCTTCTTCACTGTGAGTCCAGATCATGAAGATGTCATCAATAAATCTGTACCAAACTTTGGGTTGGCAGGCCTGGGTAACCAAGAAGGCTTCCTCTAAGCGACCCATGAATAGGTTGGCGTACGAGGGGGCCATCCTGGTACCCATGGCTGTTCCCTTTAATTGTTGGTATGTCTGGTTTTCAAAAGTGAAGAAGTTGTGGGTCAGGATGAAGCTGGCTGAGGTAATGAGGAAAGAGGTTTTAGGTAGGGTGGCAGGTGATCGGCGTGAAAGGAAGTGCTCCATCGCAGCGAGGCCCTGGACGTGCGGGATATTTGTGTATAAGGAAGTGGCATCAATGGTTACTAGGATGGTTTCTGGGGGTAACGGATTGGGTAAAATCCTTGTAACCATTGATGCCACTTCCTTCTACACAAATATCCCACATGTCCAGGGCCTCGCTGCGATGGAGCACTTCCTTTCACGCCGATCACCTGCCACCCTACCTAAAACCTCTTTCCTCATTACCTCAGCCAGCTTCATCCTGACCCACAACTTCTTCACTTTTGAAAACCAGACATACCAACAATTAAAGGGAACAGCCATGGGTACCAGGATGGCCCCCTCGTACACCAACCTATTCATGGGTCGCTTAGAGGAAGCCTTCTTGGTTACCCAGGCCTGTCAACCCAAAGTTTGGTACAGATTTATTGATGACATCTTCATGATCTGGACTCACAGTGAAGAAGAACTCCAGAATTTCCTCTCCAACCTCAACTCCTTTGGTTCCATCAGATTCACCTGGTCCTACTCCAAATCCCATGCCACTTTCCTTGATGTTGACCTTCACCTGTCCAATGGCCAGCTTCACACGTCCGTCCACATCAAACCCACCAACAAGCAACAGTACCTCCATTACGACAGCTGCCACCCATTCCACATCAAACGGTCCCTTCCCTACAGCCTAGGTCTTCGTGGCAAACGAATCTGCTCCAGCCCAGAATCCCTGAAGCATTACACCAACAACCTGACAACAGCTTTCGCATCCCGCAACTACCCTCCCGACCTGGTACAGAAGCAAATAACCAGAGCCACTTCCTCATCCTCTCAAACCCAGAACCTCCCACAGAAGAACCACAAAAGTGCCCCACTTGTGACAGGATACTTTCCAGGACTGGATCAGATTCTGAATGTGGCTCTCCAGCAGGGATACGACTTCCTCAAATCCTGCCCTGAAATGAGATCCATCCTTCATGAAATCCTCCCCACTCCACCAAGAGTGTCTTTCCGCCATCCACCTAACCTTCGTAACCTCTTAGTTCATCCCTATGAAATCCCCAAACCACCTTCCCTACCCTCTGGCTCCTACCCTTGTAACCACCCCCGGTGTAAAACCTGTCCCATGCACCCTCCCACCACCACCTACTCCAGTCCTGTAACCCGGAAGGTGTACACAATCAAAGGCAGAGCCACGTGTGAAAGCACCCACGTGATCTACCAACTGACCTGCCTACACTGTGATGCATTCTATGTGGGAATGACCAGCAACAAACTGTCCATTCGCATGAATGGACACAGGCAGACAGTGTTTGTTGGTAATGAGGATCACCCTGTGGCTAAACATGCCTTGGTGCACGACCAGCACATCTTGGCGCAGTGTTACACCGTCCGGGTTTTCTGGATACTTCCTACCAGCACCAACCTATCCGAACTCCGGGGATGGGAACTTGCTCTTCAATATATCCTCTCTTCCCGTTATCCACCAGGCCTCAATCTCCGCTAATTTCAAGTTGCCGCCACTCATACCTCACCTGTCATTCAACAACATCTTTGCCTCTGCACTTCTGCCTCGACTGACATCTCTGCCCAAACTCTTTGTCTTTAAATATGTCTGCTTGGGTCTGTATATGTGTGGATGTATATGTGTGTGTGTGCGAGTGTATACCCGTCCCTTTTTCCCCCTAAGGTAAGTCTTTCCACTCCCGGGACTGGAATGACTCCTTTCCCTCTCCCTTAAAACCCACATCCTTTCGTCTTTCCCTCTCCTTCCCTCTTTCCTGATGAGGCAACAGTTTGTTGCGAAAGCTTGAATTTTGTGTGTATGTATGTGTTCGTTTGTCTGTCTGTCGACCTGCCAGCACTTTCATTTGGTAAGTCACATCATCTTTGTTTTTAGGTATATTTTTCCTTCGTGGAAAGTTTCCTTCTATTATATATATATATAGACACACACATTTCACATGGCACTAATGTAGCAATAAAAGCCATAATAAAATTAGCACACACTACTTGCTCTTACTCGCTACAAACTAATTCACTATAATAATAGTCATATTCAATCCCACACAGCTTTACTCACAAACTGATAACTCGGTGTACCTGCCATGTGAAGCAATCCTGGAAAAAAAAAAAAGTTATATATGCACTGCATTATATTGTAGGTTTCTTTTTTAAAAATTGGTTGGTTGTTTAAGAACTGAGTATTTCATTACAGCAGTATTGGTTCAGAATATAAGCTGCAATGTTTGCTACCACAAACTACTTGAATTTCACACTTAGCTTATTCAGCTCTTGAATATGCCAGATATAGCCAACCATGTTTGCCAGAGCCCTTCCCGCCTCTCCAACTCAGCCAATCTACAACAGGTGGAAGACTCGTCCTGTGTATCCACACAGCACCCTCTATTGCAGTGCCCAGTGCCATGACAGCCATACCTCACCCCAAGGAGAACCAAGACCACTTGTGAAAATAACAATTCAGCTGTAACATCTACACAGTCTTTTAGGTGAGAATGAGCACCAACCAGTTGTCCATCAGAATGCATTGCTACCACCGAGGAGAGATCGACCATTCGGTGGCAGAGCAGACCACTGAGTACCAACTTGCGTAACTTCAATGCCTGCTTCAAAATTCGTGCCATCTGGACACTCTCTCACCAACACCAGCTGCTCTTAATTGATCCAGTGAATGATTCATAGTGCAATTCATCTGGTTTGTGCAGCTACCCAAGCATGATTCACAACCCATCCTCACAGCTTCCATTCTGCCAGTGCCTCATCTCCTACCTTCCAAGCTTCACATCTCTTCTGCAAACCTTGCAGAACTAGCACTCCTGGAAGAAAGGATATTGCAGAGACATGGCTTAGCCACAGCCTGGGGGATGTTTCCAGAATTTACACAGGAGTTGTCCTTACAACATATCTTTGAACCCACAATCATGGAATCAGTCTTCTGTATCCCCTGTCCCACACCAACCTTTACTTCTTTCCCATTGCTTCTATTAACCTACACTCACATTGTCATCTCTACGGTCATCCCCTTCCTTTCTTGTACTCTTTTATTCCCCCCTCCCCTACCCATTCCACAACTTTGTCATGTGCCACACACTACAGTAGAGTCCTTTTAATCCGAACTAATAGGGACCGGACCTTGTTCGGAGTACTGATTTGTTCGGATTAGCTGGAATTACGGTGATGAGTTTCTAGACTGAAGTATACCAAGCAGATAAGTAGGTACGCCATGATAACAAATGGGAACAAGTTTGGGAACAATAGCTCACTCTCACTCCCTGCCCTTGTTGTTGTACATTGTTGAGACCTTTGTAGTGTGTTAGGTCATTGCACTGCCAGTTGGCTCTCAAAGCACTTGGTTATGTTAGTTATCGATTTCTGGCAATCATAAGAGTTGTATTGTATTTGTTCAGGTGTAGTGGTGTATGTATTTTCGTCATGAGTAAACCGAAACATACAACGTTAACTCTCAATGAAAAACTGAATGCTTTGAAGTGGATAGACAATGGTGAAAATGTATCTAAACTGGCAACGGAACTGGGTGTTGGTAAAGCAACCATTTGTGATTGGAAGAAGAACTGAGTGAAGCTTGAATAGTCCTGTGCAACGTCTTTGGAAAATCATTGTGTCCCAGTGCAATCCTTTTGATTGGTGACACGCCATCTCACCCCAGCACTGAGGAATTATGTGATGGAGAAATTGTGGTGAAGTTTTTGCCGCCGAATGTAACACCACTTCTACAGCCGATGGACCAGGGCATACTGCAAACATTAAAACTGATTTACAGAAAACAATTTTTAACAATGCTGATCCAAGATGTTAGCATTCCTTTAGTGGACAAAATAAAAAAGACCAACATGAAGGATGTTGTTTATTGGGCCGCTGAGGCATGGCAGAATATTTCAGAAAATACTCTGAGAGAATCGTGGAGAAAATTGTGGACATCTCTTGAATTTTAGGACGACCTAGTTGAAAATGAAGGGGAAAATCTACTACAAATGATACAGATTATCCCTGGTTGTGAAGAAGCTAGTGAAGGAGATGTAGATGAGTGGACAGCAGTGGATGGGACATGTGTGGAGAACCTTACTGATGCTGATTTAGTTGCTGCTGTGAGTCAAAACCAGGAAGAAGTGGACTGTTGTGATGGAAGTGACAATGAGCCTGAAAGAGACAAAGGAGAGCTGGTGCTACACAGTGATGCAGCAGAAGCCCTTGACCTCGTGCTACGTTATTTGGAGCAACAGTTCAGTGGAACACATGCTGATTTGATGTTTATGAGACAATGGCGCTACTATGCATCATAAAACAGACTGTCCTCATTAAGCCAAGAAAGAATGACAGTTTTTGTCATCTAAAATGTAGGGATAAAATGTCCGCTGTATTTTAGTAAGTTTGACAGCTTTTCTTTCAATGTTATGCATTGTTAAAACCTAATGTTTTCTTGCCAATTTTTCTAATACATGTTTACTGTACTGTGTAAATTGAAATAGTGTGTATGTACAGCAGTTTAACGCACAATTTTCCATACTTAGACTAACATTTTTCATGGTTGGATTAACCGAACATTCGGATTACCGGGATTTGGATAAGCAGGACTCTGCTGTACTTTTCTAGCATGTACCAGGTTGCACTCATCAGTGCTTCATTCCTATCCTGTTCTCTTGCTGCTTCTTCCTGCTTGGAGCCATTCTCCCTTTTCTCAATCCCTCCCTCCTCCCTCTTCTTAAAGACCACTCCACATAACATAATCTCTCACCCAAGTCTGAATGATTTTTATTTTTTAACTCTAAGAAAGAACATGGACCCAAATCTTAGTAGTTATGTCCATCGCATTTGTGTGCTTGTCAACTGCTAAGTGCCTCAGCTGCGCAGTGACTTCACTATTCCCATTATACATTTCCTAAGATCCTACATAAAATAACAGAACTTGGTAATGGAGATAGTAAAATATTACAACAGGTAGCTGTCTTGTTGATCACCAAGGCAGAATGGATGAAACAGATACTCTAAATCTCAGTAAAATATTCTAAATAACTGTGTAAGGCATTTCACAAAATTTTCAATAGTGTATCACATGTCCACATATCACATTGCCAAATAATATAGAACATGCCCACTTAAAATTTACACACACACACACACACACACACACACACACACACACACGAGAATCGGAGAAAAATGCCCTATTCGAAGACAGGTCATCGCCATTTCATTCTATCTCTACAGCTAGCAGAAATAATGCCATAGTTGAAGAGGTGCTTTCAATGAATATAGTTTCTTGTCCATCGCTGCCAGAAAATCATTCTCCCATTGATTGTTGGTCAGTTGAATAATTGAAGGGACCAAACTACTAGGTCATTAGTCCCTCTTTCCTTGAACACACAGGTCTACATGACTGTAGAAGAGAGATAGCCTACCACACAAAACCCTGGGGAAGAAAACTCCAAGGTCTACAAAAGGTCAACAAAGGTGAGATCAGTGACAAAAAGAAGAAAGGGAGACAGATGATGAAAGGCATGCAAGGTGCCCCATCTAGGGAGTGATTGAAAGCCCATGAAAGCATATTGCAATGAGAGGATATACAACTTCCAGCCCTTACCACTTACCAGAGATACTCCACTCCAAGGACAAGAGAAGCACACAGCGACAAAAGATGAACAAGTGTAACAGACTATCCAAGAGGGAGGAAGAAGAGTAAAATAGGAAGTAGGATGAGGACCAGGCTGGACCACTAAACCCAGACAGCCACAGCCCGGCCTAGGCAGTGGGGGCTACAGAATGTTCTGCCAACCCCTCAATGGGCTGATAAGATTAAGTGGCCCTCCCCTAAAGAGAGTGCTGGAAGTCCCCTTCATGAATAAAACTGAGTCAGCCACTGAGGCATCATCCCCTAACACCAGGGGTTTCAAGTCAGTGAGATGAGTTCACCATCGCGTGGGTAGGTTGGGACAGTCCATCAAAATGTGTACCACCATCAAACAGGAGAAACAGTGACAGTGGGATAAGTCCTTGCTGTAGAGGAGAGACCATGAGTCAACCAAGTACGGCCAATGTGGAGCCATAAAAGGGCAGTAGAGAGGCCTGCATGGAGGGGACCTCCACAGAGTTGTAATCTCCTTTATCAACCATTGTTAGTTTGGCAAAATCAGTTAGCCATGCCATATTCCGGATACCTAAAACTTGACAGCGTAATACCAACCAGAAGTCTGTTTCTGGAATACCAATCTCAAGAGTCCTGAATGGTAATGACCAAGGTATGGCAAGGGTAGCACCGATCGAGAGTTTGCAGATGAGAAAGGACCATTGTTGCAGCAACAGATATGTTCAGCAGCATGAGAGATTGCTACCAACTCTGCAGTGAAAACACTACAGCCATCTAGAAAGGAGTGCAGTTCAGCATGTCCTGTGTGAGTATAAGCAAAGCCTGCATAATCAGCAACCAATGAGCCATCAGTGTAGACTACCTCTGAATCCTGGGAAGCACTGAATGGAGAAAAATTGGCGGCAGAGGGCCTCGGAACGAACCGAGTCTGTTGGACCTTGTGATAGGTCAAGATGAAGCTGTGGTTGAGGGACGCACCACCAAGGTGTACTTGAGTGGGTACAGAGAAAAGATGGAAGAGGAAACAACTGAAGTTCAGAGAGAATAGACCGAATGCAGATTGCAATTATAATCCCTGATCAGGACCGCCGTTGAGGGAGATGCATTACCGTATTTGGAAAGAGGAGATGGTAGTTTGGATGCTTAGAGTAAACTATGAATGTGGGTAGTATATTGACAAGTTGTTGGCATCTGACCTGCAATGGAGAGACCCCAGCCTACATGAGTAAGCAGTTCACACCACTAGTTAGAAAGGCTCCTGTCACAAAACAAACCCAGCAGTGGTGTATCGGATCCAATTATGCAGTGCTAGGGGTGATGATGAAATGCTGAACTGCATGTCAGACTCCCATAATAAAGGAAAGATTGTATCAGACTAGACCTAAATAGTGGTAGTCTCCACCACAATGAGTGGCTGGTTGTCGAGGTAAAGTTCTGGTTGTGAGTGAAAGGTAGGACATAGACAGAAGAGCATGACGTGAGTCTCGGTTTCTGAAAATGAAAAGCCGCAGGTGAGGGACCATGACTGCACCTTTCGTATGGCACCTTGCTTGTCAACATTCAGCAACACCCACACTAGAGTAGCAATAGTAGAGGCAAAAGTCTTCAGCATGCAAGGAGGGTGATACTGAGGACCCCACTGCTGCTGCTAGACCATCGATGGATACTAGAAAGAGGAGGACACTCAGTAGAGAGCCTTGTGGGGGCCATATATGGGGAGGGGGTGGGGGGTACTGTGGGATGCACCAACTCGAACCCGGAATGTACAATGCAACAGGAAGATCTGGACGAAAATCTGGAGCAGACCCAGAGAACCCACTCATGTAAGCTAGCAAGGATGTGATGCCGCCAATATGGTTAAAGATGATAACAGTATGACACCAACGATCCACCAACAGGTGCTTGATCATTGGGTTGTAGATGTGGTACGGCCCTGGGGCAGTTGACAAGGGCACTGACAAATTCCCACTCACTGGATGGAGCATTATATGGCTCCAGATGGCATGTAGTAAGACATAATTGATTTTGCTCCATCCACTGTTTTAGAACACGAAAGACATGTTGTAATTCTCAGACGCTGGGGCTCGAGCATAATACTCAGCAAAATGTTCGGCGATGGCATCCGAGTCAGTGTAGAAAGTGCCATTAGAGGTAATATCAGGTACACCTGCAACCATCTGGTATCTGTAGAGATATCTGATCTTAAACTAAACCATTGAAGGAGTGGTATGTGGTCATACCTTTCCCACAATTCTAGCTTCCATCATTTTTCAGACTAGAGCATGGGTCTGCTTAAAGGCAATGTGGTGCTCCTCTGATGGGTGCTGCATATGGCATTGGAGAGCCCAACTATGATCTCTAATGGCCTCTGCAATTTCTGATGATTACTAGGGTACCACATTCTATCAGGATGGGCCTGAGGGACCCCCAAACCAACAGCCAAAAGAATAGCTGCATATATTCTGGAATGACTCCTCGTTATCTCCATGCAGTGTGGAACCGAGGTCAACCGCAGTGACAAAGCACCCCAGTCAGCACTTCTGAGACCCCACCCGGGCAGGCATCGAGGGGAGTGACACAGATAGAGGGACAGGAAGATCTGGTAGTGGTCACAACCAGACTCTCCAGTGGATGGATGAGAGAACACACGGGCTGCAAATGGAAAGATCAATGGTTGAGAAAATTCTGTGGGCCACACTGAAGTGTAGTGTCTAGAACATACATGAAAATTCCCCTGACCCTGTCATAGGCAGCACTATTCTTATAATGTCCCCAGTATCCCCAAAGGGCCGGGGTCAACATTACAGAAACCAAGTCTCCTGAAGAGCAATGCAGAAGGCAGGGGAAGTGTTTAAAAGATGTAGCTTAGCCAAATGGTTGGGGAAAAAAAGGTTCCATTGTGTGGTGTTAACTGGGGCCTGTCGGGCTGCCAGAATCTGCGCCTCAGCCACATGTGGGATCTGGTGGCACGGGGATCACCGGAATGTCCTTTTTCTTGTCTTTCCTCTCCTTAGAGGATTTCAATGATTGCAAGGGCTTCCCTGACTCAGTTTCAAGTAAAGATGATGATCACAAAGCCCTCCCTTCACAGCACGAGAAGCCAGAGAGAGGTGATTTGTCTCCAGCTGGGAGGTGGGCACCAATGTCCATGGTGGGTGGAAGGCCAACAATCCTAAAGTAGGTGTGGGTGAAGCAGCAAGAAGGGATCCCCCAACCATCAAGGGGGCAGGCACAGCTGAGCGGCACCTCAGGATCTACTCTAGGAGGCATAATGGGCAAGAGTACCATCAACAAAGTGTGCGACATTATCTTAGCTGTAACATATGACATTGTTTTACATGCAGGGTGCTATTCCTTGTACTACTTCTTGGCCTCTTGGCAAGTGAGTTTGCCCAAAGTCTTGTATTCTTGTATTTTCTTCTCTCTCTCTAGAAAACAGTGCAACCCAGTAAGCAGTGAGAATGGTGTGGAGGGGAACAAGAAACATTCACATGTAGTGCTCGTCCACAATCTCTACTGATGGGGCTAGTGTTGCAATGCAAAGACATGTGCCCAAATTTCAGACACTTTAAGCACAGGAGGGGAGTGGGCAGAACATACAGTTTTTGACATTGCACCAGTATACCATCACCTTGACCTTTTCAGGCAATAAATTGCCCTCAAAGGCCAAGGTGAAGGCACTTGTACTGACCCTATTGTCCTTTGACCCCCATGTACATGATGGACAAAGTGTACACCCCAGTTCCCTCATAGTAAAGGTGGCATTGTAGCACTCACTGTTCTCAGAAGAGAAGGGTATTGCCCAAGACTCCTCCACTCGTTTCTGATAGAGGAAGGCAGAGTGATAGTGGGAGGAGCTCAAAATCTCAGCAAAATGGCGCCCCAAGTTGTTGGAGATAGCAATAGGGCCCATGATGATATTGTCTGTTACAGTCAGGCCGAAAATTGGGGAATGGATCTTGGTCCCAGAGAGCCATCAGAGGTTGTCCCACATGGCAAAAGAGGGAGTGGAACTGTTAAAAGAACTAGTGAATGAAATCTACCTAGCTTTTTTCTAACCCAAATAATGCAATGACATTGTACAAACATCTGTTTGCAATTAATGTAGTTTGCCATCATAGGATGATAGTTAAAAACACGGAGAGTACATCTCTGCACACAAATTGTGTCATGACAGGCCTCAGTCAACCAAGGGAGCGGGACATGGAGTGGTAAAGAGGAAATGCAAGGGATGGAACATTCTGCAGAGGTAACGACAACATTTGTAAGATATTCCACCTGGTCATCACAACTGGGAACCTTTTGGTCGTCCAAGGTCACCAGTGAGGAGTAAAGCCTGCAGTGGGCCTTAGTAAGCTGCCACTTGGGTGTGCATATATGTGAAGGAGGAGTCAGCAAACGGATAGCACACAGGAAATGGTTGCTCAAGTATGTCAGAGAAAACATACTACTCGAGATGAGGGCAAGCTGGGCAGTGCAGAAGGATGGGTCCAAATGGGGATAGGTGTGTGTGGAGTCTAAAGGAAACGTGGGTGCTCCTGTGTTAAGGCCCAAGAAGTTAAGCCGATTAGGTTCTGGGAGAACCCCAAAAGGGAGTGGTGCTCACTGAACAGCAGAAAGAGGTGAGGTAGCTGCCCAATAAGCTGGGGGAGTCTGTTCTGGTGACATCGGATGATGGAGGGATGTAAGGGAAAGGTCATGTGAGGAGGAAGAAGAAGACGAACTTCAACAGTGTGAAGATGGGTAGTCAGGGAGATGGGTTGACTATGAACGTATTCCCGGGCAAGCAGCATGACCCCCTCATGAGATGGAATGCCAAGCTCAGGGGGAAGGTAAAAACGGACCGGGAAGAAATGTGAGAGCTCAAAGCAGTCATTAGGATGTAATTTTGTTTCCTGAAGGCAGAGAACAAGTGATATTGCAATGCTAAGAGTAGCCATAAATCATCTTTGTTGCTTCGAAGAACATGAACATTCCATTGGTGGAGAGTCATGAGGAGGAAAAAATGAAGGGCTGTCACCTCAGCAGTTGCCGAGTGCCAGCCTTCAAAGACTCACTGCTCCAGTGCACAGAGGCAGGAGGATTCTGCTCCATGAGGTCTACAGCAGTGTCAGCATTATCCTGCTGTCAGCCTGCAGAGTCCAGTGCAGCAAAGCAGTTGGTGTGCACCAGCGACACGGAGGTCGGCCGGGTAAGGGTATCACGTGGCGACACCATCGAAGAGGATTTTCGAGTCAGCAAAGGAGAAGACTTTCTGTCTGACTTTTTAATCAGCTTAACTTCTTGGACCTTAACACAGGAGCACCCACATTTCTTTTAGACTCCACGCACACCTATCCCCATTTGGACCCATCCTTCTGCACTGCCCAGCTTGCTCATCATCTCGAGTAGTATGTTTTCTCTGACATACTTGAGCAACCATTTTCTGTGTGCTATCCGTTTGCTGACTCCTTTCCACATACATGCACACCCAACTTCTTTGAGCCTTTTTAGGTAGCAGAGGAAGCTGGTGTTGGCTGGCTGGAGGGACACAGGAAGTCCTCACGGGAATATTCCTTGTGTCCTTTCTGGCCTGCCAGTTAGGTAGCTGGTGACTTCGCCCCATGAGGCAAAAGTTTGGTGGCTTGTTGCACAGGTGAAGGAGGGAACATGGACATTACCATGATGCTGGGCAATTTCACATCTGCAGTGCTAAATTTGAGGTCGCTCGGCTACATGGCTGTGTGGAGCAAGAGGTATCAAGAACAGTACTGTAGGTGCCGGATGGTAAAACACAGGGTTACTGATAAGCCAATAAGTTGCGAGCGACTGGGTAAGGCACTTTTTCCTTCACCAAATCTCCTGGACAGCCTGCTCATCAAGATATACAGGACAATCACGGAAGGAGGCAGCATGGGCGATGTAACGATGACACTGTTAGCTGCGCATCAGGTTCAGAGTATACGGTCTGACTGTGATAACATCATAACCTGCCTTGCTGCGACCCTGGGCATGTATGATTGTGTGGTTTGTGTGGCTGGTGGTTGATGGGAGTGAAAGGGACTAAACTGCAATTTCATCAGTCACTTCATCCGTTAAGTGGCAAACCAGAAGTAGTCGTCACGGGAAGGAGACGAAAGGTAAATCCTGTAAAGCCTAAATGTAACTAACACAATAAAAAAAGGAGAGATAAAAGACAAGAAAAAAGACCGCACAGACAAGTTATTACAGGATCAGTCAAGACAAGGTGTTAAAGCCAAGAAACTCTCAGGTAGTCTATGTGGCCAAAAAGACCTACCTTACAGGGATGAATAGAAACCACATTCGCGAACAAAATGTACCACCAGGTTAGCCAAGTTGGCACCATCTACTAGCACCGAGGCAGTGTGTCAGGAAGATTAAGATGGCACCTCACTGTAGCCAAATTAGGGCAGTCTATGATTAAGTGGGCCACCGTCAGGAGGGGTCCGCATCGGCAGTGAGGGAGATCCTCAAGTCTGAAAATGTAGCCATGGGTCAGCCAAATGTGGCCAATGCAGAGTCTACAGAGGACAGTGGATTCTGTGCGAGAAGCATGCAGGGAAGACTGCCATGTGGTCATGGTCTCCTTAATTGTCCTTAGGTTATTGGGGAAGATCAGGGCAGACCAATCTGAATTTCAGACTTCCAGCAATCAATGGCATAATAACAGCCAAAGTCCAGTTCTGGGACCTCCACTTCCAGAATTGGCATCCTGGTGACCAGTATGGCCAATGGATCATCCCGTTCATTTCCCAAAATCTCAACACGGGTAGGGGTTCCAACAAAAATGACTGGCCGCCCAGCTTGATGGACGTCAAAGACACAATCTTCAATATCCATAACCAGTGGGTGAGGAGAGTAGCACTGGTTTATAGCCTGAAGGCTGCTAAGGGAGTCACTACCAATTAGGATACTCTGCCAGTGCAAGAACGAACATAGCTAAGGGCTAATTTAATGGCCGTCAATTCAGCAATGAAGACACTGCAGTCATTTGACAGAGTGTTGTGTTCACTGCACTGTGCATGTGTGTATGTAAAGCCTGTTTGTCCATTGACTGTTGAGCTGCCTCTGAATGCCACTTCCGAGTGTGGATATTTCTCCAGGACAGCCCAGAACAGATGGTGGAAAATCGTGGAGTCAACAGAATCTTTTGGACCAAAGGAGACTTTGAGGCAAATTCAAGTGTGGGATGCAAGCCACGGTTGCCGATGCGATGTCTCCCTGACCAGAGGTGACAGTGAAGGAAGTTGCAGTGCCGAACAGAAACACTGGAGGCATGCAGCAATCGTAAACCCAGCTCTGTGTTGCTGCTGTGGGAAGTGAAGCTCACTTCCAGGGAAAAGGACACAGTAGTCAGGATGTTCAGGGAAGCTATGAACATGTATATCATAATTCAGCAGCTGTTGTTAGGGCCTGATAGGTAATGGACGGACTACTGCCTCAACTAGTGGGCTGTTCACAGGGCTGGACGAGAAGGCTCCTGTTGCATGTCAGACCCCACAATGATGAATGGGGTCCAGTATCCACAATGCTGAAGGCAATGTAGAACCATATGCAAGACTTCCATAATCAAGATGGGACTGAATCAAGGCTTTGTAGAGCTGCAAAAGGATACAGCAATCTGCACCCCAGCTAGTGTTATTGGGGCAGCAACATGCATTGAGGTGTCGCCAGCACTTTTGGCGTAAGTAGGTGAAGGTGAGGAAGCCACTTCAGAAAATCGAAGATTGGTTGCAAAAAGCACTGTGTTTCAGCTACAAGAAGTAACTGATCATCTAGGTAAAGCTCTTGGTGTGGTTGGACAGTAAAATGCTGACAGATGTCCATTACAACAGTCTTGGCAGCCGAAAAATGAAAGCTGTGGGTGAGAGCCCATGACTGTATCTTTCATATGGCACCCTGTAGACGAAGCTCAGTGACAACCATACAAGAGGAGCAATAATAAAAGCAAAAATTTTTGGCATATAAGGAGAGCAATACCAAAGACCCCACAGCTGCCACTAGACCGTTGATGGCCACCAGGAAGAGGAAATGCTCAGTACATAGTAGCCCTGCGGGACCACATTTTCTTGGATATAGGGGTACTGAGTGTAGTGCCCACTTGAAAGCAGAATGTACAGCGCTACAGGAACCTATTGACAAAAATCAGGAGTGGACCCTGTGACATAAGCCTTCTGTAGGATGAAAAAGACAGTGATGAGTGCCGACTACATGCAAAGGCCATCCAGATGGTGGACCTCAGGTGAACCAAATTATCAGCAGTGGAGCGGCCTTTGCCAAAACTGCCCTGAATTGCAGCCAAAAGGCCCCATGGCTCAAGGAGCCAACACAGCCGCTTGTTCACCTTGCATTTGAGCAACTTACAGATAACATCAGCAAGGCTGATAGCGCAATAACTGTCCATCTCAAAGGGGTTCTTACCCTGCTTTCAGTACCAGAACTACCGTGCTTTCTCGCCACTGATGTGGGAACTCTCCCTCACTCAAGAGTCAATTAAAGATGGCAAGGATGTGACACTGAAAAATCACTAAGAGAGGTGTCAGCATTTGGTTGTGGCTGTGGTCTGGCCTTGGGGCCTTATCAGGGAAAAGGGCCAGGGCACTGGAGAGTTTCCATTCACTGAATGGAGCATTATATGGCTCCAGGTGGTGGGCAGTGAAAGATAAGTGCATTCGCAGGCCCTGCTGTTTTATCAGCCGAAAGGAGGAGTGGTAATTCTGAGATGCAGGTGCACAAGTGGAATCCTTATCAAAACATTCGATGACAGTATCTGGATCAATATAAATGCCACCGTTTAAGGAAATACTTGGTACATCTGCAGGGACTGGAAGCTTTGCCCATACCTGTGATGGAGAGGTACATGATCTAATGGTGGATGTGTACCACTCCCAGGATTCTAGCTTTAGTTATTTTATGAGGTAGCAGACATGGGCACAGAGCATTTTAAAGGCAAAGAGGTGCTCCAGTGAAGGGTGCTGCTTCTACCATTGCTGAGCCCACCTATGATCTCCAATGGCTGCAGTGATCCATGGGGTCCATCAGAGTCCGTCTTCTGAAGGGGGGAGCCCAAGGAAGAGATAATGATTTGGCTGGCTGCTAAAAGAATGGCTGCCACTGTACACTGAACAGCTACATTAACACTGTATTGTGATGGGGAGCTAAGGGCGACAGCAGAGGTGAACCAATCACAGTCAGCATTACAGAGAACCCACCTGGGCAAGTGACCAGGGGAGCAATGCTGAGAGAGGGACAGGAAGATTGGGAAGTGGTCAGCACCATACAGGTCGTCACGGACCCTCCAGTAGATACATGGTAGAAGACCAGGACTGCACAAGGAGAGATCAATGGCTGCATAAGTTCTGTGTGCCACACTGAAGTACTTGAGGCACCAGAGTTCAAGATGCAAAGGTCGAGCTTTGACAGTGAAGTATCGATGTCTTTACCATGGCCAGTGACCATTGTTCACGCCACCAAGGGTCATAGGTGTTGAAGTCGCCCACAACTAGGAAAGGTGGAGAGAGCTGAGAGAGTAATGCAGACAGTACATCCTGAGACACAACATCATTGCGAGGGATATAAGCATTACAGATGGTAAAATCCTGATGTGCCCATACCAGAAGAGCCATAACCTTCAATGGTGTCTCAAGAGGCACAAGGTCACTGTACATAGAGTCCAGCACGTATGTACGAAATCCACTCAACATCCTCTCACAGTCAGTACAATTCTTAAAATAACCTAGGTAGCCACGAAGGGTAAGGGTCCGAGTTGCTGGAAACCATGTTTCCTGGATGGCAGTACAAAAGCAAGGTATGTGTTTAAAACCTGCTGTAGCTCAGTTAGGTGGTGGGAAAATCTGTTATATTTCTACTGGAGGATGAGATTATTTGAATACTGTGGATGCATGAAGCAACCAGTGAGGGTAGGTTATGAACATGGGTCACTGTGGTGTCACCACCAGACACCACACTTGCTAAGTGGTAGCTTTTAAATCGGCCGCGGTCCATTAGTATATGTCGGACCTGCGTGTCGCCACTATCAGTGATTGCAGACCAAGTGCCGCCACACGGCAGGTCTAGAGAGACTTCCTAGCACTCGCCCCAGTGGTACAACCGACTTTGCTAGCGATGGTTCACCGACAAATTACACTCTCATTTGCCGAGACAATAGTTAGCATAGCCTTCAGCTACGTCATTTGCTATGACCTAGCAAGGCGCCATTACCAGTTACTATTGATGCTGTAAAACATGTACCGTCACGAGCGATGTTCACCATTTATGGATTAAAGTTAAGTATTCCACAGCTACGTCCTTTTTTGCTAGTCTAATTTCCTTGACCTGTTCCAGACCTCACGCCAGCCTGCATGAGCTAAAACGCGTGCCTTTCAGCTTCCTCTCATACCGGGTTGGCTCTCTTGCCAATCCACAACAGGTCACGGTACTATACTGCCACCAGTAGAGACATCAGGGAATCCACTGACATACGTTCTACAGCACTGCCTGGGGAGATCTGGTGCCTCAGGGGCTACTGGGATCTCCACCTTGGGCACAGAAGGAGTAAATGCAGAGTCTAGTGGCATTGGGGCCACTGGAGTTTCCTCCATCTTAAAGGTCTTCTTTTGGTCCTGCTCCTCTTCCTCGTTAGAAGATGAGGACTGAGAAGGTTTCCCTGAATTTGTTTCAGGGACAGAGGAAGAAAGTGAAGTCTGATGGCCAGCAGCCTGTGGCTCCTTCAGTCACTGGCTGGTTTGGTTTTGTTTCACTTTAGGGCGCAAAAAACAATTGGGGTCATACGTGCCCAAGTCAAAACTATAGAACATGAGGGCAGAGAGGAATTAAAAAATGACTATATGTCAGTCCCAACTGACATAAGAGAAGACAGCTAAAAACAGTCATCTGGAGAAATGGCTAAAAAAGACAACACACAGAAACGGAGGTCCAAAACTTTGCCATATTCCTTTTACAGACACAAAGTAAAATGTGGTCAACAGCCCACACATCATTTGCTAAAACAGCTGACAATTCAGACAGCAAACCGAAGTGGGAACATAAATAGTTAAAAATGGGCATTCTCTCAGGAAGTGGCAGAAAGTTAGAACTAGGGCACAATGTACAAAGTGGTGGGGTAGTGCCAATTAACAAATGCCAATGGCTAAAAAGACAGTGCCCAATACACAGCCTAGTTAAAATTACCTCTTCCCAGCAGAAGGGCTGAGAGGAAGTCGTCCAAGCCACTGGGAGAGGCTTAATAAGGCGGAGATTATTCCCATGAAAGGAGGGCCATTGGCGTTGCCAAAGGGACACCACCTCCTGACAGACGGCAACACAGAGGTCATCGGAGGAAATATAGGAACTAGCGGTCTGCGGTACGAGGACTGCAGCCTTGGCAGCAGCGTCAGCAGCCTTGTTTCCTGGCAGACCAACATGACCAGGAACCCAGAGTAACATCACACTGGCTCCACCAGGAGTGACCAAGTGACAGTTTTCCTGTGCCCTCTGCAGTAAGGGATGGGCAGTGTACAGCACACACAGACTTTGAAGGGCACTGAGTGAGTCTGAGCAGAGGACACAAATGAAAAGTCTGTGTTACCAGATGTACTCCATGGCCTGATACAGGGCAAAGAGCTCAGCTATAAATACTGAGCAGTGTTCCAGAAGCCGATATTGAAAGACACGGGTGCCAATGACGAAGGCACACCCCACCCCATGGTCAGTCCAAGAACTATTAGTGTATACAAAAGGTACCATCATGAAGTTCTAGGTGTAGGTCGTGAAACTGAAGGCAATAGAGCAAGGCTGGAGTAGTGTCCTCAGGAAGCGAATGAAGGCCATGGTGTTGAAGGGCTCACACCCACTGGGAAAATTGCAGGTAGAGTGAAGTTGAGCTGCCATAACAAGTGCCGAAAGTGGACTCCAGCAGGTAAAAGGGAAGAGGAATGCCCCCCATACTGGTGACCAAAAGAATCATCAAAGAAGGAGGCATAGGATGGATGGCCATACATGGCAGACAAATGGCATGCATACCTGCTGAGGAGAAAGTCACTGCGGTAGGACAGTGGTAGTTCAGCAGCTTCAGCATACAGACTCTCAGCCAGGCTAGTGTAAAAGGTGCCAGTGGTCAAACGGATGCCATGATGGTGGATAGTGTTGAGACGGCATAAGAGGGATGAATGTGCAGACACATAAACAAAACACCCATCGTCAAGTTTCCAACGCACTAGTGACCGGTGCAAATGGAGGAGGCTGGGTCGATCGGCACCCCAATTGAAGTACCATTGAGGAAACATAGGACACTGAGGAACTGCGTACAGCGGGCTGCCAGGCAAGACACATGGGAGGACGAAGAGAGTTTCCTATTGATCATGAGCCCCAGAAATTTCATAGTTTCTACAAATGGAAGGGCAACAGGCCCAAGATGTACAGAGGGTGGGAGAAACCAATTGCATTTCCAGAAATTCATACAGATCATTTTATCAGTGGGAAAAGCAAAAGCCATTGTCGATGATCCAGGAGTAAAGGTGAGTAAGACACTGCTGAAGACGCTGCTTAGTGAGGCAGGTCTGTGGAGAACTGCAATAGATGGCAAAATCGTCAACAAAAAGGGAGCCGGAGACGCCCGGCAGGAGACAGGCCATTATAGGATTAATGGTGATAGCAAAGAAGACGATACTCAGGATGGAACACAGAGGCACACCATTTCCCTGAATAAAGGTGTCCAACAAGGCAGAACCCACACGCACCATGAAAACTCGGTCTTTTAAAAATTCCTGAAGGAAACAGGGCAGGCGCCCACGGAAGCCCCATGTGTAAAGACTACAGAGGATACCAGTTTGTAGGCCTCCTCCAAATCAGAAAACACTGCCAGTCTGGGATTACCACAGAGAACCATTCATGACATGGGTGGACAAAGTAAGGAGATGGTCAATTGCAGAACACCGCACTTGAAATCCAGACTGTGAATTCGTCAGTAAATTACGAGACTCGAGTCACCATACCAGCCGGGCATGAATCATGTGTTTCATCACCTTGCAATCACAGCTAGAGCTGGGGAGGTAGCTAGAAGGAAGGTTTTTGTCCTTACCAGTGTTAGGTATGTGTATGAGTGACTTCACGCCAATGTCTGTGAAATGTGCCCTCTGCCCAGATGCAGTTGTACGTGTTAAGCAGGAGGTGCTTGCCCACAAGAGAAAGGTGCTGCAACAACTGAATGTGGATGGCATCTGGCCCTAGAGCAGAATATCAGGATGAATTGAGAGCATGATCTAGCTCCCTCATAGTAAAGGCAGCATTTTAGCACTCACGATTCGGAGCACAGGAGGGTGTCGCCTGAGCCTCCTCAGCTTGTTCCAATGGAGGAAGGCAGGGTGATAGTGGGAAGAGCTCAAAATCTCTGGAAAATGGCGCCCCAAGGAGTTGCAGATAGCAATAGGTCCACAACGATATTGTCTGCTACTGTCAGGCCAGAAATTGGGGAATAGATCTTGGTCCCAGAGAGCCATTGGAGGTTGGCCCACACAACAGAGTAGGGGTGGAGCTGTTAAAAGAACTAATGAATGAAATTCAGTTATAGCTTTTGCTATCCCGAAGAATGCGACAACACTTTGCATGCCTCTGTTTATACTGAATGCAGTTTACCATCATAGGATGATGGTTAAAAATGTGGAAAGCACATCTCCATACGCAAATTGCATCACAGCATGCCTCAATCCACCAAGGGACTGGGAAACAACATGGTAAAGAGGAAGTGCAAGGAATGGAACATTCTGCAACAGTAAGGATAACGTTTGTGAGGTATTCCACCTGGTCATCACAACTGGGGAAATCTTGTTCTTTGAAGGTCGCCAGGGAGGAGAAAAGCTGCCAGTCAGCCTTAGTAAGCTGCCATTTGGGTGTGTACACAGATGGGATAGCACACAGGAAATGGTCGCTCAACTAGGTATCAGATAGAACGGACTACTCACGATGATGGGCAAGCTGGGCAGTGCAGAAGGATAAGTCCAAATGGGAACAGTTGTGCAAGGAGTTGAAAAGTAAAGTGGGTGCCCCAGTGTTACGGCAGAAGAGGGTAAGTTGTTTAAGAAGGTCAGCCAAGAGGGCACCTCTCTGACAGGTCCTGCGAGACGATGATGCGCTTTAAAGCCACCGAGTAGCAAAAATGGGATAGGTAGCTGCCCAATAAGCTGAAGTAAGTCTGCCCTGCTGACATTAAATGGTACAGAGGGAAAAAGTCAGGTGGGGAAGGAAAAGGCGAACTGCAACAGCACGAAGATGGGTAGTCAGGTAGATGGGCTGACTATGAATGTCATCCGGTATGAGCAGCATGTTGCCCCTATGAGATGGAATGCCGACCTCAGGGGGAAAGTCAAAATGAACTGGTAAGAAATGTGAAAGCTCAAAGTAGTGGTGGGGGTGCAATTTTGTTTCCTGAAGGCAGAATACAAGGGGACACTGTGATGCGAAAAACAGTCGTAAATCCTTTTTGTGGTACCAAAGGCCGTAAACAGAGAGTCATGATGAGGAAGAGATGTCACCTCGGCGGCTGCCGAGTGACAGCCTGTGAAGAGTGAAGAGAAGCAAGAGGATTCTGCTCCATGGGGTCCACAGATGCATCGTACTGCTTGTGCAGTCAGTTTGCAGAGTCCAATCCTGAAAAACAGTTGGTGGTGCATGCTGGCAACACAGAGGCCAGCCGGTCTAAGGTATCATGTGGCAACACCGTCAAAGAGGATCTTCGAGTTGACAAAGGAGATGACTGTTTGCCTTTGATGGACTTCTTCAAACATTTCCAGTTAGAGGAAGACTCAGGTATTGGTTGGCTGGAGGGACGTAGGAAGTCTTCAAGAGAATACAATACTCCTTCTGTCCTTTCTGGCCTACCTATTGTGTAACTGGTGGGTTCACCTCTTGAGGCGGGAGTTTGATGGCTTGCTGCACAGCTGGAAGGGGGGGGGGGGGGGGGGGATACTACCTTGACAATGGGTAATGTCACGACATCAGAGCTGAACTGGAAGTCACATGACTGCGTGGCCATGTCCTTCATGCAAGGGGTAACAAGAACAGAACTATTGGTGCCAGATGGGAGAACACAGGGTTTGTGACTAGCCAATAACTTGCGAGTGATTGGGTTCGGCACTTCTTTCTTTACCCGGATCTCTTGAACAGCCTGTTCATCAAGATACATGTGACACTACCGAGAGGAGGCGGCATGGCCAGCATTGCAGTTGATAAAGCAGGGAGAAGGAGGCAGACAATCGCCCTCATGCGCACCCCTACTACAGGTTACATATTCGGGTGGGTGTCGACAAGATATTCTAGTGTGGTTTAAACAATGACACTGGTAGCAGTGCATTGGGTTGGGAATGTACAGCCAGACTTTAATAATTTCATAACCTGCTTTGATCTTGGACAGAAGCACCACTCCATCAAAGGCGAGAGAAAGAGAGTGGTTGAGCACTAAGGAGGCATCTACCTTTTTCATTACATAATGGATGGCAGTGACACCCTGATCAGAGAGGTAAGACTGGATTTCAGTCTCAGTTGGACTGTTGAGCAGCCTAGTGTAAATAACACCACAGGAAAAATTCAAATTTCTATGGGCCTCAACACCAACGAGTAGTCATCAAGAAGCAAGGCGGCAAGCAGTAGTTGTGTTTGAGAATCTGAAGTAGTCTCCAAAAGCAAAGTGCCATTCCGTAAACAGGAGCAAGATTTCACAGGGCCAGCAATTGCGTTAACACCTTTCTGAATAATAAACAGACTTACCATGGCGAAGGACTGACTGTCTTCAGTATGTTACACAATGAGGAACTGTGGTGCAGCTGGAAGGCTCTTTGAATCATTGGCCTCATTATGTTTACATTTCATAGATGCTGATTGTGAATACGAACTGACTCATTGCGAGAAAATACGCCATGACTGCCAGCACCTCAGATGGCATGGTCCTTTCAACTGGGGGCCACCTTCACAAGGGGGTGCACCCACCTAAGGTGACTGTTTATACCTCAGGTCACACCTCCCGAACACCTGACAGAGAGACCAATCGGCAATTTGCGAAGGTTGCAGCTCAGGAAATCACCCCTCTTGGGGCCTCGCCTGTACCAGAGGATACGTGCGAACCCCAGCTGTTGACCTGGGGCTGGGAATTATGCCTTACCCAGTCACCTGTTACGTGTCAAATGCATGGGCCGGCCTTCAAGAGCACACAGGAAGGAAGAAGAAAAAGAGATTCCTCAAACATCGAAGTGGAGGAATGGGAGAATAAAGAAAACAAATAAAGGACAATGGAGCGAAGAAACAATGGTGAGACTGTTCTTACGTCAGCAACAGATAATGCAGAACATTCCCAATAACATCCCAGACATGTTCCCCAAGGGAGGGGAAAAAGAATAGCAAGAGGATAGACATGCAGCACGGACGGGAAAAAATGCTGCAAAGGCTTGGGCCCCGTGGTAGCCAAAGAGTGGCGAGCCCCCTGGGGGTCACTGGCTGGTGTCTGGCTATGAACCAGCAAGAGCCGCAGAAGAAAAACAGTGGAAAGAAGAGTCCTGAGGGACCTCTTCCTAGCTGAAGAAGCCGGAGGAGGATGAGGTGCCTCTGGCCGAGGGATGGGGACCAGTGTCATATGTCCGAACTCCATACACCTGAAGCCTCTCAAAGGAGGAGGAACATAGTATTTCATATCTCCTTGATCTTCTCGGGCAATGTATCACTCTTGAAAGATGAGATAAAAGCCCCGGTAGCAACTCTTTTCTGTTGGTCTCCTATGGACATAATGGACATCGCTCTAAACTGGCCCACAGCTCATCATCAGATTGCAGATGAAGATCACAGTGAAAGAGATGCCTTGGACTATATTGAGACTCCTGTGGGGAGTGAAAATCATAGGGATGTCACAAGAGCATGTGGCTGGACAGGAGATGACATTATAATGAGGAGGTTCAAATGGCTCTGAGCACTATGGGACTTAACATCTGAGGTCATCAGTCTATAATGAGGAAGGAACCGCTCTCCATCTTAGAGATGGCTGCAACTTCCCTGTATTTGTTTTCAATGTTTTCCACAAAAAATAAAGGCATCATGGCCAAAAAGGTGTCCCCATTGGTCCTCGAACAGACCATGTATTGGGATGAGGATTTCGCTCCTTGACGTCTAGTCCTGTGTTCCTCCTACAGCATTGCAAGGGAAGGGAACACATGGGATCATACTTTGTTACATTGCACAAGGCCTTCCCATTTGAAGAGACTCCTGGGACTGGTGTGACACCAGTCAGAGAAAGTTTAAGTTGTGTTATGTGTGAACTATCTGTCATGGTGCCACCTACTTCAACTGGGTGCTACCCAGCTACAGCAGCGGCTACCTGGCCAGTGATCTGTTGCTGGGAGCCCCCGTGCTCCAGTCATGATGGGCACACACTCTATGGCATACATGAGGAGTGGGTAGCACAAGCACCAACAATGCAATCGTTGCATTGTCAGTGGGCTAGAGGGCTAGCACTGTGCAGATACTCAATGTCCATCCCCTCTCCCCTCCACACACAATGGGATGGCTACCACGAGTAGATGACCTTCCCTGCATGACATTGCACTTCTGCAAAATTTGGAAAAGATGGCAGGTCAAACCCTATAATGGGGACCATCTCATTGTTAATGGAATGTGAGGACAGGGCTGGGAGTGAAACTAGAAATGAAGACCAAAATCGTGAACCAAGTTCAAGCAGGGTCTGTACCAAAAGGACCACCTGACAAAGTCAGATGAGGTAAGAGATAGTCGAATTGTAGGAGGAAGCAATGCTACAAAGGCTGGGGTCGCATGGTAGCCAAGAATGTACTCACCACAGAGTGGTCAGCCTTCCCCCCCAGGGTGGGGGGCTGGAGGGGGGTATAGGGTGTTTGTGTGGTTGTGTGCACGAATCTGTGTACTTCTACTACAGAAGGACCAAGAGCTCAAAATCTAGTGTAAATACTGTTTTCTATTGGGAGTTTCTTCGCACCATACATTAGCTGGCTATATTTTACTTTACATATTGTAACATTCTATAGTAATCTAAGCAAACTATTTGCCTTTAGTAATGATTTTCACACTCATATTCATATAGATATATTTTATGAAGAAAAAATAAACCATGAGAATTACACATTGTTATTCTAAATGTATTCTTCTATTCCAGGATTAATTATACAACTTTTGTAACATTTTTGCCTAATAAATTTTCCACTTGTTGATAACTTCTGAAAACTGTTTAATGGCATGGCTGCTCCCTCCAGGCAACGGAACTACAAGTAATGGAGCCAGCACTTCCACTGTTCATACTGCAGCTGCCGCCTCCACGGCTGCTGCTGGTGCCGCTGCCGCCACATCGTCTGGCTCCCGTTCTCTGACCATGTATGGTATTCAACTCTGATTCGATCATTTATGTAATTTCAATTGCTAAATTCAGTGGCTCAAAATGTGTTCACAAAATAATAACCAACTTGACTTTCCCAGACGACAGAGATATATCTCCAAGTTCTCCCAATATCCTTCTTTCCTATACAGTTTGCAGCACAAAAACTGCTGTTTGGTTAAGCTGAAGAGCAAACATATGACAGTCAAGTTGGCATAAGAAGATCTCTGATGGCTTTCAGCACTGTTGCTAGCTTTCAACTGCAAAGCGCTAATGGCTGCAGACGAAAATGACAGCCATCTATAGAGGTGTGACAACAATGAGCCATTGCCATAAAGACATTTACAAAAGTGTGTTATGTGATTGACGGAGGTAGGCACACAAAGCTGCCATGCCCAGCCCACCGCAACTGTCAGGGATCAACTTATGCCAACTCAACTAAAGTATCAGTTAAGAGTGGAATGATGACTGGTACATGGGAATCCCTGTTTAACTACTTTTTGAAAATACCACTGAAAATGAAATTTGCTAACAACTGAATCCAAGACAAGCACATAACATCTAACTCACTCATACCAATAATATGTGATAAGCTAAATAACTTTTCATCTTCTTCGTGTTTGCATGTTATTTCAGTAAGTACACTAATCTTATTTTGCATTTAGCACTGTCTTTACATTTACTTCAACAATAATTTTCTGATTGTTTGTAACAATATACTGTTGAAAAGTTCAAAATCAATAAGAGGTAATAGGAAAATAACACAATGACAGGCTTAAGGATAACAAAAACGCCAGCGGCATTAAATTGACCTTTTCATTACTTTAATCCAATTTCAGTTCTCAATATAAGTTCTTTTTACCTCAATATGTAGCCTACACTTTATGCAGTGTTTTAAAATAATTGAAGCCATAATCTTTTTTTAAAAAAAATCTTTAGACTCTTCCTCAGTTTCCTTCAGCCACTCTTCCTTAATTTGAAATGAATTTCTCCCTCCAAGCCTTTTCTTTAAGTTTTTGAAGAGAAATTGTGTTCATGGATATACATTTTTCTTACCAACTTTTCTATCAAATCTATATCAAATATAATCAATAAAGAAACTTAAAAGTGTTCAAAGAGAACTTTTCCCCTACACACATTCCGTATTTACCCGAATCTAACCCCACTCGAATCTAAGCCGCACCTGAAAAATGAGACTCGAAACAAAGGAAAAAAAAGATTTCCCAAATCTAAGCCGCACCTGAAATTTGAGACTCGAAATTCAAGGGGAGAGAAAAGTTTTAGGCCGCACCTCCAAATCGAAACAAAGTTGGTCCATTGTAATATGAGACACAATTTAGGTCGAACGAATGACGATACAGCTACAGTAGTTTGGTTCGAGTCGTAAGCTTTACCAGGTAGCCATTGCTATGCGTCAGGCGCTCCGTCCGTATTTATACGGGTACCCTTCCTTTTTCACGTGCTTCGTCTGGTTTGAATCGATTGCTTATTTTGTTTGATCTGATAAGTGCCGTCTTCTCTGTTATAGGTGTTTACGTCACTCTAACCTGAAAATGCATCACTGTACTGTGTCATGCATTGTTTGTCGCATTCTGATAGTGCGTGTTTACGGCCTGTCGCCGTTCACGGCATGGCTTGCTTTTGTGCACACTACCGCCGCTTACAACTAAAAAGAGGCGAATCGTCTCATTAGTGAAGCAATGTCAAGAGACTGCTATTTGTTGTTACTTACACTGCTGCTTTCTTTGAGAATGATCAACAAGAACCAAATAATAGGCTGTGTATGATAGAACATGTTCTGAACGAGAGTTAGGCGAAAATTTTTCTCCGTTTGAAAATCTTTGCGGCCGCTTCTTTAGTACATCAAATTCTGCACAGAAATTAGAGTCATCTTAGATTTAAAAATCTAGTCAGTTGCCGTGGTTCATTTCTGACTGTATCACTATTAGGCTAAGAATAATACGAATATAAACATGACACGATAAGTGTGTTCTTCCGCGTTTGCTGTTGTCTCACTCTAGTTTCGTAGTTTATTAGGCAGACAGGATTTAAATGAGATAGCAACAAACACGGAAGAACACATGGCAAAATGTTTATATTCGTATTATTCTTATTGTGAATGGTGAAGAGAATACTGCTTGTGATTCACATTTCATCAGGTTACTATTAGCAACCATCTCTTCTCACAGGTAGGAAAAAATTCAGAACGTAGAGTTGGCCATAATGAAAAACATCCCAAACAGTCTTGCCAGTCGGATTTTCGTAGTACATTGAAATTCTAATACATGCGAAGATGAACAATACGGAATTTGTATTTACTTCGTTGGATAATGTATGAAAATGCAGTGGTCGAAACTCGGGGCGGAGAAAAAAAAGCTCGTCTTCCACCTTTTTTTAAATTTATTTACTGGCGCAGAGGTTTTAGCGCCAGTATTTATCTTTGTGCCTACAAAGCATGTCTGTGTAGCGCTACATATATTAGACGGCAGAAGTTAGTTGTGGCGGCACCTACCAACATTTTTCAGAACTTCCGCTTGCTTTGCACTCGATTCTAAGCCGCAGGCGGTTTTTTGGATTACAAAACCCGGAAAAAAAGTGCGGCTTAGATTCGAGTAAATACGGTAGTCAGTGTGTACACTACAAACAACTACCATGATTTTCCAGTTCATGGAACAGTTTCTGATTACACCAGATAGCATATTCTTGAGAGCAAATGCAGAACAGTGCTTGATGCTTTCTCTTTGATTGGCAGTAATGCAGCAACTTCACATTTCATTCAGTTAGCTGGATTTTACACGAAAATAACAAAATATGGAAAATAATGAAGAAACAGACTGTTGCACACTGGGTTGAACAAAAAAGCAGAAATGTCAACAGGCAAATGTAAATAAAAATTTGTGCAAAGCATACAACAATTGCAATTAGCAAAGGGCCTTGCCAAGTACCAAAGAAAATTCTGGTCCTTTGTAAAATCATTACGTGGGTTGCATGCTTCTATTTGGTCACATGTTGACCAGTCTGCTGCACCAATAGAAGCAGCACAAAAGATAAGCTGAAGTTTTAAATCTTCTAGTTTTAAAAAATCATTCATCCATGAGAATTGTACAGACATACCATTGTTTGACCACTGCACAGATGCCGATATGGAGGACATAGAAACTGGCATCCTGATGCTGTGATGCAATTCAGAGTTGAAAACAAATAATTTACCAGGTCGAGATGGAATATAAATATGGTTTTACAAAGAGTACTTTTCAGCACTGGCCTCTTACTTAGCCTGTCACGAGACTAGTATCACTAGCTCAATTAGCACGGGTGCACAGGGCAGTTTTAAAATTACTATGAAAACTTATGGCATACTGTACATACTACGTATATATGCACACCTGTACGGCTGCACTGTTCTGGCCGTGTGCACAATCTCGGGATTGTTTGACAGGTAGGCTGGGTCGAGGTGCTGTGGGAGAGGGAGAAAAGAGGCAAGGAGAGGGAGGAAAGGGAGGAGAAAGGTCGGCAGTGGCTCAGAGGGAGACAGTAGGTGTACAAAATTGGAATGTGGGAAGAAGATGCAGCATGTGCACATGATAGGAATGAGACACAAGCACCCAAACTGCCAAGTTCTTGCACTATACTTTATTGTCACCAGCCTACATAGGGAGAAATGATCATCATAATAAAATAAGAGAAATTAGAGTTCACATGGAGACAGTTAAGAGTGGAATACTAGAGAAATAGACTGAAAGGTGCTCGACGAACCCTCGCCGGGCACACAAGTGAGTATTATGGTCACATAGATGACGCCAGGAGGATGTGCTACAGTGACAACTTCCATGTACTTCCTTCAGAAAAACTTGTGCTGGGAGGCTGGCTCCAGATGTCACAGGTTGTGAAGCAGTCACTGAAATTGAACATGTTATGCTCATGAGCGTGTCTCACTACTGGATACTCAACTTCACTCCTGGCCACAGTTTGACAATGGCCTTTCATTTGGGTGAACAGCCGGTTGGTGGTCATGCCCATGTTAAATGCTGAGCAGAAATTTCAAGTCATCTGCCTGCTTTCCCAGGTGGCCCTGCCCCTTATGAAGAAGGATAAAAAATGGTTCAAATGGCTCTCAGCACTATGGGACTTAACATCTGAGGTCATCAGTCCCCTAGAACTTAGAACTACGTAAACCTAACTAACTTAAGGACATCACACACATCCATGCCCAAGGCAGGACTTGAACCTTCGACCGTAGCAGCAGCGTGGTTCCGGGCTGAAACGCCTAGAACCGCTCGGCCGCGAGACAGGACAAGCCCAAGATTAGACTAGAGTAGTACTTGCTGGGAGGGTGAATCGGGCAGTTTTTGTGTCTGTATCTTCCACAGTGATATCACCCACGAGGCAAGCGGTTTGGTCATAAGCATGGACCAGGATATTGTGTTGGTTGGGTGCACAGCAGAATACCACTTTAGGAGGGTTTTAGAATTGTGGGTAGGATGTCCCTCTTTGCCAAGTTCTACGAAAGATAGCTGAAGTTCTGGCAAAGAACAATTATTCCATACCTCCAGCCTGGGATGATAATGGGTAATGAGGGAGATGCTCCTTTGCAGTTGGCTCTTTACCATGGTGTGAGGATTATCAACGTATGAGGATACTACATGGGAAATCTGTTTGTGGACTGCATTTCAGAGGTAGTGCCCTTCACCCATTCCACCCAACACCCTGTCTACTGGTGATGTGCAGCACTTTTAGTCCAGTAGGCACAGTACAGCTGTAATGGTGTGTGTGTGTGTGTGTGTGTGTGTGTGCGTGCACGCACATGCGCATGCGGGGATGCATGCCCATGTGCGTGCATCCATGCAATCTAGCAAAAAAAAAAAAAAAAAAAAAAAAAAAAGGATTCATCCAAAACCTTGGAAATTTTTCATTGTTGTTTGTGCATTTGTTGATGACTCAGTGTCTCTACTACCTGGTGAGTTATCTCTGATACTAAATTATTTAGTTTTAAAAATACATGTACTTTCATGTATCATCACACTACACTTATGTTATGACCACACAATGGTTAACGTGAGCACAGGACTATGGAAATGTTACAAAGATCTTATGATAAAATATACAACAGACTTACAGAGAAGGTGCATAAACTGTCCACTGTGGTGCAGAAGTAGTGTCTTTGCCTACTAATCAAAACATCCTTGATCTAAGATTCAAACCTATCCATTGCTTAAATTCTGACCAAAAATTATCAACAAATATGACAGAAAATATCTGTTATAAGGAGTCATCCTCATTCTACTGACAACCTTATCAAAGATGGTGGATGAGCAGACAGAGATTCAGGGCACTCTCTTGCACTCAGTGTGGGAAAATGCCCCAAATGCTGGAACACTCAGCAATGACGATTGGCATGAGGGTGCAAAAGACAATGAAAACCTCTGCATTGAAGACAAACAATATAGATCCACAGGATATGTGGCCTGTGAGTGCAAAGATGTCATGATCTGTTGATTGGGAAAAGGTTCTGGATTAGTTCCCCGTTTTGATATCTGAGAGGGGACTCCTGCGAAGGAGATGACCACAAGAAAAAAAACTAAAAAGTAACATTCTAAAAGTCAGACATGGGATGTCAGAAGTCTGAATGTCACACACAAGTTCAAAAATCTGAAAAGGGAAATGCAATTGCTCAGTCTAGATATAGTGGTGGTCAATAAAGTGAAATAGAAAGAAGATAAGGATATATATTCAGATGATTTATGTTAATATCAACAGCAGCATAAAGTGCTGTAATGGCTGTAGGGTTCATCATGAGTAGGAATATAGGGTAGTATATTTGTTTTGATTGTTTATGTGGCAAGTACCATCCACCTGGTTTTTCAAAGAGAAGTGAGGACACATAACAGTGACTGGAAGAGCCGTTGTAAAGTGACCAGGAGTAACATTTTAGTTGTTTACTATCCCAAAAGTTTTGATAAATTTATTTGCCTGCCTCTTTATCATTCCTTATTGATTTAATTACCTTATTAACCTTCCTATCCATATCAATTGAGTTATGAGAAAATGCAAATGAGAAGAATTACATCCAGTAGATTTCCTCGAGATTCGAATCTGGGTTCTCTGCGTCCCAGCCAGCTACCTTGGTCATTGCACGATATTTTTTTTAATCTCATTTTGTTCGTAATTTCGTTGTATTTGCTCAGGGTGGACGTCCAATTATGCTTGTTAAAGTTCATCGTTCATCCATTAACACAGTTTTTTGTTACAGAGGGCAGCTAACCCTCTGACCAAACATGCTGAGCTGCCATGCCGGGACCACTATCGGCGCTCTCGGTGAAAAGCGTTTACCATGTGGGTACATAAGGGGCAGTTGTAAAAGTTTCTTTCCTCGATTTCTGGAAAAGTATGCATTTTTGGACCCTATACCTCATCATGAAAAATGCTCTATTTACTATCATCTATCGATCCCGCCAATTTTGAATCGATTGCTTGTCATGACCTTTAGGGGTGATTTTCTCAAAAACAGGAGGGTGTTGACCTAAAAATCTCAGAGTTCTTCGTTTTAGGTTGTACACAAGTGACCTGCTAAATTTGAGCTGAATCGGTTGGCTGTGTCGGAGGCCTTCCCCTTGTGAGTAGGTATCTTATTTTAAGAGATGAGTGTTATTGTTTTACATGGGCGATCAATGACTCTACACTTATGCTTCTTGGTCACTAGTCTTCTTTAATCCAAAAGTATTTACATTCTACAACAAGTTTCCTACAATGTTTATGCATGACTCAATATATTTCATATAAATGAAGAAAAGGATTTTAGTAAGCATCTCAGGGTTGAAGCTCTTCTATTTGTGTTTTCTACGAAATAGATTTCTTTTTGGAGGGAGTCCACCTTGAGCGACACAATTTTATCTTTTCTTCTATTTCCCAGACAAATTTCACTGAAGTTTCAGCATCATTGATCAGCCTTTGCATCTTCAGTGGGCTTTTCTTTCTTGTTACCACATGCTGTGGTTTTCCTAGTTTTTTTATTGCACTTATTTTCTTTGGCAGTTTGTTGTTTTATCTGGTTCCTGGTTGTAAACAGACACAGCAAAAGTCACACAGTGCAGGTTTTCACAGTGAAGATAATGGGGACATCAGAAAAAAATGACAAACTGTGAAAGAAAACAGGTTCAATTAAAAAAAAAAAAAAAAAAAAAAAAAAAAAAAAAAAAAAAAAAAAACACAGGAAAAGCACGGCACTTGGTAACAAGAAAGAAACGAAAAGCCTGCTGATAATACTGAAACTTTAGTGATAGATGTGGGAAATAGAAGGAAATATAAAATTGTGTTTTGCTCAAGGCGGATACCCTCCAAAAACAAACTAGGACTTTCGTACTTTACCTGAGATAGTGTCAACTATATGAGAGGTTTTGTTTTTGAGGGAGTTAATTATATTTTTAATTTCTTTGACAGAGCTTGGAATAATTGTAATTTGCCTGGGTCTATGAGACATTGCTTCTTGCATATATCTACTGTCACCTCCGTATTTGTTAGTTACTAATTGAGGACTTCACGGGATGTGGGGCCGTGATGTTATCCTTGCACCTGGGTATGATTACCCACTAACCCAGTCACATTGAGGAGGTAGATAATGGATGAAATGTGAATGAAGGGTAGCAGTTTCAAGGGCAGAGGAAAAAAGTGCAATGGCAAGTGCCAAGAGAAAAAAATCTCTGTGATAGTCTGGTTAGGTAGTAAGAGCAGTAGCAGTTTCTTGCTATCTGCAACAGATCATGCAAGGGTAGGTTGGTTGTTAAGTTTTGGGTATCGCACAAAGCTCAGTACTGTTGTCACAGCTTAGGTCATCATAAAGAGTGTCACTCCTTTTGAGGAGAGGTACTGCTGGGCCAAGTCTCCTTGGCCAGCTGCAGCATCTGCATCTGTAACATACCAAGATAATTGTATAACTGGTCGATTGGTCATAAACTAATCACTATGTAATGGTTTTGAATGGGTTTGTTTGTGTTTAGTGTGCAATATGGCTTCCCTGGATTGCCAGCTGGTCGACTAGTTTACACCTGGTCATGCCAGTTAATTTTACAGTGCTGGAGGCGTTCACCAGTATTTGTCATTTTTGTGTGTTGGTGTTACCCATAGGAGGTTAATTGTCCCTAAGTAGTGGTGTTTTTGGGTAGTTGTGTTTCCACCTATGGTTGTGATAGTAATAACCCATGTTAAGG
Organism: Schistocerca cancellata; assembly: GCF_023864275.1. NCBI lineage: Eukaryota > Metazoa > Arthropoda > Insecta > Orthoptera > Acrididae > Schistocerca > Schistocerca cancellata. The sequence continues at coordinate 75,755,593 of NC_064631.1, read as the reverse complement.
ATGAAAGGATTGTTAGAGTGGCTTGTTTTCTTGTACAGTCATGTGGCAAGTTTTCTGAATACCTCTGTGCGAGACTCAAGGCAGTATTCTCTCTGAGGTACTTCAAGAAAGTGGTTATTAAATAACTTGACTACTTGATTGTTATTATTTATTGGTTTGCCATTTCCTTTAACAACAAATTCCTCACATTCCTTAACTGATTTTCCAGTTTCCCTTTGAACTACTGCCAAAATGGATTTAATTTTCTTATATACATTGCTGATTTCAGACATTATATAGAGATTTTTTAAGTTTCCTTAAGAGCGCACAGCATTTCTTGTTTCTTAGTTCTCTGTCTGTCCTAACCATTTCAAAGATTTTTGTTTTCTCTGCATATTGCATTTAGATTCCTTTTGTAATCCAGAGCATGTTTGATGTTTCCCTTTGTACTGTACTTCATTGATTTATGGGAAACAAGCTTTTAAAAATCATTAATTACTCAACCTGTTTGCCATAGCACCACTTCACTGTAACCAAATAATTTTAATACAGCTAGTTGTGCACTAGTATATCGTGAACAGAAAATAAGTTATAAGGTGGAAGAACTACAGTGATAGTACAGACTAGGCTTACTACCTTAGAGTAGTAGCCTTAAAATGGTATTATAACCAACTTCAACTTATTGTAATCATCTGATGATGAGCTATTAAGATGTTACATAGTAACTTATCAAAAGGCCTGGAGAAACACTTATCAGAACCAAAATACATTAACCATCCATCAGTGGACAAATACAAAATCATGGAGCATTTGATAATTAGAATAACTGTACAAATAGAATTTCAGAAATATAACCAGAAAACCAAAAACTTACTTTAGACTGATTCTTAATTGACACTTAATATAAATAATGTGTGAAATGTGAAAATTCTGCTCAACATTATAACAGCAGAATAAACTTACTGATAAATTTTTTGATTTTTGTATATCTAAAAGCTCAGTAATGGGGATACAAATTAGCTGCCATGAGAAGGTGTATGTGTAAGCATGTGAATGTTTCAGATCAGAAAATAGTGACCTCTGATGGTCCATGGTAACATAAAGAGATCTGATGAGAAAAGAGCAGCCAACGATGTTCTAGATCAACAGAAGAGTAGCTGCAGGAAAATTGTGACTTCCAACATGTAAACAGAGCAGAAATTTTGACTCCCCACAAAAGAACTGAATGCTCACGGCTGCATCACCTGCAGGTGGAGGGTTAATGAAGGACTTCCTCAGGGTAGAATATTACAACCCATACTGTTCCTTATATACACCAATAGCTTTTCAAACCGTGTAAACAATGGGTAGAAATTTGTCTTTCCTAATGATGGCACTATGTAGTCATTGAGAAAACAAGATAATTCTGTGCAGGAAAGAAAATGAACTCCTTGAGGAAGTTTACAATTGGTCAATATGTAATAAAGTTACACAGACATCCAAATGCACACCCCCATGGCCACAGGAAGACAGCGTGGCATATCCCGTAATATGTAATCAGCCTTACTTCTCCATCTGTCCTCACTATTTAAAACAATTTTGTTTTCCTTGCATATCACATTTGATTCCTTTTGTGATCTATTTATTTATTTATTTATTTATATAATAGAGGGAAACATTCCACGTGGGAAAAATATATTTAATATATTTAATAATTTTTAAATATATTTATTTATTTATTTATTTATTTAGTCCTTCAAATCCTATATGTATAGAATATATACAAGGATATTGGACATGGTTAGGTATTTACAAGATAAAATACAGTTTGTATTGCAATCCTAAGGACTAGAAGTAATTTAGCACAGATTCATAAATACAACAAACATTACAGGCAACATACAAAGTAGAATATTAATAATGCATCTTTATTTTTGTTGTTTGGCTTTTATATATTCTGTCAGACTGTAAAAGCAATGATCAATTAAATATGCCTTTACTTCAGCCTTAAAACTACAGAGTTTACCTATTGATTTAATATATTTAGGTAGATTATTGAAAATCTTTATCCCAGTATGCAGTGTGCCTTTTTGCCATAATGATGTTCTCACCTGTTTTATATGGTCAGATTTTTGCCTTGTGTTGTGTGCATGTATATCTTTATTTTTTAATAAGATATCTGGGTGTCTATTGATATATTGTTTGATGAAAACTGATGTTTCGTAGATAAAAATGCAAGGAAGAGGAAGAACTGACAGTTTTTTGAATATGGGTCTGCATGATTTCATATTGTTTACCCCTTCAATAATTCTTAGTATTCTCTTTTGCATCCTGAAAAGTTTAATATTTGTTGTTTTATTGCCCCAGAAGATTATGCCATATTTAATTACAGAATGCACATAGGAGTAGTATACATTTAACAGGCTGGCTTTGCTGCAACAAGTTTTTAAGATCCGTATCATGTAACAGGTTTTGCTTAGTTTTCTTTGCAAATATTCAATGTGTACCTCCCATTTTGTGTTGTTCTGGAGCCAGAGTCCCAGAAATTTAGTGCTGTCAACACTTTCAAGAACTCTGTCCCTAAGTTCTATTTCTATGTTTGGGTGGTGTCTTCCTTTTACATTATAGAAGTTCAGTGCTACTGTCCTTTCTTTGTTTATAATTAGCTTGTTGTAGCTGAACCACTGTTCTACACTGTTCATTGTTTGGATAGCGGAGTCTTTTAGTTTTTCTTCTGTTTTACCACTAATAAGGAAGCTTGTATCGTCTGCAAATTGGAGGGTAGTTTGGCAATACTTGTTGTACATAAGATCATTGACATAGAGGAGAAACAGAATGGGTCCTAATACTGATCCTTGAGGGACACCATATTTCACATTTTCATATCCTAAATAGTAGTAGCTGATTTTGTTATGGTCAGTATATTGCATTTCAACCACCTGTTTGCGACCACATAGATATGTCTTGAGCCACTCATTGGATATACCTCTAATTCCTAATTGGTCAAGCTTCTGCAGTAGGGCATTATGGTCAATGACATCAAAAGCTTTAGATAAATCAAGACATATGCCTGTCACAAACTCACTTGCATCCAGTTTAGTATAGATTTCATTAAAAAATTCAAATATTGCACTTTCAGTTGAATAGCCTTTCCTGAAGCCATGCTGTGAAGGAGAGAGAGAATTTTATTTTTATTTAAGAAATCAGACAATCTCTTATAAAAAAAAACTTTTCTAAAATTTTTGAAAATACAGACAGTAGGGCTATTGGTCTATAATTTGAAACACATTTTGGATTTCCTTTTTTGAACAGTGGTTTCAGCTTTGCTGTTTTCAAGCATGAAGGGAAGGTTCCTGATACCAGTGAGCTGTTGCACAAATGTGTCAAGGGTTCAGCTAAGGCAATACAGCATTTTTTAATTATTGGATCTGGTATTCCATCAATTCCACATGAGTACCCAGTTTTCAAGGTTTTTATAACTGATAAAATTTCTTCAGAATTTGTGGGTGAAAGGACCAAAGATGTAGACACATTTCTCATACTATTGCATGATGGAGGTGATATTTTGTTGTGATCTTCCAGTCCACTCACTAACTGTTCACTTATGTTTGCAAAATATTTGTTGAACGTCCCTGCAATTTCTGTTGGGCAAGAAATCATTTGTCCTTCATAACATAAGTTCATATTTTTATATTGTTTAGTTTCACTTGTTGTTTGATTTTTTATAACTTCCCATATAGCTTTAGATTTGCTTTTTGAATTTTCAATGTATTTGTCATTTGCCATTGTTTTAGCTTTCCTTACAACATTTTTGAGGATCCTCTTGTAATTCTTCAGGTACAAATGAAATTCATGAGGCATGTTGTGTGTCTTTGCTATATCATGTAATCTTCTTTTCTCTGCACAAGATATTCTAATACCTGTTGTAATCCATTTTTTTCTTTTTGAAGTTAGGTTGACATTTTTGCTTTTTAATGGAAATGCAGCTTCAAAGTATGACATGAAGATTTCCATGAATTTTTCAAACTTTTTGTTAGTATTTTCACAAGTATACACTTCATACCAAGTTTCTTCACTTAGTCTCTGTACAAAAAGGTTTATTTGTTTGTTAGTGAATTTCCTTGCATCTTTTACAAGTTCCTCTTTGTCAGTTGTTTCACTTGGGGTGCGCAAAGCAATAAACTGTGCACAGTGATCACTGAAGCCAGTATTAAGATTTCCAGCACAGAAATTGTGATTTACATTTGTGTTTATTAATATCTGATCAATTGTTGAGCTATTTGTTGGTGTAACTCTTGTAGGAGAGTCTATGGTAGCTTTTATGTTATATGTTTCCAGTAGGGTCATCAAGCTTCGCTGGTCTTTTGAGATTTCTTGAAAATCAGTATTAAAATCTCCACATATGATCACTGTTTTGTTGAAGTTTTTTATAGTATTTAAAGCTGCTTCTAGTTGATGACAGAAATCATTTAAGTTCCCATCAGGGCTCCTATATACACAGATGATTATTAATTTTAATGCAGAGAGTTCAACTGTGGATACTTCAAAAACTTACTCTTCAGCTAAGAGTTCAATGGGTTTTATGTTACAATAATCAATGCCACTTTTAACAGATATACATAACCCTCCATGACTGGATGTAATTCTAGAAAATGATGATGAAAGATTGAAGTCTACAAGTTTTGTGACTGACATTGCATCTTTAGGCAGCCAGTGTTCAGTTATACACATCACAGAAACGTGCATAAAATTTCAACTTCACTTAATTTGTTTAGCAATGATTGGACATTTTGATGAATCAGCATGAAATTAAAGGATTTGTTAGGCTTTGGCATATTGTTACACTTTGGTATATTTAATTGATCACTTACCTTTACCTTGTCAATAAAAAATCATTCAGGTGTGCTGAAAGTACTGCTTTTCTTTTCCTTACTGCACCTATACTTCTATTATCATCTGCAGCAGAATTTTCTTCTGTGTCTGGCTCCCCTGGTAGTTGTTAAGCTGCTGCTCCTACTGTTGATAATATTGCTGCTGGTGTTAAAGCTGGTCTGCAATTGGTAGAGCTGTTACTGCATTCATTGTTGTTGCTGTGCCTGAATATTGGAGGCACCTAGTTCCTTCTTTTCTTGTTGATGTTGGTGAGTGAGGTCTTGCTGGTGTTGTTTCCTTCAAATATTTGGGGGGCCAATCCAGGATGATTTTGCTTTTGAGTGTTTGATGCCTCTTGATGATAATTTCTTCAATTTTTCCAACGAGCAGTTTTTTCCCATGTTGTTAACGTGCAATCCATGTAATGTGTGGAATCTGCGCCCAATATTGTTAACATTTACGAGTTCTACATTTCTGAAATGTTTGCAAAGTATTGAAATTTGCTGGTTAGCATTGATTATTTCTTTATTTACGCATGACCAAGACGGTAAGGTATGCCGATGTGGAATGTTCAGCACTAAAACATTTGTGTGTGCCAACTGTCCTAAGCACCTTTCTAGTTCTTGTTTTGCTTTGTGGGTTTCGTTTTTGTATACGTCATTTGACCCACCAATTAGCACAACAAAGTCTTCAGAGGATAAGTCAGCAACGTCTGTGGATCGTACTTGATTGCAAACTTCTGACATAGAAGCACCGGGCTTTATGTAAGCGATTGTTTGTAAACTGGACTGACCGTTCAGAAGGCGAGCAAATCCACGACCATGACTGTCTGCCATCAAAACTACTTTCCTTCATTTAGGTTTCTCTGCATGTTTAGAAGGCTCTCCGTCATTATGGCCAAACAATTTAGTATCAGCGCTGGACAAATACTTGATATTTGGGTCACGCAAGGGTACAGGTCTTTCAGTTTCATTTCCTTCCATAACAGTAGTTGAGTTGTTAGGCATTCTTTTGGATGTATCACTCTGCATATTTGTAGTTTCATATTCAGCTCGGAAGTTAGTTTTATCACATGCACAATGTTTCTTATCTTGCACGGTTGATTGCACATTTAAGCTGCTTGTAAATGCGATATTAGGCTCATACAATAATCTTCGTTGAGAATGAGGCACTTTGTTTTTCACTTTGCCTGGAATTTCGTGGTTACTGTGAGGCAACTTTGATGTAGGTTCACACTTTCCGGACATAAGTTTTTTTTAGTTGCTCATCAGAGTATTAATGGTTAGTTGCAGACTACTTACACAATCATTTAACTTTCTGATTTCATCACTACACATGCTGTTTTTATCGGTGTAATTTTCACTTTTTTTTGCCTGAACACTATGCATATCAACACTAGCCGCAATCTCACTGCAGCTATGGGAGTGTGCATTTGGGTGTCTGTCTGGTTGTGTCTGTGAATGTGCATGCTCTGGCTATACAAAAAAATAAATAAATAAATAAATAAATAAAAAATAAAAAAAACGTGCTCAAAAGCTAGTATAAATGTGGTTTTCTGTCACCTATTTCTATGCTCCACACACCAATCCACTATAAGTGAGTGGTTGCCTTTCCTATGTCTTGTGTACAGCTCTATCCAGAAATTTCTGTTATCGTTATGTCATAAAGTTACAATGAGCATGAGAAAACAAATGTCATGAATTTAAGTTGGAACAGGGAAAATTACACCATTAAATTATCTGTAGTGATACCAGTACAGACTGTGTAACACACACTCATTTTCTAAAAATGAGCATCGATTTTCAGCTGAAGCAAACAACAAAATATACTGGCAAACAGACTGTTATCAGCATGCCTTTAGAGTTCAATGAGCCGCGTGTAACAGCCAGTGTCTTTTAGTTAGTACTGTTCATGAGTACAGTCAATTCTTAGCTATTGCAGTCTCTTCTGGGGACCAAATGCACAAAATATGAGCACTGTTTTTAAACTACACCAAACAGCCATAAGAATAATGACAAAAAAACAGCATTTGTGCTCATTGTAAATATCTTATTTATTTATTATTTAAAACAAATTTAATTCAGGCATCTTCCTATTAGATGTAGAACCTAAAAGCAAGCAGTTTCCATAAGCAGATAATGAATGTCATAGAAAGATCAGCAGCATTTTCTATCAGGGCATGTGTGCAAAAGATCCAAGAAACTAGCCAGCTATACAACTCACTAGCAACAGTTCTGAAATTTGAACAGTTTCCAACAAAACATAAACATAGATAATTTTAGATAACATGTTTTGGAGATCTGATGGCAATTTACTATAAATTATCTATTAATAAAACAGTCAAGATGGCAAAAGTCATTTACTTAAAATAAATTAAATAAATGTTTACAGTGATCTTGACTCTTTTATTAACTGACTTACATAGATAGTGGAACAAAATGTGTGATAAAGCAATAGGGAATTGAATCAAAGCATGGAATCAATGGACTGGACATAGAACTGCGGAAAGATGGGAGTCTTTTCCTAGATGATACCAGCTAACTACTTTCAAGTTCTACCCAACTGTGATTAACCAAAAGGAACTCAAAAAACTCTCACCAAATTCAAATTCAGAGCTCCTGACAACATAAGAGATGCCATCATATCACTTAAAAATAACAAAGTGTGTGCTGCTGAGATGGGGAAATCAAGAGGTGATGAACTCTGAAAGAGAAAATGAACACCATCAAAAGTATAAACATCGGAAACTGTAAATGCAGAACCACTGTTAAATATTTAGCCTTTGCTGATGACTTTGCAGTAATGAGTAAGATTAAAGAAGAAACTAAATCCCATGTAGAAGAATTATGCAAGACAGTGGTAATGGCATGCCTCCAGGTAGCTTATGAAGAAAGCCATTTCATGGAAAACTGCCATCACAGCTGGACAGCAGCACCAACTTAGAGTCACAACACTTCAAAATACATCCAGAGCTGCACTGAACCACTATAATGAAAAAGTAATGTCGCATTATGTAAAACTGCAAGATCACAAGGCAGTTATTTTACTGGAAGCCTTATTCACATCAGAGACCATGGCTGTTGTTAGAAGACACTATAAAGTTTCAGGAATATAGAAACAAGAGTGTAAAATTCTTAAGAAATTATATTGCACTACACAAGACACTGGAATTTGGAAGAGGAGAACATTGGACCTCTACATGCAAACTAACATCATGCGCAAAAGATGCTTTAAACGCTATGGCAATATTTATACAAGGGGTAACAATAAACTCCCAAAAAACTACTCACCATTAATTCACAGAAGGTCAAAATTAGCTGATTAGAAGAAACTAGGAAAGAATTTACAAAAGATGAACATCACACAAGAAAACATAATAAATCATCTAACATTTCTAACACTAGCAACAAATCACCTGTTCATGTGTAATCTCCAAAATAAGACTGGATGGTCAGCAGAATCGAAGAAAAAACATAATTGATCAATAAAAAAAGATTAGGAGGGTAAGAATGCTGAAATCATAAACCATACTATCAAGTTTAAACACTCTCATTCAGTGAGCAGACTTAATTGTTCAAAAGACTTATTTATTAATGAAGTGGTGGATGACATTTTCATGCACAGATTTAGTTACCTTTGTAGAAATCCTATTTTTCAAAAATATTTTCTATGTTTGTGGTTAAAATATTTCTGAACGTTGTGAGACATCAACTTCTGACAAACTTCAACGAGATTCGCCCTCTTGAATTTTACATATTTCGTAGTTCAGACTTCACAATGGTCCCAATGACAGGATTTACTTTTATATCTTCAAATTAAACTACTGGTTTGCATTTGTTTTGCTGTTACCTTGATATTCTTAAATATAATTTTATGATTGTTAACATATTCAATAAAACATATTTCAGTGTACTCTTATATCTTTATCTACATCTGCACTCTGCAAACCACCGTTAAATGCATGGCACAGAGCACATCCCATTGTACATTATGAGGGTTTCTTCCCATTCCATTCATACATGGAGTGTGGGAGGAATATTGTGTAAATGCCTCTGTGCATGCTGTAATTAATCTAATCTTGTTCTCGTGATCCCTATGTGAGCAGTAAGCAGGAGGTTGTAGCATATTAACGTGAATCAACATGTATTGTTATTAGTTATGCATAATGTGCATAACATTTTGTTGTAAATTGACATTTGTGATTTACAGTTATTGTAGTGCGACTTGTTATTGTGTTATCTTTAGTTTTCCCTTCCAACAGGTGTTTGTATTAATTGCATTTATCATACTTTAACACAATTTTTAAGCTTATCAATGGGCATAACCTCAAGAACAATTTAGGACACAGTACCTTCCATCCTAGATTTTTGTGTTGGCTTAATCTAAACATCTTCTGTGAATGTTAATCAGTTCAATTATTAAGGGGCACTAGCAATACTTGTGGCTTAAAGTATCTAAAAACTAAAAGAAAATTAGTAAACTTAGTCCAAAGTTACTTGTTTACTGTTCTCTAAAACATTGCACTAGCCAAACTGCAGCCACGCTGCACATAATGTTCTCAGATAGGGGACGAGTTAGTTGATGTTTGTAAGTGGCTGGAAACTGCCCTGACTAGTGTTAAGTGATCGGCAGCTGCCATGAATGGATGTGTTAGGAGGGCTACTGAGAGTCACGTACCAGAGATATCATAGGTACCTAAAGTACTATACTCTCCTGTGGATCCTGTCTTTTCTACAGGAAATATGATATCTATCATTATCATAGTGGCATGTCAGTAGCAGTACTAGGCACCCTGTCCCTGTATAGAGGAAAGAGGGACCAAGTAGAGCTCAGGGTGTTAAACTCCCCTCCCCCCAACTTACAAGTTTGAAGTGCTATCTTCCACTTAAATGTGAGCTAAGCCAGTGTGACTCACAAAATGCTGTGCCACATGCTTGCCCAGCTGCTGTGCGATGCAAGAATGGATCTCAGTGGGGGCCATACTAAACAGCCTATGGTGGAAGTAGAAGATGGTCCCCTAGAAAAAGATGTGAAGCCATCTCTCACCTCGGTGATGACAGAGATGGTGGACAAGGAAAAGGAAACGCAGCAGGCAAAAGCTTCTCAGCAGTCTGGAACGGTTACTGTGAAGTTTCCGAAGCAGCGCGTTCGCACACTGAAGCTGTCGGAAATTACAAAGCCTCTCACGACCGAGACCCATGGAAACATGATGCGGGCTGCCATGAAGCGCATTCTGAAGGCGGAACGTGCTGCAGCTGTGGGCGGAGTTATGCCTGTCCGAAGCAAAATAATCTCTACACTTGCTGTGACTTTCAATACTGATGTTAGAGATGTTGTACTGGAATTCCTCCTCGAAGACATCAGAGGTAGGAAAGACCTTGCATTTGCGTGGCTTTATGAAGAGTACAGCTTCATGCAGGGCTTTAGCTACCTGCCACCATTTATGAAACGTGAGGAGACACCCGAGTATCGGTACGACAAGCTTTTGTGTTCTCTGGTGAAGTCACTTGGTGATCACCCAGGCCAGGAAAGCAAAGATGGCTCATTGTTATTCTGGCTGTTCCTCGAGGCTCCACTGGTGACGGATGAGGCAGTGGACATTCTGCGGAGGATCTGCGGCGACCGGAGCCACGCCGCAACCAGCATCTCCCTGCTCCAGGAGCTGGTCGTGCGACAGCCTCCGAGGAAAATTGTCTTCCTGAATGCTCTCCTGATGCACACAACCCACGAGGTGCCAGAGGTTCGAACGAGGGCTCTGTATGCCGTTACACAGCTCTACGAGCCTGGGGAACTGCGATCAATCATCGAGGAGTACACACTGCTGTACTTGAGCTTCCTCCGCCTGCCGTGCTCACCTGATGTGCTGTTCGGACCGGACCGCAGCCGCCAGAAGTCGACAATACCTGTAATAGAGTGCCGAAGTACGATCAGTGAAGTTCAGTGACTCCCTGGAGCGAGGAGGCCGTGCGTGCCTGCCTGTACCTGTACCTCGCACTGCTGCTGCTGAGGAGATGATTCACGAACTGGCCAGCGTGTACGTGCAGACGGCAGCGGACATAAAGCGAACCATCCTGCGCCTGCTGGAACAGCCGGTCAGAGGGATGGGCATGGACTCCCCGCAGCTGCTCCGGCTGGTGGAGGACTGCCCCAAGGGCGCCGAGATGCTTGTCACCCGCGTCATCCACATCCTCACCGAAAAGACACCGCCAAGTGCAGAGCTGGTGGCTCATGTTCGAGAACTGTACCACACCCGCATGTCAGATGTGATATTCCTGATTCCTGTTCTGAATGGTCTCAGCAAGAAGGAAATGATTGCTGCTCTGCCCAAGCTCATCAAGCTCAACCCTGTTGTTGTCAAGGAGGTTTTCAACAGGTTGCTCGGCACACATATGGACATACGGAATCGCCTAGTTACATGTCACCACTTACACCAGCTGAATTGCTCATAGCTCTGCACAGAATAGATCCTTCAAAGCGTGAACTAAAGACTGTGATAAAGGCTAGGCTACGAGTTTGGTAATGGGAGGAAGAATGGAGGATAAAGAGGAAAAGGAAGACTGGAGGATAAGGAGGGTGACTGAGGCCTGAGTACAGTAGAAGCTTCAGATGGATGTAGCTTGCAGTACTTGTGCAGTGCTATACTGCCTTGAACAGAATCGACTATTTTCGAGAGCTGCATCAAAGCAGTCTTCAGGCCACCTCCCAGCGCTTTTGTTTGGTAAGTCTCATCTTCTTTGTTTTTAGATATATTTTTCCCACGTGGAATGTTTCCCTCTATTATAAACATTAATGGGAGTTATCCTTGCAAGACAACCTCCACTGCATAACACTCCTGGTCTCAATCTCTGTTATCACTCAGTCCCCACACCCTCCAACAAACAGTTTCACCTTCTTATGTCATATTAAGTCCTCCCAATTCACACACAACACCTCCACCATGCACCAATCTCCACTGGCTACTACACCCATGCATCACATGCCTAGCCTGGAATAGGAAGGAACACCAGGTGAACTCTGTATGTATACCTGGAGTCTTATTCAGCATGATGAAGAGGCTGTTACAGCAGGCTGAGAGAAGAGGGTGCAACCAACTGCAGATTGTGGAAAGGAAAAACCCTTTATGGAACAGGCAGCAAGGAATAGGAAGGAACACCAGGTGAACTCTGTATGTATACCTGGAGTCTTATTCAGCATGATGAAGAGGCTGTTACAGCAGGCTGAGAGAAGAGGGTGCAACCAACTGCAGATTGTGGACAATGTTGTAACAAACAATGTCAGTCGACTGTGATCTGAGGTCATACTTAGGCCATTTCAGTGACTCGCAGAGAATGTTAATGAGACCTGCCTTGCTCACTGTTTCAACAAAGTGTACAGTTTGGAGCATTATCCCTGGAACAGATCATGGCCCCCTTTTGGCCTGTGCACTTGCCATCCCTTCCTTCCTTGCCATCAAACCAGATAACTCCCTCCAAGCCACTAGCTACCCACCCCCAACCTCTCTTCCTGCCTCCCACCTCCCTCTCCTCAACACATGTGTTGACACTGTTGTAGTTCTTGTTGCCACTGTTGTCCAATATTAATTGCATAGTTGTATGAAGGAATTTTTGTGTCAACAATGCTGGTCATGTTTCAGTGTTAAATCAGTTACACTGATAAAATTCGATGTAAATATTTAATGTAAATAACAGCTGTTGCGAAACCTGCTGTGTCCTACATGAAGGAGAGCAAAACATGAAATGGTAGGGGTCTATTAACTGTTGCCAGTTGAACATAAAGAAAGTAATGATACCCTTTATGGAATTGGCAGCAAGGCCCCTTTTTCTAAGTCGATAGACACACAAACAAACACAAACATACACACAAAATTCAAGCTTTCGCAACAAACAGTTGCTTCATCAGGAAAGAGGGAAGGAGAGGGAAAGACGAAAGGACGTGGGTTTTAAGGGAGAGGGTAAGGAGTCATTCCAATCCCGGGAGCGGAAAGACTTACCTTAGGGGGAAAAAGGACAGGTATACATTACGGGACCCGGTGACATAGACCAAGGGTAACACGGCACTGTAATTGGAAACAATAAATCACTTGGAAAGCTCAACGAGTCTTAATACAGTGCCTTCTACCTCTTCCCACTACATTTGGTGGTAGAAATTCCCACTACAATACTGGTACATTAATGACCTTGCTGATTACATTACGGGTAACCTCAGATTTTTCACAGATGATGCTCTTTCCATAATGAAATGCTGTCTGAAAAAATATGTACAAATATTCAGTTATTTCTTGGTAAGACTGCCACGAGACACAAGGGGGATTGGTCAACTCATACCTGCATGCAACAATCTGTAGGGCTATACAGTGGAAAGCAGAGTACAAATGTAGATGTGAAAGTAATGTTGTTGTTGTGGCTGAACAGAAACTTTCACGGTTCTGTGACAAGCTAAGCTGTGACTTCCTAGGGCTGTGCCATAGGAATGAGAACTGAATGACCCCATAAATTGGTCATGTGTGCACCACATATCAAAAGCTGCTATCCAGGTAGCTGTTTGCATGTGGAGTGCACAAGAGGGATTCTTAGATTAGACAACTCACCACCCGGTCCGGATAACGGTCATTGTAAGAGAACAGGAAGTATCCGGTGTAAGATCCAAAAAAAGTCCTCCTCTGCCAAAGGCAGAAGTATTGAAATCCTAGTGGTTAACTGTTGAAGCATTCACAACAAAGTGCCAAGGTTTGAAGTGCTCCTAAAAAGCAGAGAAGTCCACATAGGTACAGAAAGCTGGTTAAGTGTGCATCAAAGGACAAACTACTGCAAAATGGAAGTGGTGTGTTTATAGCAGTAGATAAGCAACTCAAATTCACCAGGATAGAAACTGAAGCAGCAAACAAGACTGTCTGGGCAAGACTAACCATCAAAGGTATGAATAAATGTATAATTGGGTTTTTCAACTGGTAACCACATTCACCTTCAGATGTGACCGAATGCTTTAGAGCAAACATCCGTAGTAATGATGTTATCACTTGAAGCTACATTAATCATTTAACAAGTGGCTGAAATAAATACAGTTTTGTAAGTCATGGTCATGACAAGACATTTTGTGAAACATTATTAAATGCTTTTTCTGAAAACAGGATGGCAAAATAGTGAAAGAACTGGAAGTGAAGTGCAGCAAAGCTAATGCAGTGAGTGCTCAGCTACGATCTACTCTCTTCTGCAAGAAGGAAGTCAGTACCGAGACTAAGTTATCTGTGCACCGTTCACTCTTTCGACCAACTTTGTTGTATGGGAGCGAAAGCTGGGTGGATTCAGGTTACCTTACCAACAAGGTTGAGGTTACGGATATGAAAGTAGCTAGGATGATTGCAGGTACTAGTAGATGGGAACAATGGCAGGAGGAGGGTGTCCACAATGAGGAAATCAAAGAAAAGCTGGGAATGAACTCTATAGATGTAGCAGGCAGGGCGAACAGGCTTAGATGGTGGGGTCATGTTACATGCATGGGAAAAGCAAGGTTACCCAAGAGACTCATGGGTTCAGCAGTAGAGGGCAGGAGGAGTTGGGGCAGACCAAGGAGAAGGTACCTGGATTCGGTTAAGAATGATTTTGAAGTAATAGGTTTAACTGACAAGAACTGAAATTGAGGATAACAAAGCAAATGTTGAACTCTGTTTTCAAATGTTCCTCTACAAGGAAAAATCCAGAGACTTTGTTCCAATTTAGTTCTTGCACCATTGCACAGATGAGAGATATACATATTAGTGTCAGTAGTAGCTAATTAATACTTGAAATCACAAAAACTGAGCAAAGCTCCAAGGCCTAATGGAATCCCTATAAGATTCTATACTGAATTTGTAGCTGAGTTACCCCCCTCTCTTAATAATAACATATCATAGACCCCTCAATAAAAAAACTGTGTGCAGCAGATGGAATAAATCACAGGTCACACTCATCTACAAGAAAGGGATCAACAGTGATACATATACTACCACCCAAAATCTGTGACAGTGTTGAATCTTAGGATATATTTTGAGTTCAAATGAGATGAGACATCTCAAACAGAATGACCTCCTCCTCCGTGCCAACCACCATAGATTCCAAAAATATGGATCACATGAAACTCAAATTACACTTTTCTTATGTAACACACAGGAAGCCACGGATCAAGGAAGTCAGATAAATACAATATTGCCTTTACAAATGTCTGCTTGTGTCTGTGTATGTGCGGATGGATATGTGTGTGTGTGCGCGCGAGTGCAGTAATGCTGAGGACACCACTTCGCTGTCTGCGAACAGCTTGGCGGGGAATAGCTGCCTCAGTGACCCATGCACGCACTGTGTGTCAGCCTTATACACCAGCAGAGTTGTGGCATCATTAGGATGCCAGCAGTCGACTCAGCAGTCTGCGTCCCTGTGACTCAGCACCGCTTGGTGTGAGCTGCAGGTGGCCAGCTGCGTGCTTCTCACCGGCGTGGCTGAGATGGCGGTGACAACAAGCACCCGCGATCTGGCATCCGAATCTGTGGCCCTCACCTCGGGATGCCTCTGGCACGCGTTGGAAGCCAGGATGTGTGCCTGTGGTAGTGAGCCATGGAGTGGCCCGCTGCTGGCTGGCTACGGACCCCGCGTCAGCCACAGAGGGTCGAACCAGCGACCCGCATTGGACTGGAAAGCTGGCACCCTATCTGCTGCTGCATGTAGCTGGTGGTGTGACACCCTCCGCCTTCCAGGAGAGCTGCCACACTTGAATGAATCTCGTTAGAAACCTGCACCTATTTATATGTGGCTGTGCGCCTCTGTTTTGCCATATGCGCCGCTTTGCGTCACGTACTCATAACATGGTAGGTTGGCCAGTGGGCCCCTTCTGCCTGTGATCTGCGACATGCAAAACTGCTACGTATACTCTTTCAGCAATTTGATGGCCCTGTGGTTTAACATCAGAAGAGGCACCAATGTTAGCACTGAATAGGGGATCATGGAGGAATTTTATAAGGGGGGCTATGCTCCAGACTGAACGCTGAAAGGCATAATCAGTCTTAAATGATGATGATGATGATGATGATGCTTAGGACAAATAGTTCAGGAACTCACTCATGATTGAAATATATTAGACCTAATGGCAACAAGTAGACCCCATTTCTTTGAGATGTTCATACCGAAATTGGTATCAGCGACAATGAGGCACTTTTAACGATGATTTCTAAAGTAAAAAAATAAAAAAAAACAACAAAATCAAGTTCATTTGTTCAACAAAGTAGATAAATAGGCAGTAGTATCACGTTTCAATGAGGAACTTGAAACATTTAGCTCTTGAAAGGATCATCCAGAAGATCTATGGCTCACATTGAAAAGAACAACTGATTATGCACTTGGCAGATACGTACTAAGTAAGACATATCATGACTTAGTTGGGGGAGTTGGGGGGGGGGGGGCACTACCTTCCAAGGTATACAGTCACAGTAAAACAATACTTGTAAAGAAACAGCAGCTTCCCCATACTTGTAAAAAAACAGCAGCTTCCCGATAATACCTGTAAAACAAAGCATAGAGCTACAGGAGGGGGGGGGGGGGGGGGGGGGAAGATGCTGACACAAAACTTAAAGAAATTCTGGTTACACGTAAAGAATGTTAGTCATGCCAATGTTACGGCCCATACACTGGTTGTTGAAGTGGCCTCTATTCTACTTCGCAACTGTTGGTATGCGTAACTCACTGCACTCCAGCCCCCACCTGGCTGTAACTTGTGCTCAGAATATTGCACAAAACTAATTTTCCCTATCATAAACAGTGGTGCCACTACAGTATGACCAGCAAGAGTCCCAACACATTTTGCTGGGGCACAAATGAAGTCACTTCTACATCTGTCAATGACTCTCCATCAGAGATATCGTGCTGCGTCCTCCCTACAAAGAAATCCTCAGTTCACTCACAAATTTCACTCCATACCCCACACAATTGTACTTTTGATAATAAGTGTAGATGTGGTACTGAGTCAAATAGTTTTTGGAAGTCAAGCTGATACATAAGGCAACTATGAAATATAAAAAGAAGTTACTGATAATGTTATATGATAAAGTCTGTGCTTGGCTGTAGTAACTAAAAATACATGGCATTCTAATTTCTTTCACACTAGTTGTCAATATTTGTGGTCCACCAAATCTGAGTTTTACATCGATTTCCACCAGAATACACAAAAAAATCTGTTTATTCTGGTGGAAATCAATGTAAAAACTAGTAAGTAGCATCAACACACATCATATTGTGCACAAAGGGTATCAGCCCATCAGGTTTATTCCCCCTCCAGAACAGGATTATGTTGATTACAGGTATATGATTTGAAACAATATTGGATAGTTTCTTTGAATGTCTACACCTACATCTATACTCTGCAAACCACCATGAGGTGCATGGCAGAGGGTTTGTCCCATTGTACCAGTTATTAGGGTTCCTTCATGTTTCATTCACATATGGAGCACAGGAAGAAAGATTGTTTGAATACCTCTGCACGTACAGTAATTATTCTGATCTTATCCTCACAATCCCTATGTGAGCAATATGTACGGAGTTGTTGTATATCCCTCGAGTAAGCATTTAAAGCTGGTTATTGAAACTGTGTTAACAGATTTTATCAAGATAGTTTGTGTCTGTCTTCAAAAGTCTGCCAGTTCAGTTCCTTCAGTATCTCTGTGACATTCTCCACGGATTAAACAAACATATGACCATTCATGCTGTCCTTCTCTGTAGACAGTAAATATCCCCTGCTAGTCCTATCTGGTACAGGTCCCACACACTTGATCAATATTCTAGGATGGGTCACAAGTGTGATTTGTAAGCAATCTCTTTAACATACTGATGGCACTTCCCCATTATTCTACCAATAATCCGAAGTCTACCACCTGCTTTACCTATGACTGAACCTATATGATCATTCCATTTCAGATCCCTACAAAGTGATACACCCAGGTATCTGCAAGAGTTGGCTGATTCCAACAGTGACTCACTGATGTTATAGTCAAGACATACTACGTATTTTTGTTTTGTGAAGTGCACACTTTCACATTTCTGAACGTTTAGAGCAAGTTACCAATCTCTGCACAACACTGAAATCTTATCAAGATCTGACTGAATATTTATGCAGCTTCTCACTGATAGTATTTGATTACAAATAACTGCATTATCTGCAGGAAACCTGATTTGACTATTAATATTGTCTGCAAGGTTGTTAATGTGGTGGACATTCTGAGAGAACTAAGACGCTTTTTTCCTTAATTTTGGCCAAGCTACTCAGCTGTGTTTAGGCCCTTTCAGTAAGGGCCAATTTAAATAAGAAGAATGGTGAGAATGGTGCACTATCTGCAACTTTAGAATTCTTGCAATACACATTCTAACAACAACAAACTACTTTGGTGTTAATGATGCTTTTATAAGTAGTATGGGTACATTATCCAGTAACTCTCAGTAAATGTGTAAAATTATACAAAAAGGTAATGGACAGAGTAACTTACAAGAGGCATCTATATCAGTGCTCTTACAACATAGTCACAACCAAGCTTCTAAAAGAGGATACAAGCAAGCTAGGTTGTTTCCTCCTTTACCAGCACTACAGGCAGTCACATATAACATACCTTTTTATAACTTCAGAAACAGAACAAAAAATATGAACAGTACGTGTAGTAGGTTTTATGTCTATGATGTTTATACAAACGTATCCCTCTGTTAGATAACAGGCTGTGACAGTTCTGTGCAAAAGTTTAGGGGATTTGTGTTCCTTTACACTACAGTATAAAAGTACACTTATTTGTCAACTGGCTAGAACTGCTGTTAAGGCAAAGCCTCTAACCGGTACGTTTGATGTGGTCTATCAATAATATTATGGTGTCAGCCATAAATAACTGGTGTTCTGTTAATTTACTTCGTACATCTAGCTAAGGGCATCTGTTTTACGTTTGATTAATTTGTAATTCCTACAGTCAATGATTTTAAAATACATCGTAATCAGTGGTAATAATTATTGCTTCGTTAATGAAAAACTCGTAACTTAACAGCAGCATTACGGTAGTTTTCGAGGGGAAAGGTTGGAAGTGAAACTGAGTGTAAGGTTAATACACTAAATTGGATACCGGTAGAGAGTTCTACACAGCAGCAGCTAACACGACGATTATCTTGTCTGTCATAGATGCTCGCAGCAGCATTAACTTCACATCATCGCAGCAATCCCTGTCAGATCCAATATTAACATCGGGAATAGCGAGCTATTGCATTTCAACCTAATGACCCTCATCTATTACTTACAAAAAGCGCGGTGCCTTAGTACATTAAACCAGATTCTTTGTTTAAAAATAAGAAATAATAAACAGTGACCTGACATGTTTACCTGTGCGAGACACGTAAATTGCTCAGTACAACTCCCACGGACTAATTTTTATGGCGTTACGGCAAAAAACAGGTTATTTCATTGGGTAAACATGTTTGGCTACTGAATTACTGCACACTGATTGTCTGTACTTGTAACAGTGTAACAGCGTACTGCACCAGAAGAAAAAAAACTGTAAAAGTAAGTTTAGTTTGATATAACAAGTAATATAAATTATAGAGTGCAGCAATCAGTCGTCCTTTTTTTTTAGACTTTATTATGCAAATCCAGATTTCGACTAGTAGCTAGCCATTCTCAATGCACTATTTTCCATTCTCAATGAATGGTAAGTCCCTGTTGTTCGGGCGTCATGCATTGAGAATAGAAAACTGTGCATTGAGAATGGCTAGGTACTAGCCGAAATATGTATTTGCGTAATAAAATCTAAAAAAAGGACGACTGATTGCTGCACTCTATAATTTATAAGTCACATAACGATCGAGGAGTGCACCCACTTTCCGAGTGGAAGGTAATCCGATTTATAACAAGTACGTTTATCCTTAATGCCAAGCAAGTGATTACAGACAATGTACCTATATGCAGCAGTAACAAAGTTGTCAGCTGAATAGAATTCCTATTTGTAACAATTCAACAGGAGGTCGAATACTCTAAGTAAGTTTCCGCGAAGCTTCGACTTACTTAGTATGAAAACATGCCGCCGTGCGATTCTTTCCTATTTTGCGGATAATCCACCACCATGTTGTTATTCCAACATTTCGCGGCAGCAGCATATGAGACATTTTCGTAGTTTTGTTTTTCTCACTGTATCTTTTTAAGTACAACAAAAACGACCAGTGTCTTACGACTTTTGGAACGACGGGATCTGTTAACTGCATGTAATCTAATGTACACAAAAGAACAACTAAAGGCGGCGAAACAGAGAGGATTAGAGGAAGGTGCCCTCTGTCATAAATAGATAGCAGAGACGATATAATCCGTTCGTCATAACAATAAACCTCATGTAAACAAACACAAACACGATGATTGGTCAGAACATCACGTACACTGGTGTTGTTAAGCTCTTGGGAGTAGGTCGTATTTATGTATTAAATATCCTATTACTAAGTTACGTTAAATGAAACTTTAAAATATTAAAATGTATTAACAGCCATCAACGTTTCTCTTAATCACGTTTTAGATACGTAGTTTTCATTTCGAAAATCGTGTACAGTCAAAGCCTCTGCAGCGTTGTTAACTGTGGTTGTACTCTGAATGTCGAGCTGTTGTTGCGCAATGCGCATTATGAAAATGGCTGAGGCTGCTTTCTGTTCCGTAGTGAAACACGCGCGTGGAACACGGTTAAAAGGTGCCGACAAATAGTTTATTAATGTTTTTCGTAAATTTACGGAGATAATCGACTCTGAAGTTTTCCCAAGCGATGTATATAATGCAGTTGATCAAGGAGTGCAGACTGAACGTGTAGCGCAGTCGGTAGCGTAATGAAGTGTGAATCAAATGCGTTGGTTCAAATCTTCCCGGGCTCTGTTTGAAATACCTACATCTCGTAATCATGAAACTCATAATCATTTTTATGAATAATGCACGTCTTCTTGTTTCTGATAGAATAGAATAGAATACTTTTATTGTCGTTAGGCCATTAAGGCAATAGACAAAGTCATACCTATAATACAATATCTCATGTTGCAATAGAGCAATAGGTTTGTTACTACAGAGTAATATTACAATTGATGAAATAAGTCATACTTATAATAAGTCATACTTATAATAAGTCATACTTATAATACTATATAATTCCTGTTGCAAAAGAGTAATCTGTTTGTTATTGCTGTATAATATTGCAATTGATGAAATCCTTTATGTCATAGAGTGGGTGGGCAACTAACCAGTCATACAGTACTTGTTTGAATGGTTGCTCTGGTAAATCTTGCATAGTGGAAGTTTATTAAATAATTTGTGCCCCATTAGATCATAACTATTCAGTGATTTTGAGTGTCTGTGGAATGGAGTATAAATACATCTATTCGTTCTAGTGTTACAGCAATGTATATTTTCTCTGTGTTTAGCTTTGGGTAGCTTTTAATTACATATTGGACGCGAAATTCCTGTTTCCATTTCAAATACAAATTCTTAATTATTGATGTTTTATGAAAGACTGTTGTTTAAATTAAGAAAACAAAACAACTTAATTTTTAGGCAAAAATGAAAAACCAAATCCTCTTTATTTGGACTACATCCATCGTTTTATACCACAGCGGTAGGTAAGTATCTTAGAAACATAAAAAACAACCATTTTCACAGTATCGAGCACATCATACAAATGCTGCATTTTTACATTTGCTTCTGTACCATTACAATATGACTCCAACACAACTGATCTGGAGCCAAGCTGCAGTATTTGACCCGAGGAGTAAAAGAGACTGTTAAGCTGCTAGATGTACTGGAACTAACGCACACAGCTTCTTCACACGTCACTGCAAAACGCTGGCGGGATGTAGAAAGGCTCGTCATAAAATAAGAAGAGAAAATGCTGTGCCTGGTTGGCTTCGTGGATTCTGTTGTTGATAGGCTCGTTCTCAACACAGCAGGTGACAATTCCAGAACTGAAATGTATTTCTCGGATTCGGATGAGGAAGGAGCTAAGAGATTACCAGACGACTGACTGTAAGTAATACCTTCAGTAGCTTCGATATTTAAGTATACGGTGAAATCCTTCAATACTCTCTTACTTTACACACAGCTTATGCAGAAGAATTACCCTGTGTTTAAGTCAGGAGTTTTCATCATTCTTGTTTTTAGTTACAATAGTACATTAGCTAAAAATGATAACGTGTTACAGTTTCCATCTAGTCGTCAAAGGAGCGTATTTTGGTAGATTTGCAGTGTATTATTTCATTCTGCTTAAAAATTAAATGACATTCGAAGTTGTATTGCTCCTCTGCTCTCCTCTTTTACGCTACGTCGTAAATGCAGCTGCTCACATCACAGCTGGCTAGCTGTACCAGCTGATCGCCCAGTGTGTCCAAGTTAAATGTGTCAGTACAGCTGTTGTCCCGTACTATCGCTAAGTCCATGTGCGGGTAACGCACAGCACAAAATGTACCCTTATTATCGTACTTGACAGTACTCGAGATAGCCTGGCTGCAGTCCCACGTGAAACGGAAATCCAATGAGGTTCCAGCAAACGCGGAAGAATACATATTTGCAATGTCTACATCAGGTTTGTTCTTAAGATGAACGGATTATAGTTTAGAAAAGGCGGTCAACATGACATGTCTTTATTTGTATACAATATATACTTCACTAAAAGTACTGTGGCAGAGTTCCTTTCAAAGATACATTTTGGTGTTCACAAAGGCATTGATAGATATCCGTGTTGTCAAGGTATCACCATGGCTGCGGCAGCCCTATGGCTGACGAATTAAAGCAGAAGCTGTTTATATGTTCAGCTCGTTCTTTCATTGGAATTTTGGAAACTATTGCTACCTTTTTCCTTCTTTGAAAGTGACAATATGCCCAATTGTCACTCGTTATTTATGCTGTGGTATATAGTACGAAAAGAACTTAATTCCCCAAAGTAAGTCTGCTGCTTGTGTGAAGAGTATTATAATTTGTGTGATAAATTACAACAGTTGCTGTAGTTTCTTTCTTTCGAAGTGAGAACCTGTCATCTACTGTACATACTAGGTCTTCACAAAGTGGTATGTATTGTTGAAAGTACTTAAGGAGAAGCTCCCTCACTGTTAAATAAACGTGATGGGTTGTGTGAAGTACCGATATGTTCTAATTTACGCGAAAAATTATAATTCACTGCCAGAAAGTAAATGTCTTCCTTCACTCTTGTAAGCAATTGAAACACCAGCAGATATACACCTGTGCCAGTACCAGAATATAATTCGTCTGCATAAATGCTTAATTTGAAGACGTTCTTGCTCAGAAAAGAAGTAACCTAAAATAACTGGCCTGTAAATTTTCTTGTATACTTTATAGGCGGCTGACAGTGAGACTAAGTCATCTTTTAATTCCGTCTCGCATGTGTTCATGTTCTGATGGTGAGTGCTAGTTTGTTTTACCAGATAATCAACCTTTTTCGAATATTCTATTGCATTTTTATGTTTAATTTGTAAGTTATTGACAAGAAGCCCTGAGAAACCTGAAAGTGAATAACAAAATTTTTGCAGGACTTGAACGGAAACAACTAGTATAACAGTTTTCCCACCTTGTCCATTGCTGATGTTATTTTCCATAGCACCATAGTAGCCATCTGCCGATCATCTCTTTGTTTTGCTATATGTTATGCGTCCCTGAAACATTGAAACGTTAATAATCATTATCAGATATTTAACATCAATAACTTGTAACTTTTTTAGAAATTCTCAGTGTATTAGTGTTTTGGAACAGCATTTATTTATAGGTCATTAGTTAGAATACGACTATAATATAAAATACACCAAATACGAGCTTACCGAAATCCAATATGGCCTCACGGAGGTGCTTCAGCCAAAGTTTATCTTTGAAAGGACCCAGCCTCAGTAGTCACTAGTCAGTACTGTTTGGCCACAATTTCGTTACTGCTGCCAGAAGCGGCAAAAATTGTCACTACTTGGAAGATATTCATTTGTCTCTGAGTGCTGCCAAGATCAAACTGCCCTAAACACGAAGTATTACGAATGGTGTTCACTAGCAAGTAACTTCTGTAAGCACTTGCTGAGGCCTTTTCGTTAGAACAAAAACTTACTCAAGTTTACTTCCTCAAATCACTGGGTCAAGTTTATTAGGAACTTGCTACAAGTACAGTAATTGTTGCAGAAGTGCAGTTATTCTTAAGAACCAGAGCATTCGCTACACTTGTTGCATTATTATTAATCAATAAAAACCATGACGAAGCTTAAAAATAAAAATAGAAAACATGTTAGAGGAGTAAAAATTGAGAAACACTATTCAGTTAACCATATTTAAAAATTTTGCGGTGTTGTATGCAAATTTCGAACATCTCTTATCTGTTGTATAAGCAAATATTCATAACATGAAACAAAAATGCAGTGCGGTATTTCACAGAGAGACTTTTAATTACTCTTCGATTTTTGCAAGCATTTGCTGCTTTTATTGCAAATGTGATGCATTTATGTTAACATTTAAAAGTCAGCTAACGTTTAAAGACGTCTATACTGTCATGTTACTTTCGTTTCTGGTGAAACAGATTGGTTGGTAAACTCTTCCTTGACTGGTGATGCCAATTATTTATATATATATATATATATACACGCACCGGTGCTAAACACGCACAGCACCTGTAAGCTTGAGAAATACTTCCGTGAAATAACAAATTCGGACTTGCAACAAGATTGAAGAAATTACAAACGAATTTTCACCTTGCAGCAGAATGCGCACTGATTTGAAACTTCAAGAGAAATTAAAAGTGTGTGCCGGACTGGGACACGAACATGGGAATACGGTCTGACACACAGTTTTATTTTGGCAGAAAGTTTCATGCAAGAAAGTGTTTCCACTAACTTGTGAACTTCTTGAGGTTGACAAAACCAGTGGACGTCGATGGGGAGGTGGGAAGGGGGTGGAGATACGGTGGTTCCTAATGTCCCACCCAATTCTGTGATTTATGGATAATGCGACATACCACAGTAGGAAGCTCGACAGAATGCCTAATAAATAGGATTTCAGGATTAGGATGTTAGAGTTGTTGCGGAACAGGCAAAAAAAATTGCAATGAATGAATGAGGAAGGCTGAACTGTTGTCTAAAATGAAGGAAAACAATAAGCTGTGAAAATATACATCATGGATAAAGTCGCTGAAAGCAGAGGCCACAAAGTAGTCTGTTTCCTGCCCTATGACTGCGATCTGAATCTGAGAGAATTGGCATGGGGCAAAATAAAACACATTTTTATGGAGAACAATATCACTGGTGACATGTAGAAGGAAAGAATGCAGAAGTTTGTTAATGCTGCCTTACATTAAGTTACAGTACAGGACTGACAATGTTACAACAGGAAGGTGCAGCAGTGGGAGCAAGGGGATTGGATACTAGTTGGAATAATGGATATCACTGTCAATGAAGTTATCATCAATACCACGACTTCAAAAGATTATGATGATGATGATGATGATGATGATTTTAAATCAAACTCAAATGACAGTTATCTTTAGTGACCTTCATTTTGACAGTTCTTTCAGGCACAGTTAATAACACTGCTGTGCTGTGTTCAATAAATGTAATGCACAAACAGATTTCAAAAATCAGCTTTTGAGTTTCGATTGATAGTGTCGTAAGTTGTACATTCATCTGCTTTCATTTTTCATTATTTTCAATAGATAAATAATTTGTAATTTGTAGATAAAACTCTGGAGCAAGAATATGTCGACAGATTAGGTGGTTTCCGATCCCCCGCCTATTTTGCATTAGGCGGAAAACGCGCGTGGTGGTGCCAGCACTGCTGCAAGCAGCCAAGCTGCCTCCCCCCATCAGCGCTCCTCACTCCTCGGCAGTCATAAAGTGGGGCCACGACAGTTCCCAACAGCCAATGCCCCAATAGCCAACTTATTGTGGACGAACAGTAACTCTCGATATGTATATTCAAATAAAGGTACGTACACGACATGCCTAGAGTAGAAATATCTCTGGTGTGAGCATTGAGTTCTGCACATATTGTCAACACTTGAGTCTAGGGAAAGCAGATCTCGGTGCCGATCGGGTGAATCGATCGACTGGTCTCGGTTTTACAGCTCTTCGCGCTTTCTGGTGGCAGACAGCGAAAGCTTACAGTAGATTCCTGTGTATTTATATGTTTGCGTGTTTTGGAATTTGTTAGTAAAATTTTCATTTGGAAAATAGAAAAATATAGTTACAATTTGTGCATTGTAACATGTTGTTGTTGTGGTCTTCAGTCCTGAGACTGGTTTGATGCATCTCTCCATGCTACTCTATCCTGTGCAAGCTTCTTCATCTCCCAGTACCTACTGCAACCTACATCCTTCTGAATCTGCTTAGTGTATTCATCTCTTGGTCTCCCCCTACGATTTTTAACCTCCACGCTGCCCTCCAATACTAAATTGGTGATCCCTTGATGTCTCAGAACATGTCCTACCAACCGATCCCTTCTTCAGGTCAAGTTGTGCCACAAACTTCTCTTCTCCCCAATCCTATTCAATACTTCCTCATTAGTCATGTGATCTACCCATCTAATCTTCAGCATTCTTCTGTAGCACCACATTTCGAAAGCTTCTATTCTCTTCTTGTCCAAACTATATACTGTCCATGTTTCACTTCCATACATGGCTACACTCCATACAAATACTTTCAGAAATGATATCCTGACACTTAAATCTATACTCGATGTTAACAAATTTCTCTTCTTCA
Source organism: Schistocerca cancellata (assembly GCF_023864275.1). Taxonomy (NCBI): domain Eukaryota; kingdom Metazoa; phylum Arthropoda; class Insecta; order Orthoptera; family Acrididae; genus Schistocerca; species Schistocerca cancellata. Next base: position 75,729,026 of record NC_064631.1, on the reverse strand, counting down.
GAAACGCTTTCCTTGCCATTGCCATTCTACATTTTATATCCTCTCTACTTCGACCATCATCAGTTATTTTGCTCCCCAAATAGCAAAACTCCTTTACTACTTTAAGTGTCTCATTTCGAGAACTAATACCCTCAACATCACCCGACTTAATTCGACTACATTCCATTATCTTTGTTTTGCTTTTGTTGATGTTCATCTTATATCCTCCTTCCAAGACAATGTCCATTCCATTCAATTGCTCTTCCAAATCCTTTGCTGTCTCTGACAGAATTACAATGTCATCGGCGAACCTCAAAGTTTTTATTTCTTCTCCATGGATTTTAATACTTACTCCGAATTTTTCTTTTGTTTCCTTTACTGCTTGCTCAATATACAGATTGAATAACATCGGGTAGAGGCTAGAACCCTGTCTCACTCCCTTCCCAACCACTGCTTCCCTTTCATGTCCCTCGACTCTTATAACTGCCATCTGCTTTTTGTACAAATTGTAAATAGCCTTTCACTCCCTGTATTTTACCCCTGCCACCTTTAGAATTTGGAAGAGAGTATTCCAGTCAACATTGTCAAAAGCTTTCTCTAAGTCTACAAATGCTAGAAACGTAGATTTGCCTTTCCTTAATCTTTCTTCTAAGATAAGTCGTAAGGTCAGTATTGCCTCATGTGTTCCAGTATTTCTACGGAATCCAAACTGATCTTCCCCGAGGTCGGCTTCCACTAGTTTTTCCATTCGTCTGTAAAGAATTCGTGTTAGTATTTTGCAGCTGTGGCTTATTAAACTGATTGTTCGGTAATTTTCACATCTGTCAACACCTGCTTTCTTTGGGATTGGAATTATTATATTGTTCTTGAAGTCTGAGGGTATTTCGCCTGTTTCATACATCTTGCTCACCAGATGGTAGAGTTTTGTCAGGACTGGCTCTCCCAAGGCCATCAGTAGTTCCAGTGGAATGTTGTCTACTCTGGGGGCCTTGTTTCGACTCAGGTCTTTCAGTGCTCTGACAAACTCTTCACGCAGTATCTTTATCTCCCATTTCATCTTCATCTACATCCTCTTCCATTTCCATAATATTGTCCTCAAGTACATCGCCCTTGTATAGACACTCTATATACTCCTTCCAACTTTCTGTTTTCCCTTCTTTGCTTAGAACTGGGTTTTGCTTTCAGCCGTTCGCAGTACCAGGACAGCAAGGCCGTTTTGGTTATTGTTACAAGGCCAGATCAGTCAATCATCCAAACTGTTGCCCTTGCAACTACCGAAAAGGCTGCTGCCCCTCTTCAGGAACCACACGTTTGTCTGGCCTCTCATCAGATACCCCTCCATTGTGGTTGTACCTACGGTACGGCTATCTGTATCGCTGAGGCACGCAAGCCTCCCCACCAACAGCAAGGTCCATACATCATGGGGGGGGGGGGGGGGGGCACTGTAACATAGGGCAGCAATAAAAGCTTATTATCGCCAAATTCTCCACGATGCAGGCACGATAACCAACATTTTTGTAAAAATTAACAATACTTCCAAATTTTTTTTCTTTACTTCAGGAGCAAGTGAATCATTTGAGAAGCTGAAAAACACATTTCTCTTTAACCTCTTACCCTGACTGTCTCAAACCTTGTTATTCCAGAAAATTATGGAAAAAATTATGTTGCCACAATGTTCTTTTTCCACATAATAACTATTATGCTTTACATATGTGTAATTAGCATAAAATTTCAACAAAATCGAAACTGATAAAATACAAAAATTTTTATTTGAAGAATCTAATACAGAATGTCTCATTTGCCATATGTGCAATTTAAATATTTCATTTCCGAGATGTTTATAAGTTTACAAATTGTATCAGAGAAACATATCGACATCTATTTTATCATATTTCTCACCATAAAAAATGTGCTTTGACAATATGCTTTACTTTTTTCACTCACTTTCCTTAGCAGGACAATTTTCTGTTGCACATTATTTATTGGCAAAACCCTAATGGAAGTCAGACAGCAGTAGGCAGTTTTTGTTGACAACTCATACCGTTGTACTAAAGCAGTCTTAATATCAATAATCCTGAATTTCTGCAACACAGTGTATCTTACAGGCTGTTCCATCATTCAAAACATCTTCAATATTTCAAACACTCATAAAAGTATATAAATATTGGTGATGTGTAGATCTTCCTCTAATAATAGACTCAATAAGCTGACTAGCTTATTTCATAAAACCTGATTCTCCACTGTAGTCGAGTACATTGATAGATACTTATTCATATCCAGGGGTATGAAATATAATTACAGTAGTCTTTGTGCTATTGGCGAGTTCAGTCCCTTGGAGGGGATGTTACATAAAAACATATAGTTACTCGTAAACTGCTGTATTTGGATATGAACATCTCGAGAGAACTACATAAAACTCCACTACTCAAAGATCACATTCAGTTCCAGGTTAATGAAGGAAACCAGTATCTTTGATGTTTGTACATTCATCGGTGATAAGAAAGGGGCACAGACGAAGGAATCTGCACAGACCTCTACACTCAGAAAAATATAATATGAGTTAGTTTAGATAACAAGAACTTGAATACTTTTCTGATGACATACACTAGTACTTTGCGAACAATAGAAAGTCAAATACATTTTAAGCTGTGGGGTATATTTTCAAGGGCTTTTTCTCATAGAAAAACTATAGGTCCTAAAAATTGCGTTAGCAGCTTAGGCACTTCAACACATTGTGACAACTTCAGTGAGATTAAAAATTTCAGAAATTAACAAAAAAAATCAATAGCAAATTAAAAAAAATTAAAAATATTGGGACATTTATGGCTTATCAAATTTTCTGATTAATAATATAGTGGATCCCCCCCATGAACCATGGACCTTGCCGTTGGTGGGGAGGCTTGCGTGCCTCAGCGATACAGATGGCCGTACCGTACCGTACCGTAGGTGCAACCACAACGGTGGGGTATCTGTTGAGAGGCCAGACAAACATGTGGTTCCTGAAGAGGGGCAGCAGCCTTTTCAGTAGTTGCAGGGGCAACAGTCTGGATGATTGACTGATCTGGCCTTGTAACATTAACCAAAACGGCCTTGCTGTGCTGGTACTGCGAACGGCTGAAAGCAAGGGGTAACTACAGCCGTAATTTTTCCCGAGGACATGCAGCTCTACTGTATCATTAAATGATGATGGCGTCCTCTTGGGTAAATTATTCCGGAGGTAAAATAGTCCCCCATTCGGATCTCCGGGCGGGGCTACTCAGGAGCACGTCATTATCAGGAGAAAGAAAACTGGCGTTCTACGGATCGGAGTGTGGAATGTCAGATCCCTTAATCGGGCAGGTAGGTTAGAAAATTTAAAAAGGGAAATGGATAGGTTAAAGTTAGATATAGTGGGAATTAGTGAAGTTTGGTGGCAGGAGGGACAAGACTTTTGGTCAGGTGATTACAGGGTTATAAATACAAAATCAAATAGGGGTAATGCAGGAGTAGGTTTAATAATGAATAAAAAATAGGAGTGCAGGTTAGCTACTACAAACAGCATAGTGAACGCATTATTGTGGCCAAGATAGACACGAAGCCCATGCCTACTACAGTAGTACAAGTTTATATGCCAACTACCTCTGCAGATGATGAAGAAATAGATGAAATGTATGACGAGATAAAAGAAATTATTCAGGTAGTGAAGGGAGACGAAAATTTAATAGTCATGGGTGACTGGAATTCGTCAGTAGGAAAAGGGAGAGAAGGAAACATAGTAGGTGAATATGGATTGGGGGGAAGGAATGAAAGAGGAAGCCGCCTTGTAGAATTTTGCACAGAGCATAACTTAATCATAGCCAACACTTGGTTCAAGAATCATAAAAGAAGGTTGTATACCTGGAAGAATCCTGGAGATACTAAAAGGTATCAGATAGATTATATAATGGTAAGACAGAGATTTAGGAACCAGGTTTTAAATTGTAAGACATTTCCTGGGGCAGATGTGGATTCTGACCACAATCTATTGGTTATGAACTGCAGATTGAAACTGAAGAAACTGCAAAAAGGTGGGAATTTAAGGAGATGGGACCTGGATAAACTGAAAGAACCAGAGGTTGTAGAGAGTTTCAGGGAGAGCATAAGGGAACAATTGACAGGAATGGGGGAAAGAAATACAGTAGAAGAAGAATGGGTAGCTCTGAGGGATGAAGTAGTGAAGGCAGCAGAGGATCAAGTAGGTAAAAATACGAGGGCTAATAGAAATCCTTGGGTAACAGAAGAAATATTGAATTTAATTGATGAAAGGAGAAAATATAAAAATGCAGTAAATGAAGCAGGCAAAAAGGAATACAAACGTCTCAAAAATGATATCGACAGGAAGTGCAAAATGGCTAAGCAGGGATGGCTAGAGGACAATTGTAAGGATGTAGAGGCTTGTCTCACTAGGGGTAAGATAGATACTGCCTACAGGAAAATTAAAGAGACCTTTGGAGAGAAGAGAACCACTTGTATGAATATCAAGAGCTCAGATGGCAACCCAGTTCTAAGCAAAGAAGGCAAGGCAGAAAGGTGGAAGGAGTATATAGAGGGTTTATACAAGGGCGATGTACTTGAGGACAATATTATGGAAATGGAAGAGGATGTAGATGAAGACGAAATGGGAGATAAGATACTGCGTGAAGAGTTTGACAGAGCACTGAAAGACCTGAGTCGAAACAAGGCCCCGGGAGTAGACAACATTCCATTTGAACTACTGATGGCCTCGGGAGAGCCAGTCATGACAAAACTCTACCATCTGGTGAGCACGATGTATGAGACAGGAGAAATACCCTTAGACTTCAAGAAGAATATAATAATTCCAATCCCAAAGAAAGCAGGTGTTGCAGATGTGAAAATTACCGAACTATCAGTTTAATAAGTCACAGCTGCAAAATACTAACGCGAATTCTTTACAGACGAATGGAAAAACTGGTAGAAGCCGACCTCGGGGAAGATCAGTTTGGATTCCGTAGAAATGTTGGAACACGTGAGGCAATACTGACCTTACGACTTATCTTAGGAGAAAGATTAAGAAAAAGCAAACCTACGTTTATAGCATTTGTAGACTTAGAGAAAGCTTTTGACAATGTTAACTGGAATACTCACTTTCAAATTCTGAAGGTGGCAGGGGTAAAATACAGGGAGCGAAAGGCTATTTACAATTTGTACAGAAACCAAATGGCAGTTATAAGAGTCGAGGGGCATGAAAGGGAAGTAGTGGTTGGGAAAGGAGTAAGACAGGGTTGTAGCCCCTCCCCGATGTTATTCAATCTGTATATTGAGCAAGCAGTAAAGGAAACAAAAGAAAAATTCGGAGTAGGTATTAAAATTCATGGAGAAGAAGTAAAAACTTTGAGGTTCGCCGATGACATTGTAATTCTGTCAGAGACAGCAAAGGACTTGGAAGAGCAGTTGAACGGAATGGACAGTGTCTTGAAAGGAGGATATAGGATGAACATCAACAAAAGCAAAACGAGGATAATGGAATGTAGTCAAATTAAGTCAGGTGATGCTGAGGGAATTAGATTAGGAAATGAGACACTTAAAGTAGTAAAGGAGTTTTGCTATTTAGGGAGTAAAATAACCGATGATGGTCGAAGTAGAGAGGATATAAAATGTAGACTGGCAATGGCAAGGAAAGCGTTTCTCAAGAAGAGGAATTTGTTAACATCGAGTATAGATTTAAGTGTCAGGAAGTCATTTCTGAAAGTATTTGTATGGAGTGTAGCTATGTATGGAAGTGAAACATGGACGATAACTAGTTTGGACAAGAAGAGAATAGAAGCTTTCGAAATGTGGTGCTACAGAAGAATGCTGAAGATAAGGTGGGTAGATCACGTAACTAATGAGGAGGTATTGAATAGGATTGGGGAGAAGAGAAGTTTGTGGCACAACTTGACTAGAAGAAGGGATCGGTTGGTAGGACATGTTTTGAGGCATCGAGGGATCACAAATTTAGCATTGGAGGGCAGTGTGGAGGGTAAAAATCGTAGAGGGAGACCAAGAGATGAATACACTAAGCAGATTCAGAAGGATGTAGGTTGCAGTAGATACTGGGAGATGAAGAAGCTTGCACAGGATAGAGTAGCATGGAGAGCTGCATCAAACCAGTCTCAGGACTGAAGACCACAACAACAACAATATAGTGGATATCATATCAAATCCTCTTTGTACACTAATAAACTGGATGTATGCTAGTGGACTTTCCAGAGTGTCTAAAAAGAACAGTTGTCATCCCTATTCATAAAAATGGTAACAAATAATTATCGTCCAATTTCACTAGAATTCTGCATACAACAGGATATTTGCAGACATTTATCTGAAAACAATATTCTGACTCAATATGGTTTTAGGTACAAATTATTAACAGTAAAAGCAGCTGAGGACATAATTTGTTTTGTACTAACCTCATCTGAATCAAAGTTATCTTCTGAAGCCATTCTAGTCGACCTAAGTAAGAATATATTTCGGTGAACCATACAATACTAGTGCAGAAACTTCGGTATTATGTGGTCAGAGTCGTAGATCTTTCCCTCATAAGATCATATCTTCGTGAAAGGAAACAAACAATAGATTACAATAACCAAAAGTCCCAATTTAATATAATCCATTACAGAGTCCAAAGTCCCAATACTTAGATGTAACTTGAGGCATTCCTCAGCGTTCTGTGCATGGCCCTTTACTTTTTATAATATTTATAAATGACATTTTCAGTAACATTCCCTGAAAATCTGTGCTTTATGCTGATGACACAACAACACATTCATTAACCCTGGGGAAGACATAAACAAAGTGAAACAGCCCCATCTAATACATGGTTCAAAGACAATGAGCTATCCATCAACTACAACAAGACAATGAACATCACTTTTAGTTTATCAAGCAGTGAAACTTAGTGCTCAACTGTTGAGCCACTTGATACATATGTTGATTCCAAATTAACTTGGGGAAAACACACAGACTGTGTACACAGAAAGCTCTTGCATCTTTTTATTGACTAGACTATAGATATGTGTGACAACATATCTGTTACCTAGCTCCTACTGTGCCATCTTACACTGCTGCCTGCAATATGGTATCTTTTTATAGTGTAATTCTGGAGAGGGCAAAAAAAAAATTTCATCTGACACAGAAAAGGCCATCAGATCTATTGCTGCAGCTATAAACTTAAAACCTACTGCAGATTGATTTTTAAGATCTTAAACGTATTGACAGTCCCATCTCTTTATATTTACTGCCTACAACTACATCTTAAGGGAAGCTGTATACCAACATAAAACTAGGCCAATAAAACAGATATACATGTCCACTGCTAGAGTAAAGAAAACACAGTGTAGTTATGAATACCGGGATTAAAATCGTTTAATACTTTAACTTTACAGGCGCATCATACCTCACTTAATGACTGAAAAATGGCTGAAGGAATATTTCAGAATTTAAAAACCGTTCTAAGGACGAACCAAATTATTTCTAATTGTAAACTGTTTTGTATTTACCTTAGAATTCCAATAGCTTAGCTGATACTTCTGTATATTATTTTCTATACACTGTGAAATTAAGAAATTTTTCCTTAGTGTATATTTTATGTGTCTTGCATTATTATTATTAGTACATGTACTGTAACTATGTCAACAAAATGTTTTTGTACGATATATGTATATTCCCTTGACGACATCGATTGCATAAAAATGCTCAAAGATATATCAAAATAAATGAATCTAAAGAAAAAGCGCTATGATCTTCGGGTCCAAGGCCGGTCCAACACGCACAGTCGGCACCAAGATTTGCTGTCCCTAGACGCAAATATTGTCAACATTAAACCATAGTCTGAGATTAAACTGAATGTGTCATGTTAACTCTGGAGAACATTCCTTGTTTGTGCTTGCGACACGGGGTGGGCCAAACGGTTTTTCTGGAGTAACCGTTAACACGGTCCCAGTTATACTTTGGTAACTGTTATTTTTAATGGTTATCAATAACTGTCAAGTTATTTGTCACTACCAAATACAGAATACTCTGAAGGGGCTACAGTTAAATAGCGACAGTGTTGGAATCCATCAGTTTAGTTATCAATATAACTGCGATTAGCGCGAAATGGCAGGAATGTCATATGAATCATGTCATAACCTTAGCTAATTAATTCCGGGTACACTTCAGTTGATGTTAGAACGATTATTAGTGTTTCATATTATATGTATGTAGGTCGCTATTAGAAATATTATCCTCGTAGCTGAAACAGAAAGTATGTGGAACTTCGCCACAGCACTGTTTAAGTAAAATGTTAACAACATGCGTTTTTAAGTATCAAGTAATATGTAAACTGAATACTGTAGGTTAAATTCGAAGCTTAATTTCTTGTGCTGCTCTCTTAATGGAATAAGCCTTGTAATATAACAACAAAAATATACGTAATGTGACAGATTCGTTTACGCCTGTCTTGTACAAGATAGTCGTATTGGGGAACGTGTGAGTGCACTAATCCAAGTTTTATGTGAGATTTGGAAAACTGCCCAATTTCTCCAGCTACAACATGTGTGTGACATATGAGGATATGCAGATCGAAAAGGTTGACTGTGCTACATTTCTGGGACTACAACTCGATAATAAATTCTGTTGGGAAGGGCATACCACAAATGGAGCAAAACTTTTTAACATGTAAAAGTGTGTAATGAAAATCGTTTGTGGTATATATTCAAGAACATCATGTAGGAACCTGTTCGACAAGCTTCGTATTCTAACCACTGCTTCCTAGTATATTTACTCCTTAATGAAATTTGTTGCAAGTATTTCCAACCAATAGCTCAATACATAATATCAGTACGAGAAATAGGAACAGCAATCTGCATAAAGACCTAAAATCAATTACCTTGGTCCAAAAAGGGATCCACTATTCAGGAACACGCATTTTCAATAATCTACCAGCAAGTCAGCAACCATTAAAAACTTGGTTTCAGATAAAGCACCGTTTACAGAATGTTTGAAAGACTTTTTGGTACAGAAGTATGCGATTCCATCCATCTGCTTTGACCTATGACGTCTTCAGTATGGCGGAAATGGCTATTCTAAGTGTCTCCTATGATAACATCTCCCTCCAAAAGTACCATCAAATTAACAGGACAGCCACAGGAAGTTGGGTTTTTAGGGTGAGGACGAGATGAATGTAATAGTAAAAATAAAAAACACACCACGATCCCAAAACACAAAATGATGAACAAAAAGAAAAAAAAATTACAACAGTCACCTACACCAACAAAATCTGCAGGAATCGGACACTTCCCTTGAACTATATAGGTCAACCATAGGTGACGATACCAAAACACCAATACCTACAACTAAAACTACAAAAATTGGAGTCTGACACTTCCCTTGACCTATATAGATCAACCAAAGATGACGATACCAAAACACCAACACCTACAACTACAAAATGGGAATCGGTCATTCCTGGTGACCTATGTAGGTCCACCACAGCTATTGATGCCAAAAAACCAACACCTACAACTACGAAAAATAAAACCACAAATCAAACGTCCCTACATAAATAAAAAAAATTCAACACTCCATAAATACACAAAACATCAAAACTAGAAAAAAAGGTAAAAAACTTGATAATTCACTGAAAAACACTTCAAAATTTTGCGTTTGAAATTACAAACACTGCCGCCAACGACTTCACACATCCATCACCAAGGCTCAAATAAACCCAATACAACACACACACACACGTGGAATCTGACACTTCCATTGATCCCTCCTCCTACTTAAGTAAAAATTCTGCTATATTTCAGTTTTGACACCACTTCGTCACAACAGCCAAGATCAGGTATTCTGTGTATGATAAATTTATTAAAAGTGCATAACTATGTTTTATTCTGACACTGTATCAATTCTGTAAATATTAGCAGTTACTGTAATATTTGACAATCTCCTAAGAAATGATGAGGATAATAATTATTATATTCAAATGGTTTAAGTTATACTTTTTTGCCTTTTGCCATGTTATTTGTCATTCGCAATGGCCAGCGGCTTTTTCCGAAGCAGTACGAAAATATCTGTTATTTTGTTCGCTCCAGTAACTATCCTCTAAGGAAATATCACCGAGTCAGGAACACAGACACACAGTTATTCCGTTACCAGCTTCCATGTTACCTGTAGTGGTAGCGCGATAACTGCCAGCGAACGAGAACTGTGAGCCAATAACGATAACTGCCAGAGTAAAATAACGATCTCTGACAGTTATTTCCATAATCACTCGAATTCCTTATGGTAACTCTCCTTGTACTACCTGTCCAAGCTAAACTGACATATAAGGCGGTGGCTCAAGGGAACGACTGTACTTGTTAATGATTGTACCGCGGCTCCTATCAGCCGCCGCTGTGACATTAACTTCATTTAATTGTTTGTGCTTAACGAAGGCGCAAGTTCTTATCAGCAGATGGCGCGCAGTCTCACAGTTATTCCCATGACCTATAGAACGCCTTCCAAATAGTCAATCCCTCTCTTTCGTAGCCAGATCTCCGATGAGTTGACGCAAAAGTGTAGTACGATATTCAGTCAACAGATAGCGCGAGGCAATGTTGGAAGTTATTGAAATAACTGCTAGTATTAGATGAGCAATTATCACAGTAACCGTTACTTCTCAGTAAGGTTATTTCTACCAGTTCCGTTATTTTCTGACACCTCCAAACAGCGACAGACATCAAATATTAGGCGTATTTATTGCGTTTTCACAATTTGTTTATTAGTAATAGCAATGGAGAATTACTGTAGTTGCTGCATGTACAAAGCGAAATACGAAAAAAGAGAAAATGTTGGTGTTGTGTGAATACTTTGATGTTCTGAAGCGTACTGTACTGTTTTGTTTGCATTTTGAATAAGTGTACATCTATTATTATTTATGCAAAATGCATAGGATTGTTGAGCTAAGTCATTGGTCATCTCCAGCAATCATTTAATCGTAATCATACACATAAAAGGCAAGAAACCCACAGCTCCTAAAATAGCCATTTCCTTTGACAGTGGTGAATCGTCAAAAAAGACTAGTAGAGCCATTTCATTTGACAGTGGTCAATCTTCAAAAAAGACAGGTAGAAGTTAGACTTTTTCTTTTCATACACTTCTGATAGCCTACACCTTCGTAATTTCTGGTCAGTTTGTTTGTTTCAAGCTCAAATATACTTTGCATAAGGTACAATGTAACATGAACAAACAGTTTTCGTGTTTTATTCAAAATCAAATGCACCCTTGATTGGACAGCATGTTTCATAGCATGGAGAAAAGACAACTGAATATGTGTGTGTGTGTGTGTGTGTAATAGAGAATTCAAAGTAAATAGGAAGTTAAATATATACTAATAGCAATGTGAAATTATGATCTGCGAATTATATAAAGGATGGAATATATGACACATTGTATTGAGAGGAATTTCAGCATTTATCTTAAACACATAATCTGCACAAGTCTGGTACATAACACTTCTTTATTTATTTTATCACAACTCTGACATCTTCACATCTCGATTGTATATTCTGCTTTGCAAGTAAGTCAATAAAAACACTACAGACTGAATGTAAACCATAACGATGTGGAACAAAAATCACACACACACACACACATCTCTGTCTCTCTCTCTCTCTCTCTCTCTCTCTCTCTCTCTCTGCAATCAAAGTAAAAATTTAGCTGCCTTTTGAATTACCTTCAATTACCTTCAAGTCTGATTAACAGGCGTAAAACATTAGTATGTAATATGCATCAAACTCGTTCAATTGTTTCATTGTCCACCTCCCTTCACGCTATTACATGGCCTATGCCTCAACAGAGGACAATTAGGAGTTAAAATAAATGTTATGAAGGCACTGTAGTCTAAATTCATGTTATCATCAATGTGTTAAGAGGGCACCAAGGGGAGAGTGAATTTGTCATATATATTTTTCATATTTGGGATACATTTGGCTCTGTAGTACATTTAACCAGCAATCGGATATTATTCAGTTTCAGTTAGTCTGTAATGTAGTGAAAGCATGTGCAGTAAATGCTGAAATAAATGTGCCAGAGTGTTATCAATATGCAAAATTGTGATCTAGCCTACAGGAAAGATGGCACACTCGCTAATGTTTGGAAAGTTCAGTATTTTCTGGGTCATTTTCAGAGGCACTGGAATACTATTAAGCTGTTTTGCAATGCTATCACAGCAAAAATTTATCTCAACAGACTTAGCAATATGATAAAGTTAGTATAAAACACAAAGATGATGGTGGCTGTCCCAGAGATTGAAAAATGTGTGCAGCTAGGCTTTGATATTTGTTGCAAAGAAGCAAAAATGCCTCTTCATTTTTAGCCCTGTTTATTCTAGGTATCAAATGAAAATTGTTATGATGTCTATACTAAATCCATGGCACCCATGAAGAGGATCTGTTTGTACTGGCGACGTAATGCCATTCTGCATATACAAGACACTTTATGGACAAACCTGTGGCATCCCAAGATAATGTAAGCAGGCTGGCTGTGTATGTTGATATACAAAATCTATTTCGCACATCCGAGTGCTTACTCCAGAGATACTTCTAATCTATGTCAACATGCACAAATCTTGTTTAGGCGCGTCATATATGCCAGACGGCACGTGGACAGGAGATCACCGCAGACTTATGGGTACACCTTAGGGCTGTGTGGTATACATGTGACATCACACACTGCACTGAAGACTGCAGTAATTGCTGTTGACTTTCGTTATCGTTTGCTGTTGGGTGGTTATGATATTCCAAATTGAATTCAGTAGCTGACAATTTTCATATCACAACTTGTGTGTTATGAAAGTACACCATTTGAAGGCAATGGCACTTTGAAGATTTATTAAAGCACATTGTTCTTTGTACAATTTGTTATAACAGAGCACCACATAATGACCTACCGGTAGCAATAGTGAAAAACTTCAAGAGATATAGAGACCAATTCACACTGGCTGCCGTGTCAAAACATTTTGCAATGTATTTCAAATGGTGGCAGTCACACCAGCCATCCTGTCATATCGCGGGACCATCAAGGTTTCTTGGGAAGGAAGTTGTGATAGCTGACATCATTTGTGCGTTGTTGATCATGCAACCCCCAACCTCATTTCCTCCAGATACATGATGCACAGATCGCCATATTTTGATTTATTGTGTGTCTTGTAGTTGATGTCAGTTGTTTGTTATGAATTGTTCCATTTCATAATTTCCTATGTTAAAATTTATAATGTTATAATAAATGACAAGGGATTAATTGTAGCAGTGAGACAGGAATCTGAATTGTATGACAGGAGGGTACTTAAATTATTTGCCCTCTATTACATTTATAAATTGAACTTTTATATACACTGTAACCGCCCCACTATATTTGTTTCAGTCTGAAATTAGCCCAACTTTACCTCCCATTCTATAAAAATCTACGTATTACAAAAACTGTGTGTTCACAAATTGTTATCCAACTTACGCTCGCGTGCAAACCTTCGATTAAACAGAACCTAATATCAATTGAACTGGAACTGATCTATATGCAGCTTGTCGACGTATTAAATATGGAATGGAAGTAAAACAGTTAGCTGGCCCTAATCAGAATTTCCAATTACCTCACATCTTGATAACACTGTTGCAGATTTCTCAAAACCACAACAGCAAGCAGGCAGTGCCGAAACTAGATTTTTGTTTTTAAGTGCATATTCAAACTGCTGCTGGTAATGAGTTATGACAAAAAGTGTGGTGGGGAGAGTAACTATTCTTGTGAAATGTGCCAAGACAACGATTTTAGAATGAAAGATATATTCAAAAAGACAGAGTAATACTTTGCTTGATCTTCACATGTAACAAGGATCTGAACAATACTATGCTTAACGAAATGAACAATGATTTAAAAAGGGTACAAAGTTAACAGAGAATTTCTAAAAAACCAAACAGCTTAATCAGGGAAGTGGGGTGGTGTTTCTCTCAGCTCTGAGCAAGTTAACTAGCTGACAACAATAATTCCGACAAAGTAGGTGTGCAGTGCTGCAGTCAAGACATCAAACTTCTCATCAAAAACAATAACATTACTAAAAATCTACATTCCCTTCACACTATATTCATCCTTGCTGTCCTTTCTTCATATAATATATACAATCAGAACTCCACAGCATTACTAAACGTGTCCACCAGCTACCACACTTCAACTAAGAATGTATCAGACTGCACATTGGCTACAAAGTTTGTTTAATAGAAATGTAACTTCCTCCCTGCACATTGATGACATACAAAAATCAAAAAGACTTGACCACCTTACCGCATTTAATATTTTACAACGAACTGGTTTGCAATATGCCTGCAACATGAAGTGAAAAAAATACTGTGGGTAGAATCAGATTGATTAGTAAGTGGAATTTTTGTGTTGTTAGGCATTTGCAATGTTTCATAAAGAAAGGAACTGAAACGTTCAGATATTGCAACAGGGGCAAAATGCTTTGTTGTGAAGGATACCTCAAGTAATGTATGGAGTTGTTTATTTAAATACTTGTTCATGGCCGGCTTATGTACTGTTAAGTAGCTTTCTGGATTGTGTGTGAAGCAGTTTTTCATCAGTGGTCAATATTTATGTGGTTTCACTAGCTAACCCCATACAAATAAGGCAGTGGAACTATTAAAAGCCAAATAGAAGATGTAAAGAAAAACTACAAATCTTGAAGGGGAATGTACTGAGGGAGATATGACACTGCACAGAAATCTGCACTGGACTGGCAACTAAACGTAACCTCAAACAAACCAATTTATCACGGGATTTGATGGCAGCTCGTAACACTGTGTGTGTGTGTGTGTGTTTTTTTTTTAGTAGTTCTCGATGTAATTTGATATCACAAATGAAAGAAAACTGGTGCTTCTACTTCCTAAAATTCTTAAAAATGCAGATTCATCTTCCTCATCCTTCTTGTATAATTGAGAAATTCTCCTTCTGTACAATATAAGTAATTACATTTTTCTGACCCACCCTTTTTTTGTGTTTTTGCACTTGTGTCTTTTTTCCTGTAATATAAAAGCTGTCCCTGCAAAATACAGACCATTTCAGTCGAATAAATATCATTTTCATACAAATGTGGACTCCAGCATTTGCATGTATAAGCTACTGTGTAGTGTGTGTGTACTTCATATTCAGTGATGAAGCAGAATTCGACTTAAATGGTTTTGTGAATAAGCAGAACTGCCACATCTGAGCATCAGAAAATCCTTGCATGATCCAAGAAAAGGGAAATGCATCCACAACGAGTGACATTTTCGTGTGGCCGTTGGTCAGGTGTCGTCATTGGCTGTTATTTTTTTTATTTTTAAGATGAGGCAGGACAAGCTTTTACACAGTGGAGACCCATACCAAACGATGGTTAGGGAGTTATGGGGCTTCATTTGGATAGAATGGACATTGAAGAGTTATGGTTTCAGTAGGATGGTGCCACCTGCCGTACTTTTTGCAAACCAGTTCACTTGCTCCATGAACAATTCCCAGATCGCCTCATTTCGTACAAAGCTAATCATCAGTAGTCACCAAGATCACGTGACTTAAGTGTTTGTCACTTTTTTCTTTGGGGTCATCTTACCATAAGTCACTGATGTATGCCATTAAATTCCAAAACATCCATGACTTGAAGGAGGAAATTCGACAAGTTGTCAGCGAAATGAATGTAGAGACTTGTCGTACAGTCATAGTGAATTCATGGACAGACTTCTTGCATGGCAGCATAGTAGAGTAGGTCATATGCCTCACATTTTAATACTTGAAATGGGTAGACTAAATGAACATCTATACGTATTTTGTTTGTGTTTTTTTTATAAAAATTAACTTTTTATTTTGATATATCAAAATCAGTGAGCTTTTGAACCCCACTGTATAAAAACACATGCATATTTGAATGCAATGTTGTGTGAAAATTTCAAATCAACTGACTGTCTACTTTCCGAGTTTAGTGACTGCAAACATCTGCAGGTCGAATTTCCATATAACAATTTATCTAATAATGAATTCAGTATAGAAGTTGATGTCCCTGACAGTGATTTATCAGATATTTGGGTCGAAGATTGAAATGAAATTGTTGAAATAGTTGAAAGTCCTTAAACTCTTTCAGACGCAGCAGTCAGGATGGAGCAGGAGGAGGAGGCTGAAATTTCGGCAGTTAGGGAGGAATTAGTGACAGAATATGTTAATCCAAAGGTACATATCACTAAAAGAAGTAATAATATTCATCAGGTACCTATGTATAAGTGTAATTACATAATATTTGATGTTGATTTCTTTAAATTACTGGTTAAGTTATAGTATCTAAGCCAAAATCGGATTTAAGCTACAGCTGCAGATAGTGGTCATCAGTCTCTTGTTCACCACCAGGACGCAATCAGTGTGCACAGTCTGTCTTGGGTAAACTCTTTGTGGAAATGTGGGAAAGTTTTCAGATGTAAGAAACCATAACAGAAATGAAGAGGCATCATCTACACAAGAGCAGCAGCACAGAAAGTGAATCACAGATTTAAGTGCACTGACTATAAATTTAGAAAAGCTAATTTTGTTGGCCAAGACACAGAACAGAAAGGATCACTTCCACTTCTAGTAGTAGAGAAAATGACACCTTTGCAGTATGATAAAGCATTTCTAAATGAACATGTATTTCGAAATGATTAATGGAAAATACCGTATAAAGATGTGAAACAAATGCTAACAATGATATAGAGGGGCTGGTCAGAACTTACCTCAGCTCAGCACAGCCAATAGATACACAAAACAGAACAGAAAATTTACGTATCCTAGCTTTCAGAACTTGTTCCTTCGTCAGGGAGGAGAGAGGGGAAAAAAGGGGAAGAAGGGAAAGTGGATTAAGTTACTCACAACCCAGATTATGAAGCAACAGGGGAAAGGCCTGGAAACTCAATCCACTTTCCCTTCTTCCCCTTTTTTCCCTTCTCTCCGCCCTGGCGAAGGAACTAAGTTTGGAAAGCTAGGATACGTAAATTTTCTGTTCTGTTTTGTGTATCTATCGGATGTACTGAGCTGAGGTAAGTACTGGCCAGCCCCGTATAAAGGCTCCTATGAAAAAAATTAAATTTTGTTTACTACTACTACTACTACTACGCTCATTACAGTTCAGCTCTACAGGACCTTTATACTGAAATGTTTCCCACAGATAACAGTATACTGTGACCACAAAGCGTTAAGTTTTTTGCATACATGTAAATATTTACATGCAAGACTAGCAAGATGGACGCTCTCACTCCAAGAGTTTAAGTTTGAAATTAAATACATAAGTGGACAGGAAATGAAGTAGGCAAAAAGGAATACAAACGTCTCAAAAACGAGATCGACAGGAAATGCAAAATGTCTAAGTAGAGATGGCTAGAGGACAAATGTAAGGATGTAGAGGCTTATCTCACTAGGGGTAAGATAGATACTGCCTACAGGAAAATTAAAGAGACCTTTGGAGAAAAGAGAACCACTTGTATGAAAATACTAGGAGCTCAGATGGAAATCCAGTTCTAACCAAAGAAGGGAAAGCAGAAAGATCGAAGGAGTATATAGATGATCTATACAAGGGCGATGTACTTGAGGACAATATTATAGAAATGGAACAGAATGTAGATGAAGATGAAATGGGAGATACGATACTGCGTGAAGAGTTTGACAGAGCACTGAAAGACCTGAGCCGAAACAAGGCCCCAGGAGTAGACAACATTCCAGTAGAATTACTGATGGCCTTGGGGGAGCCAGTCCTGACAAAACTCTACCATCTGGTGAGCAAGATGTATGAGACAGGCGAAATTCCCTCAGACTTCAAGAAGAATATAATAATTCCAATCCCAAAGAAAGCAGGTGTTGACAGATGTGAAAATTACCGAACTATCAGTTTAATAAATAACAGCTGCAAAATACTAACGCGAATTATTTACAGACAAATGAAAAAACTAGTAGAAGCCAACCTTGGGGAAGATCAGTTTGGATACCGTAGAAATACTGGAACACGTGAGGCAATATTGACCTTACGACTTATCTTAGAAGAAAGATTAAGGAAAGGCAAACCTACGTTTCTAGCATTTGTAGACTTAGAGAAACCTTTTGACAATGTTGACTGGAATATTCTCTTCCAAATTCTAAAGGTGGCAGGGGTAAAATACAGGGAGCGAAAGGCTATTTACAATTTGTACAGAAAGCAGATGGCAGTTATAAGAGTCGAGGGCATGAAAGGGAAGCAGTGGTTGGGAAGGGAGTGAGACAGGGTTCTAGCCTCTCCCCAATGTTATTCAATCTGTATATTGAGCAAGCAGTAAAGGAAACAAAAGAAAAATTCGGAGTAAGTATTAAAATCCAGGGAGAAGAAATAAAAAATTTGAGGTTCGCCAATGACATTGTAATTCTGTCAGAGACACCAAAGGACTTGGAAGAGCAGTTGAATGGAATGGACATTGTCTTGGAAGGAGGATATAAGATGAACATCAACAAAAGCAAAACGAAGACAATGGAATGTAGTCGACTTAAGTCGGGTGATGCTGAGGGAATTAGATTAGGAAATGAGACACTTAAAGTAGTAAAGGAGTTTTGCTATTTGGGGAGCGAAATAACTGATGATGGTCGAAGTAGAGAAGATATAAAATGTAGACTGGCAATGCCAAGGAAAGCGTTTCTGAAGAAGAGAAATTTGTTAACATCGGGTATAGATTTAAGTGTCAAGAAATCGTTTCTGAAAGTATTTCTATGGAGTGTAGCCATGTATGGAAGTGAAACATGGATGATAAATAGTTTGGACAGGAAGAGAATAGAAGCTTTCGAAATGTGGTGCTACAGAAGAATGCTGAAGATTAGATGGGTAGATCACATAACTAACGAGGAGGTATTGAATAGAATTGGGGAGAAGAGGAGTTTGTGGCAAAACTTGACTAGAAGAAGGGACCGGTTGGTAGGACATGTTCTGAGGCATCAAGGGATCACAAATTTATCATTGGAGGGCAGCGTGGAGGGTAAAAATCGCAGGGGGAGACCAAGACATGAATACACTAAGCAGATTCAGAAGGATGTAGGTTGCAGTACATACTGGGAGATGAAGAAACTTGCACAGGATAGGATAACATGGAGAGCTGCATTAAACCAGTCTCAGGACTGAAGACCACAACAATAACAACAACAAGTGGACAGGATAATTGCATCGCCGATGCACTGTCTAGAATGCCAGATGGAGATTTGTCAACTATCAACATCACGGACAATCTGTCCGAATTTAAAGTTCCTATAATGATAGAATATATAGGAAACATTTTCTTGACATGTGTAAGAACACAGGAAAACTATAGAATGAAGATCCTCGTTGGCATTCAATAAAGGAAACTTTAGCAAAGCCTGGAAACAATGATCTGAAGAGACTGTACAAAGTTGAGGACGACGTCTTATTTTTCAAAGGGCATCTTGATTCAGATAATTGGAAGGTGTGTATTCCTGAGAAGAATGAGAAGGACTTAATTTTGTACACGCACATCACTTGGGGACATTTTGGAGTATTAAAGTGTGCTCGGGAAGATTCAAGCATATTGCTACTTCCCAAATATTCGCAGGAAAGTACACAAACAGTTAAGGAAATGTAAAATTTATCAGCTAGCCAAACCAGGAAATTTCTGTGTGAAAGATTTCCTACATCCTATTATACCCACTAAACCGCTGTCAATCATTTCGGTCACCGTCTGTGCTCCTCTACCACCATCAAGGGGAGGATGAAAAAATATTGTAGCTTTTCTTGATATATTCACTAAGTATGTCAAACTTTATCCGTTAAAATCAGCTACTGGTGCATCCATAGCCAAGAATCTGGTCAAGGATTATATAGTCAAGGTAGGAAAACCAGAGGCTATTATTTCTGACAATGGGTCAATGTTCCTGGATTTCATTGGAGGCAAACATTAACCAGTTGTGGTATAAAACAAATTCTAACATCAGCGTACCACCCTCGGCAAATCCCGTGGAACGAATTTTTCGTGAATTAAACTGGTTCATGAGAACATATTGCCACAACCAGCAACCCAAGTGGATCGATTATCTTGACGATTTTCAGGAAATTGTAGACAATATGCCACATACTACGACAGAATACACCCCATATGAATTGATGTTTGGAAAACAGGAACAGAATGACTGGATTCGACCAATTCCTAAAGTCTTTATTAACAAAATAGGCCAACAAAATAAAGTACAACAATCCTTACTCAATATAATGGACAAGGCAAGGAAAAGGAAAATATGTTTTGACAATCGACTTGGAAAAATAAAAACATGTAAAGTGAAAGACCAAGTTTTAGTAAAAACTCATCCTAAGGCTTCACTTATAAAGAGGAAGAACACAAAATGGCAATTATTGTATCAAGGACCATTTGTGATTACCAAACTACCCCATCCAGGAACTTATGTTTTGAAGGATGTGAAGAATGAAAAGGTGAAAGGAATGTATCCTCATCACTTGTTAAAGGAATTTCATGATAACTGAAGATTCTGAAGATTGAAGATACTGTTCTTATCAAACAATATTGATTAGACAACTTTCATTGAACCTATAAATCATACTTAGGATAGTTTCTTTCTTTTTGCAATTTAGTAGTTAGTTTTTCTTTTCAGGCATATTGTACGAGAGATATGCAGACATTATGTATTTGTTTTCCACTGTAAAGATAAGTTTTCTTTTCAGTATGCAGAGAATTTAGCTGTAGTATGAATGATTTCTTTTAATTTTTTTTAAAATTTAGTTGATAGTAACTTCAATCAGGTTTCACAATGCACAATGACCATGGGTTAGTGCTCAAATGAATCTGGTCTATGGCAAGATATTTTTTTCTCTGTCAATTTGACAATGACAGTGTATGTTTGTATTTTTTTTATTTTTACAAGCTGAGCTGAAGTCATGCTGTTCGGAAGGGGTAACCCATTCTCAGATTTAAAAAAAAAACTGCCTATTACTTTATTTCAATCTTTTGTGATGGACATTGTCTTTATAATTGTACTATTGTTGTAACATACCTGTGTATGTAAATTATGTAATGTCAATTGTTGCTTGCAAAGTTACCAACTGAGTGAATGCCGATCAGTTACAAGCACATCAACAAGTGTTAAAGTCCATCTGAAAGATGATGAGCATAAGTTGAGAAGGCATCACCAGTTGGATTAGTGTATAGTGCATTTTATGGTTGTTGATAGAAATGAAGAACACCTTATGACTTCCGAATATTTCGAATTCAGGACAGAGAATTAGAAAGAAAATTAGATTAGATTCTATTTCAGCTCAGCATATATCAAACGCCTTTTCCACGCAACTTACACTGACTCTAATTTTCATGTTAACCATATGCGGAAAACCATTATACCCACGAGGATACGGTGAAATGGAAATAGAATTCAATCAGTTACCCCAGAGATGACAGAGAGAGAGACAAAGATATTGTTTATTACTCTGTGGCGGTCAGTGCTTACATAATTATTCTTAGGATATAGAACTTTTGATCTTGTTAAAGAGTAATTTTACAAGAGGAGAGCCATTCTTCTTAAATGACCAGACTACAGCCAATGCTTCCTTTTCGGTAGTCGTATATGTTCTTTCACAAGCAGTTAAGAGTCAGCTAGCAAAAGCTATTGGACAGAAAGTTGATTTTCTATCTATCATCTTTACTTGGAAGAGGGATGAACCTTATTCCAATTTCCGAAGCATCTGCCGTTAAACCGAATTCTTGGCTCATATCTGGATGATATAATATTTGTGAGTTGACTAAGGCATGTTTTATTGCTTCAAATGCATTCTGATATTGTTGCGCCCACACCCACGGAGTATTTTTGCACAACAAGCTGTACAACAGTTCTGCATTAATAGAGTGGTCGTGAATGAAACGCCTGAAAAAAGAGACAACTCCGAGGAAGCCCTTTAATTGCCTTTTTGTTGTTGGAACTGCAAAGTTTTTGATTGCCTTTAGGTTCTCGGAGTCCGGTAAGATGCCTTTTCCATTTAAAAGATGACCCAGGAATTTGATTTTATCTCGAGCAAAATGGAACTTTTGCAGATTTGCGATTATGCCTGCTTCCTTGAAATGTTCTCAATAAATCAACGTGCTCCTTCCATGTGGTCGTAGCTATGAGCATGTCGTCCACAATCAAAGTTAAATTGCTTCAAAGTGCAGGTCCCAATGCGTAATCTAGAGCCTTTATAAAAACTCCTGAGCTCAAGTTTAGCCTGAAAGGTAAAACCTTAAATTGATAGCTTCTATCTGCATGTACAAACACGGTGTACTTTTTTGATGGTTTGTCTAGTGCCACCTGCCAAAATGAACTTTTCAGATCAATATTTGTTAAGTGTTTTACCCCCTCAAACTTCTGAATTAACTCATCGATATTTTCCAGATGAGTTCGCACGAACATGATAATCTTATTTATCTGCCGTGCATCTAGCACGAGACGAACTTTTCCTCCTTTTTTGTGACAACATGAAGTGGACTACAGTATGGACTCGTTGAAGGTTCGATCAGATTCCATTCAAGCATCTGTTGGATTTCCGCATCAACTGCCTTTCGTTGGTGCCACGGTACTGGATAAAAAGTACAGCAGAAAACTTGGTGTGGAATCACATCTAAATGGCATGTGCATCCCTTGATTACATCAGGTTTTTCTTGAAAGACTTCATGATATCCCTGTAGAGGATCATATAATTGCTTTCTTTGATGTTATTGCCAATATTCAGGTTCTTGCACCTTTTCGTATACTATATCTTCAGGTTTTAAGACTGGTTGCAAGTAATTAATTTGGTAATACCGTGCAGGTTTGCTATGTATCCACTTTATTTGCAGCTTTTATCCCTGATAATACTTTCAATGGGTACTATATTCCATGAGAAGATCCACTTGGTATTTCTGATTCATTATTGTAAAACTGGAACTGCCTAGAGAAAAATCGATATGCCAATTACTCTCTCTAAATTCATCTATACTCAGGATACAGTCCTCAACCAATTTTTCTATTACAAGGAATGTGCAATTTATAGCTACATTTTCTATATCTAACTGGAGTTGAGTCTGCACTTTAACCTGAGAAGACTTATGACCAGTAGGTCCTACAATTCTACAACACTGAACAGGAAAAATCGGTGGATTTGATTTTTGAAGTATTCTTTGAAATAACTTCTCAAAAACGACATTTACTGCTGCTCCTGTATCCAAAGTAACTTGCACAGTAATGCCTTCAATTTCCGCCTGAATTTTCGTAACAGGTTCAGTGATATGTTCCTCTTGACAAGGCATCACATCCTGCTGAAGTTCTTCTATTAATAATCTGCCATCATTGTACAAAAAAAAATTAACGCTTGAATTATCGCCCCTCAAAACTTCTTCGACTGCACCGTTGGGGCTTCTGACAGTCGAGTTTAGTTTGACGATTGTCCAGTATTAGTAGCTGTCTGCTCCGTTACGTCAGTTGTTATTGGTGGTTGATTTCTCCATTCATTTGCATTAGCATTTGGTACCCAACCTGAAGTTTGTGGTTGCTTGTGATATTCTTGGGTTGGTTGCTGATATCGGCGTTTTTGCTGATAATTCCCTTCTTGATAGTATCCTTTCCTCTTCTTATTATTCTTCCTCCATTTCCGTTTATATGTTTGTTCACATTGTTGGTCATGATTACACTGGTCGGGATTTTCGTTACCAAATTTCACGTTTTTCTGGAAATAATTCACCTGTGGGTTTGGTGAATTGTGTGAAAAGGTTTGTTTCCATACTGTTTGTTGGTTGGTTTGTTGGTTTGGGGAAGGAGACCAGACAGTGTGGTCATCGGTCTCATCGGATTAGGGAAGGATGGGGAAGGAAGTCGGCCGTGCCCTTTCATAGGAACCATCCCGGCATTTGCCTGGAGGGATTTAGGGAAATCACGGAAAACCTAAATCAGGACGCGGGATTGAACCGTCGTCCTTCCGAATGCGAATCCAGTGTCTTACCACTGCGCCACCTCGCTCGGTTACTGTTTGTTGTTACTATTGTATTTGTTAGGTTGGTAACTTGGTTGGTTATAGCGCACATGTGATTCTTCGAACAGAATGTCCATTGAATCCAATGTAGCTAGAAAATCTTCCACATGTTGTTCAGGCACATTAGAAGTTTTTTTCTTAACTTCAAGTGGAAGTTTGCCCTTTAATATTCGAATGATACCCTGTGTTGGGATTGGTTCATTCCAGTATTTGATTTTATTTATATACTTCTCGAAATACTTTCTTAAAGATCCATTTTTGAAAGAAACAGGTTATGGGTCAAAAACTTCCTTACGTAGTCTTTCTTGTAGTCCCTTATTCCAATATTTGTGCAAGAAAGCGCGTTCAAATTGGTCATAATCTTGACACCAATCGGATGCTTCTGACACCCACATCGATCCATCTCCATGTATGAATCCTGCAACGTACATAATTTTTTGTTGTTCAGTCCACATTCGTGGCAATATCACTTTAAATTGCTTGATAAATACCACGGGATTGATCGACTTCCTTTCGGGAATAAATATCTGGAATTGACGATATTTAAGCATATTTTCTTCATTCATAGTCACAGGGTGTATTCTGGTGGCTACTTCGTGGTGAATGATAATCTTGACAATTTGTTTCTGGTCGTTTACGTGAATATGGACCAATACATGGATATTGTTGCATGGATTCGGTTTCACTGGTTTCATCAGGACTTATGTCTGCTTTTGATAAAGTGCAAGTAGTATTTGCCCCTCTAGTATTAACTAGACCCTGCTGGCATGCTTTTAATGTATTTTCTATCTTTGCTTTCCAAGCAGGAAATTCATCTCCTATATTCTCCTTAATCTCTTTAACTTCTGCTTTATGTTGTTCTTGTGCAGTTTCGTTGTTAACTTGCACGTTAGAAACCGTTTCTTTCAAGGTTTGGTCAACATAATTTCGCACTGTCTCGGTTTGCTCTTTCGCCCAAACTTCAATGTCCTTAGAGAATGCGAGCTTAAGTTCATTGAAAAGTTTCTTTATGTTTTTCTCGCCTTCGAGACTGAGAGTATCTATCCTCCGAGTAAGCTCAATGACAGCACAATAGTGTTCTGTACATGAATAACTTCTTGATGGTTTAGTGTATCTTGACGACATAAGATGTCTTTGTAGTTGGTTGTTAATTCCTCATAGTGTTGTTCTTGTGTAATTATGAGTTGCTCCTGATTGGCAATCAAGTGACTCTGCTTTGTTTCCAAACTTTGCAATTTTTTAGTAATCTTATCATTTATTTCTTTTAGTTTATTAGATTGCTCCTGAGCCAAATTAAATTGTGCACTCTCCAATACTTGGAATCAACGATTCGTGTCATTTGCAAACGTGGATTGCGTGGTTTCCAATGCTTTAATCCCTTGTGTTATGACAGTCAAAGTTGACATCAGCTGGGATAACAAATCTGTATTCTCAGCAATGCGCTGCGCTTAATGAGGATTGTATCGACACATTTTTCGGTACAGTCATTTCGTTTTCGCGCGCGTCTGTGTCAGAGATGAAATTCATGTTGTTTGTTGGTTGCTGCATATTTCTCTGGACTTCACTCGACATGTCGGAACTAGCAACGGTTTGTGTTGGCGGCGTGAGCGCATTAATTACTGCTGGTTGCCCAGCCGTAATCGACGTATCGCTAACTGCGGCGTTATTAATTTTTGTGGCACTAGTTGACGATGCATTCACACTATTTAATTCATTTTGTGCCATTGCGATGCGTGCTTGCTTATTGGCTTTGAACATAGATCTAGTTATCACCATGTAAATAAGCAATTGACAGTTTCTCCACTAAATAAGTTCTACAAAAGTGACTATTAAATTTTACACACGCAAAAAAAAAAAAAACGTTAATGTCCTAATGCTGTTAATGTACACTTTACAATGTGACACAAAAACAGTACATAGATAACACACAAAATATTGCCTTACCATATCTACTGGAATTCTAGTAAAAGTAATGTAGCAACACTATTTACACTTAGAAAATCAATACGTGAAAGGTCACTACAATGCATAACTGCTCAAGAAAGCTAGTAATTCAAATGTTCTGGCCTTTTTGAAGTTTCTGCTCAGCTGCTGGGATCGCGTTACTCGTTCTCTTCACACGATACTCCCACACGTTCCGTTAGCATGAAACATACAAAGGACCATAATGTAGTTACTTTATAAAACTATACATATATACACACAATGAAACATTAATTACTAACATAGTTATATTGCAGGTTCACTATGAGTGTTGTATCAGGGTCGTGTCCTATCACGGTCGCCATATATAAAGGGTCCTTTGAAAAAAATTAAATTTTGTTTACTACTACTACTACTACTACTACTACTACTAGGCTAATTACAGTTGAGCTCTACAGGACCTTATACTGAAATGTTTCCCACACCACCTTCTATTATCTTTCTATGTGTGTGAGTAACTGTATGTTCACTGTTGTGGGTAAATACATACAGCATACACAGGACGATGTGTGAATCTGATAGCGACTACACGCTTCCGCTGTTGTAGAAATCTGCTCCAGTGCTGCAGGTACCGTGTTGAGCTGAAAGTGGTAACCAAAGTACGGAGAAATATTCTTTGGGGCTCTGGGTGCATAGCAATCAGATTGCTTTCAGTTCTGAGAAATGTCCAGGTACAATTGTGGATCTGAATGATCCATGAAGTGACTCCTTTTCTGAAGAAAGCATCGAACTATTTCACTAGAACTGAACGCTCCCGTCGGAACTGTTCTCAAGCTGGTATTTATTATTAAATCACAATAGAAGTATACGCTGGTTGTGGAATAACACGTACCTTTTTTAAATGAACAATATTTTATTGTTCTATTAACCGATTTCCTTCCATATACACTTATATTTTACCATGTGAATCAAAATCTCGCAATGTTGTCGATTTTTACCTCACAAAAAGAATGGCTCTCCTCTTGTAAAATTTAAAATTACGCTTAACAAGAACAAAAGCTCTATATCCTAAGAATAATTATGTGAGCGCTGACCGCCACAGAGTAATAAACAATATCTCTCTCTCTCTCTCCCTCTCTCTCTCTCTCTCTCTCTCTCTCTCTCGCACTGTCATGCTGCATGATACATCATACCCTCTATCTCTTTGTTAGTATTTGACAATGTATTCCAAATCATTGCTGAATAGACCAACATCTATGCCTTGCAAAAAGACTCAATTTCTTTGGAGACAAGCAAACATGAACTGGGGCAGTTTATCAGTATTTTACTGTAGATGGGCATAATGGAAATGCCCTCAATTCATTTGTACTTGTTGAATGAGTGTAGATATCCATCAATAGCTCATATGGTGAGCAGAAATCGATTCTTCCAACTACTGTGGCATTCTCATGTGATCAGTAATCAAGAACTGCCTGAAGTTAATAGTAATAGATACAAATTCTTCAAGATTCATCCACTTTAGCCTTTACTGCAGTCATCTTTGCAACCAGTCCCCACAGAAGAATACCAAGCTGTTGATGAACAGATAATAATACCTTTCAGTGGTAGAAGCACTTTGAAACAATATGCAAGAAATAAGCCTCACAAATGCAACTACAAATCTTTTACAAGGACTGGTGATTCAGGCAAGATGTTGGCTAAAAGAACACCTGCAGTGATAGAGGGTTAAGTTTGTCAGGGGATATTTTTTGGCATTGATAGAAACATGACAGAGAAACAGCATTTCAAAGGGTTTGCTGGTGGCTTTGATTTATGCCATTAGCAATTGCCCTCAAAGAAAGAGGCATTAAATTCTGTGACACAATCAGGATTCGAAAATGTCCTTTTAAAATGGATGTTGAGCTGAAGAAAACTGGATGTGGCTCTTGTGACTGGAGAGTGGTGACAACAAACAAATTGGATCTAGTACAATGGTTTGAAAGAAAAAGATCTAAATTCTGTGTCAATATGTGCATGTGTTGACCATCTATATGCTATTCTCAATCTGAAAAGAAATTCAGTTATGTACCAAGAACTTATGTTGTGGAAAAGAACAACAAACACGTGGTGTGGATCTTGCTGGCACGTTGAGAGAACTCCACCGATGTAATATGGTCCATCATGAGAAAACTACAAATATATCACTCTCACAGTTTCACGCTGTAATTGAGCTGGCGTAAGTTGACCCCTGACAGTTGCATTGAGCTGGACATGGCACCTTCATGGGCCTACCTCAACCAATAGTATAACATGATTTTGTAAACGCCTCAATGGCAACTCCTCAGTGTTGTCAGAGACCCGTAAACACTGTTGTTTTCATCTGCATCTGTTGTCACTTCACAGTTGAAAGCTGGCAACAGTGCTACAAGTTTTCAGGTACCTTCTTACACTGTCTCGACTATAGTATTATTACAGGTCTGTTGCTTGTGGGAAAAACAGTTTCCCAAAGAAAAGAGAAAGACCAAGCTCTGAAATGTTAACAAGGTCTTCAAGTGATTATATCTGTGTTAACAAATAAGATATCAATGTGATGAGCTTGGGTTTTATTTGTTACACATACAACACTCAGAGAAATTGGATACACAAACAGGAAGAAAGCAAAGATATTTAGCAGCAAAGAAATTGCGCACTGCATAGGTTAATGAGAATGACAGAAGATAAATCAGTGAGTTTCTAACACATATACAAAAAACAAATTTGTCCTTATTTTACACATTTTTAACACTCCCACTTAAATAGGACTCAAATTTATTCTTAAGTAAATCAGTCACATTTGGCAACAATTTTTTCTCTCATGGTCCTGAATGCTCCAGATGTTCAACATCTTCCTCTGCATCTGAAGTGTCACCTTTTGTAATGACTTGGCTAATCTGTTGGTCCTTGGATAGAACCAGTTTCGGTACAATATCGTTTCTCCTTGTACTTAATCGTGGCCAAACAGCTTTCGCGGATGAAGAAGAATGGCAGTTTGTGTCTCATATGGAAGCCTTGTCAACTTTTGGCTTCCCATTTTAGTTGAGAGGCACTGGCAAAGCCAACCTCAACTGCACTGGTAAAACTATTCCTAGGTGTAAAGACAATTTTACTGGCCCACCAAATGCAGCTCAAGTATTTCAGTCTCTTAGTGCTGCATGTTTCTGTCCAATGAAAGGCCAGTGGAAGAAAATTGTGGAGGAGTATAAGCAAACTGCATTGGAAAGTCGCTGCACTTCAGTTCCCAGGTATGAAATTCCAAGGCTAATAAAGGAACTGATAGATTCACAACCCAGAGGAAAAACAACCTTATTTCTGACTTCCAAAAAACAGGAATATTCCTCCTTAATAGGTATAAGGCTCTGGAAAGATTGCCAAATACCATAATTGCTCTGGACCTTAATTCTGGTCTACAAAAAATTGCAGGAAAGACATTACTAGCCACAGGCAGATAGATGTTAGAGATTGGAGGTACCTGCAGGTAAGAGTGTATGTTCCAATGATGTCATGGGCTGTCAGCCATCTACCTCAGGTTGTGGAGGAAAAAATCTATTGCAGCACAAAGAGAGCAAGAGAAGTGACAGTGAACAGGAACAGATTCAATATGCAGAGTCAGAAGAAAGTATGGGATGACTATGGAGTGCAGGCAGTTCCCCAAATCCTAAAGAAAATCAAGAGGCACTGAGAAAAGATGTAGAAAAGGAGTTAAGAGACAATAGCAGTTTGCTAGTTGTTTGTATAGTAGTCGTTTATCCTGGGAAAGTCAAGATAGCTACAGAGAAAGGTGCTGTTATTGGTGCAGTGCAGAAATCCGGACTGAACTGGAAGTGACCAAAAGACATGGATGAAATGGAATAGGAAAGAGAAGAAAATAGATTGTCCAAATTAATTTCTAATAGTGTGCAGTGTCAGAATACTCTGCATACAGCTGCTTTTTGTACAAAAACATCAATGTATTTTTTAAATGTCATGTTAAAAAATGTTACTCTGAACAGCTAGCTAACAAAAAAATTGGAATACGCAGTACTACACTTATTCAACTCCACAGAAAACATACCTATAGAGTTATCTAGTGTTGGTGGTGATTTCATATTTTTGTTATGAGAAACATATCTTGTCAAAAGTTCTTCCTGATTGCTGGGGTGTCATTGCGACCAAAAAAACAGATATTATGCTAAGTTCATGAAGCTAACCCTTCCAGGTGATGTAGTTCCATTTGAAGCCATCTATGATTTTCTCATTTCATGGCATAGGCACCATAACTCTTTCTGTAGTCACCTTTTACGTCTCCTGTAGATTCTGCTCTGTAGTGGCTGCAGCTTGAACATATTCATCAGTTTTGAATCTTAGCAGTTAATGAGAAAATGTAGGAACCATTTTTGTATGCAGCGCACGATAGTCTTTGTTTTCAAATTGTGATTGAATAAGTCATATTTTCTCAGTGGATTAGGTACAGAAAACTGCCCTGTTCAAATTTATACATTGTGTATGCAACAGAAGCAAAGCATCTACCAATACATGGCACCTCAAGGCACTGCAAACACTGTAGGGCAAAGAAGGAACATCACAGAAGCAGATGTTTGTTAGCCCAGTGACTAATTGCAGAAAGGAGCTGCATGTATTCAATTAATGTGTGTAACACTTGTTTTTCATAACAGTCTGTCTCAGTGTATGTCAAATAATCCAATAAAAACAAGAAAATTAAAAAAAATTAATTTTTAATATTTCAAGTCTGAAAGGGTTCAATGAACAGTACTTCGTCATTTTATATATGAAACCCTCATCTTCAAGAAATTCTACTGAGTTTAATTAATACAAAAACATTTCTTACTAATAATAGAAAAAACTAGAAAAATTTTACAGTTTCACCCATTTACAGTTGGGCTTAAGCATTTAGGTACAGTTACTTGTACTGTAATAATAACTGATAACATAGAAATCAGTAAGCTATTGTATTATGCATATTTTCATTCACTTATGTCCAACAAAATAATGTTTTAGAGTAAATCCTCACTAAGACAAAAAGCATATGTTACTTAAAAGAAAGTTAATGAAACTGTGTGTAATGTTTCCACGTGTACCTCTTACAGGTATCTGATTGTTTAACTGAGAATACTAAAGGCAGGCTTATAGTACATTTATACATTGGTGAAGTTTGTTGTTAACAATCCTTTTCAGTTTGACAGTAAAAGTGTAATCTAAACTAATCATATCAAATTTGAGAAAGCTTTAAAATATGAGACAGTACTTATTTTGTGTGTGAAATATTTTATATTGCTGATAGAAATATATAAAGATAAAAGTCCAAAACACTATCCTGTCCGCTGTATTGGTTTCTTCATCACTAAGGAAACGGATGGGTTGAAAAGTAAGGACAGCGTACAGGATGAGATGGCACCACCTATAGTGATGACAAGGATTAGTCTACCCTCATTCTCACCTGTAGTGATAATGAGGGTAAGGCCACTCTAATTTCACTCTTGTAGTGACAATGAGGGTAAGCCTACCCTTATTCCCACTTGTAATGAGGGTAAGTGTACCCTTGTTCTCAGTACACTCATCCTGTGCCCTGTCCATTTCAACTTTCCTCAACCTCTCTCTCTCTCTCTCTCTCTCTCTCTCTCTCTCTCTCTCTCTCTCTCCACACCAAGAAAGGAACCAATAGTTTTGAAAGCTGCAAGAGTGTCCTCAGTTTTTCTTTTTTCTATATCTTCTTCTTCTTCGCGGATGGATCACTTAGGACCACGCGTAATCAACATTTGTTGGCCTTCCTTTTCGCCCAGTATTCCTTCATAAACAACAAATGGGCTAGCTTTCGTTGTGTAGACCATGTATGTCAGTTAGTTTTTCTCTCTTCTTCCTCAAAACCCCGTGTGTTTGTGATTTTTCTGATTTCATTTCTATCATGTAGATTTGGAGACCCTAATTCTCTCAGGTCTTTTTCCGTCTGTTTGTACCAGTTCGGTCTTGTAGTTTTGTTCTTTAAAAATGTATGGATTTTGTGCGTTAACCTGTTTGAGTCCGTTCTTTCTAAGTGCCCCATGAATTGGATTCTTCTCATGCGCATTGTGTCTGATATTTTGGAGATATTTTTATATATTTCTGCATTGGGTTTTGGATAATGTACCCCATCTTTAGTTCTTGGTCCTAGGGTTTTCCTCATTATCTTACGTTCTTTCACTTCTAATTCCTCTTTTAGTGTTCTGTGTTGAAGGTTTAGTGTCTCAGATACGTAGAGAGCTTCGGGTCTAATTACTGTTGTATAGTGTCGTATTTTGCAGTTCCACGAGAGACTCTTTTTGTTGTAAATGTTTTTTGTTAACTGAAACGCCGTCTCCATTTTCTGGACTCTTGATCTGACAGATTTCGTTTCATTACAATTTTCTGCAATCCATTCACCTAAATATTTAAATTCTTTTACTCGAGAGATGTAGTTATTACCAATTTTGAGATCAGAAGGTGCATCTTTGACGTCAGTCATAAATTTTGTTTCTTCAAATGAAATTTGTAATCCTATTATAGCTGCCTGTTCTTGTAATAATTCTAGCTGTTTCTGTGCATCGGTAATGTCTTGTGTGATCAGTGCCATGTCATCAGCAAATGCTAAACAGTGTAATTCTATGCCCTTATGTCTTGGTCCCAGCCTGTGTGCTGGTGCACCTTCTTTTTTCCATTCTCTAACTTTTTCAAGAGCACAATTGAAGAGCACTGGGGACAGTACATCCCCTTGTCGTACTCCTGTGTCTATTTCAAATTCTGTGCTCAATTCTCCCATAAATTTTACTTTGGATTTGGTCTCCGTGAGTGTTTCTTTTATGATGTTTATTGTCTTTTGATCTAGTCCAAATTCTGCTAATACTTCAAATACTTTTTCTATATAATATTCATTTTTCAGAATGTCAAACTACGTGCTCAACTAAACCTCTTTATTCTTAAAATATAGTCTCATGATACACATTTCTAACTGATTTTGGATCATCACACCTTTAAAGCATCTTTATTGTTTGGTAAAATATAACCAAACCCATTTTATTCTGGAAAGATGCATGGAAGACAATCGTGTAGTTTATCTTAGTAAGATCTACTTACCAAACAATGGAATCTTCAGGTAGGAAGATCCACAATGTAGGAAAAGATTACTCACAATAAAGAAGACACATTACATTGCAGACAGGCACAATTATGACACATAAAGCATTCAGCCACACACACACACACACACACACACACACACACACACACACACACACACCTGTGTATTTTAACTGTGCCTATCTGAAACTTAAGTGTCTGCTTTACGTTAAGAAGCAATCATTTCCATCATTTCTGCTATTATGCCAAGAAACCCCATTGGAGACTGATTATTTCATATTATACTCCCCAACTGCCGTGGTGGGAATTCCTGTCAGTTATAAATTTATGTAACTTTTTGTAGACTTATTCTTTCTCCCCTCCCCCCATGAACCATGGACCTTGCCGTTGGTGGGGAGGCTTGCGTGCCTCAGCGATACAGATGGCCATACCGTAGGTGCAACCACAACGGAGGGGTATCTGTTGAGAGGCCAGACAAACATGTGGTTCCTGAAGAGGGGCAGCAGCCTTTTCAGTAGTTGCAGGGGCAACAGTCTGGATGATTGACTGATCTGGCCTTGTAACATTAACCAAAACGGCCTTGCTGTGCTGGTACTGCGAACGGCTGAAAGCAAGGGGAAACTACGGCCGTAATTTTTCCCGAGGACATGCAGCTCTACTGTATGATTAAATGATGATGGCGTCCTCTTGGATAAAATATTCCGGAGGTAAAATAGTCCCCCATTCGGATCTCCGGGCGGGGACTACTCAGGAGCACGTCGTTATCAGGAGAAAGAAAACTAGCGTTCTACGGATCGGAGCGTGGAATGTCAGATCCCTTAATTGGCCAGGTAGGTTAGAAAATTTAAAAAGGGAAATGGATAGGTTAAAGTTAGATATAGTGGGAATTAGTGAAGTTTGGTGGCAGGAGGAACAAGACTTTTGGTCAGGTGATTACAGGGTTATAAATACAAAATCAAATAGGGGTAATGCAGGAGTAGGTTTAATAATGAATAAAAAAAATAGGAGTGCGGGTTAGCTACTACAAACAGCATAGTGAACGCATTATTGTGGCCAAGATAGACACAAAGCCCATGCCTACTACAGTAGTACAAGTTTATATGCCAACTACCTCTGCAGATGATGAAGAAATAGATGAAATGTATGACGAGATAAAAGAAATTATTCAGGTAGTGAAGGGAGACGAAAATTTAATAGTCATGGGTGACTGGAATTCGTCAGTAGGAAAAGGGAGAGAAGGAAACATAGTAGGTGAATATGGATTGGGGGGAAGGAATGAAAGAGGAAGCCGCCTTGTAGAATTTTGCACAGAGCATAACTTAATCATAGCCAACACTTGGTTCAAGAATCATAAAAGAAGGTTGTATACCTGGAAGAATCCTGGAGATACTAAAAGGTATCAGATAGATTATATAATGGTAAGACAGAGATTTAGGAACCAGGTTTTAAATTGTAAGACATTTCCTGGGGCAGATGTGGATTCTGACCACAATCTATTGGTTATGAACTGCAGATTGAAACTGAAGAAACTGCAAAAAGGTGGGAATTTAAGGAGATGGGACCTGGATAAACTGAAAGAACCAGAGGTTGTAGAGAGTTTCAGGGAGAGCATAAGGGAACAATTGACAGGAATGGGGGAAAGAAATACAGTAGAAGAAGAATGGGTAGCTCTGAGGGATGAAGTAGTGAAGGCAGCAGAGGATCAAGTAGGTAAAAATACGAGGGCTAATAGAAATCCTTGGGTAACAGAAGAAATATTGAATTTAATTGATGAAAGGAGAAAATATAAAAATGCAGTAAATGAAGCAGGCAAAAAGGAATACAAACGTCTCAAAAATGATATCGACAGGAAGTGCAAAATGGCTAAGCAGGGATGGCTAGAGGACAATTGTAAGGATGTAGAGGCTTGTCTCACTAGGGGTAAGATAGATACTGCCTACAGGAAAATTAAAGAGACCTTTGGAGAGAAGAGAACCACTTGTATGAATATCAAGAGCTCAGATGGCAACCCAGTTCTAAGCAAAGAAGGCAAGGCAGAAAGGTGGAAGGAGTATATAGAGGGTTTATACAAGGGCGATGTACTTGAGGACAATATTATGGAAATGGAAGAGGATGTAGATGAAGACGAAATGGGAGATAAGATACTGCGTGAAGAGTTTGACAGAGCACTGAAAGACCTGAGTCGAAACAAGGCCCCGGGAGTAGACAACATTCCATTTGAACTACTGATGGCCTCGGGAGAGCCAGTCATGACAAAACTCTACCATCTGGTGAGCACGATGTATGAGACAGGAGAAATACCCTTAGACTTCAAGAAGAATATAATAATTCCAATCCCAAAGAAAGCAGGTGTTGCAGATGTGAAAATTACCGAACTATCAGTTTAATAAGTCACAGCTGCAAAATACTAACGCGAATTCTTTACAGACGAATGGAAAAACTGGTAGAAGCCGACCTCGGGGAAGATCAGTTTGGATTCCGTAGAAATGTTGGAACACGTGAGGCAATACTGACCTTACGACTTATCTTAGGAGAAAGATTAAGAAAAAGCAAACCTACGTTTATAGCATTTGTAGACTTAGAGAAAGCTTTTGACAATGTTAACTGGAATACTCTCTTTCAAATTCTGAAGGTGGCAGGGGTAAAATACAGGGAGCGAAAGGCTATTTACAATTTGTACAGAAACCAAATGGCAGTTATAAGAGTCGAGGGGCATGAAAGGGAAGTAGTGGTTGGGAAAGGAGTAAGACAGGGTTGTAGCCCCTCCCCGATGTTATTCAATCTGTATATTGAGCAAGCAGTAAAGGAAACAAAAGAAAAATTCGGAGTAAGTATTAAAATCCATGGAGAAGAAATAAAAAATTTGAGGTTCGCCAATGACATTGTAATTCTGTCAGAGACAGCAAAGGACTTGGAAGAGCAGTTGAAC